>NC_090445.1:761884160-762509160 GCF_031143425.1 Pleurodeles waltl
GATATGGCCCTGATTACAAGTTGTGCGTTAAATTCCAATCCTGCGCAAATCCCTGTGTATGTATGTGTCAGAATTACAACTTTGTTAAGATATTTAGCGCATCCTCTGATTATCGGTGTGTTAAATGAAAACATTCATTACATTTCGGCAGGTCAACTCTGTCCAAAATTTAAAAGGGAAAAGCAAACAGTATTTACCGTACCATGCAGATTTTAGTGTCTTAAGCACCAAAATCCACCTTATACCAAAGAAACTCGTAATAGGGGCTATTTATCACACCCTGCGATTAATGAACCCCCATAGTATCGTTATTTGCCAGGTGCGATAAATAGCACCTATATTTGTAATCAAGCCCTATGTATTTATTTGATATTGATGTTGCCTGAAAATATTTTGTAAGACATTTCTTAGATTGGGGTGCATATATTTAAATAAGTGTATGATACCTACAAAAACTGTACATAAAAGGAGTATTTCCTTATTTTAGGAGCTTTCAAGTTGTTTTACCACAATCAAACGTCCTGTGAGTCTTTTGGGGAAGAATCATTAATATAACTGTGAACCCAAAACACAGAACTCAACAATAGCTCCATAGTATCAAGCATCATCCGTCTACATGAAAATAAACCTGTGTGACTGTAGAGAGGTTTGCTGGTTCTAGCCAGAGTGAGGATAAATTCCTTAACTCAACTCCTGAACTGTTCAACAAGAACAAATCATTTGGACAGAACTCCAACCCTTTGATACAACCAATCAGATTGCTGCACACTGATCAGGGAATTTACCCGGAGAGACCATTATGGATGAAGAAAAAGGTCAGAACTAGTAATGACATGCACTGGAGCAGGTGAGAAAATAAGTTAATTAGGAAGATGGGGATGTAGAGGCTTAGAAAAGAAGGGGACGGTCCCATTCAAATGAAAGTGCAAGATACATACATTAAAGTGGAAATCCAAAGATGGATATCTCTGGACAATGGGCTGCTACGGCAGATGAGGGCATTTGGTGAACTCTCAGCTAATAATAATTAGACAAATAATTAGATAGATAGGTGCCCCAAATGTACCATGGTTTTTGTAAATACATTTTCATAAAGATATGCACACAATTGGCCAACACGTAAATCACGAAAAGGTAGTGGCCAACAACAGATAATATACATTGCGGGAAATGATAAATGCCGAAGGAAGTCTACATGAATCTGGATCTTACCAAACTCCTACATGACCGGAATTGAATACGGCACATTTGCAACTATATTATGTATTCGCCATATCACAGAAGTTTGCATTTCTTTAAGGTCAACCTTAAGATAAGTTGATAGTGTACAATATCTGCTAAACAGCAAAAATAACGAACCAGGCACTGAAAGTGTAATCCTCAGTGGTGGTGGGTCTTGACCTTCATGTTGTCTCTGAACTGATAACAGAAGGTAGTACTGTCAAATGCATGTGAAACAAAAGTACAATGTGCTTAAGTAGGAAAGCAGAAAAATATTTGTCGAAAAAGTGTCTTCTAACTTCCCCCCAAAAAATTAATTCAGAAGTGGACAGGTGCACTGAAAGTAAAATGAGAGACAAACAAAATGTTTTGATAACCTTTGCTATTAGCTAACAGTATGGTACGATGATTACAATAAGTGTATCTGTCCAGCCATTCCTTTGGTAGGGACTCTAGTAATCTGTCTCCATAGCTACCTTTCACTTATCATTCATAACCAATAATATAATTTGTAATATTCACACATTCACTAAATTCACCACTGCCCAAGCTTGCTAGTGCACATGAACCTTTCAGTAATCATTATTTCAGTATCCGCTGCAGATTACTTCCTGTATTATACTATCATGCTGGGTGAGTAGTTCGGATTGTGTGTGTGTTATCCAGACTACTGAGTTACTTACTGGTTTAGGGAACATACCACTTGAGCGGTGCAGCCATCTATCCTTCCATTCGGGTTTCCCCACTATTGACAATTTTAGAACGTCTAGAGTGCGTTCAGTAACTAAAAGCAAAGTATGAAGCAACGACTGGTAAAAGAAAGGAGGAAACGTAGGTTCTAGCAAGTATACAATCTAACAGAAGTATATATAGGCTTGCTTATTAAATAAACTGTGAGCAGTGTTTACCAGCTACAACCACTGAAAAATGTATTTGCCAGTTAAGAGGGTTGGCATGTTTTGTGCAGTCTGCCATTAGTATTCACCAGGGCTAAAAGGTTTAGATACTGTCCTCTCAGTAACAGCAGGAGTCCATGGTATATGCACGCCACTAAAAGGATCACTTACTTGTTTTCTGTGTTAAAAGTTGGCGGGTCTTCTCTGCAAATGTATTCAACTTCATGGGTTCATATGGGAGCTATGCTCTCTATTATTTGTATTGATGTCTCCCTGTTAGATGTCCTTGTGAGACTGCATTTATGGGATTAAATGTCATAATATACAACTATCGCAAAATGGACAATACACGAGAGCCATACCATAAAAAGAGGACAATACACAAGAGCCATACCATCACAAGACCATATAATTAAATTTAACTAACTCTTCTGGACACAAAACTCTTTGCTGCCTCCAAGCTTACTAGGCAAAGACTTAGAAATTGCTAAAAGATCAAAAAGAACAGCTACATCTTGCAGCATGTAAACACCAAAGGCATGTTGTTATCAGAAGCCAGCCCTAGTTACCCCTTCGGAGTCCTCTACTGCGTTTCATACAAACTGGTACAAACCTTACCTTCGTCGTAAAGGGATGAAAAGCATGCAAGCTTCCAACGTCTGCAGAATTACTTCCTCTGTACCAAGAGGTCGAATTTCCAGTGACACTGGTCACTCTAATGACCCCAAGAAGGAGAGACTACAGCAGAGGTCTTTAAACTTTTGGACACCGGGACCCCCTTGTCAAAGTTTTCAGGTGTGAGGACCCCTTCCTGTCAAAAAATTTCTAGAACTTGATACTCCTCATCAGCGACAAGTATAAACGCCCCCAATATCCATGGCAAATCATTTTTGTGGTAAGGGAATATTAGTAGACAGTATTTAGCAAATCAAAGGTTTGTGGGTGACTGTGGTTTGGAGTCAGAGACTTACTACACAGTTCAAACAAAACATCTACCAAAAAAGTGCCCAAAAATATGCAATGGTACTTTATTTTTCTCAATCAAAACATAATTTAACAAAACTTATTTGGATGATAACACATTTCTGAACTAGTGTGATGGGTGTGCCTGTTTTTCTCCAGAGAGATGGTCAATTTGTGGATGTATTCTTGCTACTGCCATGCTCAGGTTGTGCTCCACCTCTAGTCTTGAACGGTACTTCGTCTTTAATACTGCCAATGATGAGAACCCAATCTCACATAAATATGATGAGCTGAAAGGCAGAAGAACCTTGACTGCAATTTTTGACAAACCTGAATGTTCTTCAGACATTGCCAGCCAAAATTCTCCCAATGAGATTTTGTTGAACTGCATCTGAAGAATACGGTCACTCTGGACCTCAATTAGGTCTTCCTGAAGGTGCACTGGAAGACGAGTACCTGCACCCACTAGGAAAGGTTGAAAGACCCAGTCATTGACATGATCAGTTTCCTCTCCCTGAGAGAAGTCAAGTGATTTATTATGACCTCAGCAGCACTTTCAAGTTCATATCCTGTGTCATCAAGAGCTTCTGCTAAACAGGGGAATGCCTCAAGCAGGCCATCTTGAATTAGTCTTCTCCACAACTCCAGTTTCTTCTTGAAGGCAGATTTGTTTTTGTACATGGTGAAAGACGTACTTTCAGCTCCTTGCAAAGACAAATTCAAGGAATTTAATTTATCAAAGATGTCTGCAAGGTATGCTAAAAGCACAAGCCAACGGGGATTACATAGCTGTTCTGCTTTGTAGGGGTCCACATCCAGAAGGAACTGTCGTACTTTGTTTCTTAATTCAAAAATACGATTCAGAACCTTCCCTCTGGATAACCATCGGACTTCTGTATGGAAAAGCAAACCATCATGTTCGGCTCCCATTTCGGCACATACAATTGCAAACAGACGACCTCTAGTTGGGTGTGCCTTTATGAAATTAACAATTTTCATAGCAGAATTCAACACTTCCCCAAGTTCTCTATCCATGTTTCGGACTGCAAGGGCTTCCCGGTGTATCATACAGTGGGTCCATAGAATATGAGGAGCCACTTTCAACACTTTAGCTTTTAGGCCTGCCCTAGCCCCACACATGGAAGGAGCACCATCGGTACAGATCCCAAAACAGCTCTCCCAATTTAAGTCATTAGAGCACAGGAAGTCATTGAGAATATCAAACAGGGCTGCTGATGTTGCATGTCCCTTGATTTTTTTTACAGAATAAAAAATCTTCCAATATTACAGTTTTGTGGCAGTATCGGACATAAGCAATTAAATGAGCTTCCTTGGATAAGTCAGTTGCTTCATCCAATTGCAAAGCAAACAAACTGGATTTCAAGCGTGCTATGAGTTGTCTGTGGATGTCCTCTGACATGTCAGAGATGCGACGGCAAACTGTTGTGTCTGAGATGGGTATCATTTTAAACTTCTCCGCTGCTTTTTCACCAAGCATTGTCCTGGCCATGTCAAGAATTGCTGGAAGAATCACATTTTCCCCATCTGTAAAAGGCTTTTTGTTTTTGGCAATGTGGTATGCCACTTGGTAAGATGCTTTCAAGGCATTTGTTGGCGTGGAGACCAGATTTTTCACAGTGTCTTATTGGTGGATGATGTCTTCGAGCTTTCTGGCAAAAAAATCTGTATTTTTTCCTACCAGTAACCCATGTGTAGTTTCCAAGTGACACTTTAATTTGTTTGGTTTCAGACTTTCATTAGCCAAGGTCATGCCACAAACCACACACTGTGGCCTGATTTCGCCATTTATGGTGATGCAGGTGAATCCAAAATTCAGGTAGGAGGTATCATATGACCTAATTTTTCCAGGTCTTTTCTCACCGTCTGTTTCAGCCTTTCGTTTGAATGCCCTACCATCTTTTTGCAGCAGGAAACAATACATGGCAAATGTATGTTTGACCTACGGTACAAAATTCCAAAGTTCAATATTACTGAATAGCTCAGACTTGCTGCTACATGCGGAATAGCTATCTTTTTCAAAAAACTCTTTGCAGTTCTCAGAATGTCTCAAAAAATCTTCTTACTTTCTTTAAAAACACAAATAACACAGTCAGTTCCTTCCACGTGATTAAAACAGAAATTGCAGCAGCCGCACGTTGAAGAGGAGGGCTTTGGGCACTGACACGTTTTTATTTACAAATTAAGCACTGCATAAGCAGGTTATCTGGAGCAGAGGTGGATGGGTAGCTGCATGCAGGTGGTGTCCAGGGGCAAGAGGTTTAGATTTTGAATGTAAAGAGCCAACCCAAAAGAAAACTACCAGTCTATGCTGGTACTCTGTGTCCTCCATAGGCAGGGCACTGGAATTAGGCAATTTTGTTTTTCTACTTTTCCACATAATTAAGAATTTTACACATTTGCAAGACAAATAATTATCTGCTGCATAATCTGCAAATGTTAACAAAAAATGCTTCCTCTTGCCCCTGGACAAGCTGTTCAAAAGTTACTAAAAAATACAGCCAGAGTCTTGCCTTGCAGTGAATTCCATTACTCCAGATGGTTTACTACATGTGCGTACGGATGTTTTCACATTATACATCATAATATGGCACCAAACAATGCAAGGGTCTGCACATAGTGACCTAAAAAACCATCACCTATGAACTCTGCAAAAAAAATTAGCACATTCAATAAAGAAGAATGCAGTTGTCAGCATCAGCACGCATAAAGCAGCAAATATCAATGCAACAACCAACACATAACAAAATATCAACCAGCACCCTAACACACTTGTATTCACAATCCGTAACCAAAACCCAACACCTGCACATAACAACCCAAAGTTTTGCTCCTATCTGAAGGCCAGCATCCTACAATCCTAAAAATAGCAAATATACCTTGCCACAAACATCCAAAGAACCAGCAATCTGCTACTGTTTTTTTTTTCCTGATTGAAAATATACTGCCCACAAATTGTAAATAGTACATATGTGCCAATCTGACTAGACTTGTTTCCTCTCTTGCCACTCTGCATGTGCAAGTTTATTGGTTGGGATAGTTGGCAAGCCTCTCTTCTTTTTTAAGAACTCCTAGAGATCTCACTTTCTCAGTATGTATTTCCCTTTCTTGGAATACCCCCACCTCCCAACAACCAGGTGAGGACTCAGGCTGTCAGCAATATTTGTCAATGTACAAGCTGTCCCCTGGTTTTCAGTACAGCGTTACACATGATTTATTAGGCGCTGTCAGTTCTGTGGTTACCTTGTGAAAGCCACATCTGACTCCCAAACCGAGGCAGGGAGATAAAACGGAGAGACTGCAAATGTACACAGAAGGGGCAGATAGACACCTGCATCGACACTTGGAAGACTCTTGAGAGCAGTCCTATGACTCATCTATGCCTTATTATGAGACAAATCAGTTGGGAAAGGAAAAACGAACATATGTACAACTGAAAGCAAAAACAAAATGCAGTTACAAGTAAGATGCCGCCTGTTTGTGTTTTCTAGGACGCCTTTGTTAAACTGCTGCTCCTTTCAATTGGAACAGGCAAACTCAGGTCGGCAGGCTAACAGTTAGTTATTGGCCACTTCCGATATGATAACCTTGTTTCTGCTTGACGGCTTTAGGCCATCTCTACACATTTGGAATGACTGCCACTCCCGATAGAAGCAGCACACATCAGATCGAACCTAGGCCCATATTTATACTTTTTTAACGCCGCATTTGCGTCTTTTTTTTACGCAAAAGCAGCGCAAACTTACAAAATACAATTGTATTTTGTAAGTTTGCGCCTATTTTGCATCAAAAAACTACGCAAATGCGGCGCTAAAAAAGTATAAATATGGGCCCTAATCTTTTTATCAAAGGGAAATACATTACTAATATTTACATTGCTATGAAAGTACCATCCATACAAATGAACTGATTAATACTGTTTGTAAATACCGGTCTCTGTAAAGTTTTTTAAAGTGTGTCCACACCTCCCCTGCTTCGAATTATGAAATCTCATAGAATAACGCCGATTTGGTTTTCATCAGATCGTGAAGGAGAGATGTGCTACTTACCAGTCCTGCAGGGATGAAGTCCAGGAAAGGCAGCAGGACGGAGTGCATGGCAGCGGGGAAAAAAAATGTCTCCTCTACAAAGCATTGCACAGCTTCGTATTTATGGCCCCAGTTCCCGGCATTTCCTTGTTTTCATTCTGCATTCTCTCTGATTGGAGGACAGTTGTCAATGACGTTTCATTATTTTCCAACATCCTCCAATCAGAGAGAATGCAGAATGAAATGCCACTCTCTGGAATCCAAAACGAAGATCAAACGTTTTGGATTCCAGTTCAAGGCAGTTCCAGGCAGCAGATATGCGGGATGCGCGACCCCCTTCGATTGACTTCACGACCCCCGTGGGGGTAGCGACCTACACTTTGAAGACCACTGGATTACAGGGACCTACTAGACTCCAAGACTGGAGTTGCTAAAGAAATCAACTCTCTCCGTTCAAAATGACAAAGATATGCAGTCTACAATAGAGAATCTGAACAAGAGCCCAGGGGCAGCCTCCCACCAATTGAAGTAGGCCATAATGGGAGCCCTCTGCTCTTGGGAATAAAATAAGTGAAGAGAACAGAAGGTGTATTAATACAGGTTGTGTGGCCAAAGGACTGCTTCACCCTTGACCTTCGTGCTGTATCACTTACCAAGGAATCAAGGATGGGTCTAAGGTTTTACCCTACTCCCTTTTACTGAGACATCGAGGGATGAGGAATTGTTCTACAAGAGACATACCTGTGCTCCTCTCATACTAAATCTTGGTAGTTTCTATCTGAAGTACCATCTGGGCTCACACTAGTTAGTTACATGTTGCTAGATCTGTCTTTTGGGAGACATGCGCTTTATGTATGCTACTTTGGTGTAGGATTAGCAATTAGCTCTGCCTTGTATGCCTGGTCTATCGACGAAACAATATATGGATACGTGGCAGACAGGTGTGCATATACAGGAGGGTGAAGATGGAGATTATCCACACCCAACAAGTCCATTTAGGTGCCCTGACATATCACTATTGGTATATTTGATTCTTTAGCTGCCATATCCCTCTTGGGGCCAAGGTCTGTAAGTGTTTCCCTATGCTGAATCAGTCTAAGACATAGATGTATGGTCTGGTGGATAGTACTCTGTCCATTAGGGTGGCAGAGAACAAAACATCTGCCACCCTCACGGACTACCATCAACCACATTTAGAGGTCATCACTAGCTTAGACATTATCTCTGTACCTTCACAGAAACTACACTTTTAAGATTTTTCTTCTTCAAAAGCAAACTCCGAGAGAGAGGCAGAGAGAGAGAGAGAGAGAGTGAGTGTGAGTGTGTGTCTCATTACTTTCTTTTCTTACATCAGTGCATGGATTTTCCAGGCACCGATGGAGAGAAAAAAAAAAGTTTTAGACCGTCCACTGTAAATAGAGTGGCTGGTATGATGACTTTACTCTAGTGGTGTCTATTCCACTAGATGTAGATTTCTGTCAGATAGCTGATGGTCCACCTGTTTCTAAATGATGCAGACACTGTCACATTGGCGTACGGGTACATTTGCACATCAACATCATGTACACTAAACTTTAATTAACCCCCTTAGTGTTTCCACATGCTGAATCAGTTAAAGGCGAACATGAAAATCAAAGTAGAAGAAAAGATTATAACAGGAAGAATTGGGTCAAACAAGGATTCTCACAACCACCAATGAAGCACATATGTAAATTAATTGTTGTATGCCTCAGTGGAGAAGAAGATAATACGTGAGGCCTGTGGAGCAGTGTCCTCCATTTCCCCTGCAGAGCAGTCCCCTCCAATTCTCTGTCTTTGATACAGAGGATAATTAACAACAAGCATTTACAATGCATCGGGTCTCGAGTTTGCTCATGTTAGAGCTGA
Organism: Pleurodeles waltl; assembly: GCF_031143425.1. Taxonomy (NCBI): domain Eukaryota; kingdom Metazoa; phylum Chordata; class Amphibia; order Caudata; family Salamandridae; genus Pleurodeles; species Pleurodeles waltl. The sequence continues at coordinate 761,893,174 of NC_090445.1, forward strand.
TCGTGTTGTAAACTCCTACCCCGACTTTTCACCTATCGGGCAAAAGTGCATTTATGTACATAACCTGAAAAAATGAAATCAAGTGTGTAAAGCGCTCGACTTCTGCCAAGCGAGATCGGGCTCGTAAATTAGAGAAAAAAAAGTCCACGAGCCCGATGGAAAACAGCGAGCCTCGCATGTTTTCTGTACTTGGTCGCTGCGCTGGAGGAGGGCTAGCCACCGGAAAAGGCATGACATATGCGTGCCTTCGACTAATGAAAGCAAGCAGATTTTATTAGGGAAGCCCACCAACCAATAAAAAACACTGACGTGAAGTTGACAGGGCTCCGAGACCTTTTCTAAATACAAAAGAGTCTCGCTGCGAAACGCATGCGCGAGCGCATGCAACGCAGGCTCGACCCTAAAAAGGAGCTCAACTTTTTATTTCCACCACAAATGTGAAAGTTATGTGCATGTTTGGGTTGGGGAGCTGCATTTATTCGCAGTGCTTGCTTGATAGCTTCTTTGCAGTGCACAATATCGCACCATACATATTTCAAAATAATCGGCACCATGCCTTTTTGTGAGTGTACAACCGTTAGAGGGAAGTCTATGATCACATTTCGGTATAAAACAATATGAAGGAGCAAAGTTAATAATTGTCATCAAAATGCATATTGCGCAGAAAAATTAAGGCGTGCTTGTGGGTGAATCATTTTCTGTACAAAGTTCCACAGACAACTGAATTTATGCTCCTTAAAATTGTTTTACACATTAAACGGATGCTTGGAACATTATAGGTTTCAATGTCGACCGCAATACTGTACATTTCCATGCTGACTGGTAATACCTCCTTTTAATTAGGGCTCAAAACATCATTTACTCCGTGAGCACGCACAATACTGCAGGTACTGCTGTCACAAGATTGTGACAGTGCAAGAGTAAAAGGTTGTTTACTTGTTTTTAAGTAAGGAGCTCAGCCGTTAAGAAAGCACTGCTCTTCTTGCAAGACACAAATTATAGGAATGGTACCAATTAATTCTGCTATTTACATAAACTGTCGAGAATCAGCCACATTAAATGATGAAGGCGCAGATTTAGCGTTGCACAGTAAAAACATCCTTTCTCATTCCCTCTATTTTCCCCTTATTCCCTCCTTTCATCTACTCCCGACAAACCACGCCCGCATTAGAACTTTGAGAAAAGCTTAGGGTGGAGTACGCACTATAGAAATCACCAGCTTAACACACGAGCACGGGTCTATGAACAACCGTTGCGCCATTCTTATGTCACGCTCATAAATCTCGAACGGATCCCTTTGCAGTTTTTGCAGGTGTCAGAATGGCTGATTGAACAGGTAACACATTCACTTATTCAAGGCTTAAGAGATGGTCCATCTACTCCTGTGGAAGGGAGATCCAGAAGGCAAATTCCATCCTGCTGGTGGACTATTGAGTAATTCTACGACATTTTGATTGCTCGGTTTTTAATCTCCCTACTTCTAATTCACACTACAAGCATTCAGATGCATGTGTGGTGATATACAGTGCTACATGAAAACAAAAAACAAAAAAAAAAAATATATATATATATATATATATATATATATATATATATACACAGACATGGGGGTCATTTGATATTTGAATTGGCCTGCTATTGCTATTTCTCAGACTATTAATATGCATAAATCACAGGAGTCCACAAAAGTATTTGTCTTCTATTGTCAAAACGTTTGTTAAATGTGTGTATGTATGTATGTATGTATGTGGTATTTACATGACACTACCCAGTTGAAAGGCAGTGGAGCTCTACACAAGGTGAAAGACAAATATACAGTCAACATGTGATTGGAGGAGAACTGCTTTCTATAAACGCAAGCCCATCATGATGTAATGCTATTAAAAGAGTTGTGTCTTCACCTCTTTAGCTGCGGCAGGGTTGGGGCTGTTCAGATCGTCATGGGATGTCTTTCCAGTTACTGGGTTCATAGATGGAAAAGGCCTTTAGCCTTGCTTTTAGGTCAAGAGCACAAGCTCTTTGACCTATTGTAAGTATTGTGGGCTTTTAACAACCCCCATCTTACGACCATCACTTTCACTTGTTTGTGGGCTTGCCTTTCAAAAATCCCTTGATGTTATTGGTAATTGCTTTACGTTTGTCCCAACTTGGGACTGTTTTGATACTGCCTCGCAAACTGACCCTGCTACATGGATAATTGCACGATTGCCAATATACTTCAGCGTGGGTAAACTATTTTTTTCTTTTGTCTCTCCCCTTCATGCTCCATGGCAGCCACGGCCCTCACAGCACCCACATCACAAATTCAATGACAGTATTGGAGCGCTGGTCATATTGTTCACACTGTTACCTAATCAGAGTCATTTCTTTTGGCTCTACCCTTCACACTCCATAGCTTTCGCAAAAACAAATAAATGATAAATACTTTACTAAAAAAAACACTGAAATCCACAACGGCGATACTACAATATTCAATGCACTTGGGAAATGTTGCCCCATAATGCTTTGCAAGCATTCTTTTTCAAACCATTTTTGTCCATAACTCAGCCCGTGGTGGTCCTAGGACAATGGGACCACCACCAAAACGTTCAGCATGGCACACTTTTCTGCTTAGGTCATCTCTGGGCCCTCAATCTAGGTTAGTGGGGACCCCAAAATAATAACCCCTCCCACTATTCAGTTCCTTTTTAAGCTCTATTATGGCTAGAACTTTTGTTTTACTGCTTGGAGTAGTTTGTGTTCTAAGGGACTTAGAATTGCAGTAGGTCTGCTAGGCCTGAAAATACATAAGGAACTACGCTCTCTAGGAGCTAAATATACGGTTGCACTACATTACTTTGCGCCATTCTATTTTCATGTGGTTATGCCCTCTAGGGGTTAATTATATGGTTGCATGACAGTGTTTCTTACAAATTATATTTTTATTGTGGTGTCCCCTAGGGGCTGTTCTGAGCATTACAGTCAACATTCTACAATATTTGCTGCACTCTGTCATCCCATAATGCTTTGCACGACATCCACAACTCGCTCTTTCTGTCTAGATCATATCTGGGTACGCACGCTAGGTTTCTGGGGTCCCCAAAATAACCCCTCCCTCCTTTCAGTGTCTTTTTACCCTTTCTCATGGCTGGAACTTTTGTTTTACAGGTAAGAGTAGTTTGTGTTTTAAGGGTCTTGTTTGTAATATCATTGCAGTAGGGCTGGTAGCCCTGAAAATGTGTAATGCACTACGCTGTCTAGGTGCTAAATATTTTGTTACATTGCAATACTTTCAGTCATTTTATTTTCATGTGATTATGTCCTCTAGGGTCTAACTATACGGTAACATGACAATGTTTCTTACAAATGTTATTTTCATTGTGGTGTCCTCTAGAGGCTGTTCTGAGCGTTACGGTCTAATGACAAATGTTTATTTCTGATAAAGGTTTTTATTGGGTTTATATGATAATTGTATATGTTTTAATAATCTCTCCTTATTGCAAATATGATCATGTTTCCTGACAACTTACCATCCTTACTACACTATGACTGTTTGAACACTCTTGATGTCTGGGTGAGCCTTTTAGTTTATTTCTCTCGTTACTCCTCCATGGCTGTCTTCTTTTGGGAATTGTTTTAGCCAGCCAGCAACTCTGATGGTGGGGTGGTGGAAATAGTATTCGACTGGAATTAGCACAGCAGATTTAAATTAGGATGCTAATTAGCAACATTTTCATTTTTGGCTGCAGATAGAAGAAGGTAAATGGAAGTGCTTCAGTTTTATGCAGGACCATTGGAATTATGTGGAAGGAAAAGACCAAATTATGAGGCAGGGTTGACCAATTTATGTGGCAATAAAAGTCCAGTTATGAATTTACAATGCCAATAGCTTTAACTCAAGCAAATGTGAGACCCGTTGCATTTCAAATGCTTGTTCTTTTCTGCACTTCTTTGTTTTAAGTATTGTAATGTCTAAGTATTGTAATGCCCTAACACAAAGCATGACCAAACCCACTGGCAAAGTTGAGAGTTTATCAGCCAGCTAGACAGTGATGCCAGTCAAGATGACTTTGTAGATGTTGCAGCTAGTTTTGAAAATCATGAGGGGTGGCTAGGGCAGCCAGTTATGTTTCATGAGGGTGGGGTTGATGTGGTCATACTTCTTCAGTTCACTGATGAGATATGCTGCTGCATCTAGATCCCCTTAATAAGAAGGGATCATTGTGGCGTCTGAGAGGCCACAGAGCAAATTATTGCTATCATCCAGATGAAAAAGTACAAGTCTTGAATAGAAGCTCTGAAGTCACTTTCTAGGAGCAATGGTTTTACTTTCTTTAGAAGAGAGAGCTGGTACCTGGCTGGCTTTGTTTTCTTGGTGAATGTCCATTGAGGGTGTGATTGGTGCTCAGATTTAATCTGGAGACTTGCACTGAGTGAACACTGGGGGTTTGAATCGGCCCAGGTTCACATCACTGAGCCAGGTTTGAGCTAGTTGTTGATTTTTCTTGGGAAACCGTGGAAACTCTGTTTTGGAGGGGTTAAGCTTAAAGGAGGTTCTGGACAGCCTGTTAAATGCAGTTTTGTGTTGTTGCAGTATTGATTAATTTTTATGTTATCTGTGTTTGAGCATAAAGGGGCTGCACATGAAGGATGAAGAAGAAAAGGTACAAAACGGATGCTAGGGAGAAAACTCTACAAGTGATCAGAATCTTCTGGCACCTGGTGGTGCAAATGCGAAAGAATTGGTGTTGGTTGGATGAGTCAAAGAGGAACTTGTGAAGGATGCTTCCGGTGAGTACTATTCGAGACTTCAAGGTAAGGATGCAAGTGGAGTGTCTGACAGCACTGAGGCCCAGAAATATCAGGGCCCATCTTTTTCTGGTGCCAGAAAAGCATCATCCGTGATTTGTAACAAAGCTATCTCAGTGTTACAGAATGATCTGAAGCTATATTGAAAGTTGTGCAGGAGATGATTGGCACTGATGTAACCTTGTAGTTGTGAACTGACTGTTTTTCCAAATATCTTAACGAGTAAGGGTAGATGAGTAATGAGCTGTTGCTTGGCAAGGTCGTCAGGGATTAGTGTAGATTTTCACTAGAAATGGGAGAATTTGGCTTGCTTGAAGAGCTTCAAGGAAGAAGCTGCGAGAGAGTAAGAGGGGTGAAAGAGATGATGGAGAGTAGGGGTGATACATCTTCTCTAGAGAGGGCTTTATTGAAAGATGAGGGTATTACATCTTAGTCTTAGGTGGTATCTTTGAGAGAGTTGAGGATGTCAGCTAGGTCTTTGAGCGATAGGGGTTTAAAGGATGACCACTGTGGGATGCAGCAGGTAGGAGAGTGTCAGAGGAGATGGGTGTTATGTGTTGTCAATGTGCTGGCTGATCTTCTGTATTTTTTCACTGAAGAAGTGGTGGAAGGCTCTGCACTTGTCTGTGGAATGTGGGATGAGAAGGCAAGGCAGGGGGTTTGAGGAAATTCGATTTTTAATACGATCGTATCGACCCGCCATTTTGTGGCCCGCCGCCATTTTATGTTGCCTTCACTCAGGCAGCACAGCGAACGAAGTCCATTCTGCCTTTTCTGCTTATTCTGCAACATGGTGTTCAAAACAGCCTTCTGCCTCTATCTTTACAAGGCTGGTATTAAGGTCTGACCGAGTACACTAATCCCTGTCTGGTTTTCTAATCCTTGTTTCAACTATCTGTAGGCTCACACTATTCTCCGCCGATCTTATCTTATCGTCTGGCCTTCGCTGTCCTTTGCTAGTATTCTCTCATTTCACAACTGTCCTCCAAATGCACACAAACTTATCGCACCACATGCAACTTCGTTGTGGATCGGTTAATGAATTAGTTCAAGGGAGGGGTGACAAACACAGCTGGAGGGGAGGCAACCTTAAGTCACTTGATACTTTGTTTTCCAATTCCTTCTATTGGTGCTGTCTTGTTTTCCGACATTTCTATTGGCTCTGTTCTATCTTTACATTATTCTTACTGGCTCCTTTCTATGTGTTCTGGGAGTGTATGTAGTTAATAAATGGTTTTTATACGGTATATAAGATTGTGCGCCACAAAGTAAAGTGGCAGTCTCCTGAGAACATACCTTGTGTACTTCTTGGACAACTGTACTAGCTGCAGCTAATAAAATCTGATCTTTTACGCCTGACAGAGTGTCCCGTGTCTCTGTTAGTTGAGGCAGGTGAATCCAAGGAGATTTCAGGCGTACCCTGCGCCGCCAGGCCCATAAGGTTCTGGTTCTTCAACTGGCGCCCAACGTGGGGCGGCTTCAGCGGTACCGGTTCTGCCTGAAGGTCGTGAGGAACCCCGCAAGAAAATTCTGGAGGAATCGCGAGCCACGTCAAGCGACCCCTGTATGTCGAAGTGGTCCGAAGGTCTTTTTCAGCGCGGTTACTCCTTCCTGACGGCTACTGACGACTGCTGCCCTGACTGCCGCCCTGCCTTGGCCCTTTCTTTGATGATGTATGGTAAAGCGAGACGATAGACGGGCCTCTGTTGGTGTAAGAAGACATCCTTAGTTAAGTATTTGGTGGGTCGCGCCCACAAATTTTGGTCTTTGTTTTGTCCTTAGGTCCTTAGATTTGGCCATTGCAGTGGCCAAAGCCGAGGGGTAAGTGCATTTGTGCTGTGTAAACTGAAAGTTTTACCCCCTTGATGTTTGTGAACAGCCAGTAAAAATCGTGAGATGTCTGGTCTGACTAAGTTTGGAAAACTTTGTTGCTTTGGTTGTAATAGGGACTCCCAGCTTGAGGACTCCTGTCCGATTCCTTCGGTTGGAACTCCCACATATGAGCTCTATTCTAAACATGGTGTTGGTCCTATTGCCTTTAATAAGACATGGACCCGATATACAAAGAAAGATGGTGTTTTAAAATGGCCAGAAAATGGTAGTTTCGAAACTGATGTGCTAGATAATTTAGAAGCAACGTTATTTAAAAGAAAAGCCCGGCCGGCAATGTTTGACTCTTTTCGCCTTTGGCGTAAGGAAGCCAAACAGAGAGAAATTAAACAAGCGAAACGAGATAGGAAAACACAGGGAATGACGATTATACAGGCTGCTCAGCAATTCAAAGATGATGAAATAGATAATGCAATGGAAATTTCAGACAGACAGCATCGAATGGCAATAGATAAATGCTATCCGACGTTGCCTATCTCTTCCCTTGATAAGAGAAAAGATTTTGAGGAAGATTCCTTAATGTCCCACTTATTGAAATTGCCTCCGCCCTATGTACAAGGTGCTAATGCACCCCCGATGTTACAGCCTGTTCAGCCGCCAGTTGTGCTTCCGCCTGCTCCAGCTTTTCCACATTTGCCTCCTCAAGTATTGCCTATGCCAGTTTTGCCTTTAACTCCTTTGCCTTCTGCTCCTTTGGCAATTCCTAATGCTCCTTTAGTTAATTCACCTAATACCTTGTCCCCTATCCTTATGTCAAATTCTCCATCTATGCGTAAGCGATTTGCAGATACTGTCTCTGGTCTCTTATCACCTTTCTTTGAAGCTTTAAATGTGTCTCCAGCTTTTTCTCGAAGACAGTCTCGTAGTCAATTCCCAGACTCCGAAGAGCGAGAAAAATTGGACTCACTTGCTTGTAGATGGATCAAGAAGGGTCCCCAATATAGTACGTCTGATATTATGCATACCTTTCTGCAATGGAATGCACCTACGCAGAGATATGTTTTTAAAGTTATGTGCGATACTCTCGCTAAAGAATGGGAGGATATGAATTTGGGTTCGGTCCCACAGGATCTGTTAGATGTTCAGGCTGACTTTGACAAAGGACTTATTGTGGGTCCTAAGGTTGAAAACGCTGTCAGAACACTTATTTCTTTCAGATCCCTATTGTTCTCACAGACTTTTCCTGATTCTGATCCTTCAGTTAGGACAGCACTGAAAACCTATCCCATGAGAGAGGTTTCTCCAATATGGAAGGAAGAAGTTGCAGCAGCAGGTGCTAATCCAGCTATTCCTGCGCATTTTCAGCGCATATGGATACATGTCCCCTGGAAAAGGTCTGAAGTTTTAGCACTTAAACAGTCACTACCAGATTCACGCAAAAATCCTGCTGGTTACTATAAAGAGTTGTCGCAAACAGTTGATGCATGTACTATGAATCTAGCAGATATTGACATGTTGATGGGAAATGTAGTTCCACAGACAATATGGGCTAAAATTCGTAGAGAGGATCACGCTCAAGAATTAGGCGGCGATTGGAACGCTATTATTGCCGCAGATAGAGGTCAAGTAGGTGGTGCAAAGCCCGACGCTTTGATCTCAGAACTCCCTGGTAGGATTATTACATTAATGAAAACAATGATGCCTGCTTTGAGAGTTAATTGGGATAAGCTAGCAGCATGTAAACAAAAGAAAGATGAAAGTGTTTCCGATTTCTTTACCCGATTCGAGGAGACATTCATTGATCACAGTGGTCAAGATATGGCTACAGAAGGGGGACAGCGATTATTTGTGGATAAGTTTGTATATAACTTGCTTCCTGAACTATCACACAAGCTAAAAGACTCCGAGAGTTCATGGGCAGTTTCTTCTTCCGCCCAGATATTGGCTACTGCACAATATTATGAAAATAGAGACAAAGAAGAAAGGGAAAAACAAGAGAAAAAGACGAAAGAATTAAAAACTAAAGTTCTCTTGCAACAGGCTTATCCTCCTCGTTATGTTCAGCCTCAGTTTCAACAGCCTCCGCAGTTTCAGAGGTTGTATCAAAAGCCTGAACCATTCATTCCAAGACCTTTGCTAGGTCCCAATCAATGTGCTTATTGTAGGGAGGAAGGTCATTTTAAGAACAGTTGTCCGGCATTGTTGCAGCGTAATGGAGCAACATCTGCTTCACGAGGTCGTGGTGGTCCTCAGTCAGCAAATAGAGGTAGAGGTCGAGGTGTGTTAACCCAAGAGCAGCGTTCTTTTGTTCCTCCAAATTCCGGAAATTACTTTGACCAGCAAAATGTTAGGTCTACACAGTATTACAGTGAGGATCAGTATATTGAAGGAGGGAATGAAAGTCTTCATTTTGAATAGGACAGCCATGGACAAAGTAAGGGGGTTACGTCAATTCCAGTGGATCAGAATGGACCTTATGTTAATGTCACTACAATGGGTGTTTCAGAGCCATTTCTTTTAGATACTGGTGCCATGAGAAGCTCTATCATTCATTCTAAACTCCCTGGCGCACCTTTGTCTGGCTTAACGAATGTATCTGTAGGATTTTCTGGCGCCCCTGTTCGCAATCCAGTTTCTTGCCCTTTGCCTGTTTCAATAGGCCCTTATCATTTAGAAGCTCCGCTTCTTCTGACGAATGGTTGTGGTGAAAATCTGTTGGGTTTAGATCTATTAAAAAGAATGCATGCTACGATATATTGTTCACCTTCTGGTGTATACCTCACTCTAGGACAGAAAATGACTAGTCCAATGTACTTATCAAAAGATCAATTCCCACCTGAATTGCTTTCTCTTCCCGAAACGCTTTGGGCTACGGGTCCGAATGACGTTGGTTGTCTTGAGATCCCACCTTATGTTGTTACTCTCAAGCCCAATGCTGAAATGCCACGTATTCCGCAATACAGAATCTCTACTGAAGGTGAGAAAGCACTTCTGGAAATTGTCCATGATTTGATTCAGAAGGGTGTGGTTGAGGAAACGAGAGGAAATACATGTAACAGTCCTGTTCTTCCGGTTCTTAAACGCACCGATCCTTCTCAGCCTCCTGTTTATCGTTTTGTAATTGATCTTCGGGAGGTAAACAAGATTGTCGTACCGCAGTTTCCTGTAGTCCCAGATATCACTGCTCTGTTGACGATGATACCTTCTACAGCGACTTGGTTTTCAGTTATTGATCTAAAGAATGCTTTCTTTAGTATTCCCATCGCCGAAGAGAGTAGAGATATTTTTGGTTTTTCCCTCGGAGGCCGAAGCTTCCGGTTTAAACGCGCACCTCAAGGTTATTGTGAAAGTCCCTCTATTTACAGTCAAGCTCTAAAATGTCATCTTGATGCCTTTTCCTTACCGTCCGGTGCCGCTCTCATTCAGTACATGGATGACTTATTAGTTGCAGCTGATTCAGAGGAGATTTGCAAAAACGTGACCGTTGCACTGTTGCGTCATTTGTTTGATCTGAATCACAAGGTTTCTCCTTCTAAATTACAATATGTCTGTCACGAGGTGACTTATTTGGGTCATCTCTTGTCAAAGGAGGGACGACGATTGACCCCCGAACGAATTCAGGCAATTGCACAAATGTCAGTGCCATCCACACAAAGAGAGGTACGTGCCTTTTTGGGCATTACTTCTTATTGTAGACAGTGGATTCCGAGTTTCTCTTTATTGGCTAAACCGCTGTTGGCGCTAACTTTAAAAGATACGCCTCAGCCTCTTCCGTGGACTGACGAGTGTCAGAAGAGTTTTACTGATTTGCGTATTGCTTTGTGTTCTGCTCCTGTATTGGGTACTCCTGATTACAGTAAGCCCTTTACGCTCTATGTCCACGAAAGAGAGGGTTGTGCATTGTCAGTCTTAACGCAGCGTTTTGGAGATCAACAGCGACCATGTGCATATTTCTCAGCTACGTTAGATCCAGTAGCTAAAGCATTGCCTAGTTGTCTTAAGGCGACAGCGGCAGCAGCAATTTCTATTCGACAGTCTGCTGGAGTAGTGCTAGATAATACTCTCATTGTTATGGTGCCACATGCAGTGGATACTTTACTAAATAGGACAAAAACGCAGCATCTTACGAGTGCTCGGTTGTCCGGATATGAGCTGACGCTTTTGGCTAGTCACATACACATCAAACGATGTAATACCCTGAATCCAGCTACTTTGTTGCCTCTTCCAGAAGAGAGAGATGTCTCTGAACAGCATGATTGTTTTCTTCGTACTGAAGAAGAGACTAAGGGTAGAATTGACCTAAAAGACACGCCATTAGTGAATCCAGATGGAACACTATGGGTAGATGGTTCTTGTTTCAAGCTCCCGAATGGAGATACAGTTTCAGCCTACGCTATTACTACTTTGCATACGATTGTGGAGACAGCACGCATTAGACATAATTCAGCTCAGGCAGCTGAATTGATAGCCTTAACTAGAGCGTGTGTGTTATCCAAAGGAAAAAGAGTAAACGTGTACACTGATAGCCAATACGCTTTTGGTGTAGCGTTTAACTTTGGGCGCTTATGGAAGGAAAGAGGATTCTTTACTTCCCATGGTACTAAGATACAACATGGTCAATTAGTGACTGAACTTCTTGAGTCACTTACAATGCCTACTCAGATAGCGATCGTGAAGTGTAGTGCACACAAAAAGATTGTGGACGATGTTGGTCGAGGAAATGCATTTGCAGATGAGGTAGCGAAAAAGACAGCCAGAGACAACACAAGTCGAATGTATGTTGGAGGTCCCGCAAACTGCGTAAGAGAAAAGGGAATGTGTGAAGATACAGTAGAGAGTGTGAAATCAATTCAAGGAGAGGCTACGGAGAATGAGTTGAGAAAGTGGAAGGAAAGTACAGGAATGTTAGATGAGATGGGATGTTGGGTTGAATTATCAGAACATCAACGTTGGCTGTTACCAGATGCTTATGTACTACCTGTAGTTACTATGGCACATGGTCCAGCTCACCTAAGTGCAAAAGGAATATGTAAACTTCTGGCTCCAGTGTGGCAAAATGAGGGGATCCCAAAGTGTGCAATTAATGTAGTAAAACATTGTATTGTTTGCTTGATGTACAATCCGGGAAAGGGAACCCCAACTCCAGCAGGTCATTTTGCTCCTCCAACATATCCATTTGAGGTGTTGCAGATCGATTATATTCACATGGAACGATGCAACAACCTCAAATATGTTCTGGTGGTAGTATGTGCTTTTTCTAGATGGGTAGAAGCCTACCCTCTGAAGGACAATACTGCTTTATCAACTGCCAAAATACTTTTGAAAGAATTCTTCCCTAGGTTTGGTTTGCCGCGCATTGTCTGGAGTGACAATGGGAGCGAATTTGTGGGTCAAGTCATGCAAAAAGTTTGTGCAGGTCTTGGCATAAAACAGAAGTTCCACGCGGCGAATCACCCACAGTCGGCTGGTTTAGTAGAATGCTACAATGGAACCTTGAAGCTTAAAATTGCTAAGGTGCAAGCTAGCACAGGACTTAATTGGCCTGATGCTTTACCATTGGCTCTTCTGTCCACCAGAACAGCAGTACACTCTTGTTTGGGGCTTAGCCCTTACGAAGTGATATTTGGTCGCCCAGCTAATGTATGGGGAGTTCCTCGCCCTAAGAAATACTCAGACTTGCCATACCCGATGTTGATTGACTACTTGCATGACCTTACAACTAAATTGCGTGTTCTACATCAACAGGTTCAGAGTGCTCTACCAGAGGCTTCCACAGACCCAGGTCATTCCATCCGACCAGGTGACTGGGTCTGCACGAAAAATTTCCAACGACAGAGAAATTTGGAGCCCAGATGGAGAGAGCCACGCCTGGTTCTTTTGACCACAAGAACAGCAGTTAAAGTCAAAGGAAAGAAAAACTGGGTGCATGCCGTGCACTGCAAGAAAGTGCCTTTGCCCTTGCCTTTCGATCAGTGGGTCCGTAGAGGCATCAGTGACTCTGAAAGTGAGAAAGTTCCGCAATTTGTACCATTCAGTGATGCACGTCTAATTGGAACACTTTCTGAGAAAGAGGACGACGACATCCTTCAAGAAGCAATACCATCGCATCGTCGCTTGAACACGACAAATCCAGGAACATTGTTTCAAAACCAGACTGCCTCTGGACAGGAACGCTATAATTTGAGACCTAGACCAAAGAACTTGTAAATTTCTCTCCTATGTAGTACTCTATCCCGGTTGCAGGGTCACGGTAGGAGTCTTAGTTACGACCTGAGTAAGTGGCAATAGGCCTGCAGGACCTCACAGTGTCATAGGACGGTAGATAATCGTGACTACAGTGATTGAGGAAGATTGCCGTGAGCATCCACTTAGAAAGATGGAGGCTACATTAGATAAAAGAGAAAGTAAAAATGTAAAGAATAAATGTAAAGAAATATGTAGTCGTTGTAATATTGCTCTATGCGTCATTATATTGTCGTGTATTCTTTTGGCATCTGTAAACTGGATCATTATTACTCTGCAGCAAAAAGTTGTCTCTTCTCCTACCTCTACATCTTCTTCTACTATCTCTCCGCACCTATTTCACACTCTTCCCCAGCATGAACTCATCAGAAGAACTGAATACTTTAACAATTCCTTCGTCCAGTTGTTACATCAACATCAGTTAGTGATCAATACAACTGACTGTTGGGTGTGTGGACTCATACCACATACGGTAGAAAAAGAAATGCCATATTTAGTTCTTCCATTCTCCTATGAAGGTTCCGCTTGGGCTTATTTTGTCATTTTCAATAATGCATATCAAAGTAAAATTAAACAACCTGTCAGTTCACATAGTGTTGGTTCAAATTTCAGTCATAGTTTATTGATAAAGGGAATGGTAGCTATGGCTAAAATCATGGAAAAAAGTGAAGCTTCCATAGATGAAAGAAAAGCATATACCAATTGGAACATAACTAATTACATTTCCAGCCTCAATGATAAGATTAAGCAAGGAAAATCTCCTCCGATACGGGTCATACCCCAACAAGGAAATTTCTGTCTGCAAATAAATGGTAGAACTCCAAACACCGGACAAAGAGAAAGTTTATGTTCCCATACATATGTTTATTCAGCCCTGAATTCACTGCCGTTAGTACCATCTCAAGGTACATACTTCGTTTGCCACGATAGGGCTTATACATGGTTGCCAGCTGATTTCTCTGGTACTTGTTATATAGCCTTTCTTCTTCCCCCTACATACACCGCTCCTGCGAACCATCATAAAAATAGATATGGCAGAGGGATTGTGGATTCGAAAGACACAGCAGGACAAGAGGGAGGAGATTTCCTCAAAGGATTTCTTCCCTTCTGGGGTCCAATGGCCAACAGCAGAAATATAAGGCAATTGGTTCGTGTCGTAGAAACCACCATAGACATCACTGTAGGAGCTTTAAGTAACATTACAGCTGAACTACAGGCTGATCGTCTTATGACCTTGCAGAACCGTGTTGCCTTAGACTTTGTTCTTGCGGACCGTGGTGGAGTATGCAAATTGATCGGATCAAGTTGCTGTATTTTCATACCTAATGACGCTCCGACAGTATACCAAGCTATCTCTAAGTTACACATAATCTCCGAGTCGATTCATCAGGACGAAGGAGATTGGTCCTTTTCAGAGTGGTTTTGGGGATTACTGTCCAAATGGGGTTGGAAGGTATTGACATTCTTTGGAGTAATTTTAGCTTTTATATTCTCTTGTTGTCTTTGTATGCACTGCGGTCCTGCCATCTGCAACCTATGTGCTACTGCATGTATTCCCAAACCCAAGTCACAAAGAGCAGAGAATATCAAAATGATGGTACAGCAACAGCTTGATGACCTCATGGCCATAGACATCGACTCAGATTAACATGAGTTTGTGTATCTTGCCTGAGTTCTGGCAAAAGGAGGGTCTGAGGAAATTCGATTTTTAATACGATCGTATCGACCCGCCATTTTGTGGCCCGCCGCCATTTTATGTTGCCTTCACTCAGGCAGCACAGCGAACGAAGTCCATTCTGCCTTTTCTGCTTATTCTGCAACATGGTGTTCAAAACAGCCTTCTGCCTCTATCTTTACAAGGCTGGTATTAAGGTCTGACCGAGTACACTAATCCCTGTCTGGTTTTCTAATCCTTGTTTCAACTATCTGTAGGCTCACACTATTCTCCGCCGATCTTATCTTATCGTCTGGCCTTCGCTGTCCTTTGCTAGTATTCTCTCATTTCACAACTGTCCTCCAAACGCACACAAACTTATCGCACCACATGCAACTTCGTTGTGGATCGGTTAATGAATTAGTTCAAGGGAGGGGTGACAAACACAGCTGGAGGGGAGGCAACCTTAAGTCACTTGATACTTTGTTTTCCAATTCCTTCTATTGGTGCTGTCTTGTTTTCCGACATTTCTATTGGCTCTGTTCTATCTTTACATTATTCTTACTGGCTCCTTTCTATGTGTTCTGGGAGTGTATGTAGTTAATAAATGGTTTTTATACGGTATATAAGATTGTGCGCCACAAAGTAATGTGGCAGTCTCCTGAGAACATACCTTGTGTACTTCTTGGACAACTGTACTAGCTGCAGCTAATAAAATCTGATCTTTTACGCCTGACAGAGTGTCCCGTGTCTCTGTTAGTTGAGGCAGGTGAATCCAAGGAGATTTCAGGCGTACCCTGCGCCGCCAGGCCCATAAGGTTCTGGTTCTTCAGGTTGAAACAGTGTTTTAATGCCTTGAAAATCCTTCTGGGCTGCACTGTTAGCACTTCATTCATGGTATTGCTACAGCAATTGCTCCCGGCTGATGTGATGAGTTGTCCACATGTTACACAGAACGATTGCAGTACACAGAGGTTGTTGGGGAGCCTGTTTTTCTTCCATTTCTTTTCCTGTCTATGGATAGAGTGTTTGTTGCTGGTCTGGTCTTTGGAGTACCAAGGTGAAGGTTTCCTTTTGCGCATTCTTATTTTAGTCGGAAGTAGGTGTTTGCATGATTTTGCAGAAATGCATTTAAGTTGCTTAGAAAAGAGTTGTGGTAAGGTGTGGAGATGGCAGGTTGAGGGAGATGTTTGATCTTTAGGTTGTTTACGGGGAAGTCTGAAGGATCTGATGGTTTGCTGTTCCATTATGGGCTGACCTCGATGTGTTTTTTAGATGGTGAGCAGACTCCCTGAGATGGTGAGGTGATCGATCAAGATTAGGGGACTTGCAGGCTTGGACTGGACAAGTACCCAAAACCATCTATGCATGACACTGCATCTAAATTCCCACTAAAGTGTGACTGCGTCTGCGACTCCACCTCACATCACTACTTCTCTGTTAAGTTATTCCTTTCACCTCACTCTGACACAGTTTTCCTCAAAAGAACACTGGATAACACCATTGCCCTAGTAGACTTCATTTTCTGTAACTACATTATATCGCAAGAATCATAGGTCATCCCTGTACACCACCCTTGATGTCATTACATCACACTTTACCTCAAGCAAACAAAACATTTCCTCCAGTAAGTAACACATCTCCACAATAGACTACATCCTCTCCTCCCACAGCTCCAATGACCACTCTCAACAGCACCATGCCATACGCCCATTAAATGGCAAGTTATCCTCCCAACTAGAATCACCTACTCACCACTCACTTGCACCATTTCTGCTGTTCGAGTGCAGGGTACTTTCAGCTTCAAAACATACTAGTATGTAGATGCATGACAACTGCTTGCCAGAGCACTCATAGAACGTACTTCAACATACACAGTACATACACAAAAATGCAAGGAAACACAAAAATTAAGATCATGAAAAAATTAGGATGAAAAATGGTGCACAGTACACCAAAGCCAAGAAATCCACAACAGCCCATCACTTGAACTCTGGACACACGAGTTCTGTCCACACATTTAAACAGTGAACACATGCATAATACTTTCACAAGACTAAATCCATATTTATGTTTCTGAAAATAATGCCCTTTCTGCTAAATGGAACTATGCAGTCAGTTCCCGTACGTTTTGCTTATTAGCACGAAGAGGCAGAAATGAATTGTCCATATTCATTCTACAGCATTACTTGTAGTGAGGATTTAGGTCCCCCATACTTTATACTTAGTGATATGTTTAAGTATCGTTTCCTATGTTTAAAAAAAAAGAAAAAGAAACTAACACTAAGTCGGAGGGGAAATAAAGTTGGCAGGCTAAGTGCTCCAACTCTTTCATCGAACAAGTATGAACTCCACTGGGGTAGGTGGAAACATTACATTAGGAGGACTGGTGAAGTGGCAGGAAGCCAGGAATGTGCGAGCGGGGACCCCTTAAGGGAGGGTGCGTGCACATGCGCACACTGGTAGCAGTGCTGATGGTGAGGATTAAAAACGGCAAAGAGGCAGGGGGTGAAGGCAAAACTGCCAAGACCAACACATTCCATGTCAAAACAGCTCGGCGATATTGCAAAAAGAATTCCAAAAAGGATTTCAGCTGACGAAAAGGTTCGCCTCCTCAGACTCCCAGAGAGCAAAAGGTAAAAAAAGCAGTAAAAATAATCTGTTTAGCTTTCACTCTACGGACCCATTTCTCAACAGAAAACGTTCACAGTGTGTTAACAAACGTTTCCAAAAAAGCTTTTGGCAATTCACTCCGTCACTCCGCACCTGTTGTTCAGCCCTGAACTGGCTCGTATGCTTTATTTTGTAAACGTTTGTGACCTGGGCTTGTGGGACACGAAACTCCACCATAGCTGGGCAGCCAACGACACGTGATGTGGCAGGAGTGCCTCAGAGGCTGGTATTCATGAGATGGAGGTGGGTAGGCATGAAGTAACAACAGGTACTACCCGGAGGTCACTGAGATTTTGTAAAGTCCCGCACAGCGACTTTCTGTCCTACACCTTCTCTGAATATGTTTCACCCTATATTCCCATCCCAGCTTTAGATTGATTGTCTTCATGTCATGCTACATTAGACTGTTATCAGCATTTCTAGAGTTTTACCGCACTGTGGCACTCAAGAGTCAGTGTGCACACCACGTGGTTCTGGGATTTTCATTGACAGGTTGTTTGGTTAGTCAAGACTGGTTTATAAAATGTTTGTCCATGATCGTTTTAGTCAAGGAAAAAATGCAATGCGTCTAAAACAGCCAGGAATCTTTATTTTACTATGGGCACCAATGCACGTTCCAAAGGACTTTGCCATTTCCTTGGTACCACTGGCTAATCAGTTGCCAACTCCCCAGACTGCCGCTCTCCTCCAGCATGCAATCGCTAGCTGAATATAAAGCGTTATTGCAGTTTACCACATGCACCCGTGCAGGGGTGCCCTGCTTAAGCTACCCTGGTCTGAATGGTTCTAAGATCTTTGATGGCGCGGCAAGACTTTTTTTTATACTTCCTTTTATTAAAAATATATTCTTAGGAACAGTTTAACAATTGTGACACCGTGACACACTAACATCCTCAGACACAAGATCACGTATGAGTAAAAAGGGATGTCTGCACTAGTATATATATTGGTTACATTCCAGCAGTCCCAGGATTGTAGAATGCTTCTGGGGGCGGCCTCTTGATAAGTAGATAGATTTGTGGCACGTCTATCCACTTCCGCGTACTGGTGGAGAATACCAATGTTTATCTATATCTCATCTGGCTATCAAGAAGCCCAGGGCAATAGTTGTGCTCTGGAATTCCGCCTCCTCATTACAGGTTCGCAGCTGTCAACAGTGCAGCAGATGAACTGGGGTCCAGGATACTTAGGGGGGGCACTGCACCCCAATTACAGCGTTTTATTTAGTGAAATACTAGGTAATAGGCGTGGCATTTTCCCTCCCTGCATCAGGGCTTACGGCACCACTCCTATGCCACTGCTCCATTATTCCTAATAATACCAATTTGGGGGACAAAGTAATGTGCTCAGAAGCACCTTCGAGTGGGGCAACCTATAGCTGACCAATATTTCTGGAATCACCAGCAGGAACGTGTTGCGTTCACTCAGTTTGTCGCGGTAATATGTACTAGGAAAAGATATATGTGCAAGAATTTCTTACCCTCGAACAGGGCTCACAATGTTTGTAAGCATAGCACAATATGACCACCAAGGACTTCCTATTAACACCTAAAGCATACTTCAGCTCTCAATACTTATAGAATTGGGACTTATTGTGGCCTTTGTAAATGAACCTCACTGCGTAGCTCCAAAAAGGATTTCATAGAGCCAGACTTCCAACAATTGTCCACTTGCGAAATACCGAAGTCATTCCTGCCTATGAATCATCTCATATTATTGACTAGTTTCAGTCATGCCCAGGCCAGAGTGGCGGCTTCAGAGTCACCCACTCAGTCCAATCCATCCATCTAAGCACTGTGCCCTGAGTGGCCAGCATCTCTTTTGTCGCTTGGGGTACATTTCACAGTATAGGCCCCTGTAAGAAATTAGTTATTACTTGCAAAGGATGCAAGTACTTCACAAGTTCTAGGTCTGCAGCTGTCTGATTACTGGAAACCACGTACCCCATTGTAGCACTTGACTCTCTCAGGGTAGCGAAGCAGAGCAGTACAAGGCTTATTTAGGGGAAGTGGTGTGGACCCGCAACCCCAATTCGCTGGCACTCAACAACAACGCTCAATCAATTATTGTCCAAGGACGGATTGACTGCATTCACAGTGCGCACTGTACTACAGGGAGCGGTAAAGAGGCTCTTAGGCTATTACCGTTTTTTAATTTTGGAATTATGCTTCTTTTTTTGTGATTTCGTGATGACAGAGAGGTTTGTGCTGACTGAGGGCACTACATTAACTGGAGGCAGATTATTTTAGAGGGGACTGAAGAGGTGTTTGTGCCAGCCCCACTTCGTCCTTTTTTCCCTTCTCTATTTGACCAACTATGACTCCATTTTGGGTGGCAGTCTAGTTGTTGCATGCTTGGGCATAGGTCCTATATAAGGAAGCATGCTGCGAAGATGCACCTCTGGTGCCGAACGCAAAATTGTCAATTTCTCCTCCGATGTCAGCCTAATAAATAGAGGCTGTTACTGGAGGCAAGATTTATTGAAAATTAGGGCATGGCTTGGTCCATCACAGTTACCCACGAGTATGGCGTTTTGACTACCACCAGGCAGGGTGTTTAAGTAAGACGAGAGGGAAGACCTAGCCTGTCCAAACATAGCAGCTCTTCAGGATTCAGACTCTCAGACAAGGGTACACTAAAGGGTACTTCAATTGGTAAGTGATACACAGTAAAGCACACAATTTATATTTTTAATATTTTAGATCCAGGCACACTATCTGTCTTATTTCCATTTCCAACAGAAACCTGGTTTAATGATAAGTATATGGCTGGGCTACACTTGATGAATAACATTTTACACTGATCACGCCCTATAAAAGGGGGTGTGAGGTTGTGGCTATTATTTCCTAAGGTAGGCCTCATAAGCCATGAGCTGAGATTGTTGCCGTTACCTCTGGTGAAGGTACTGGGCTTGTCCATCTCTTCATCAGCTTCAGTCATGATTAGTGGCTTAATATGTTACAATTCACTTGGGTTTACACAGCCCCTCCACAACCAGACAGGAGAACAACCCCCCCTGCTCCAGAACACCCTGACATCTTGAAGGGGTACCTGAGTGGCAGTGAAGTAAAGGTCTTTTCCCCTACTGGTCCTCCGGGGGCATAAGACTGCCAGTGCCACTGGAAGGACCCATTCTAGTCCTGGGTATCAACTGAGTCAAGGTCACAAAGTCCATCCTTGCAGGACATCAGGTTGCTTCTCCTTCCAGCTGGCCATTCTTTTGCTGTTGTCGCACCAAGGTGCAGGGGTCTTCTCCACTGTCTCTTCTTTGTGCAGGGGTTTTCAAGTAGGGATGTTAAGTCTTAGTGGCTAGACACTCCTGGTATATCATAGGATGCCACATAACCCCTCCACCCTTGTCCCAACCCTATTGCAAAACATTTAGGACAATTTAAAGTGGCAACTTCAAGTTTTCTGTGGTCTGAGATCCACCCCAGCTGACACAGTTGCCTCCACCCTTCCCACCAAAGCTCAAAAACAAACCCTGTTTGTGTGGGATCCCTCCTTTGTTCCAGTGGCCCTGGCCTGTCAGAGGCAGATTTCCTCCCAACCCCTTCCTTTACCAGGGGCAGAGTCAATCACTGTTGATTGCCCTTTAGTGTGGGGAGGCCTTCAATCCATCTGCTGGGGAGCAATTTACTTGGCCCAATACGGAGACAAAGGCTTGGAATCTGATTATAAGCTGAGTCAAAGAAATTTGACAAATCCTGTACTCCTTTAAGATATGGAAAACGGTTACTGGAGACTGCAAATTTAAATTTGGTGTGCACATTTTCTCCCAGTCTGATACCTCGCAGGACTCTGTAGGCCTAAGTATTGCAAAACTGGGCTTTAAGGCAGATTTCCCTTACAATGTATAATATAGTAAATTACCAGAATGTTTCCACTATGCCTTACTGACCCACTATGAATGCCCACTCATATTACAAGGCCTACTCCAGGTCAGCACCACTGCTTGCAGAGTCCCTTCTACCAGGGTGCAGATAGCAGGCTACACACAACAGTAGTCTCATGTAGGCGATGGGTGCGGTGTAGGGGTGATAGAGGACACAAACACTGAGGTTAACTACCCTTTTCAGGGTTTTACGTGCTTTTTATTGTTCTTGGCGGCAGTAAAGGGGAAAATAACCTAGAACAGTCTGTTAGTAACTGATGGTTCTGAGTTCCCTTTTTCTTTCCTTCTCTTCCTGCTCTGGTCTCTATCCGTCTCAGGTGGGTTGTTTATTTCTTCCCTTTCCTTTTCCCTTCCAGATGGCGTGTTCCGGTATCCTGGCGGCAGGTTTCCTCGGAAGAACAAAAACAAGGTGGCAGCCGGTAAGTGGGGAGGGTAAGCACGGTTTTGTTTCTGTATAGGGGTATGTGAGAGGAGGTGAAATACGAAAGGGGGGGGATGTGATGGAGGGGTTACTCTATTCTTTTTAGTGGGGAGGTGAGTGGGTTTCTTTTCCTAGTGTCGGCACAATATACGTGATTGTTATGGTGCCCAGGGAACTTGTCCCACCTCAGGCGCTCCCCTTTTAGAGATAGTCACCCTGTCTCCCTTCCTCCCCTTTCCACCCCTTTCTAATCCTCCCCTCGCTTCCTACCCTTCCCCTTCCCTGGGTTCTGCTACGGCCCTTTACTAGAGCACGTACCTTGTCCAGCCACGACCCTCCTGGGCCATGGCAGGCTGTCGCGTCCTCCGTCTCCTCTCGGGGCGGCTCTTCAGTCTTTTCTTCCCTCTCCCTTCCTGGGTATCCCGGGTTGACGCTTCTCTCCGTCTCCTCTGCGTGGTCTGGCTCGGCGTTTCTCTCCTTCTCGCGCTGTCCGATGGTCTCTCCCTCTGGCTCCGTATCGCGTCCCGAGGAGGAGTCCCGTCCCGTTGCATCCTTCTTCAATCTCGGCAACCCGGAACTCCGGGGCCGACTTCCGTCTCCTCCCCCACGCGTCTCCATGACGACGGGGTTGTAGATCTGGCGAGGCGTTCGAGGAGCGCCAGGATTGGGATTCTTGCGGCGCCCTCCTACACACCCCTTCCCATGAACGGGACTGGTATAGGCCCGAGGAGTCCGGGCAGCGGGAGAGGAAGTCTGCGGGACATTGGCGAGCCCCAGGGATATGGCGGATCTGAAAAGTAAAGGGTTGCAGTTCAAGGAACCAGCGGAGTACTCTGGAATTGGTGTCCTTATGGGAAGCCAACCACGTTAAAGGCGCATGATCGGTGTAGAGGATGAATGGGCGTCCCAGGAGGTAATACTGCAAACATTCGATTGCCCATTTAATGGCTAGACATTCCTTCTCTATAGTGGGGTAGTTCGTTTCCCTAGGCAATAGCTTCCTACTGATGTAGACTATCGGGTGTTCATGTCCCTGGCGGTCAGGTTGTGCCAACACGGCCCCTAACCCGACATTGGATGCGTCCGTAAAGAGATGGAAAGGCCTGGTAAAATCGGGACAACGCAACACTGGTTTGGTTGTAAGGGCTTCCTTGAGCCACTGGAATCCCTGAAGTTGGGAGGGGGAAAAGGGAGGTAGGACAGTCGGGTATTGTTTTTTTAAGAGGTCCGTAAGGGGGGCTGTTATAGTAGAGTATTGAGGGATGAACCTTCGATAGTATCCAACTAGCCCCAGAAAAGAGCGAAGTTCCTTCTTTGTGGTAGGAAGGGGAATCTGTCGAATGGTGGCTACTTTATCCTTTTGGGGACTCAAGAGCCCATTCCCAATGACGTAACCTAGGTAGGCTATCTGGGTCTGACCTAGTACACATTTCTTTGGGTTGGCGGTAAGCCCGGCTGCGGATAGTGCGGAGAACACCTTTTCCAGGTGAAGGAGGTGGGTAGACCAGGTAGAACTAAAAACAACAATATCATCAAGATATGCGGCTGTAAAATCCTGGTAGGGTCTTAGTAGTTGATCCATTAGTCGTTGGAACGTTGCTGGGGCACCATGAAGCCCGAAAGGGAGCACCGTGAATTGATACAGACCTGAAGGGGATACGAACGCCGTTTTTTCTTTGTCAGTGGGTGCTAAGGGGATCTGCCAATACCCCTTTGTCAGATCAATAGTAGTCATATATCGGGCCTGCCCAATCTTCTCCAAGACTTCATCTACCCGAGGAATGGGGTATGTATCAAAAAGGGATATCTCATTGAGCTTCCGGAAGTCAATGCAGAAGCGGATAGAGCCATCCGGCTTCGGCACTATGACAATCGGAGAACACCACGGGCTGGTAGATGTTTCAATGACTCCTAAACGCAACATTTTATCGATTTCCTCTTCTATGAGGGTTTTCCTTGCCTCGGGAATTCGATAAGGTCGTTGGCGTACTACTTTTCCTTCCGGGGTTCTAATGTGATGCTGGACCAGTGCTGTTTTCCCCGGTAGTTCAGAAAAGAAGTAGGCATGACGGTGGACTAACTCCGTCATTTGCCGGGTCTCTATCTCGGAAAGGGACTCATTGATTTTGGGGAGCTGTTGAGGGTCATACAGTGAGGTGGGGCACAATTCCAACCCTAAAGGTTGAGTCGGCGTGATCAGACATCCCCTCGCTAATGCTAAGTTATCGCTTGTGGGTTCTTCCCATTTCTTTAATAGGTTAATGTGGTAAATCTGGGTTCGTCTCGGATTATTTCTTAATTCTAATAAATAGGTAACGGGGGTAACTCTTTTTAAGATTTTATATGGTCCCTGCCATTTGGCTATTAATTTGTGCTCTGAGGTGGGCCTGAGGATTAACACCTTGTCATTGGGTTGTAAGATCCTGAGTTTGGTACCCTGGTCATAGTAAGTTTTTTGGTTATTTTGGGCTTCTGTTAGATGCTGCCTTACGTCCTCCCATACTGATTGGAGTTGGGTTTTTAACTTATGGACATAGTCTAGGATAGGACGTTCTTCGTTCTCCTCCTCCTCCCAGAGTTCCACTGCCATATCTAGAAGGTTTCTTGGTTGTCTCCCAAATACAAGTTCAAACGGGCTATGCCCAGTAGAGGATTGTTCATGTGTCCTTATCGCGTACAATACTAGGGGAAGCTTCTGATCCCAGTCCTTACCTGTCTCATTCACCACTTTCCTTAAAAGTGTTTTTATGGTGCGATTATACCGTTCGACCAATCCATCCATTTGTGGATGGTAGACAGATGTTTTTATCTGTTGAACCCCTAGGGATGTACAGATTTGTTTCATTAGCCCTGAGATGAATGGAGTTCCCTGGTCCGTAAGGAGTTCTTCGGGGAATCCCACCCGGGAAAAAAAAGATATCATAGCTTGTGCTACGTTTTTCGTAGTGGTGCTGGAAAGGGGAATGGCCTCGGGGTACCTACTTGCGTAGTCTACGAGCACGAGAATGTGGGTATGCCCTTTACTAGACGGTAAAAGAGGACCAACTATGTCCATACCGACCCGTTTGAATGGTATATCAATCAGAGGTAGGGGTCGCAACGGTGCTTTACGGAGGGTTCCTGGCTCCACAAGTTGGCACTTAGGACATTGAGCACAGTATCTTCTGATATGGGCATATACTCCCGGCCAGTAAAACCGCCTGAGTAAGTATTCTTCCGTTTTCTCCCTACCACAATGTCCTCCCCCTGGTTGGTTGTGGGCTAGGAAGAGTACCTGGGTTCGGTAAGGTTCGGGAACGACAAGCTGTCTTTTCTCCCCATTTGTTTTGGTGGTGACCCTATATAACAGATCTTTTGAGGTCAAGAAGTAAGGACCTACCTCTCCAGTTGAGGCGGTTTTAGCATTCTTCCAAGCATGTTTTAAGGTGGGATCCTCGTGCTGACTCATCCTAAACGATATGGGGGCTGCGTCTAGGAGGGCCATGACTCCTTCTTTGTTTTGTTGGTCCTGTTGCCAGGCGTATTTCCGTTTCTCCGTTCTCCTCTCTTTTCGTGTTAACTTCCGTCTAGTGGGATGACTAGGTATAGCATCATCTCGGAATGGCGCATCACCCCACCAGTTGTCCACTGGGTTTTTCTGTCTGGTCCTGTCTAAAAGGTTGTCGAATCTTTGATAGTCCGTTCCTATTACACATTCCTCTATTAGGTTGTCCATGAGCCCCACAGGCAGACTGTCTATATGTCCGTCCCAGCCTATGTCTATGTTGAGAAGCGGATACTGGGCTCGATCTCCATGGACACAGCATATCGTAACCCATTGGTCCTCAGGGGGTGGTATATGGTGAATCAGACTACGTCGGACTACTGACTGACTACACCCGGAGTCAATTAAGGCCATAACAGGTTTTCCGTTGATCATCAGGGGGTATTTAAAGGAGACGTCACTCTTTCCTAGGCATAAGACTCTGCCTCTAGTTATGCCTATCTCCATTGGCTCTATACCCTCCTGCCTTCTGGGACATCCACGGGCGATATGGCCCCACTCCCCACAGTTGAAACATTGGGGTTGCTGCATTGGGCTTCTCTCCGGGTTCCTAGATAGGCTGGTCTCTTCTGTTGTTCGTCGTGTGTGGAATTGAGTAGGAGGTATTGGTGGTTTCCCCATGGGGCGGACGGGTTGTGGTTTACCCTCTCCCGATCTGTGATAGGCACAAGCTAGATCAACCGCTGTCTCAGTATCTATATTGGGGTGTTGTCGGATCCAGTGTCGGTATGGGGCGGTAGGGAATCTAGATACTGCTCCAAAATAATCGCCTTAATTATGTCCTCACGTTCCATTCCTAGTGGCCCCAGCCACTTCAACCCTAGATCCTTCACCCGGTAATAGTATGTCCGAGGGTCTTCATGGGGTCCCCACCTTACTTTCCGGAATCTAGTTCTATAATATTCGACGTCATGTCCGACTCGTTCCAAAATACTCTTCTTTATCTCGGCATACGGGGTGACACCTCCTGGATTTGCGGCCTGATAAGCGGATTGGAGGGTTCCTGTCAGGAGGGGAGCTATATACTGACCCCACCTCTCTGCCGGCCATTGAGCACTTGAAGCGACTCTCTCAAAGTTCGTAAAAAACGAGTCGGGGTCTTCTCCTTCCTGGTATTTTTGTAGGACGGAACTTGGCACATTGGGATGTACCTTACTTGCAGCTATAGTGTCGGTCAGCTTTTGTATGGCAGTCTCATGAACTAACTGATTACTGGCCATAATGGTGGCCTGGCTTTTCAATGCCGACTGTAGGGCCTCCCTATCCTCCTTGGCCTCTCGTTGCTGGGCTTCCCAGACTAGCTGGAGATGGCGCTGTCCTTCGGCCAACTGTTTAATCATTTCTTCAAGACTGGACTTGTCCTCCATTATCCCGTATCCGTCCAATCCCACTTCTGACACCACTGTAGGCGATGGGTGCGGTGTAGGGGTGATAGAGGACACAAACACTGAGGTTAACTACCCTTTTCAGGGTTTTACGTGCTTTTTATTGTTCTTGGCGGCAGTAAAGGGGAAAATGACCTAGAACAGTCTGTTAGTAACTGATGGTTCTGAGTTCCCTTTTTCTTTCCTTCTCTGGTCTCTATCCGTCTCAGGTGGGTTGTTTATTTCTTCCCTTTCCTTTTCCCTTCCAGATGGCGTGTTCCGGTATACTGGCGGCAGGTTTCCTCGGAAGAACAAAAACAAGGTGGCAGCCGGTAAGTGGGGAGGGTAAGCACGGTTTTGTTTCTGTATAGGGGTATGTGAGAGGAGGTGAAATACGAAAAGGGGGGGGGATGTGATGGAGGGGTTACTCTATTCTTTTTAGTGGGGAGGTGAGTGGGTTTCTTTTCCTAGTGTCAGCACAATATACGTGATTGTTATGGTGCCCAGGGAACTTGTCCCACCTCAGGCGCTCCCCTTTTAGAGATAGTCACCCTGTCTCCCTTCCTCCCCTTTCCACCCCTTTCTAATCCTCCCCTCGCTTCCTACCCTTCCCCTTCCCTGGGTTCTGCTACGGCCCTTTACTAGAGCACGTACCTTGTCCAGCCACGACCCTCCTGGGCCGTGGCAGGCTGTCGCGTCCTCCGTCTCCTCTCGGGCGGCTCTTCAGTCTTTTCTTCCCTCTCCCTTCCTGGGTATCCCGGGTTGACGCTTCTCTCCGTCTCCTCTGCGTGGTCTGGCTCGGCGTTTCTCTCCTTCTCGCGCTGTCCGATGGTCTCTCCCTCTGGCTCCGTATCGCGTCCCGAGGAGGAGTCCCGTCCCGTTGCGTCCTTCTTCAATCTCGGCAACCCGGAACTCCGGGGCCGACTTCCGTCTCCTCCCCCACGCGTCTCCATGACGACGGGGTTGTAGATCTGGCGAGGCGTTCGAGGAGCGCCAGGATTGGGATTCTTGCGGCGCCCTCCTACACCTCACATGCGCAATCCACACACATGTGCTCAAATGACCACATGTCACCAGCCCAATAACTTAGTCTAGTCATGAAGCAGCAGCCTTCTCTTAAAAGGTGGCTACTAGCAGTTAATATACTCAGTCAAATTTACTATGAATTTACAGTGAGTGAGACTCAGGTATTGAGACTCTCTCACAGTAAAAGTACTAGAAAATGAGTAATCAACTCCAGGGAAAACCTGGTGGACTAAATGGGCGGAACACATTTGCAACAGACCCCCATAAAAATCCAGCTACATCACAGGCTCGGTTAGCTGTGACACCTCAACCCACATCACTGGATTGCCTTGGCACCTGAACAGCCAGTCATTCAGGGAAGTCAGTTGGGCTTCTCAATAGTTAACCCGAACATCAGCCATGCTAAGACGGCTGTTGTACCATGATTGAACACCTTTATTAAAGGTCTCTCTGGGTGTTTTGAGTGGCTATTGAAAGCTGCACAAATATTATTGTAGCTCTTGGAAGATGCTATGTGGGGTTTAATAATGATAATTCTGAACAGCACATGGTAGTTTGGGTAAATCAATCAGGCAAAATAGAGCCATCTGACCTGGGATTGATATTGGGTGCAGGATCCAGGGGAGCAAAACCTCACTGGTTTTCATGAGTGCATGTGAAAGGTTCAAATCCCAGATCAACCGTGGGTCTCTGGTGGTCCAAGTATTTAAAGCTATTCTGAGGTAACATCAGTTGGGACTGCCAGCTAACTGTTGCACCACCCCCTAGTAGGAAGTAAATAAGTGACTAGATAACGACCAACCCTGACACAATTCCATATCTTTCTAGGATTTCCATAAGTCTTGGGCCCAGCTCATCTAGGGTATGTATCATATATAAGAAGCAAATTATCTGCATAAAGTGAAACAACGGTTCTTCACACTATCAATGCCAATCTAGGCCCTGCACAAGCCATCCATACGAATCTATGCAGCCAATGGATCAATCGCCAATGCAAACAGTAACAGGTGAAGGGGACATCCCTGGCACGCACATCCTTCTTTATATGGGATGTGGTGAGACCTAACTGTATATCCTTCCTGCCTTGGTGAGCACAAGAGGATATCGGGAGGTCTGTAATGCATTCTGCTAGGGGGAGAATAATTTAAATGCATATCAAGAAAGGTCTGAATTACAAACAGATGGGTGGGAAGAACTGTTGGCACTTCGATGGGAGCTGACTATATGGCATATTTGGAACTGTGTTGGATATCTGTCCTGGGGTCAGTCTTGAGTGGCATTTCTTGGCACTGGGCGCACTGCTAACAAAGGGTCAAAGCTAAGAATAGTACAATGCAATTTCTGTTCTTCTTGCAGAATCAGCACAACAGTCATGGGAACACTTTTAAGGTGGGACAGGAAAGGAGAATATTTTCTAACTTTTTGAAAAAAAAGCCTCAATTGATGGTGGTATCAGCTAATATGAAATCCCCCTGTAGAACGAGGGATCAAACATGGAACTCTTCGCAATCCCTACAGATTAGCTGCTCTGGCAAGATCTTATTGTCCAACTTTACTCTCAGAATAACTCCTCACTTTTTAAAGAAATTAGATTTTTGTGTTAAATACAAAATAACCTCCCAAAAACAGGGCCTCGAGTCATTTGAAGAGAAGTCTGCCAAAAGGTGTTCTGAAATCCGTATATAAAGAGCAAATACATCTCGAGGAACCTTGTGTCCACCGTTTTGCTCACATTAGAACACATTGGGATAAGGATCGAAAGAAGAACTTTTTAAAGCTTTTCTTTAGCGAACACAATCCACCGATCTGTTCTGTAACTATGGAAGCCAGACTCGGTCTCCAAGAGAAAAACTCGCTTGACAGTTGGCTCCTACATTTTATCAGCAAAATAATTAGGCCATGAAAGATTCTCTCAGTGGCTGGAAAAAACTCCCGAAGAGACTGCACTGTCATCAGTCCCATGTGCAGATAAGGAGCAAGGCCATTAGGGCTGCGGACCACCAGCAGCATACAGAGGTGGGGCAAGGAATGCGGGTGCACTGCTCAACTGCCATTAAAATACCTCGCTGTGGATCCAACTGTGCAGAGAGGGAAAGGCGCAAAGTATGCAGGGAGACCCAGGCAACGAGAGGGAGCAGGATGGGAGTGAAAAGTCACACGACGCAGCATAATTCATTGATACAAGGTCCCCAAATCTTTTAGTGAGTGAGTATGAACTGCTGTTTCTGCGAGGGTACACGTGTGGGACAACTAAGCACTGTACATCAGTGGGGAGTTGGGACACAAGGCAAGGTTGTGTATGTTGGTAATTTTTCACACATTTGCTTTACACATTTTCACGTTACATTTGACATGCATTTCATTTTTGAGACAGAAGGAAGTTAAGGAATTTGTTGCCAAGTGCCCGCAAGTGTAATGAGAACCCTAAGTCAGTACCCCGTCCACCTCCATATACTATCCTGAACGCCTGTAAACGTAAAGTGGAAGTAGTTCAGCCATGACCTGTGAGTCCACGCTCTCTTAAGTCCTGCATAGCAAGCAATCGAACAGGTTGAATTACCATTTTAAGTTTTGATAACTGGATGTAAAACACTGACAACTAAGACTTTTCAACAAAGTGGGATAGGATCACACAATTGCCAAAGGAAGCAAAAAGATCACTTAACACATGAAACTGGGCTACCTAGGAGAAACATTTGTGTACAATCAGAAGGCACAAG
Source organism: Pleurodeles waltl (assembly GCF_031143425.1). NCBI lineage: Eukaryota > Metazoa > Chordata > Amphibia > Caudata > Salamandridae > Pleurodeles > Pleurodeles waltl. Next base: position 761,923,332 of record NC_090445.1, read on the forward strand.
GTGTATTTCCTGCCCTGTCGCCACTTCCTGTCCTATGAATGTGCGAACTGACTGACAGTCTGGGGTTTGCTAAAGGACCTTTGTCTTTGCCAGTGCTTATTTAGGCTGCCAAACTTAATTGGGGAGCTGCAGTACCCTTCCAATTATTAAAAAAAAAAAAAAAGAAAACTGGTTAAAAGCAAAAATATATTTTTAGAAGTCCCTGGCACTGAAAGGGACTACTTTTTGTGTGAGTGTGCTCCTTATGAAAAAGCTGAATGCTTTCACTCACATAGTGAAGTTAGCAAATGGCTCAAGTGGACTGACCTAATGCCAATCAGTTACAAAGCCAATAGGTCTAACTTTAGTTATGCGAGTGCCCAACTATTGGCTTTACCAATGTTTTTCTGTGAACCACTGCTTAGAAAAAGGAAAAGGTAAAACAAAAACTTATCTTATGGAATCTTTAAAAGTTACATTTAATTCAATGTTTTGAATCTTTATAAATGGCATGAATTATATTTCAAATAATTTTCAATCGGCAAACTCCAAACAGAATTTAAAAAGAATGAAGACATATCTGAACGTAAAGTGAAACGCTTACCAAGACCTAATTTACTTTGCACAGGATTCGGTCAATTGGTCCTCTGTAGTAGCCCAGGGAGCAGGTTTATGGGCAAGTAGTGTCATGTTAAGTACACCTTTTGCATCAGAGGCCAGCAGAGTGAGTCCAGCAGATGGCCCTTTCTCCCAGAGTTGTAAACAATTTGTGTGCCAAAGCATGTGGTTTCATGCAATATGTGGAATACAGGAGATAAAACAAAAACAACCTTAAAAGTGAGTTCTTCAGCCATACCCCAGCAAAAATATCCCTGTTGCTGTGCTTTTAAAAACAAGCTGTGCGGGTTGTGGAATAATACAAGAATATGAGGGAGAGAACTAGAAAACACATGCACTCTTGGACCACTGAATGAAAAAAATAGTTATCTCAATGTGAGCAATGGAATGATACAAGTCAGCCAATCACAAGAAGAGGAAGGTAAACCATTGAATAAGAAGCAAGCAAATGAGAGTGACAATGAAGCTCAGCAATGGTGACTAATAGATGGGCTGCAAGCCCACTATACTATCACAAAACGTCTTTCACAACCAGACTGATTGTGCTGTCTGGTAGGCGAGATCTAAAAAGGACACTCAGTTGGCAAAATCTATAAAGAGCACAGGAAACTAAAAGAGACATTCACCTGTATCAACCAATCAATCAGTCAGTCAATCGTTTTCTGTTGAATATTTCATGGTTTGATCCTACAGGACCATGCTCGAGTCGATGGAAGGAGTGTTTGAAAGGAGTAGAAGCCTGGTTGAGCAACCTATCAGGAGGACCTGTTCTCCAGTGACAGAGTATGCAAAGGACTATCAATGAGGACAACCAACAAAGCACGTTACCAGGCTACAGCTGGCCTACAAACAAGACCACCCCTATTCAGTTCTAGAGGCAAGCGTAGGAGTACATTTCATACAGTCTTGGAGATTCATCTCAGTTGATCCTGTTTAAGTCACGATTCTTTAGCAAAGGATTTTAATAATGTGATATAGGATAGCAGCTTATGACACCTAGCCAGGAGTCATGAGTTCCTGCGAGATCCCATAGGCATGTGGAGCTGTGGCTGCACCATGTGTGCGAGGTTACAAATGACAAGTCATGACCTTACATAAGTTTAGAACCTAAGAAAACATCCTTTTTTCCACACACTTTGAAAAGCCCTTTTCCCACAGTCAGGTTTATGATAATAGCCGCTCAGGACGGCCAAGCACACCAAGGAGGCTTTTTACTGTTAAAAACTGCTCTTCACAAGTCAACAAAGTAAGAGTCCAGCAAACTCTGTGATTGTCGACACATTTCACACAAACTGTGAATATATTGAACAGTATTCTCCTTAACCAGCCTCCCCCAGCCACTCCGAGGATACAGGACCAGAGTTTGGAACAGCTATGCACCATGCAGAAGCAGCAGCTCTTATAAACAATACAAAGCAGGGTCCTTTGTATTGCGTCAGTTTTTGCTAATACCTTTTTTGGCGGACTTAGGTGTCTTCCTAATTTCTTGGATCTCCTGCCTCTTCCCACAAGGATAGAGACAGCTGGTACACAATGGGAGAACTTGGCGGATGCGAATCACCTTAGAGCAGTTCACAGCCAATAAGCACTGCAAGTTCCCAGCCTGCGTTTCATCAATAAAGGACACATATGTGCAACAAAGAACAGTCACCCTTTCTTTCTGGCAGCCGTAAGTCTTTGCTTTTCAGGCTACCTGTTCCATATGCATGATCTCACTGAATGCAGCGACCTCCACAACACACACAATTCTCTGCTTAATTTTAGACTCTTGTGACTAGATTTTCTCATCAAATCACACTATAATCTAGTCTTAGAGTCTTGGCAGGCAGCTGTGATAGCTTTATGGAACCAAATCAAAACAGGCATTGGCAAAGCTAATACGTTTGTCTTATAACTGAAAGTGTCTGGATGTTTCCATCCATGGACTCACTCACACATCCATCCATGGACTTAATAATTCATTAATGCACCCATACCTCTATTTATCCACCCACTGACTCAAACTTGCATTCACCTATTAGCACATTTACAATGCCACCCCACACACTAACTAATCAATTAAGAGACACTTTTAGTTAGCAATAAGACTTATTGACTTCATGCCAGCTTGGGAGGGATGAACGAGTGCTCTCTGTAGTGTGTGATTTCTTGTGATGAAGGGTGACAATGCTGTCAGAAGTGGGAGACTGCTACTCTGTGCGGGAGTGAGAATGCTGTCAGTGAGTAACTGAAAATCTGTGGGGTTACGAAAGTGTTGTCATTAGTGTGATTGCTACTGTTTAAGTAGAGTGGGTGCGGTCAGTGCAGCCTGCTACACTGTGAGGGATGCGAGTCATGTTGGTCGTGTGGCTACTAGAAGTGAAGGGTGCGAGAGTGCTTCTGGTCATGTGTGACTTCTACTATGATAGGTATGTGAGTCTCCTGTTACGTGACAGGTGTAAGAATGCTTTCTGTAAAGTGCAACTGGTACAATATGAGGGCTCTTAAGAGTGCCACTATTTAGGATATTTTTCTATTTTGATTTAAGGGCTTATATAGTTTATATATTTTACTTTGCTTGAGACCATGGCTCAAGGCATCCTGTATATTTATTTAACAATATTCAAAGTTTACTCTTGAAACAATGCTGAAGTACCCATTTCTCATCAGAGTCGTCTTCTTCTACTTGTAGGTTTCGATGGTCTGTCTTTTATAACATGACTGCCAAAGGCTTTATTCGGCGGTGGGGGATTAATGGCCCAGGCTGTCCATTTATTTAAATTAGAGAACCCGGTCTAGTGATTGCTGACCGGAGGCACCCATTCACCAATCATCCACAAGGATCACTCATCATCACTACCACCACCACCACAAATGTGCACAGCTAGTTGAGTTTCTTTGGCGTGAGCCAGCACCAGCTAAGATCAGTGAAGAGTCTCAGGCACCCTTCCAAGGACCCCTTGTTCTCTCAGACACATGCCTTCTAATCAGGATTCAGTATGGGCTCTCGAGCAGTTTCTAGCAACTACTATTTCTTGCTGAAGTTGGTCCCAGTGGATCAACAGCAGAGTCACTCTAACTACACCGCATGCACATACACAGAGTGGGCATATACTGCACATTGCACTTCATATGCAGAGCACATTTGTGGTTCAGTGAGCTTGACTGCCATTAGCCATACGTCTAATACAAATATGCCAAAGGGTATGTACTCCTTCATGCACCTAGGAGCACCATACTCCCACACTAAAAAAAACAGCAGAGTGTAGAAAAGATCCCACCCACCGCTGTCACCGTCCACTCTGAAGTAGGAGCGGCAGCTCTGGTGTGACCCTAGCAGAGGTCAAGGCAATCTAGAAAATGATTACTGCTGAAGGAGAGGCAGGAAGCACACAAGAGCAGCCTACCTCTTTTTAATATTAGTGTATTGTGACTGTGCTGCTGTCCTGCCCATTGTACACCCTGTGCCATCATTAGGTTTGTATGTGATGGGAACCTTAGGTGAACAAAATCCACAACCCATCGTACTGTGTTGTGCCAGCCCTGTTGCTGCTGGCACACAAGGCATGTCTTGCTATTCTGATTTTTTTCACAGGTGACTTGCACTGAAGCTATTGGAGTTTGTGGTTCTCGCAGCACAGTGTAGTGAGGAAGATTTCAATAGCAGTAGGACCAATAGTGCAATTCATGTGGGAATATGCGAACTGGTTCAGGGTCAGGAGAGTTCCAAGGTAATCAGGGGTTATTGGGTTCCTACTGTGACAATCCTCCACATCAGATAACCTAGAGCATCCTAACCATTGGACTCAACTGAGCATTAAGTACACCCTTTTAGTGCTTGACCCTCGGGGTATTGTGGCAGAACAGGCTTAGGCTAACTCAAGGAGGAGGTGCAGGCTAGATACACATACCTCAGCAAAGCACACAATAACATTTAATAATGCCCAACCAATGCTGTTAGTTGTAAAATTAAAGATTTATTTAATTCACTCAGCTATATACCAAGTTTCATTTACAGATGTACAGTATGGGCCAGAAGTTGTACAAGGTCTCCCTGTGATAAACAATGCAAAGCCCCTTTATATGATGCTCATCATAGTGTTCACAATGAAATAATGTAAAACCCTTACCTACGGTATTTGTCAGAGAGTTTACAGTTTCAGAACGCCTTCCTATTTGTATCTGTCATAGAGTTTGCAACGGAAACCCATTTTCTATTTATTTGTCACAGGGTTTCACCTTGCAAAGTTACTTTCTACCGCAAAGTCTCTATCAGTTATGAGCAATGGATCTACTTCACAGGCAGGCTAACAAAACTGCTGCACAGTCATATGCCAGAAAAGAAGATGCTCAACATAAGGGTAAAGCCAAAGTTCCTCCGTGTTACCTGTTTTTCAATTCTATTTGTGTGTTTACAAGCACTTTGAGATAAACCTAAAACGAATGAATTAACCCCTTGGCAGCCAAGGACGTAACAGTTACATCCTTGGCTGCGGCACTGAGGCACTATTTTTAGGCCTTTTCTGATCCTCCCTGGGGGATGATCAGCCTAATATTATTAGGCCGATCTGCCTCAAGGGGGGGGGGGGGGCAGAAACCCCTAGACACCAGGGACATATATTTTTTTATGTTTACTTTTATTTTTTATATATGGGGAGTAACCCCTTAGGCAAGGGTCGCTCCCCTGGGGGCAAATTGTCTTTAGGCCAATCTGCCCCCAAGGGGGGCAGAAACCACTAGACACCAGGGATTTTTATTTTTTTTGCATCAATTTCATGCAAGGGGAACGACCCCTTAGGCAATGGTCGCTCCCCTGGGGGGCAAATTTGTTTTAGGCCATTTCTGCTCCCCTTGGGGGCAGACCAGCCTATTTCGATTAGGCCGATCTGCCCTGGTTGGGGGGGGTGGGGGGGGGGGGGTGGGGGTGAAGACACCACTTAGGCACAAGGGATTGGTGTGTGTTTATGTGTGTGTTTTGTTTGGGGGCAGCCCATTGGGCAAGGGTCGCTCCCCATGGGGGCACATTGCTATTGGCCTTCTCTGCTCCCTTTGGGGGCAGATCGGCCTATTTTTGGAGGACCCATCTGCAAGCCCACCAGAGACTAGGGAAGAATATTTTTCCAAATAAGAGGGTGGGGGTATGGCCATATCCCAACCCCAAATAAATGGGGGCAAAGTTGTTCTGTCCACTAGTGGGTAGATGGGACAATTACCCCGATCCACACCCCGGGGGCAGAAAGTCTACCAATTGTCAGGGAATTAAAAAAAAAATAGTGGGGTGGTAGCTACCAACCAGTATGGGCCTGGTTATGCCCACACCCCAACTGAATGGGGTAACAGTCTTTAGCTCTCCCCCCGCACACTAAAAAGTCTTATCCCACAGGGAGCAAGAGGACATTTGATTATTTTGGGTTTCGGTTTTACATCTGGGCCATGAGAGCTTGGCTAACTCTCAAAATCGTCCCACTTGGAATGGTGAGGGCTGCACTTTTTTGACTTTAGGATGCTGCCATGTTGAACATTCCACAAGACCTAGACACATCTGAAAACAACATCTGGGTAATTCCAGGGTGGTGTGCTTCACATGCACCCCACACCATTTTCTTACCCACAATGCCCTGCAAACCTCCAACTTTGCTGGAAATCACACATTTTCCCCACATTTTTGTGATGGAACCTTCCGGAATCTGCAGGAATCCACAAAATTCCTACCACTCAGCACTGTCTCATCTATACCGATAAAAATTCTGCTGCACTTGTCAGCCTAAAAATTTATTTTTTCAAACTGCCCTTTTGGACCCGCTTTGGTTCCCCCTCAATTTCAACATGTTTTTGGCTCTTCCCTGTCACAGGCACTTGGCCTACCTACACAAGTGAGTAATCATTTTTACCAGGAGAACTTTGGGTGCTAGGAAATTTGTCCCGGTGCGGTGATCCCACACAGAAATGTGGGAAAAATTTGATTTTTTAGCTAAATGTGAGGTTTGCCAAGGATTCTGGGTAAGAAAACATTGGGGGATCCTCGCAAGTCACACCTCCCTGGGCTCCTCTGGGTGTCTAGTTTTCAGAAATGTCTGGGTTTGGTAGGTTTCCCTAGATGGCTGCTGAGCCCAGGACCAAAAACGCAGATGCCCCCGCAAAAACAGGTAGTTTTGTATTTAATCATTTTGATGTTTCCAGATAGTGTTTTGGGGCATTTCCTTTTGCGGGCACTAGGCATACCCACACAAGTGAGGTAACATTTTTATCTGGAGACTTGGGGGAACGCTGGGTGGAAGGAAATTTGTGGCTCGTCTCAGATTCCGGAACTTTCTATCACCAAAATGTGAGGAAAAAGTGTTTTTTTTGGCCAAATTATGAGGTTTACAAAGGATTCTGGGTAACAGAACCTGGTGAGAGCCCCACAACTCACCCCATCCTGGATTCCCCTAGGTATCTAGTTTTAAAAAATACACAGGTTTGGTAGGCTTTCCTAGGTGCCGGCTGAGCTAGAGGCCAAAACCCACAGCTTGGCACTTTGCAAAAAACAGGTCTGTTTTCTTTGGGAAAATGTGATGTGTCCATGTTGTGTTTTGGGGCATTTCCTGTCGCAGGCACTAGGCCTACCCACACAAGTGAGGTACTATTTTTATCGGGAGACTTGGGGGGAACGCTGGGTGGAAGTAAATTTATGGCTCCTCTCAGATTCCAGAACTTCCTGTCACAGAAATGTGAGGAAAATGTGTTTTTTTTGGCCACATTTTGAGGTTTGCAAAGGATTCTGGGTAACAAAACTTGGTGAGAGCCCCACAAGTCACCCCATCTTAGATTCCCCTAGGTGTCTAGTTTTCAGAAATGCGATGGTTTGGTAGGTTTCCCTAGGTGCCGGCTGAGCTAGAGGCCAAAATCTACAGTCATGCACCTTACAAAAAACACGCCAGATTTCAATGTAAAAATGTGGTGTGCCCAAGTTGCGTTTTCTGTTGCGAGCATTAGGCCTACCCACGCAAGTGAAGAGCCATTTTTATCGGGAGACTTGGGGGAACACAGTATAGGAAAACAAGTGTTACTACCTCTTGTCTTTCTCTACATGTTTTCCTTCCAAATGTAAGTGTGTAAAAAAGACGTCTATTTGAGAAATGCCCTGTAATTCTCATGCTAGTATGTGCACCCCGGAATTCAGGGATGTGCAAATAACCACTGCTTCTCAACACCTTATCCTGTGTCCATTTTGGAAATACAAAGGTTTTCTAGATACCAATTTTTCACTCTTCATATTTCAGCAAATGAATTGCTGTATACCCGGTATAGAATGAAAACTCATTGCAAGGCGCAGCTAATTTATTGGCTCTGGGGACCTAGGGTTCATGATGAACCTACAAGCCCTATATATCCCGCAACCAGAAGAGTCCAGCAGACATAACAGTATATGCTTTAAAAAATCTGGCATCGCAGGAAAAAGTTACAGAGTAAAACGTGGAGAAAAATGGCTGTTTTTTTCACCTCAATTTCAATATTGTTTTAATTTCAGCTGTTATTTTCTGTAGGTAACCCTTGTAGGATCTACGCAAATTATCCCTTGCTGAATTCAGAATTTTGTCTACTTTACAGAAATGGTTCACTTTCTAGGATCTAGCATTGGTTTCACAACCATTTCTGTCTCTAACTGGAAGGAGGCTAAAAGCACAAATAACAGTAAAAATGGGGTATGTCCCAGTAAAATGCCAAAATTGTGTTGAAAAATTGGGTTTTCTGATTCAAGTCTGGCTGTTCCTGAAAGCTGGGAAGATGGTGATTTTAGCACCACAAACCCTTTGTTGATGCCATTTTCAGGGGAAAAACCACAACCCTTCTTTTTCCGCCCTTTTTTCCTTTGTTTATTTTTTTTTAAACAAAATTTTCGCTCTATTTTGGCTAATTTCTCGGTCTCCTTAAGGGGAACCCACAAAGTCTGGGTACCTATAGAATCCCTAGAATGTTGGTAAAAAAGGATGCAAATTTGGCGTGGGTAGCTTATGTGGACAAAAAGATATGAGGGCCTCAGCGCGAACTGACCCAAACAGCCAAAAAAAGGCTTGGCACCTGAGGTGGGAAAGGCCTGACAGCAAAGGGGTTAATACACAAAGGTGACTCACAGGTAAGCAATAAAACAGATGTAGGCAGGCATTTAATTCAAAGAGTTGCATGACAATGACGAGGTTCAAAGATACTCATACAGCCATTCAATAATGTGTTTGTTTTGATATACTTTAGCCTTTTCCTACCTAACAGGCGCTGACGTGGGAATACTAAGGGGACTCCGTCTCATTCATCAATGAACCAATAACTGCCTGGTACCCTGCAAGTGAGCGTTCCACTTCCACCAAAATGGTTCTGAGCTGGTGTGTGGTCTGATAGTTTATAAATGTAATCACCCAAAGCTGGAGGTGTGTTTTTACAGACCAATTATTTATACCCATGTCTAGCTGCCCTTTCTGTGAATCAATTTTTGCGGTGTATGATGATATGAAACGTTTTTACCTTTCTTCTCTCTCTCCTGGGCCACTTGCATCAGTTTAAAGAATTAAGGGAATGTGTTTTTTCCGACTGGGCCAGGTATCTCTCAGATTAAAAGCTCAGGCAGGAAATTGGAAGATGCCACTTCATTCAGACAAGACATTACATGGGGCACTGATATGAAGGACTAATACACAGACCTTGAAGAAGTGGTGGCAACCATGCACTTATCATCTGCCTCGGTTTATTCTCTTGAGGTGAAAGATTGATCGTTCTACACACAATTCTAACTGCATCTGGTGGAAACCTAATACAGTGGGCACAAGGAACTAATCTAAGAATGTTAGCATGAGCTGCAGCCTGCAATTTCTGTTTGGTAGTAGATTTTTCATATTATACAGCACAAATCTCAGATTATTCAGGAGGGTAAAAACAGCGGGGTCCCTGAGTTTTGTCCTTCTCATCCTAATCGACCTTTCTCCGTTTTAAATCCCTACCTCGATCATGGAGTCCCTGCAAGTCGATAATCTGACACCACACAGGATAAACACTGGAAAGCACCTCTTACTTAAAACCTCCAGTCATCTATCACCGGTTAAGGAGTGCTGACCTACACGGCACGCAACCTTAAGCGCCCAGTTGACAAGAGCTTTACAAATTCCACATGGGCCATCTGCTTTGACTTACATCACTGATTCTAGTCTTTTCCAAGATACTTTCCAAGCAGAAAGAGCATGACCCACTGATAACAGTTTCAATGCTCCACAAGGTAAAGTTCTAACAATACATCATATTTTTATTCTTATAACACATAAAAATAATCTTTGTGATATGATGACCAATCAAGAAATAACCTGCAGGATAAGCATTATACAGCACCCATAAACACTGTCTCTCTGCTTCACAGATTGCATATAACAATTACTTTGCACAGGAAACAAACTCTCCTAAAAGTCATGAGGCCACTCCAAAGTGATTTTACCTTACAGCATAATTTTATCCCCTTGTAGTGTGGTTTTGGTTAAATATCTTTTGTTAAAAGAAATACATTTGAAAAAAGTCATGGCATAAAGCATACAGACAACTGTGCAAAGCCTAATATGGTATTTCTTAAACTTGTTGAAGGAAGGGAGGGAACCTTGACTCACTTGAGATTCTGTCTCTCATGAATCGTGCCCTCTTTCCCAAATATATACATATTTTTTCAATGAAAAAAAAAACAAAGGTCACAGGGACATTATAGTTAGGAACTAGATTTTTTTTTAAATATAACTATTCACTTAAAACAACAAAGGTTACAGGGATGTTATAGTTCGGCTCACATTTTAAAAGTACAGAACCTTGGAAATTTACCTGTTAGAGTTATTTTAAGTGACTATAACTCGTGCCCTAAGGTAATTATAACTCGCACCCCCACCATGCACCGTTTTTTTTAATGAATGATTTAACAACAAATGTTACAGGGATATTATCGATGATGTTAGAAAAGATGTCATGAATACTATCTGGGTTAATTAGCAGTGCAAGGCGAGGGAACAAGTTCTAGTTACCTTAGGGCACGAGTTACATGAAATAACTAACTGTATCAGCTGAATTTCTATGGTTTTCTACATTTAAAATGTGAGCCTAACTATAACGTCCCTGTAACCTTTGTTTTTTTCAGTGAATTTCTATGGCTTTTTTTAAGGCAAAATAATTTTAATTACTATATGTTGGGTTGGCCGCAGGCCCTGGCCAGTGGCCCCCCTATAATCACCCTACCCCGCGCCACGCATGGCTTTTGGCTGTGTGAATCAAGGGTTGACTGGAGGTCCTGGCCTGTTGCTAACACCCTATAACCACTTAACCTGCGCCATGCACAGCCTTCAGCCATGAGCCACAAGGGTTGGCAGCAGGGCCTGGCCTGTGGCCAGGCCCTGCAGTCCACCACCCTATAGCCACCCAACCCTGCACCACCTAGAGTGAGAAATGTTCTGACAAATTGAAAAAAAATACTTGACAAGTACAAAGAGTGAGATCACCTTTCTGTGTGTACTTTAAATATTTGAAGTTGAAAATAATTTAAAGCAGAGAAATTACAATTAACATACCTAGACTGGAACCCTCAACCTTCTGTGTGGGGGTCTGAGAACTTAACCACTACATCACAGGTGACTCCTTACTATGCAGTGTCCAGACATCACTATGACATTCAATCCAAAGATGGTGATGAGAAAAAGCTGTAAATGTTCTATCACTAGGAATGGTTAACATTCAAAACACGAGTGAATAAACAAACCCAGTGCCATAAAATAACAGGATTTGAACCTTAAACCTACAGAATGACAGTCTAACAGCTTTACCAGTAGGCCAGAGGTGACTCTGTTCTTCTGCAAATCAAAAGGTAACTATAACATTCCAACCAAACATCTTACTGGTGTGACGCTTTGAAGTTATTGTATGGCGAGACCATTGAAATAATCTTTCTCGCTCTGTCTTAAAGCCCATTATGGGATGCAAGAGAGCGAGAGTGAAAGTGACAGGACCGCAGCGGGGGGAGAGAGCCTCAAGGCCCCCGCAGTCCCACTGGCTCCCCATTCTTGAGTGAGCCGCCATTGCTTCCACATGCAGGGAGCTGCTTTAAAGAGCAGCTCCCCGCCTGCTGAAAACGGAGTTATGTTTGCTTTTGCTTGCAGGAGCTGTAAGCTTCTGCCAAGAAAAAGCAAACAGCTACCTCTCAAGGGTTGGCACCTCGGGAGGTATCAGAAGCCGTCCCTCGGGGTTGGCTGTCCCCAGAGCCATGTATGGCTCCAGGAGGGGAGTTGCGTGATCCTCCTCCAATTAGATCACATAAGTTGCGCCAGGGAGGTGGTGGCCCCTCAGGTGCAGAGGAGCAGCCCGGTCCCTGCCATGCATAAGAATTAATTGCCCCAGGAGGTGGTGGTCCCTAGGGTGCAGGAGGTGCTGCACGGCCTCCTCCATATACATTATATGCATTGCCCCGGGGAGGTGGCGGTCCCCGGGGCTTTGATAGGACCTCATAGAGGGGCCCCTGCATCCTCCCTTAAATTTTGTGAATGCCCTGTGGGACCCGGCCCACCCGGGGGCAAAAATAAAAGCAAGCACGGGTGACCACGATTGTTTTATTTAAAAAAATCACAGCAAAAATCGTGAATATCCACGATTTTTGCCGTGAATTAAAAACACTGCTTTCCTGGACCAAGGCTAGGGGGGTAAAGGTAACAATGCCCTGCCGTCTTTTTTTCTCAAAATGGCTGCAAACACATTGACATGTTGGCAGCCAATCAGATCTCTTTAAGAGATTGGGAGGATTTGCGCCTTCATGCTGCTAGATATACAAATTTCTTTACTTTCTCTTTAAATACTGATCAGATTTAAACCAAATAACAAGAAGCGTAACCTGCACACCAAAAGCTACCTTTCTGCAAAATTTGGTGTAATTCCATCCAGTGATTGGGCTGTAGTCATGTTTAAAACTCCTATTGTAATTAACATGGCAAATGCACTTTTTATGACCGCCCCCCCAACACACTTTTTCTCGGCCCGCTTGATGGATCACCCTGGAACTTCCCATGCACAACATTCTTGGGTACACTTTTTGGGATTTTTTTTTGAAGATTCATCAAACGGTGCCAAAGATATAGGCAAGTAAAAAAACTACCTACTAGCGACCACCAGTAAGTACTATTAATGTGTGTGTGTGTGTGTGTGTGTGTGTGTATATATATATATGCGTATATGGAAAATGTCACTTACCCAGTGTACATCTGTTCGTGGCATGAGACGCTGCAGATTCACATGCTGTGCATTATCCTGCCATCTAGTGTTGGGCTCGGAGTGTTACAAGTTGTTTTTCTTCGAAGAAGTCTTTTTGAGTCACGAGACCGAGGGACTCCTCCCTTTCGGCTCCATTACGCATGGGCGTCGACTCCATCTTAGATTGTTTTCCCCGCAGAGGGTGAGGTAGGAGTTGTGTATATAGTAAAAGTGCCCATGCAATGGAGTGAGTATGTATGTACATAATGTGTATAAAGAATAGTATATATTTACAAATTTACAAATGTACAAGTTTCATCAACTTATAACGGCTACAGGCTCCCGGGGAGGCGGGAGGGCGCATGTGAATCTGCAGCGTCTCATGCCACGAACAGATGTACACTGGGTAAGTGACATTTTCCGTTCTATGGCATGTGTAGCTGCAGATACACATGCTGTGCATAGACTAGTAAGTAGTTATTCCCCCAAAAGCGGTGGCTTAGCCTGTAGGAGTTGAAGTTGTCTGAAATAATGTCCGTAATACAGACTGTCCTACTGTGGCTTGTTGTGTTGTTAACACATCTACACAGTAATGTTTTGTGAATGTATGAGGCGTAGACCATGTGGCTGCCTTACAGATTTCTGTCATAGGTATATTTCCTAGAAAGGCCATTGTGGCGCCTTTTTTCCTAGTGGAGTGCGCCTTTGGCGTAATAGGCAGATCTCTTTTTGCTTTAACATAGCAGGTCTGAATACATTTCACTATCCATCTGGCAATGCCTTGTTTGGATATTGGATTTCCTGCATGAGATTTTTGGAAGGCTACAAACAATTGTTTTGTCTTGCGAAATTGTTTTGTTCTATCAATGTAATACATTAGTGCTCTTTTGATGTCTAATGTATGTAAGGCTCTTTCGGCTACTGAGTCTGGTTGTGGAAAAAAGATTGGGAGATCCACTGTTTGGTTTAGGTGGAACGGTGATATAACTTTTGGTAAGAATTTTGGATTTGTACGGAGCACCACTTTATGTTTATGTATTTGTATAAAGGGTTCTTGTATAGCGAATGCTTGTATTTCCCTTACCCTTCTAAGAGATGTGATAGCTACTAGGAAGGCTACTTTCCAGGTTAAGTATTGCATGTCACAAGAGTGCAGGGGTTCAAATGGTGGACCCATGAGTCTTGTTAATACAATATTGAGGTTCCACGAGGGAACCGGTGGTGTTCTTGGGGGTATGATTCTTTTTAAACCCTCCATAAATGCTTTGATGACTGGGATTCTAAAGAGTGATGTTGAATGTGTAATCTGCAGGTAGGCAGATATTGCTGTGAGATGTATTTTGATAGAAGAAAATGCTAGTTTTGACTTTTGTAAGTGTAATAAATAGCCTACAATGTTTTTTGCAGAAGCATGTAATGGCTGAATTTGATTATTATGGCAGTAATAAACAAATCTTTTCCATTTGTTTGAGTAACAATGTCTTGTAGTAGGCTTTCAAGCTTGTTTAATGACCTCCATACATTCTTGTGTAAGGTCTAAATGTCCAAATTCTAAGACTTCAGGAGCCAGATTGCTAGATTGAGCGATGCTGGATTCGGGTGTCTGATCTGTTGTTTGTGTTGAGTTAACAGATCTGGTCTGTTTGGTAGTTTGATATGAGGTACTACCGACAGGTCCAGTAGTATTGTATACCATGGCTGACGGGCCCAGGTTGGTGCTATTAATATTAGTTTGAGTTTGTTGTGACTCAATTTGTTTATTATATAAGGAAGGAGTAGGAGAGGGGGGAAAAGCGTAAGCAAATATCCCTGACCAACTCATCCATAATGCATTGCCCTTGGACTGAGGGTGTAGATACCTGGACGCAAAGTTTTGGCATTTTGCGTTTTCTTTTGTTGCAAATAGGTCTATTTGTGGTGTTTCCCAGCTTTGAAAGTAAGTTTGTAGTATCTGGGGATGAATTTCCCATTCGTGTGTTTGTTGGTGATCTCGACTGAGATTGTCGGCTAACTGGTTTTGAATCCCTGGGATGTACTGTGCTATTAGGCGAATGTGGTTGTGAATCGCCCAATGCCAAATCTTTTGTGCTAAGACACACAGTTGTGATGAGTGTATCCCTCTCTGTTTGTTTAGGTAATACATTGTTGTCATGTTGTCTGTTTTGACAAGAATGTGTTTGTGGGCTACTAGCGGTTGAAACACTTTCAATGCTAGAAACACTGCTAACAGCTCCAAATGATTTATATGCAGTTGCCTTTGTTGAACGTCCCATTGTCCCTGTATGCTGTGCTGGTTGAGGTGTGCTCCACACCCTATCATGGAAGCATCTGTTGTGATCACATATTGAGGCACTGGGTCTTGGAATGGCCGCCCTTGGTTTAAATTTCTAGGATTCCACCATTGAAGCGAGGAGTGTGTTTGGCGGTCTACCAACACTAGATCTTGGAGTTGACCCTGTGCTTGTGTCCATTGTGTTGCTAGGCATTGTTGTAAGGGACGCATGTGTAGTCTTGCGTTTGGGACAATGGCTATGCATGAAGACATCATGCCTAGGAGTTTCATTACAAACCTCACTTGATAGTGTTGGTTTGGGTGCATGTTTAGTATTACATTTTGGAAGGCTTGTACCCTTTGTGGACTTGGAGTGGCAATCCCTTTTTGTGTGTTGATTGTTGCTACTAAGTATTGTTGTATTTGACACGGATGTAGATGTGATTTTTGGTAGTTTATAGAGAACCCTAGTTTGTGAAGGGTTTCTATGACGTAGTTTGTGTGTAGAAGAGACTGTTGCTGAGTGCTGGTTTTTATTAACCAATCGTCTAAGTAAGGTAACCCTTGGGGCTGTTGTTATGCCGAACGGTAACTGTTGGACTTTTGCTTTTGCAGGGTCATCCCCAGACTTTTTTGCCTCCTGCCTCCTATTTTTTTCTGACATGTTGCTGTTGGCTTTTCAACTCTGAGCACTTTACCACTGCTAACCAGTGCTAAAGTGCATATGCTCTCCTGTTTAAATTGTATGTAAGTGGTTTATCCATGATTGGCATATTTGATTTACTAGTAAGTCCCTAGTAAGGTGCACTAGAGGTGCCAGGGCCTGTAAATCAAATGCTACTAGTGGGCCTGCAGCACTGGTTGTGCCACCCACATAAGTAGCTCTGTAATCATGTCTCAGACCTGCCACTGCAGTGTCTGTATGTGTATTTTTACACTGTAAATTCGACTTGGCAAGTGTACCCACTTGCCAGGCCTAAACCTTCCCTTTCCTTACATGTAAGGCACCCCTAAGGTATGCCCTAGGTAGCCCCAAGGGCAGGGTGCAGTGTATGGATAAGGTAGGACATATAGTAATGTGGTTTATATGTCCTGACAGTGAAATACTGCCAATTTCGTTTTCACTGTTGCAAGGTCTGTCTCTCTCTCATAGGATAATATGGGGGCTACCTTTAAATATGATTAAAGTGTAGATTCCCCTAGAGAGTAGATGGACATGTGGAGTTTGGGATCCCTGAACTCACAATTTAAAAATACATCTTTTAGTAAAGTTGATTTTAAGATTGTGAGGTTGGAAATGCCACTTTTAGAAAGTGAGCCTTTTCTTGCCTAAACCATTCTGTGACTCTGCCTTGTTTGTGGATTCCCTGTCTGGGTCAGTTTGACAGTTGGGTTGTTTTTCACCTCACACCAGACAGTGACACAAAGGGAGCTGGGGTGTAATCTGCATTTCCTGATTAGCCATCTCTGCTAGGAGGGAGGGGTGGAGTGGTCACTCATCTGAAAGGACTGTGCCTGCCTCTGACAATGCTGTCTCCAACCCCCTGGTGTGTGTCTGAGGCCTTGCCTGGGCAAGGCAGGATTTCACAAGAAGGTGTGAGTCCCCTTTGAAGGAAGGTGACTTCAAAGACTAAAATGGGTATAAGAAGGGCACCCAAACTTACAAACTTTAGAAACACTTCTGGAATCAAGAGGAACCTCTGCCTGGAGAAGAGCTGATCGCTGAGGAACAAGTGCTGCCCTGCCTGTGACTGTGCTTTGTGGAGCTTTCCTGCAGTGCTGCTTCTGCCAGAGTAAGAGGGCAAAGACTGGACTTTGTGTGCCTTCCATCTTGAAGAAGAAATCTCCAAGGGCTTGATGTAGAGCTTGCCTCCTGTTATTGAAGTCTCAGGGATAGCAAAGACTTCTTCCTGCCAGCACCTGGAGTCTCTGGAGAGACCCCTACTCTGCTCTGTGGTGCCCTTCCAGTTCCTGGGACCCTGAAAGGAGAGGCTGGCAGCCTAAGGACAAAAATACACGCACCGAGCGCCGTGCGGAGAAAAGATCGACGCGAATCCGATCGCGGCTGAGAAAACGACGCGACGCCGGCTCCGCAGCTGAGAAACGACGCCGCAGGAAACGCGACCGGAGAATCGACGCCCGGAGCAGGAGAAACGACGCGCAGCATCGCTGACGAAGGCTGAGAGATCGCAACCTGCGCCGCGGGACTTTCGGACCGTCGCGTGGCTGGCTTTTTCGACGCGCATCGCCGTGCCGAGTTGTTTTCGACGCATATAACCGTGCAGGGTTATTTTCGACGCACACCGCCCGTGCGGGGTTATTTTTGACGCAAACCAGGTACATTTACACGCTAGCAGCGCTAGTGTGTTGTTACAACTACCTAAAGACTCTTTTTATTTTAAACCTTTAAAAAAATCATAACTTGACTTGTGTATGTTGGATTTTTGTCGTTTTGGTCTTGTTTTGTCTAGATAAATATTTCCTATTTTTCTAAACTGGTGTTGTGTCATTTTGTAGTGTTTTCATTAAGTTACTGTGTGTGTTGGTACAAATACTTTACGCCCAGCACTCTGAGGTTAAGCCTACTGCTCTGCCAAGCTACCAAGGGGGTAAGCAGGGGTTAGCTGAGGGTGATTCTCTTTTATCCTAACTAGAGTGAGGGTCCTTGCTTGAACAGGGGGTAACCTGACTGTCAACCAAAGACCCCATTTCTAACATTGGTGACCAGCGGTCGGGATTGGACTTGTATTTGTACTTGACATACAGTAATTGAGTGTACACTACTGTTTTGATCTCAGACCACTACGTGACCACATACTACTTGTTTGGTGATCTTTTGATTTTTCTCTTAAGGACTCTTTTTATTCTACTTCCATGATTTTGCTGATCCCTTGACTGATTCTTTTTACTTCATTGGGAAATTATTTTTTTTCTGCCTTTGGAACTTTGCACTTGTGACCATCATGTCTCAATCTGGAGATGCAACAGCTGGAGCTGTGTTTGAAATGGAGAAACTGAAGGAGTACTCAGTTGCTCAATTGAAACAGTTCCTTAAAGATCTTGACTGTCCCACTGAGAGCTCCACCAGGGAGGGGGAGCTGCAACAGGCACAGAGGGCCGAGGTGACAATCAAGAAGGCTGGAGGGCACACAGAGGAGGAGAATGTGGGTGGGGAAGTGCAGAGGATACACAGTGGTGTAGTGGAGGTACCTGTTACGCCTGGGGGGAGGGTCCCCAGGAGGGATGGCAGGGTGTCACCCAAGGGTCTGACTCCTGAAGAGTTACAGGACAGACAGGCAGAAAGGGTTCGCCGGTTGGAGGCAGAAAAGTTGAGGATGCAAAGGGAGTATGACAAGTGGGAAGAGTTGAAAGAAAGGAGGAGGAACTTAGAGATTAAAAAAATGATTTATGCTTACGAGTTTAAATTGAAAGAGCTGGAAGTCATGAGGGCTGAGTCCAGCTGGAATGGTGGCAGCAACAATTGTATATCCAGTGATGCTGCAGAAGTGCACATGCCCAGAGAGGTGGTGCCCTACTTGAAGGAGGGAGTTAACACACGCCAGGAAGTTCAGGGGTATGAGGTAGCTCCAGTGATGCACAGGGTCCCTGAGGTGGATTGGGGGACTGGCATGGGGAGTCATATTCCTACTGGTGGGAGGGACACTCTACTGACTCTAGGTGAGAGTGACAGGGAGAGGGGTTCCCCCCAGGTAGAAGTCCTGGTTATGGAGTGTGAAGACATCCCAGAAGAGTGTGGGTTGAGTGTCAGGGACAGTCAGGTACTGTCTCACCAGTCTCAGGAGGGTGATGTGGGGTGCTTTTTCAAGGCAGAGTCACTGGATGGTTGGGTGAAGGGTACTTTGGTTAATTCATGTGAGGGGCTGAGTGATGTAATTGCTGGAGAGCATATGTCTAGTCCTTATTTTCCAGAGCTATGCCAACACCAGGTGGAGTGTGAGTTCTCTGACCCCAGGGAGCTTACAATGGAGGCAGACTTCTGGGTGAGTACCAGAGAGTCTGAAGAGGCATTTGGGGGTGCTCCTGAGAGGAGTGGTCTAGGTAGTTCCCAACCAGGTGAGGTAGGGAAGGATTGTAGTGTCCCAGGTAGGTCCCAGTGTAGTGGGATGGGTGAGGGACCCCATGTCCAGTCTCAGAGGAGAGGGAATGGGGATGGGTTGAGGCCCAAGGTGCCCGAGATCCGGTCCCAGGTCCTGGAGGGTTCCCTGCGGGAACACCAGGAGGGGAGCCTAGCCTGTACCATAGGGCCATCTGTTGAGGGAGACCCCACAGTGTCAGGAGAACTTGGGGGGGCCGCTGTAGCCAGCGTCCCACCAGTTCTGGTGTCTGGCAGTACCACTCCTAGTGAGGGGGTGCAGAAGTCCAGACAGAGGGTTGAGAGGGGGTTGCGGACCCCAGTGGAGAACCTGGAGGGTCAAGGGTCAGCTCTGAGAGCAGAGCCCCCCATGAATGACCTTGGTGAGACCATTTCTGGGCTGGGGGGAATCCAGACTCTGTCAGATGGGCAGAGGTCAGGAGACCTGCGCCAGCCAGACTCTTGTGTGGCCCTTCGGGACAGTGTGTCCCTTGAGGGGGGTAAGTGTGCCCCCCTGGAAGTCCTGGTGTGCCAGGCAATGGTTCAACCGCAGGGTGGTGACTCTGGGTTGAATGATCAGGTTCAGGGGGTAAACTCTGACCTGATGGGGGGTAGGTGTGCTCCCAAAGAAGTCCTGGTGTGCCAGGCAATGGTTCAACCGCAGGGTGGTGACTCTGGGTTGAATAATCAGGTTCAGGGGGTAAACTCTGACCTGATGGGGGGTAAGTGTGCTCCCAAGGAAGTCCTGGTGTGCCAGGCAGTGGTTCAACCGCAGGGTGGTGACCCTAGGTTGGATGACCAGGTTCAGAGGGTAAACTCTGACCTGGTAGGGGGTAGGTATGCCCCCCAGGAAGTCCTGGGTTGCCAGGCAGTGATCCAGTCTGTGGGTACAGACCCTGGATTGGGAGGCCAGGTTAAGGGTGTCTCCCCTGACCTGGAGGAAGGGGCTACTGCTAACAGTGCCCCTACCATGTTGTCTTCTGGGGGGGCCACTCCTAGTTGGGTGGTTCAGGACCCCAGAAGAGAGGGCAGGGGGAGGGAAGCCTCACCCCTGGCCCTGGTCCAACCTGAAGGTACAGACCCCAGGTTGGAGGATCAGTTGCAGGTTAACATCCCTGCACTGATAGAAGAATTGTGCAGGACTGCTTCTACAAGCACCCTGACAGTTTTTGACTCTGGGGGTGCCGCTTCTGCAGGGAGGGTACAGAGCCCCAGAGGGGAGGACCAGGGTCAGGTTGTCATCCCTGACCTGGTGGAAGAGAGAGTGGTCAAAGGGTGCCAGGCACCTGGGGCTACCACCCCCCACTCTCCACAGTCACAGTGGTTAGAGAGGTCTGAGGTCGGGCTCTCATCCCTGACAGTTGTCTGGGGCCACTGTGGCTTGCTGTCCTGGTGGACAGAGTTGCCCCTGGGGGGGGGAGGACGAGAGTCACACCCCGGGGGTGGAGTGGGCAACACCACTGTGTTGGCCCTGGTGGTACTATCTGCCCATTGCAATACGTCTGTGAGCAAAGTAAAGTTAGGTGTTGCACAGATGGTGTCTGTAGATGTGGAGAAGGATTCCCCATGGGTTAGCTTAGTGGGCCCTGAGAGTATGGACAGAGGGATCCAACTGGAGTCAGGAAGGCGTAGAACTGGAACATGCCCCTGCTGTTGTGGGCCTGGGTCCCTGTTCTATCGCCCCAATCAGGGAAGTACATCAAGGTATTGATTGTTCTCCCCTGGCTTTAGGCTGGTAGGGGGTCGTGTTGGACTTTTGCTTTTGCAGGGTCATCCCCAGACTTTTTTGCCTCCTGCCTCCTATTTTTTTCTGACATGTTGCTGTTGGCTTTTCAACTCTGAGCACTTTACCACTGCTAACCAGTGCTAAAGTGCATATGCTCTCCTGTTTAAATTGTATGTAAGTGGTTTATCCATGATTGGCATATTTGATTTACTAGTAAGTCCCTAGTAAGGTGCACTAGAGGTGCCAGGGCCTGTAAATCAAATGCTACTAGTGGGCCTGCAGCACTGGTTGTGCCACCCACATAAGTAGCTCTGTAATCATGTCTCAGACCTGCCACTGCAGTGTCTGTATGTGTATTTTTACACTGTAAATTCGACTTGGCAAGTGTACCCACTTGCCAGGCCTAAACCTTCCCTTTCCTTACATGTAAGGCACCCCTAAGGTATGCCCTAGGTAGCCCCAAGGGCAGGGTGCAGTGTATGGATAAGGTAGGACATATAGTAATGTGGTTTATATGTCCTGACAGTGAAATACTGCCAATTTCGTTTTCACTGTTGCAAGGTCTGTCTCTCTCTCATAGGATAATATGGGGGCTACCTTTAAATATGATTAAAGTGTAGATTCCCCTAGAGAGTAGATGGACATGTGGAGTTTGGGATCCCTGAACTCACAATTTAAAAATACATCTTTTAGTAAAGTTGATTTTAAGATTGTGAGGTTGGAAATGCCACTTTTAGAAAGTGAGCCTTTTCTTGCCTAAACCATTCTGTGACTCTGCCTTGTTTGTGGATTCCCTGTCTGGGTCAGTTTGACAGTTGGGTTGTTTTTCACCTCACACCAGACAGTGACACAAAGGGAGCTGGGGTGTAATCTGCATTTCCTGATTAGCCATCTCTGCTAGGAGGGAGGGGTGGAGTGGTCACTCTCATCTGAAAGGACTGTGCCTGCCTCTGACAATGCTGTCTCCAACCCCCTGGTGTGTGTCTGAGGCCTTGCCTGGGCAAGGCAGGATTTCACAAGAAGGTGTGAGTCCCCTTTGAAGGAAGGTGACTTCAAAGACTAAAATGGGTATAAGAAGGGCACCCAAACTTACAAACTTTAGAAACACTTCTGGAATCAAGAGGAACCTCTGCCTGGAGAAGAGCTGATCGCTGAGGAACAAGTGCTGCCCTGCCTGTGACTGTGCTTTGTGGAGCTTTCCTGCAGTGCTGCTTCTGCCAGAGTAAGAGGGCAAAGACTGGACTTTGTGTGCCTTCCATCTTGAAGAAGAAATCTCCAAGGGCTTGATGTAGAGCTTGCCTCCTGTTATTGAAGTCTCAGGGATAGCAAAGACTTCTTCCTGCCAGCACCTGGAGTCTCTGGAGAGACCCCTACTCTGCTCTGTGGTGCCCTTCCAGTTCCTGGGACCCTGAAAGGAGAGGCTGGCAGCCTAAGGACAAAAATACACGCACCGAGCGCCGTGCGGAGAAAAGATCGACGCGAATCCGATCGCGGCTGAGAAAACGACGCGACGCCGGCTCCGCAGCTGAGAAACGACGCCGCAGGAAACGCGACCGGAGAATCGACGCCCGGAGCAGGAGAAACGACGCGCAGCATCGCTGACGAAGGCTGAGAGATCGCAACCTGCGCCGCGGGACTTTCGGACCGTCGCGTGGCTGGCTTTTTCGACGCGCATCGCCGTGCCGAGTTGTTTTCGACGCATATAACCGTGCAGGGTTATTTTCGACGCACACCGCCCGTGCGGGGTTATTTTTGACGCAAACCAGGTACATTTACACGCTAGCAGCGCTAGTGTGTTGTTACAACTACCTAAAGACTCTTTTTATTTTAAACCTTTAAAAAAATCATAACTTGACTTGTGTATGTTGGATTTTTGTCGTTTTGGTCTTGTTTTGTCTAGATAAATATTTCCTATTTTTCTAAACTGGTGTTGTGTCATTTTGTAGTGTTTTCATTAAGTTACTGTGTGTGTTGGTACAAATACTTTACGCCCAGCACTCTGAGGTTAAGCCTACTGCTCTGCCAAGCTACCAAGGGGGTAAGCAGGGGTTAGCTGAGGGTGATTCTCTTTTATCCTAACTAGAGTGAGGGTCCTTGCTTGAACAGGGGGTAACCTGACTGTCAACCAAAGACCCCATTTCTAACATTGGTGACCAGCGGTCGGGATTGGACTTGTATTTGTACTTGACATACAGTAATTGAGTGTACACTACTGTTTTGATCTCAGACCACTACGTGACCACATACTACTTGTTTGGTGATCTTTTGATTTTTCTCTTAAGGACTCTTTTTATTCTACTTCCATGATTTTGCTGATCCCTTGACTGATTCTTTTTACTTCATTGGGAAATTATTTTTTTTCTGCCTTTGGAACTTTGCACTTGTGACCATCATGTCTCAATCTGGAGATGCAACAGCTGGAGCTGTGTTTGAAATGGAGAAACTGAAGGAGTACTCAGTTGCTCAATTGAAACAGTTCCTTAAAGATCTTGACTGTCCCACTGAGAGCTCCACCAGGGAGGGGGAGCTGCAACAGGCACAGAGGGCCGAGGTGACAATCAAGAAGGCTGGAGGGCACACAGAGGAGGAGAATGTGGGTGGGGAAGTGCAGAGGATACACAGTGGTGTAGTGGAGGTACCTGTTACGCCTGGGGGGAGGGTCCCCAGGAGGGATGGCAGGGTGTCACCCAAGGGTCTGACTCCTGAAGAGTTACAGGACAGACAGGCAGAAAGGGTTCGCCGGTTGGAGGCAGAAAAGTTGAGGATGCAAAGGGAGTATGACAAGTGGGAAGAGTTGAAAGAAAGGAGGAGGAACTTAGAGATTAAAAAAATGATTTATGCTTACGAGTTTAAATTGAAAGAGCTGGAAGTCATGAGGGCTGAGTCCAGCTGGAATGGTGGCAGCAACAATTGTATATCCAGTGATGCTGCAGAAGTGCACATGCCCAGAGAGGTGGTGCCCTACTTGAAGGAGGGAGTTAACACACGCCAGGAAGTTCAGGGGTATGAGGTAGCTCCAGTGATGCACAGGGTCCCTGAGGTGGATTGGGGGACTGGCATGGGGAGTCATATTCCTACTGGTGGGAGGGACACTCTACTGACTCTAGGTGAGAGTGACAGGGAGAGGGGTTCCCCCCAGGTAGAAGTCCTGGTTATGGAGTGTGAAGACATCCCAGAAGAGTGTGGGTTGAGTGTCAGGGACAGTCAGGTACTGTCTCACCAGTCTCAGGAGGGTGATGTGGGGTGCTTTTTCAAGGCAGAGTCACTGGATGGTTGGGTGAAGGGTACTTTGGTTAATTCATGTGAGGGGCTGAGTGATGTAATTGCTGGAGAGCATATGTCTAGTCCTTATTTTCCAGAGCTATGCCAACACCAGGTGGAGTGTGAGTTCTCTGACCCCAGGGAGCTTACAATGGAGGCAGACTTCTGGGTGAGTACCAGAGAGTCTGAAGAGGCATTTGGGGGTGCTCCTGAGAGGAGTGGTCTAGGTAGTTCCCAACCAGGTGAGGTAGGGAAGGATTGTAGTGTCCCAGGTAGGTCCCAGTGTAGTGGGATGGGTGAGGGACCCCATGTCCAGTCTCAGAGGAGAGGGAATGGGGATGGGTTGAGGCCCAAGGTGCCCGAGATCCGGTCCCAGGTCCTGGAGGGTTCCCTGCGGGAACACCAGGAGGGGAGCCTAGCCTGTACCATAGGGCCATCTGTTGAGGGAGACCCCACAGTGTCAGGAGAACTTGGGGGGGCCGCTGTAGCCAGCGTCCCACCAGTTCTGGTGTCTGGCAGTACCACTCCTAGTGAGGGGGTGCAGAAGTCCAGACAGAGGGTTGAGAGGGGGTTGCGGACCCCAGTGGAGAACCTGGAGGGTCAGGGGTCAGCTCTGAGAGCAGAGCCCCCCATGAATGACCTTGGTGAGACCATTTCTGGGCTGGGGGGAATCCAGACTCTGTCAGATGGGCAGAGGTCAGGAGACCTGCGCCAGCCAGACTCTTGTGTGGCCCTTCGGGACAGTGTGTCCCTTGAGGGGGGTAAGTGTGCCCCCCTGGAAGTCCTGGTGTGCCAGGCAATGGTTCAACCGCAGGGTGGTGACTCTGGGTTGAATGATCAGGTTCAGGGGGTAAACTCTGACCTGATGGGGGGTAGGTGTGCTCCCAAAGAAGTCCTGGTGTGCCAGGCAATGGTTCAACCGCAGGGTGGTGACTCTGGGTTGAATAATCAGGTTCAGGGGGTAAACTCTGACCTGATGGGGGGTAAGTGTGCTCCCAAGGAAGTCCTGGTGTGCCAGGCAGTGGTTCAACCGCAGGGTGGTGACCCTAGGTTGGATGACCAGGTTCAGAGGGTAAACTCTGACCTGGTAGGGGGTAGGTATGCCCCCCAGGAAGTCCTGGGTTGCCAGGCAGTGATCCAGTCTGTGGGTACAGACCCTGGATTGGGAGGCCAGGTTAAGGGTGTCTCCCCTGACCTGGAGGAAGGGGCTACTGCTAACAGTGCCCCTACCATGTTGTCTTCTGGGGGGGCCACTCCTAGTTGGGTGGTTCAGGACCCCAGAAGAGAGGGCAGGGGGAGGGAAGCCTCACCCCTGGCCCTGGTCCAACCTGAAGGTACAGACCCCAGGTTGGAGGATCAGTTGCAGGTTAACATCCCTGCACTGATAGAAGAATTGTGCAGGACTGCTTCTACAAGCACCCTGACAGTTTTTGACTCTGGGGGTGCCGCTTCTGCAGGGAGGGTACAGAGCCCCAGAGGGGAGGACCAGGGTCAGGTTGTCATCCCTGACCTGGTGGAAGAGAGAGTGGTCAAAGGGTGCCAGGCACCTGGGGCTACCACCCCCCACTCTCCACAGTCACAGTGGTTAGAGAGGTCTGAGGTCGGGCTCTCATCCCTGACAGTTGTCTGGGGCCACTGTGGCTTGCTGTCCTGGTGGACAGAGTTGCCCCTGGGGGGGGGAGGACGAGAGTCACACCCCGGGGGTGGAGTGGGCAACACCACTGTGTTGGCCCTGGTGGTACTATCTGCCCATTGCAATACGTCTGTGAGCAAAGTAAAGTTAGGTGTTGCACAGATGGTGTCTGTAGATGTGGAGAAGGATTCCCCATGGGTTAGCTTAGTGGGCCCTGAGAGTATGGACAGAGGGATCCAACTGGAGTCAGGAAGGCGTAGAACTGGAACATGCCCCTGCTGTTGTGGGCCTGGGTCCCTGTTCTATCGCCCCAATCAGGGAAGTACATCAAGGTATTGATTGTTCTCCCCTGGCTTTAGGCTGGTAGGGGGTCGTGTTGGACTTTTGCTTTTGCAGGGTCATCCCCAGACTTTTTTGCCTCCTGCCTCCTATTTTTTTCTGACATGTTGCTGTTGGCTTTTCAACTCTGAGCACTTTACCACTGCTAACCAGTGCTAAAGTGCATATGCTCTCCTGTTTAAATTGTATGTAAGTGGTTTATCCATGATTGGCATATTTGATTTACTAGTAAGTCCCTAGTAAGGTGCACTAGAGGTGCCAGGGCCTGTAAATCAAATGCTACTAGTGGGCCTGCAGCACTGGTTGTGCCACCCACATAAGTAGCTCTGTAATCATGTCTCAGACCTGCCACTGCAGTGTCTGTATGTGTATTTTTACACTGTAAATTCGACTTGGCAAGTGTACCCACTTGCCAGGCCTAAACCTTCCCTTTCCTTACATGTAAGGCACCCCTAAGGTATGCCCTAGGTAGCCCCAAGGGCAGGGTGCAGTGTATGGATAAGGTAGGACATATAGTAATGTGGTTTATATGTCCTGACAGTGAAATACTGCCAATTTCGTTTTCACTGTTGCAAGGTCTGTCTCTCTCTCATAGGATAATATGGGGGCTACCTTTAAATATGATTAAAGTGTAGATTCCCCTAGAGAGTAGATGGACATGTGGAGTTTGGGATCCCTGAACTCACAATTTAAAAATACATCTTTTAGTAAAGTTGATTTTAAGATTGTGAGGTTGGAAATGCCACTTTTAGAAAGTGAGCCTTTTCTTGCCTAAACCATTCTGTGACTCTGCCTTGTTTGTGGATTCCCTGTCTGGGTCAGTTTGACAGTTGGGTTGTTTTTCACCTCACACCAGACAGTGACACAAAGGGAGCTGGGGTGTAATCTGCATTTCCTGATTAGCCATCTCTGCTAGGAGGGAGGGGTGGAGTGGTCACTCTCATCTGAAAGGACTGTGCCTGCCTCTGACAATGCTGTCTCCAACCCCCTGGTGTGTGTCTGAGGCCTTGCCTGGGCAAGGCAGGATTTCACAAGAAGGTGTGAGTCCCCTTTGAAGGAAGGTGACTTCAAAGACTAAAATGGGTATAAGAAGGGCACCCAAACTTACAAACTTTAGAAACACTTCTGGAATCAAGAGGAACCTCTGCCTGGAGAAGAGCTGATCGCTGAGGAACAAGTGCTGCCCTGCCTGTGACTGTGCTTTGTGGAGCTTTCCTGCAGTGCTGCTTCTGCCAGAGTAAGAGGGCAAAGACTGGACTTTGTGTGCCTTCCATCTTGAAGAAGAAATCTCCAAGGGCTTGATGTAGAGCTTGCCTCCTGTTATTGAAGTCTCAGGGATAGCAAAGACTTCTTCCTGCCAGCACCTGGAGTCTCTGGAGAGACCCCTACTCTGCTCTGTGGTGCCCTTCCAGTTCCTGGGACCCTGAAAGGAGAGGCTGGCAGCCTAAGGACAAAAATACACGCACCGAGCGCCGTGCGGAGAAAAGATCGACGCGAATCCGATCGCGGCTGAGAAAACGACGCGACGCCGGCTCCGCAGCTGAGAAACGACGCCGCAGGAAACGCGACCGGAGAATCGACGCCCGGAGCAGGAGAAACGACGCGCAGCATCGCTGACGAAGGCTGAGAGATCGCAACCTGCGCCGCGGGACTTTCGGACCGTCGCGTGGCTGGCTTTTTCGACGCGCATCGCCGTGCCGAGTTGTTTTCGACGCATATAACCGTGCAGGGTTATTTTCGACGCACACCGCCCGTGCGGGGTTATTTTTGACGCAAACCAGGTACATTTACACGCTAGCAGCGCTAGTGTGTTGTTACAACTACCTAAAGACTCTTTTTATTTTAAACCTTTAAAAAAATCATAACTTGACTTGTGTATGTTGGATTTTTGTCGTTTTGGTCTTGTTTTGTCTAGATAAATATTTCCTATTTTTCTAAACTGGTGTTGTGTCATTTTGTAGTGTTTTCATTAAGTTACTGTGTGTGTTGGTACAAATACTTTACGCCCAGCACTCTGAGGTTAAGCCTACTGCTCTGCCAAGCTACCAAGGGGGTAAGCAGGGGTTAGCTGAGGGTGATTCTCTTTTATCCTAACTAGAGTGAGGGTCCTTGCTTGAACAGGGGGTAACCTGACTGTCAACCAAAGACCCCATTTCTAACAGTAACACTTTGAATTGGTAATGCACGCCTTGGATTACGAACCTCAAGTATTTCCTGTGGGAAGGATGTATAAGTATGTGGAAATAAGCATCTTTGAGATCTAATGTTAACATGTAGTCCTGTTGTTTGAGCAAGGGAATCACGTCTTGGAGTGTCACCATGTGAAAGTGATTTGATCTGATGTAAAGATTTAGTGTTCTGAGGTCTAATATGGGTCTCAGTGTTTTGTCCTTTTTTTGGAATTAGGAAATACAGGGAGTAAACACCTGTTCCTTTTTGATGGTTGGGTACTAGTTCTATTGCTTCTTTTTGTAACAATGCATGGACTTCTAGATGCAACAGATCTAAGTGTTGTTTGGACATGTTGTGTGCTCTTGGAGGCACATCTGGTGGTAAATGTAGGAATTCTATGCAATAGCCATGTTGGATAATGGCTAGGACCCACGCGTCCGTAGTTATGTGTTCCCAGTTGTGGTAATAATGTGTGAGTCTCCCGCCACTGGTGTTGTGTGGTGGGGGTTTTTGACATTGAAGCCACTGTTTGGTTTGTGGGGGTTTTGGGCTCTGGAATTTCCCTTTTGTTTTAGGGAACTGTCCACCCCTATATTGTCCTCGAAAACCTCCTCTCTGATATTGGCCCTGATATGTGGGTCTGACTTGTGAGGTGGAGGGCTTTGTGGTTTGGGCCCAAAACCCCCCTCTAAAGTGTGGCTTCCTAAAAGTGCCTCTGCTCTGTCGGGAGTAGAGCGCGCCCATGGCCTTGGCCGTGTCCGTGTCTTTCTTCAGTTTTTCTATCGCTGTATCCACCTCCGGCCCAAACAATTGTTGTTCGTTAAAAGGCATATTCAGCACAGCCTGCTGGATTTCTGGCTTAAATCCGGAGGTCCGTAGCCACGCGTGTCTTCAAATGGTTACCGCCGTGTTTACTGTCCTGGCCGCCGTATCTGCTGAGTCCATATCCGACCTTATTTGGTTGTTGGAGATAGTTTCGCCCTCCTCGATTGCAGTGAATCTCAGTATCTATATATTTGAACACAAAATATTTTCTTCATTACAGCTTTACTTTCCCAGCTCTTTTAGGGCATTCATTATGATGGCGATATGAGTGTTAACTCAAATTTACATTCATTCCAGGCCGTTCTTCCAGCAATGACGCAGATAAAAGCATTGCAGAAGGACTGAACCTTATGGCATTCTATTAATCTACAACTAGTTCCCAGGGCCTAAATCAGCAATCCCAGTATCCACATTGAAGTTATGTAATGTTTAGTTCTATAAAGGTGTTAAGGCCTTGCTGATAGATCGCATATTTCTCTTTTCAGAAAATGCATTAGTTTCTTGATATTTTTACATATGGTAAAATTGGAAAAGAATACGTCCTTGATGGTCGGGATGAGTCACTCCCACAATTGTAGAATGAAGTCCTCTATTCTTCTTTCTACAGTCACAGGGTCTTGCAGTTAGAGCAGGGCTATCTCTTGTGAGTGAGGAAACATACATTTGAGATTGTGCCACATTGTAGCCACTGATACTTATAAACACCAAGAAGTCCCCATACTTCTATGGGAACACTAGCAGCCATACTTGTGAAGGGATAACTTTATCTTGATCAGAAATGTACCAGGAAGTAGCTCGTAATTACCTTTAACAACACAATAAGGGAGATTCTCCAAGACAAAATAGATTTTTCCTACTCTTTAGACAGCTTAGGTTGTACTAAGTTGCATCTGAATAGATCAACTGCTGCAGGAAGACCAGCACTACTCTAGACCTTTTCTATCTACACAGGCCCAGTGTGTACGACTAGTTAGGGACTGGTGCTTCTTAAGTGGAGTGACAGCAAATATATTTTTCAGGAACAAAATATTCAATGGAGTAGTAACTCAGGACTAGGACAACTTGGAAAAACTGACCGAATCTAAGGGGAATCTGTCCAGGAAATGTGAACTCTGTAAGTGTCTCTAATAAATACCTCTCTTTTTCCTCCTCTTTCTTAATGGACGACTTTCTCATTAATGGGAAAGTCGTCCATTAAGAAAGAGGAGGAAAAAGCTGGCAGTGGGCCACTAGAGACCTAACATTTCCACTGAACAATCACAGAGGCAAGTAAAGCTTAGATGGCAACAGCAACTTTGGACCTTCGGCCATGCTGAAGACACACTGCTTCTCAGAGGGGTGACGTGATCTCAATAAGGGAGCTTATTGGCCTCTGCCTGATGGGCTGAGGGATTTCCGAAATTAAAGACTCTAGAAATGCATATGTACGTTTTCTTCTTATCCTGAACATAGACCTCACAAGAATAAACAAATCAAGCTGGTGTTGAGCATTACATATACTGCAGTGCTATAATGTGTCACAACATCCAAGAACCTTTTTGTTATGTTAACTCGTCACTGTTGTCAGGAGCACTAGTTTCCCATCCTTAATATAACCAACTTCTGTTTTCAGATTCTGGAGAACAAACACAGACAGCTTAGGAGGCACAGGCTCTAATGACGTTACCTTTGCTTTCAATTCCCCTGAGAAAGGAATAGTACCACAATACCCATGTATTTATCCAACTGTCAAATAAACAAGGACACAGACTGCTTCCCATCGCTTATATGTCGGCTTGCGATGGTGGACCTGTAGGAGATGTCGTCAATGGGAGATAGCTCAGAAGCACCAGTACGACCTGTAGTATGGGAATATCATCTCTTGTTCTATGATACCACTGAGTCAGAGTGACCACAATGAGTAAACACCTCTTCATGTGGCTGGCGTGTGGCACACAAAGATACACAATGTCTTCACTGGAGAACCATAACGTCTCAGTTGATGAAAAGTAAATAGAAAAGACAATGTGGCCAACGATAACTAAGCCATTCGATGTTAATAATAAGACAGTGTTTTAAGGAAGTCCTTTCTAGCCACATAATCAGTGTTCTTTTCATTGCTGCCAGGTTACAGAAGATGCTTCCAGTACAGCTGTAGTAAAATAGTAGCAAACCAGTAGTTTAAGTAGCACTTAGAAAAGACGGCCCAATGCACACACCTGCAACTTTCAGCATCGCTGTAGAGGGTTTGAGGGGTATACCTTCAGAACATCGCAGCCACTGGCAATCGCTCTGGCCATGTTCCATTCTATCATTTCTTGACTGCTATGTCACTACAGACAGAAATCAGCAACATGCAAATCTACTGTGGTCCTTACTCTAGCAAGAACAGCCCAGCCTGTACTGCAAAAGCCAGGTCTTCCTCGAAAGGGAACAAAGGCAACCTCAGGCCAGCTTTGGCCTACTTCGGCCTTGTCTTTGAGGTATAGCTTAAATCCAGGGCCCATGCTAGGGCATACTAGTCGTGCTTAGGGTATCTAGGTTTATAATGGTTTGAAACAACATTTCAGTGTGTTCACACATCTAAATCCCAGGCACTGACAACATCATAAGAAAAGCAATGATTAATTCAGTGCACACCACAAAATGAATTGCAGCTTGAATAACAGATGTTATTACTCCCCAACTAATCAGTTGCCATTTTATCACTCTTAGAAGGTAGAATGGTTGAATCGGCCATGCCTAGTTTCAAACTAGAAATATGCAAGTAGGGGTGCGTGGCCGGCAAGATGGCCGATCAGCAGCACTAGGAGAGTGCGCTCAGCCCCGGCATTTTCATCCTTGACTATCCTGCCACCTCAGACCCACGAAGACCCAGAAGAAGGTCCTGGAGGCCCACAGGACGAGAGGGGGGTGTGAGGAGCAAAATATAAACAAAAGGAAGTGCTGCGATCGCGCCGCAGGGGAGCGTGTGTGGAGAGCACCTGACCCTAGGATGGCAGCCACGATCGCGATTACAACAATGGAAAACCAGGCCAAAGGCAGCTAAGCACAGCTGTGGAGCTGCATGGCCTAGGGGGGAGCGACCATGACAGGGGGGTCATTTGTATTGAGGAGTTGGTAGTACTTTGGGGCCGCAAACCCCCTTTACCCCCCCCCCCCACCCTCTGGGTAGAGTGAACGGAGCTGGAGGTGAGCCCTCCCACTGGCCTGGAGTCCCACAGAGGAGAATTGGAGGCAGCAAGGTGCAGTTTTGCAGTGGCAGCGGTACCCCTGGTGGGAGATTGTGATGGCTGATATGACGGAAAGTGTGGGGTTCCCCTGCTCAGTTAACTTTTTTGCTGAGGTGGGTGCCCGGGCTGCAAGAGTCTGGGGCTTACAGAGCTGCGCTGGAGTTATGAGGGCAGTTTAGGCCCGCCGCTGGACTGGTGTTGGGGGTGTGCGCCTCTGCTGCGGTGTTCTGGCTGGATGGCCCTGTGCTATCCGGCTCCTAGAGTGCGGGGCCAGCTGGCGGTGGGACAGATAGTCTGAGACGCGTAAGACACTTGCGCTGCTATCACCTGTGCTGAAACATGCCCTGGAGTGGCTCCGTGAGGGTGAGGCAGTTAGTGACCGAGCGGCAGTGAGTGGTGAGGATACGGAGATCGACTGCTGGAACTGCAGCTGGAAGGGTAGCTCTCAACACCCGGCGTATTCATTCGTAGCTGGCGCTCCATCAGGTGTACAGCATGGACAAAGACAGAGCGAATAAGGGAACGCAGCAAACCCGGATGGACCAATACACAGCTCAGAGTACAGGAGCAAGTCTGCAAAATGATCCACCTGGCCCCATGGAAAAGGGAGCTGAGCCCACCGGGGCCAAATCCTGGCTGCTATTGAGTCATCTAGCCATGCAATGAAACACAAATTGTGGCCATGGAGGTCGATGTCAACCTATTGAGAGCTGATTTGAGGTAGTCACGGAACGCGCGGTGGCCAGTAAGAAACAAGTGACATGTATGCAGTCTGATATAGACACGATGAAGGCCTCGGTGGCCATCCTCGAAGTTAAAACGTGTAAAATGGAAGCGCGAGTCAAGGATGCAGAGAGTAGGGCAAGACGATGTAACCTCCGTATAGAGGCTTTCTCGGCGGTCTGGTAGGGGGTGAATGTCGAGGCCTTCTTAGAGGACTGGATCCGCAAAACATTGCCTATTGCCCCATTATCACCTGTATTTGTGGTGGAGCGTACACACAGGGCCTTAGCACCACCACCGCAGTCGGGAGCCCCTCCACGAACGATTATAGCCAAGGTCCTTAACTATAGGGACCGAGACGTAATCTTACAGGAGGTACGCAAGCATGGAGACCCTACATTTGAGAATCACACCATTCGCTTTTTTCCTGACTATACCAGGGTGGTGCAGCTCCAAAGACAATCATATGCAGGTATTAAACGAAAGCTCAAATAACTGGGCTATACCTATATGTTTCTGTATCCAGCCAAGATGAAGGTTCTCCATGCAGGACGCTCACATTTCTTTCAGTCTCCTGAAGCAGTGTGCGACTGGTTGGAGCGGAATGATTAGACAGGAACACCAGAATCCCTGCATGGGGAAAGTAGCAGGAGACCTCAAGGGACAGCGGAAGTGCGTACTGCTGCATGCAGAAGTACTGAGCGCCATCGCACCGACCGTGGAAGCCGAATGATTGTACGCTCAGATGGTACCCCGAGTATTAAATGTAGGAGACAAGAGCGTGAGGAGGATAAACTGTTGGTTTAAACTGTCATGTCGGAGGCGTCCTCGCGCTTCCGGTCCTCGTGTGTCACGGGCAGACTGTCTCCAGAAACAGAAAATGCAGACTCCTGAGCAATCTACTGGACCTTCAGATGGGGTTGGAGTCAAATATTCTGGTTCTGGATTGGTGCTTAGGGTCTCACCTCTTTTGGCTCTCCTCTCTCTCTCTCTCTCTCTCTGACCCTCCCTCTCTCCTATGTACTGATGCCCTTTGGTGCTGGGGTGGCGGGGGACTGGGACGGCAACTAGACTGGGGGCTGTGGCGGAGTGGTAGGCCTGTGATACCCACCTGTTCTTGTTCAACGTTTTGGGTACGGTGTGTGTGCGGGCCGGACAGATGGCGTGTAGTGAGAGGGTTGGAGCGCAGTCTGGACCTGAATCTGGCTATCGAGTGGGGGTGGCGATTGCTCCCTACTTCTGGGCTCTAGAAGCAATATCGGGGTACACACACAGTTGGGCAGACACTAGTTGTAGGAGGTGTTTACCTGGGGTGGGATGGGGGAATTTTATGTGAGTTCTAGTTGGAGTTCTGTTTTTGACACTGTGAACAATGCAAGCATTCTTCTGTGGAGGAGGCATCGTCCTATCTGAATGCGAGTACACCGAGTCGGGGGACTGTGGTGGGGAGGCTACATGTGTGGGGGGCGGTCAGGAACTGTAGTGTGGTGTGTGGATTGGAACAGATTATGGCGGGCACCCTGACGCGTATAGTTGCATGGAATGTTAGAAGGTTGAATTCCTTTGTGAAGCGCTACATACATATCTCAGACGGCTTGGTGTACCATACTGCTCCCCTAAAGAAGACTCACTTGGTAGAGAATGAAGCGCAAAAAGTACAGAAAAAGTGGAGGGGGCAGCTTTATTCGGCGACTTATTCATCCTATGCTAGAGGGGTTTCTATTTTGGTTGCCCCTGGGACTCCCTTTAAATTAAAAAGTCTAACAGCCGATGTGCAAGGCCGATGCATATTCTTACACGGAGTACTAGAAAGTCGAGAGCTTTGCATTTTGAATATTTATGCCCCCAACACAGATGATGCGGGGTTCTATCATCAGCTCCAACAAGAATTAATACCTTACAATGGGATGCCCATTCTGTGGGCGGGTGACTTTAATTGAGTCTTAGACGGAATACTAGATAGGGACCGGCCGAAGATGAACACGAAGACACATATGAATGCCAAACTGTGGAGCATCATGAGGAACCTACACTTCGTAGATGTGTGGAGAGAAATGCACCCCACATCCAAAACATTTTCTTGTTACACACCCACACATGGGGCTTACAGCAGACTGGATATATTTCTCCTTGACAATGATGGCTCACTTGACGTCTGCCGAGTTGTTCACCAGGTCTGGTTCCAATCGGATCATGCCCCCCTGCTATTGGAATGTGAAACACACATACCCAAGCCAGCGATCCCCCTGTGGCGTTTGCGTCCTGACTTGCTTGGCGATCTTGAATATTAAAAAGATCTTCAGGATGTGCCGAATGGATATTTTAGTGCAAATTGGGGCATGGCTACGACCCGAGGCATAGAATGGGAGTCACAGAAAGTAGTTATCAGAGGTAAAAGCCTTAGTAAGTCATATGGTATCAGGCAACACCTGGACCGGAAGCTCACGCAGCAGGAGGACGCATTGGCAGCCATACAGCGCCAAGTAGATAATGATGACGCTTCGAAGTCGGATTACCTTAGGGTGCGAGGTAGAATAGAGGACCTTTGGGGTAGACTGGATAATTATGTCTGTCGGGATTAGAGACAGCGGCTGTTTCGGGAAGGGGACCGTTCGGGCTCCTCCGGTGGGAACGTCCCATCCCCATCATCCTGACTCTCTGTGATTTTTCTGGGGAAAAGATTTTAGGACATTTACGGGTGCATTTGCACCTGCGAGAGCACTTGAGGAATATCTATGCCTCACCATGGAGTGTGGGTGAGGCCCGGATACATGAGTACCTAGATGGACTCCGGATACCTCACCTTACGGATGCCCAGGTGGAGGAGCTGCAGGGGGAGGTGTCATTGGAAGACTTAGTGGAGGCATAGGGAGGTATGGTGTCCGGGAAAGCGCCTGGCCCTGGCAGGCTACCAGTTGAATTCTACCAAATCTATTCCGTAGTGATTCTTCTACGCTTGTTGGAAATACTTCATGAGGCACGGATTGAGGGTTTTCTACCAGAACATATGGGGGAAGCATTGATAGTTATGCTACCGAAACCAGGGAAGGAGGTTGAAGACCGGGCTCCTATAGACCGTTGTCCGTGCTAAATGTTGATGTTAAATTACTAGCTAAAGTTTTGGCATCTCGTTTGAGCCGAGTGGGGACACATTTAGTACATTTAGATCAATGTGAATTTATACCAGGGAGGGGGATCCATATGGATATACAGTGCTTATCACATATACTACACGAGACTCGTGATTCTGCGCTTCCCGCAGCACTGGTGGCTCTAGATATGGAGAAAGCATTTGACACCTTATCTTGGGACTACCTATGGGAGGTGATGCGCAGGATGGGGATAGGTCCAGTCTTCCTATCCTGGGTGAGTCTCTTGTATACAGCGCCTCGGGTGCGAGTAAGTACGGGGCGATAGTGTCAGATTCCTTTACTATCGAACGAGGCACACGGCAGGAATGTTCCTTGTTGCCACGTGTTGGCTATGGAGCTACTGGCCATACTGTAATATCACTGTATGCAGACGATGCCCTAGTGTACGTCACAGACCCAGAGCAGGCAGTCCCCCTATTGTTGAGTATGATGGATGTTTTTAGTCAGGTGTCGGGCCTCCGAGTTAACAGGCACAAAACGGTGTTATTCCCGATGGCAGGCCTGTAGACGATGGCGGCGTCAGAATTGCCCCGATTGGGTCTGACCTGGGAGACTGAGTCCTTTCCATATTTGGGCATCCAGATAACACACTCCCCCAAATTGCAATTTACTTTAAAAAGTGCTGGAGGGCCTCCATGTCTCTATTCAATTTTGGACCTCTCTCCCATTATCGGTTATGGGTAGAATCACACTTAATAAAATGATCTTACTCCCTTGGTGCCTGTATGTTATGCAAAATTCACTCTGTGAGCTCCCCTTTTTGCTGTTCTGGCAACTTGATAAATTGTTATTATCCCTATAGTTTGGGCAGGCAAGAGATGTAGAGTCCGCATGGAAGTCTTGAAGCTAGACCTAGTTAGTGGAGGCCTGGGGCTGCCAGACCTATATTTATATTACTTAGCTGGGTTACTACAGTATGCAGTCCGGTGGTGTGAGGATGCCCCCATTTGGGAAAAGGATTTGTTAGCTGGCTCTGTCTGTGAGGCGCGTCTCCCGCATAAACTAAAGGGTGGCTCTGGGGTTCCGCAGGTGTCCCCTACCTAGTGGAGAGCGGTTGTGTGGGTTCTGCGCAAGGCTCCATACGCGCGCCTGCTTCCGCTATGGTGGATCTGACCCTTTGTCAAAGCTGCAGAGGTGATGGATTCTGCGCAGTGGCGTGCAGGGAGCTGTAATAATGCAGGTGACATATCAAAATGGCACATTCATCACGAGGGAGGAGGCTGAATCCCTTTTTGGAATAGGTCAGAGGCAGTTCCTGCAGTATGCGAACATTTCGCAGACGGTCAGAGAGGTTTGGACATCCTTTCCGGAGGAGCCTGCCGAATCCCACCTCCTGGTGACACTTCTTGATCCTGGAGGTGACCGCGGTCTCCTGTCTCGAACATATAAGGCTTTAAAAGGAGATAGGCTGACAAGCACACAGGAGATTAGGGACCGCTGGGAAGCTGGCCTGGGAACGGCACTCACGGATGGGGAATGGAATAGAACCTGTTCCCTGGTGCGGGATGCGACTAGCAACGCTACAATTA
The DNA here is from genome assembly GCF_031143425.1 of Pleurodeles waltl. Taxonomy (NCBI): domain Eukaryota; kingdom Metazoa; phylum Chordata; class Amphibia; order Caudata; family Salamandridae; genus Pleurodeles; species Pleurodeles waltl. Next base: position 761,961,076 of record NC_090445.1, read on the forward strand.
AGTTGACACACTTCTATTACTTGTATAGAGCATACCTGACACCTCAACGCTTGCATAGAATATTTCCCTCAAGGCCCGACAGCTGTGGCCGATGTGGAGTGCCGTCGGCTTCATTTAACTACATAACATGGGCCTGTGGCTCTGTTCAACCCTTTTGGCGTTGAGTAGTGAAGACACTGAGGGAGGTTACGGCTGTGAGAGTGCAGGCGACGATAAAACACCGCCTGCTGGGTCTGCTCCCCATCTCTAAAAAAGGTCGCAAAATGGCCTATAGATTTGCGCAGCTGGGGCTTATTTTGGCTCAGAGGCGCATTGCGATCTGGTGGGCCAGCCCGCACCCCCGCAGCATGTTACTTGGCTGGGCGATTTAACTGAATGGGCAACCGCAGAGTAATGTCGCCTACGAAGGGTTCGAGTGGATGAACATGCTGACTGTGATCTGGAGATCTGGCGTACTATGATTAATGAGTTACCTGGTGTGCAAGAGAGCGAGGGGGAAGACTCCTTAACAGATGCTTTCGCTAGTTGAGCTCTGGCCATAGTTAGGCCACTCGAGGAATGCGTATGGGAGTTATAGGGGCATGGATGTGAGTTTTGGTGTTTTGTGGGAGGGTGTGCTTTTGTCTCTCGCTTTCGGTGTGGGTGTCTTCATGAGCTGGCCCTCCTCCTCTTCTTGGTTCCTTGCTCGTTCACGGGCTGTTATGCTGCCACCCGGGCACCTTCCCACGCATGTGCTTGATGCCTTGGATGAATGACGGGCACCCATTGCTCTCTCTCCTGGTCGGTCTGTGATAAATATGATTACAGTGTTATGTTTGATAGTTAATGTGTTAAAATATACTGCACTGAATTCGTAGGGGATGGCGCCGCTAGTTGCTATGCTTTCTGTGTCCTGTGGTTGCTAGGTCGACCTAGCCTATTACCATCACTGTCTTATTTCTCCATGCATGCTAGGTTATAGCACTGTGTGCAGACCAGGAGCTGTGGTCTCTAAAATGGTATTGACATTGGCCGAGCAGCTGGACTGTAATATTCCCCCAACAGAAATGTGGATATAATGTAGTGCATAATTGTATGTGTACTTTTATATGCATAAATAAACAATTTAAAAAAAAGAAATATGCAAGTAAATTGGCGTGGGACTCATCAACTGATCAATGGCATCGTTTTTTATCTATCTTTGATCTCCCTCCAATTTCCTTTCTTTGCTAATGAACAATAAAGTCTTTATTGATTACAGCCCCGGTTAATGAACAGATTACTTACCTTCCAGAGGACGCTCCAATAGCAGATTCACCTTTTTAATTTGGCCAGGCATCAGAATGCTCTGCAAACATTCAAAGTAACCGCTCCTACATGTCTATATGTGGAGCCACTAGCTCCTCATGCCATTTTAGGAAGTGACAACATGGAGCTATATAAAGGTGCCACCCCTGCACACTGACATCAGTTTTCCCTGGAACTCTTCCATGCCTTCAGATGCGGATCGACCATGACAGACTGCAGTTGTGACAGTGTGCAACACCTAACTTAATTCCTTTTTTAGAACTGTAAAAGTCCATCTACAGCATTGGGTGGGAGGCAGTGAGGAATCTGCAGTTAGAATATTCAAAAGAAAAAGCATTACCAATGGTAAAAAAAACATTGTCCTTTTGAGGGATACTTCACCTTTGAATAGATGAAAAAGCAGTACCTCCCAAGAGGTGGATCGTCTCTGAAGTCAATTGTTGAATTTTGTTATTGAGATCCTAGTGCCTGGTAAAGGTATGTACAGACAAACATGTAGCTGCCTTGCAGATGTCCATCACCAGAATACATCTAGGCAACACCAAAGGGCCTATGTTCTGTTGGAATGAGCCTAAAGGCCCTCATTCTAACAGAACCAAGAAGTGTAGTCTCTGCTGGCAAAAAGGGTCTTAGAAAGGATTCCGTCAATAGAGAAAGGCAAGGGGTGTGGCACTCTCTATTTTGTGCTGCAGAAAAAAGGAACAGAGGACTAGGACCAGTTTTGAACCTTTGGCTTCAGAAGGTCAAGTTTAAAAGGTTAAATCTCGCCCAGGTTCTTTCCACCCTGAATAGAGGAAACTGGATGGTGTCTTTGGACTTGCAGGGTGTGTACTTTCAAGTTCCTGTCCTACAGTCTCACAGATGCTTCATTCAGTTAGTGGTGGGGTCGGATCATTTCCAGCTCAACTTCCTACTCTTCAGCCGCTCATCAGCCCTCTGAATGATTACAAAGGTGATGGTGGTGGTTGCGGCCAATTCTGCACAGATCAGGGATACATTTAACTAGATGCTGAAGGCGGGCTCGACGTAGTAAACTGTGGACCACCTGCTGATAGTTGTCACCTTTCTATCATCCATATGATTTTCCACCATTGAGCCAAAGTGCTCCCTGCAGCCTATACATCCAAGATATGGTGGCAGGCAAAGCTTTTCCACCCAGCATAGTCTAGGACATTCATACTATGATCCTGTTTCATGCTCTATCCTGGGTCCCAGTATATATGATATTGAAGCTTCTTGACCTCATGTAGTCTGTTTGTCCCCTTGGCCCGGTGGCACATGGAGGCCGTGCACTGGCACCTATGTGTACAGTGGGTTGAACACTAAGACTGCCTGTCAGACAATATTTGCATGTCATAGAATGCCGCCTGCTACTTCCAGTTGTTGGTTATCAGAGAGTAACCTGCCCCACCTTTTGTAAAAGGAAAGAATAGACTAGGCTCAGATCATTCTTGTTGCCATAAATTGGACCAACAGAGTGTGGTGCTCCGATCTCAAAGCATGCCTCCCAGTTCTCCTGCTTCTTCTGGAGGATGTCCTGTCTCGGCAACAGGGCAGGATCTTCACCTGAATCCACACAACCCACACATGCATGAGTGGATATTTATTGACACCACCAAAACAGGTTCAATCTGCCTGTAGATGCAGTGAGTATATTTTTCTTGAAGCTAGCCACCTTTTCTATCAAATCTGTTAATGCTGATGGTTAGATGAAGTTCATGGCCTAGTGCATTGACCATCAAGTTGACCTCTAGTCAAACCTGGCTGTTTTGGAGTTTATTTTATCTCTAGCCCAGAAAGATTATTTGGGGCCTTTTTGGCCTGTATATGTTTCCCTGACCAGCCTTCATTATGATGTAGTTTCAGGAGCTTACATAGGTACCCTCCCTTTTTATACCTCAGTGGGATCTTAATTTGATCCTCACATTTGTAATGCCCTCACCCTTCAAACCTTTGCAGAGCTGTTCATGGAGATTGTTGACCATCTACAGTGTATTCCTCATTACAATTACTTCTGTGTGCTGTCAGTGAGCTGCAGCCATGTCTGTGCAATATCCGTGTACCACCTTCTTTCCCATCAAATTGGTGCTGTGAACTCATACTTCCTTTCTGTCTAGGTGGTTTTGCATATGGGACAGTCCATCCTTCTCCCTGACTTTTTCACTCCACATCATCCTGCTTTATGTGTTTATCCAAAAAGAGCCACAGCTTTTACATTGAGCACACAAAGGAGCACAGGTGGAAGACTAGCTTTTTATTGGTTTTGTCGATGCTAAGAAGGGAAAGCAGTACCACACCTAACCTTGTCCACGTGGATCATCCTGTGCATGCTGTGTTCTGGACTAAAAAGGAAGCACGGTCTGGTGAAGCATGGACAGAGGTAGAACATGAGGGTGTCAGAAGTTAAGGGAAGAGCATAACCATGCTGAACAATCTACATTACCCACTGGTATGAAGCTAAAGCAGGCCAGCTAGGCAGGAAAAACAAAATCCCCAATAACTGGTTGTGCACAATCATGGGAGAAGGGACTAAACCGGCTTCCCTGCAAATGCAGTAGGCGATGAGGCGGACTGCAGTCCATAGTGGTGCTCATGTCCTCTGCCATCACTATGCCTTCTTGGGCTGTGGAAGTGCTGTGCTGGCTGCGGTGTAGGTGTAAGGGCTACCTCTGGTGATAGATGCAATCCCTGGGGTAAACATATTTAGCTACACCTTATCCATTTTGGAATGCCTGAGCCAAAGCATTTCCGAATTTGTTATGGATGATCAGTTAGAATTCTTTATCATCATCATCATCAACACATAGCTTTATTCGGTTACTTTCAACCATAAAAGCAAAACAACCAACAATTGAATGAAAAAGGAAATAGGAATTAAGTTTAAAAAGTGATAAGAATAAAATAAAAACATATGTTTCAGCCTTAAAACACATAACATTACTTTCCTTAAAAATGCACCTAACCCCCTAATACCTATCATTTAAATTAAACATGGGGTTTTATTTCAGTCTAGGTGTATGATTAAAATTTAGCAACTATTTTTCTTTTTTCTATTTTTTTTTTTAGTTCCACATCATCATTTTTCCCCAGAAAATTAATTTGTATATGCCAAGCCGCTACAATATACTTGCTAACCGCACAGGATAGAGGGAGAGAAGTTTCCCTCATCATGATCCTTAAGGCAACAATACAGTGTCTTACCCCCATATTCCTGCACACAGGTCGTAACCACTTCCGTCGCGCAGTCAAATAAGCAGGGCATATAAACATAAAATGTACAATAGATTCTGAAATGTGATTACAACACGGACAAAGATCGGGACTTGGAGTCACACTCCGTGTACTGCCATAGGATTTAAGAGGCAGACAACCATATCTGAACTGAATATATAGACTCTTACTTAATGGGTCAAGAATTGTATCCATATATGGTTCCAGATACGGGTACCATTTAAAATCAAAGAATTGTGAAGTCAGTCTGCCGTGTGTTGAGCACAGCAGGTAGTTTTCCCTGACATATATCCAGTAAACAGTTTTCAAATGATTCTTCTGATCCTTCCTTATACTTACTGGATGACTCCAAAACTCACTAAGACCCAATCTATGAAACCATTTTGAGATGTGGTTAAACCAGGGAATGCTAAGTACATTTGGTCTTTCTAGAATGTCTTGAATAGACTCCTTGTATGTGGATAGCTCAGGGGTGGTCCATACACGGACCCAGAAAAACAGTGGTCGAAGGGCAATTACATCTGAGATGCGTGAAAGGCCAAGGTCCCAGAACATTGGCAGCAGTGGGGTACTGCGAGGACAGGCCAAAGTTGACCTTACAAAGTTGTTTTCCCCCACTGCAAGCTTGCCAGTGTTCGAGGACCCCCAAATTTCTGCCCCATAGACCGCAGCGCTCTGTGCCTTTGCTCGGTAAATTTTAATAGTTGGAGTAATCACTCTCTCAGAGGTAGACTTGTAAAAGCGTAAAATGGCCCCAGATCTCTGTGCCAGAAGAGCTAAACTTTTATCGATTTGGGCCCCCCAATGCAGATTGTTGCTAATTCTCACCCCCAAATAATCTATGGAGCTTACCATACCTAGGGGGGTTCCATTATAGAAAATTGAGTATCTCTTAGTGGGGCCGCAGTCCAGGGTCATAAGTTTAGTTTTGCTATGGTTGAGTTCAAGTCCATAGTCACCACAAAACAAACTAAACTTATCCACCAGTACCTGGAGACCCATAGGAGTTCTGGAGATCAGGAGGGAATCATCAGCAAATAGCAAAATTGGAATTTTATGGTTGTTCAAGGATGGAGCATCATTTTGGCAGTTGGTAACGACTTGCACCACCTCGTTGATGAACAATGTAAATAGTGTTGGGGCAAGAACACAGCCCTGGCGCACTCCTCTTCTAATATCTATTTTGTCGGTGAGTTCCCCCTGATTACCCCATCTGACTTGTGCAAATGTTTTTTCATGTAATCTTTGAATTAAATGCACTAAGTTTCCTGGGATACCGATTTTGTTTAATACTCCCCATAGTTTCTCTCTTGGGACAAAATCGAATGCAGATCTTAGGTCTACTAAAGCAACATAAAGTTTTTGCTTAGATAGGGTGACATACTTCCAAAATAGTAATGACAGCCTGTAGACTTGGTCCATGGTGTTAGTTTTAGGCCGAAAACCGACCTGTAAGGGGGATAAAATTTGGTTGTCTTGGATCCAATCGGTAAGCCTATCTAAGACTTGCTTAGCAAACGTCTTCTGAAGGATATCGATAAGGCTGATTGGTCGATAATTTACAGGTGAACCGACATCACCCTTTTTGTGAATCGGTATTATTTCTGAACCACGCCAAGAATCTGGAATAGGGCTACCAGCTGCTATGGCATTAGACAATAAATTGATGTACCATGCCCATATCTTAGGTTCTGATTTAAACAGGTCCCCTGGGATCTTATCTGGGCCAGGGGCTTTGGCTGGCCTCAGAGAATTAATTGTGGCTGTTGTTTCGGCTAAGGTAAAAACAATGCTCTCATTTGAAGTCTTGTTAACAGCCCAACACTCATCATATCCAGGGTCCTCCAGAGCTTGCGGTGCAGGCAGAGCATAAATTCCAGAAAAATAGGACACCCATCTTTCGGGCTGTATGTACATACCAATGTCATCATTGCCCCTTTTCGAACTAGAGGTCAACAGCCGCCAAAAGGAACTATCATCTTTGTATTTGACTGCGGCAAGCAGCTTCTGCCATATCTCATTATCCCAGTCTTTTTTTGCTTGCTTCAGGGCATTAACATACCTACGTCAGGCCTCTTTAATAGCCACTTAGGTAGAGTTTTTTACAGCCTCATTTAAATTAGATTTTGCTTGCACACAATCCTGATAATACCAATCCCTACGAGGGGTGTCAGCAGGTCTCGGTTTGGAAGGGATTTCCCTATAGAAGATACCCTGTAGGGAATCCACCAATTTATTGTGGATAGCCATAATGGGAATATCAGAGGCTTCTTGTTCCTCATGATCTGCAAAGAGTTTTAAAAATGATGAATATATTTCCCCAATCAAATACGGGTTGGATTCAACCTTTGGCCAGCAGACCGAGAACGTCTATGATTCAGGTAAGGGAGTGGAACGTTACTGATCGTTATGTGCTGGACTCTTAAAAATGCATGGTTGGTCAGTACAAGGCACAGAGGATTATGATCGCTATCCAAGCGAGGTAAAATTTCCATGTCCAGTGAACTTGACCATAGCCTAATGTCCACCAGAATATAATCGATAGTACTAAAGGAAAGCCCTCGCTTGAATTCTTTATCTATATTGCACAAGGCATGCATGTAGCATCACAAAAAGGAGAGGGTGTTCTAGGGCCTCATTGACACTGTCCGGAGGCACAGTAGGGCACGGGTTGGGATTTGCCGTGCTGGTCTGAGCCAGAACCACCAGGATCTCTGGAGTCAGGTACTGAGTCTGGAAGGTTGAGTGCCCTGGGGTAGATTAATGGCACCTAATCACCAGGTGGCTTAGAGGGGCAGCTGAACAACATTTAAGCCAGGTTGCCACTACCCTGTCCAAGCCTCATTACAAGGCAACAAAAACTGGGAAGTAGGCGACTCAGACTGCAAGTTTTCTATCAACACATTTGCCTTGGTTTCTTTGGTAGGCAACTGGAGATCCAAAATTTCTGATGCTCTACAGACTACTACTGCAAAGGAAACAATCTCTTTAATTGGGGCAGGGAGTCATGGTGGAGTGGCCAGTTCTGTCAGGGGAGGAATCTATGGAACTGGCATTTTGTAAGCCTAAGTAGAGGCCAGCATCAGTGTACAGGATACACTGTCTGCCTCCCCATCCTCATTGAAGTCCTTGAACAGTGTCTTAAACCGATCCAAACAAGACCTCAAATGTACAATAACACTGCAATCGGGGAAGAGGCTGGGGTTCATCCAGAACTGGAGGATGTGCCTTAGAAATTTCCTAACGAGACATAGGCCTGGTGACGTCAGCTCCAGAACACAGGGGTCAGATTTGGGTAGATACCACTGGAATCAGGACCGATGCTAGAGCAGTTGGAAATAACAAGACATCTGGCACTGGAGGGAAGGTATCTTCCAGAGCTCATAAAGGAAAAATGGAGACTCAACGGGGTCAGTCAGCACGGGGATGGGCCCTTCTGGCAGAAGTTTTAGTGGGGGGCCCTGTGACTCCAAGGGTCCTCGAAGACTTTCCAGAGAGAACTGGGATCATCCTAAAAGTCTGCAGGATGGCCTTCCTGAAGGCCTCCGTCTGCTGAAGGTTTGACAACGCCACAAGGAACTTGAGACATACTGGGACCAGCTTTGAGTCTGAGGTCCTTTGAGTGCCAACACTGCAACTTTACCCTAGAGTAGGTCTGACATGACAGAGACATTCCCTCTTGAACATTTCGCAGAGAGATGTGCCTCTTCAAGCCATCTTCAACATAACCAAGCAGGATCGATCTCGCAGCCTGGAACGGGTCTTCTCTTTGGATTCATGCATTTGGTGAAATATAACTTCACGTCATACTCCCTGATGGTCTGTGGGGACACCGGAAACCATTTATCACAAAACCTGGATTTTGCCTAGAGGCTAGTTACCACAGGCAGACTTTGCGGGAATCCCTGATTGGCATCTGCTTCCTGTAGTCAAAGCTTGGCATTAAGCCTGTAGGTTTGGAAGTGAAACATTTCCCTAGCACACTGCGTAAGAAACATGTTTTTTAAAGTCAATAATCACCAACAAAAAGTTGGGAGTGGAGCCCAGATCCATGTCAAGGAAGCAGAAAGAAAGGAACTTGATGTCAGTGGGCAGGGGTGGTGCATTTATACAGCTCCGAACTGCCACTTTCCTGTGTCAGCACGAGGTCGTCATAGACCCAATGGTGCCAGCAACCAGCGCACAGGAGCAGTTGCTTTGGAATTTCACAAGTGAGGAATTTGCAGCTAGAAGTATCCATTAGAAAAATATTACTTGGGCAAAAATTAGATGGTGTTATACATATAAAAACTATAATAAAACGTACAGTTACCTTAATCACACCTAATTATTGCTGCAAACTTCACAATTAAAATCCATCGGACTTCCCCCTTTTTAAATATCAAAATTGCTTGTAATCTTTTATTATTCGCACCTAGTCTCTTAATAAGATTAGAGGTATCCAGTAACAACACCTGGGTTTGTACTTTTTTTGTGCACAACGATTAAAAATGATACTATTACAGAACAAGGGATTCATGAACCACCAAAATAACATGAGGCTTTTGCATTGAGCTAATATTTGTGCCCACTTCAACTGTCCACAAAAAATGGGCATACCTCTGTATTCTAGTTTTTTTGCTTGAGTGGTCTCAACCTGACATCATATCACACTGAGATCCCAAATTACAGAACACGTGTGCCCACCCCAATAAAGGTGCATGGCTCTGTTGTCATGCTCTGAGACCTGTCTTTTCTGCAACCAGTAACAAAAAACAATAAGCATTTTTAATGCAATGGGTCTCACGTTTGCTCGAGTTAGAGCTATTATCGTTATAAATTCTTAACTGGACTTTTTTTAACACAAATTGAAAACGAAAACTAAAACAGTTGACATTCGCAAGCCAATTAAAAGCACGATGGCCGCCATGAGCATGAGCGCGAAGGAGAGACACAAAAGGAAAAAGAAGTTAGCTCGCAGTCAAACGTATCAACAATTGTGCAATTATCCATGTAACAGAACCGACGACCAAGGCGGTAACAAAACCACCCCGAGGAGAGACAAATGTAAAGCATTTACCAATGATACCAAAGGATTTTTTTTAAAGGCGAGCCCATGAACGAGTCATAGTGATGAGCGTGCGGTGGACGCGGTTAAAAACCCACAGAGATTACAACATATCAGAGCGCTTGCACGCTCGACCTAAAAATAAATCTTTTGCTTACAAAATGAGGCCATGAAGCCCAAGAAGCAGAGCAAAGAAAGCTCTTTTGCTCACCTGTTAAGCAAACAGAGAAAAGGGGCAGTATTCTCTTGCCACCCAGGGACTACTAGGGCAGGACCCCTGCCCAGTTCAGAAGATCTATTATTGTGGCAAAGGGGCAAAATACCCAAAAAGTAACACTGACATGCCTAATAAAATAATTCAGTGGAATCAAATGGAAACTAAAGAGCATCTTAAGTCGGCGATCAGACTGAATAATCCACTTTACATGCCATGTCTACCCTTTTGATTCCTTTTGTTGCGGCGTCAGGAAGTGCAGAAAGGGGGAGATCTAATTATTTACCTGCAGTGGATTATTCAGTCTGATCCATGACTTAAGACTCTCTTTGGTTATTATGTTTGTGAATTTGTGATGGATTTTGAGCTTTGAAACGACAAGTAATGGTAGATGTAGTATTGAATTACAATTTTGCCCTGACAAAGTCGTTGGCCTACAGCCTTTACAAGGATACATGTGTTGGCTACGCAAGTTGGTGAAATGCAAGGAAACTACCTATATGATTTGATCTACTTTGAAGCCATCAAAATAAACAAGTGAACTAATGGACAATTTTGGTCTCTGTTGATGCAATTGTTGTGAACTACTTTTCTGCTAACTACTATTAATCTTTGATTTGAGAGAGTAGCTAGGGTGTGGGGAGTTGAATCTATATTACAGGGGTACTCACCCTCTTTTTGCGTAGTATTTGGTGGCTACCACGTCCCTCCTTTGAGCTAATACTAATAAGAAGTACACTTTGGACACACACAATTGCGCTCTTAAGGCCCAGCCACCACTTGTTTGTTGTTTAAAACCGGTTCTAGGCAGCAGGTGTTCAAGATCCTAGACTTGGGAATGTTCTTACTCAAAGCCTTAGGGCAGAGGCCAACCTGTATGTGTTTCAGAAGGGTCTCAAAGCTGAGCTGTTCTGGCTTACAATGTAGGAGTGTAAAACGTGAGTTATGTCTACTGTGGTTACCTGAAAAGGGGGCTGGTATAAGATCCTATGGATAGCAAAGAAAGACAATGAGGGATATTCTATTTATTGCTGGGAAACAATCCTTCTAAGTTTCTTGATTGTTATGACTTTAAATTCAAAACAGTTACTAGGTTTACAAGGTTACTAGTCATGCCTGTAGAACCGATTACTTTTTTATTTTAATTCTAGATTACAAACTATATTGTCAACTCTTAATCTATATAGATTGCATACTCTTAATCTATACAAAAAACAAATACAAAAAACATAACATTGAATATAGTTACTCCTTAGGTCCCTATTAAAGAAGTTTGTCTACAGTGGCATTGCTATAACGCATTACCACCTACGGCTGAAAGCCCTTCTTTGGGTCTGGTGGAATTAAATAGAGGGCCATAAAGGGCACACAAAGTAATTATAAGTCTCAAATTCCTTTAGAAACATGGATCAAAGAAGAGAAGAAAATGAAAAGCCATCCAAATAAGCAACTGTCTAGGGGTCCACCATGTCAGTTAAGTCATAAAGTAAGGCAGAAGACGCTCCGCGGAAACAGCCCATCAGGTAGATTTAACAAGGGCAGTTGGTTGATGTCAGAGACAAACGTGTGGAATATCCTCCATCAGAATCACCAGGAGATAACTGAATTACCTGGAGATAAGTGAATGTCCTCGAGCAGCTAAATACATGAATAATAGAGCATTCAACACCAAGACATCTTGTGGTCATTAGATGCATAAATGTTACAGAATGACCTGGAGGCTAGGTGGACAGAGTGAGCAAACCCAACAGAAGACTACAACTACTGTTTAAGCCTGTAACATTCTCTCGAGATGTTTTGGCAACAGTAAGATTATTCCACTAAAAGCAAATTTATAATTAATGAATGTCAATGTACAATCATGTTATTTGTCAATGCGGGGCAGAGCTACTTATGTTTAAGCGATACAAAAGCGTTGCTGGTGCCTTTTTTACATGTAGTTGTCCAGCATTATTGGAGACAGGATCAAGTAGGTCTTTTAAGAATTCAGGACATTGACTCAATGCTACGGTGGCTGACAGGTGATTACTCACTTAGTGCAGGCAATATCAGTTTGGTCAATGCTTCAGGAAGCACTGCAAGCTCAGTGGTTACATCAATGCTTACGCAGCCTTTCAGTATAAGGTCATCAGTTAGATTGTAGAGCAGGTCTGCTGTTAATTAAAATCCATCACCTTGTGGCACTTTGGTGGGCTATGTGAGACGAGGTGGTGGTATCACTCCAGTTGCTAATGATCAGGCACACACTTTCCACTAAGAACACCCTCAATCACAACAGCACATTTGACTGTTTCAGTAGAGAGGTCAGATTCATAAACACAGTGCCTAACCTAACCTTGCTCCCACTTAAGAGTGTCTGTGTCCACTGAAGTGCAGTACTCATTTTATCCTTGGTACCTTTAGCAATCAATATACTGGCAAGAGCAGGGGTCTCCAATGAGTAGCTTGGGAACTACTGGTAGCTCACCAGAAGCCTTGAAGTAGCTCTCAGAGCTGAAATAGAGCCCATTACCACTTTTGGAGGGTCTGTGTATATTAAAGAAGGTGGCACTGCTCAGCTCAAAATGCTTAGGGTAGTAGGCTGGCAAACCAATGACCGGGCATCATAAGACTCAACCATATACTGTGTTAGGCTATGGGATCTGCCTCATAGCCATCTGTCTTCACTCACAGTTAGAAAACACATTTAAATCTGATAACTGAATGAGAAACATATTGTGGTGGTCCTTTGTGCTAGGGGACACCTCATGCTTTGGCTGACATTTCATTAGTTGGAGACACTTTATTCTGATGGGCTTTTTCCAGGTATTTCTGCTGGTAATCACGCCTGAAATTCTTGTGTGGTCGCTACTTATAATCCTGCTTATGGTGTCCATAGTATAATGTTAACTTGTGATTACTATTTTATAGTATTAAAAGTTTCTAGTTGCTCACGAGGACTATGCTTGAGCAAAAGTAGCTCTTACTACAGAAAAGGTTGGAGACCCCTGTGCTAGAGTCTACTCCATGAGTCATGTGGACAACGCAAAAACAAATTTGCCTTAGTTATTTCATACAATATAGCCATGGCTTTGTGAATGTAGAGATTACTGGCACAATTGAAAACAATGGCACGATTTACGTTGTTCTTCACAATTTAATTAGACAAGATGAGAATGTGGCCAGCCTCAATAATAATTACAAATCATCAAGGAATGTGCTGCCACACAGTGTTATGGTTGGGTTTAAAGTGCTTAGCTTTACTGAACCAGTCGGGGACGTGAATCGATAATCCCTGCACAAAACAGCTCAATACCTTCAGTAGATAGACAGACACCAGCAGTTTATTAAAAACGGGCACACTTTGTGCCATGAATCAGACATAATTGTAAAGGTTTAATCTACCTAATGACTAATTTCTGAGTCAGTGTTTCCAGTAAAGAAACCTGATGAACTCTAACCACAGTTTAAAGGGAGACTAAGGGTCTGATTACAAGTGGCCCGTTAAATTGCGATCTCTGTGCAAACAAATGTTTGTGTAGGAAGATCACAATTAGGAGTAGGATCACAATTGTGATACGATATTTATCACACCCGGTAATTATCAAGTAAGATGAAGATCGCACTCTTCATGGGATACTGGAAGTTCAAACCTGAATAGTATTTCCTGGGACATATCGATGTAGGTGTGGTAAACACCAATAGCTGTATGTTATTCCAACCCCCACCCCCCAAAAAAAATATAAGCATGCAATAATAATCCAATCCAATAAATATCAAAACATTTCAGTGCCAGGTTTTTATTAGATCCAATAATTATCACACTCGAGGGGGGCTCCTCCTAATCAGGCCCTTAGAGTGCCAACACACTTAACAAGCACAACAGTATTTCGGATTCGGTACCCTTCATAAAATATGTGTTTTCAGCTGTAAAATAAACTTGGATATATTTTTTATCTTTAATTGGCTAGAGTACTATTGCTGCCCATAGTGAGCAGAAAATCCATCATCACAGAATACGGTGGGCAGGTCCAAAGCTTCACATATGATCTTATAACACACCTGGCAGAGGATAAAAAAAAAAAACTAAGGAAAGGGGAGTACATCTAAGAAGCTTAAATAGAAAAGTTCAGTGAAACTTAATGTTTAAGTGTTGGGGGTGTAGCCACGACGGGAATGGACTTAAACGTATTGTGTCTTGGCTCAGGACGCCTGTGGCCTTATATGCTGCTTCTCTGCCCTGGGACCGGCCCTGTTTACCTCTTGCACTTTGCTGTAGCCTGTGCCACTGGAGGACTGCTCACAGGAGCGGGGAACCACTGCTGCAGTCCTGACTGCCTCAATGGACCTCCCAGTGCCTGGCACAACTTCTCAGATCAACCATCTTGAATGAGCTGCAAGGAACTGCAAACTAACCTGCATCGGGCCCTAGCCTAGCAGCCTCGGCCATCCACAACAGCACTGGGGCACAGAGGACATCTGACCTCCTTTCATAGGAGTTGAGGAGGAGCCTGCTTGCTCTCTGGCCAGGGGCCCTCAAACTAACAGTGACCGCAGCTGTGGAAGACAGCCGGAACAAGTTCCTTCTCGGCTGTGAGTGATTTAATTGTTGCGGGGGACACTGGAGATCAGAGATCCACCCACCTCCTGCAACCTGCTCTGGTGCCTGTAGCCCTGAGGACTGCCCCTGGCAGAGAAGTACAGCAGAGGCGAGCCCCTTTATGCTGATGAAGGCTGATAAAGGCTGGTGAAGCATGTTCAGCCCGCCATCTTTGAAGAGCACTTGAGGGCCACACATTGTCCTCCTTGGGCTACAGCTCCATGGCTCAAGTGTTTCACGACGGCACCTGGCTGCCATGGGTACCCAGCATCCTCCTGCACCATTCTGAGGGGCCCCTTTGAGGTCTGGCTGCGGGGGCCCCTTGGCTTCATTTATCACAGGCGTTCTACCTGGAGATAGGACTCTTATCCTCAAATAACTCAATGAACCAACCTTCTCTATATATTGTACTTCAACAAGGATTGTGTCAATGAGAAAAGTATATGTATGTTTCCAAAGAATACATGTTTGAGAATACTTACATATGCAATTTTGCATAATAAATGTTTAATTGTCGTATCTATGGGACTTGGTTGACTCTGTACAGCAACAATGTCCTGATTTATACACAATGTAATGATATGTACAGTGAAATGTTGAAATAATATATTTTCAAAACTTATCACTTTATTCCCAATAACAATTAATGAGTTATTGTGGCACAGCAATGATGAGGTTCAATTTATCCTGCAAGGGAACCCCTTGTCTACACAATATTGTGATGTAGCCTAGGCTTTAGAGCGTTATACAGGCTTATCCCTTTATTAGTATTGGGTTGCATGGCTGGCCCTGGACGACTAAACCCAACGCATTGGAGGCCACCTATCTAGCTGATCTCCAGGCACCATCTTGGACTGTCACTGAACCTGGGTCTTGCCTGGGCAAGTACTGCACATGCTACTAAAAGCACTGCTCTGGGCCTTGCCACTCTTGGTATTCTCTTACTGGGCCCGACTCACTGCATGCACTGACCCCTCAGCCCAAACAGAGAATATGGGCCTGATTACGACCTTGGCACAGATATCCCGCATATCACAAGTTCCATTATATCCTACGTAACTTGTAATACGGTGGAAGGGATATCTGTGATGTATGTGATGGAGTAGTCCCCTCCGCCAAGGTCGTAATCAGGCACTATATTTATCACAGCGGAGTTCCTACCTGACCCTCGATAAGGGGCATAACAACTTGGGCTCACCTCTACAAAGGGCACCCTCACAAATCAGAATGTTTAGAACTCTCTCTGTCCTCTCGGTTGGCGAGCTTCTATTGAGCTGCAGAAACAATATTCGCATCCTGGGGGTCACTTGGGGTGTGGAGGGCAAAGTTATCATGACATTCACAGCTGAACCTCTGCAGATTATCCGAGGTGACCTCGGGGCCCCTCCAGCGCCCTGGGGAGGGCACACTGCATATCTCCTGTGCCGGGGGACTCAAATGCTATCCTGGATATGCTCATGAGGGTCTATTTCTTCATTAAAAAATGAGGCCGTCTTGCATGCTGCCAGGGGAAAAGCAGATTTGGTTTCCGTGGTCACACCATTCAAATCTTTCAAGATCTTTCTCCTGTCACACAACACAATGAAAGAGGCGAGACTTCAACCAATCACTATTAAACTCAGGGACTTGAACATTTAATACCAAAGGGGCCATCCCTTTGAACTTCTGTTTCCTTGGAAAGGAAAACAATGCTCCTTACGCTCCGAAGCTAAAAAGCTACTGGACATCCCAGATGACTTATCTGGCAAAGGTGAGTCCCTCACTTGTTCGGCTACCAGAGATGGGTGGCACCAGTCTGGGGGAGAGTGCATGTTAGACGACATAATAGGTCGCTAGAGAGACTACACTCCAAGAAGCTAAACAAGACATCATTGTTCACCTGCAAAACTTGGAAAAGGAATTGTCACCGACCACCTCTACGGTTGGTTAAAAGCAAAAATGACCAACCTGTGCTCCCCCAAACGGAGGAGATACTGATGCCTTAATGATGTGCCTTTAACAACTTTTGGGCCTGGATCCTGGCTAACGTAGGCCACAGTAGTTTAGAAGGCCCTGTTGACAGTGCCTTTATGCACCCCTTCTTTATCTCCATAGCTGACATGCTCTCTCTTGCTGGCCCAACAAACATTCACTGCGGACCACCCACCTCGATCCAATCGCCAGAAGAGGGATTCCTCCAAGGGGACTCGTGTGCTTCTGCACTGGCCCAGTCAGGACCAGAATTAAACTGTTAGTCCCTGTTGGCTTACTGTTGTTTTTACTGTGTTTTGTTTTTAAATGTCGGTTGGTCAGGTGCCTAATGGGGAGAAGTTCATCTACTTTCCTCTGACTCACACTACACACAACCACACGCAGGATATTGACAGTGAGGCTCCCCAGTCCCTTCATCCTGCTGGTGATACATTAGTCCACTGCCTGTCCAGGTGGGGGGTGGGAGATCTTGAGCCTGGGTCACCTTGAGCGAGCCCTTCAAGGCATCATCCCTCGCATGACTAGTTACAGTGCAGCAACATTTATTTGCCACCACACAACATACTAAACTACTCTCTCTCTCAACATCTGGGCCTGAACTTGCTCGTCACATTCTTATACAGGACCCAGACGTCATCTTCCTCCAGAATACGCTTCTCCTGCAGCAGGTCTCATTGAAAATACCCTCTAGACGCATGCCTCTACTAAAACTTTGGGAGTGGCTATCATGTGCAAGGCAGGTTTTTGTTTCATAGTCCTGAAATCCACCAAAGACTAGGATGGCTGCTACATGAAACTGACTATTCTACAGGCACAGCCTGCTAACACTCATTAACATCTGTGCCCCCAACTAGGCGCCAGACTCCTACCTCAGGGGCCTTCTGTGGGATCAGCTGAGGTCAGCGGTGATGTCTGCTCAGCTTAAATGAGACATTACAGAACTGGGGTTGGTGATGCATGGTGATATAGACAACATGACACACAAGACTACTCCTTTTATTCACTTGTTCATGCCTCCTACTCCCGCATAGATTATCTCCTTCTCACTCATTCCCTGCTTCGCAAAATAGAGGCAGTGGCCATAACAGACATCTCCATCTCGGACCATGCCGATGTGAAACTAATGTGGGCACGAAACTCTGCCCTGCGTAACGGTCTGCTACAATGGCGATTTCCTACACAGCTAGTTAGAGACCGATAGGCACGGCAGGGATCTAAAAGGGAATTGTAGATTATACGTTGGTACTCTCCTTGCCTGTAAACTGCACCAGCAGCATGTCAGGGCACACTTAGTTAAGATTCGGACAGAAAACACTACTTGGGCAACTGCCAAAAAGAGGGCAGCAACAAGCAATTTACAGCTACTACCAAACTCTCTACACCTGAGGCGACATCCTTCCGAAACTAATAGATTCAAATTTACGCACCTGTGACTGTGACCCTCTTGATCCACAACATGCTGAACTCTTAGACACCCCATCATACTAGCAGAGCTACACTGAGCCCCACGAGAGCGCCTGCTCAGAAACACCCAGCCTGGATTTGGGCTCCCTATCACCTTCTACGGAGTGTTCCTCCCTATTCTCCAAGATCGCCTGCTGGCAATATTTAACTCTGTCACACACAACAGTGGACTTACCTCCACCATGGCAGCTGCCGAGATTGCCCTTATCCCCAAAACCAGGCAAGGTCCCCACCTTTTGCACTTCCTATTATCCCATAGCCCTCCTGACTACAGATGCTAAGATCTACACAAAGGTCTTGACAAAGAGAGTGGAACAGTGCCTCCCTGGCGTCACAGACCCCAACCAAGTGGGCTTCATCCACAACAGGCAAGGCACAGATAATATTCACCAGGTGGTGCACCTGGTAGAGAAATCCCACTGTCACAATATTCCCTCCTGTCTTATCTCACTTGATGCAGGGAAGGCATTCAATAGGGTTAACTGGACTTTTCTCCACATGGTCTTTCATAAAATTGGCCTATGCCTGGGCATAATTAATCGGATAATTACATTTCATGCTAGCCCAACTGCCACTATTCATGTTAATAGAAAGCACACAAGCCCAATCCACCTTTCTAGAGGCACCCAGCAGCCATTAGCCCCCTTGCTGTTCATCCCGCAGACGAGCAACTGACCACCACTATCCGGCAGACGACGTCCATTTCAGGTATCCCCTTTGGCAGGTGTTCTCTCACA
Organism: Pleurodeles waltl; assembly: GCF_031143425.1. Classification (NCBI taxonomy): domain Eukaryota; kingdom Metazoa; phylum Chordata; class Amphibia; order Caudata; family Salamandridae; genus Pleurodeles; species Pleurodeles waltl. The sequence goes on from NC_090445.1 coordinate 761,979,606, forward strand.
ATAAGTTGTTTTACTGATGACCTACTGCTTACTTGCACTCAACCTGCTACCTCCCTCTCAGCGGTGGTTCATTGTCTCACAGCCTTTAAACAGGACTCAGGCTTTAACGTCAACATGTCCAAATCATTCACCTTGAATCTCACCATACCTAGGCAGAACCTCCTCCATCCTACAGGTGCTAGCTCCCTTTCGATGGGCTCATTGAACGATCAGATATCAGGGTCTTAACTTAACCCCTTTCCTGACATCTTGGACACAAGCTAACTGGACAATCCCTCCAATAACACCTACAGCGGGATATACACAATTTTATTTGTGTAAGTAAACAATCATCACTATCCAACTTTGTTTTAATGTTACCAGGAGAGAGGGGACCAACCTGTCCTATTGTACTCAGTGAATACTGGGCAGCCCATCTCCGCTACATTGCCAAATGGATAGCGCGTGAAAAAGACTGGTTCCACGTGGACCGAATGGTGGCCTGGCGCCCTTTGTGGGACCGAGCCTGGCTCACCAAGCATGCCAGGCCGCGAAGTGCATACACTGCCACCCCCACAAGGACGGTTTTCGAGATCTGAGATAGAATATTGCTTCGAAGGGGCTTCATCACTTTCCACTCTCCCAACACACGACTTGCTCATAACCCGGACTTCTCAACAGCCTTTGACCTGCATGCACTCCCTAGCTGAGAGCCTAGCAAGTATTCCACTCTGCATAATCATTTCAAGGGGGAAGCCATTAAAACCGTGCAATGCAAAGCCGACTTCAAAGTCCCAGAATCCACACAACTGCAATACTGCCAATTGTGCCACTGGGCGCTCCACCCTCCTAAGGTCCAGGGAGCCATGCGGGCCTATAATTCCTTTGAGAAACTGGTCAGAGTATACACTAGCACTATGCGCTTGATCTCTCGCACCTACTGTGTATTCCAACACTCCACACAGCTGCATCTCAACACGTACCAATCACAGTGGCAGAATAGCTCTGTAGATGGCATCTCCAAAAAGGAGTGGAAAACACTCTGGCACGACATCCAAAAAACCTACAGAAGTATACCACAACGCAAGACAGCATACAAGATTATGACACGATGGTACTAAACAATGACCTGTCTTGCAGCATCTACCCCACTACCTCTGTCTTTTGCTGGCGATGTAACACTGCATCTGGGGGCTTCTGCAATTTCTGGTGGTCATGCTCTCTCATTACTACTTACTGGAAGGAGGTCCACATGAAAAGCACGGTGGGCTTCCCCTTCCCGGTCTCATTCACCACGGTTATCCTGGGTATTCGGCCCCTAGAACTAGAGGCGACGACACATTGACTGGATAATCATTAGGCACACTGTAAGCAATGCAAAGCAGCTCATAGCTCTCCACTGGAAAAAACCCTATGACCTGCCCATTGCTCAATGATTTACTCATCTTTGGCATGTTATTGCTATGGGTCTTGTGTCTCATAATTTGTCTACATACAGATGCTAAATTCGCCTGCATCTGGAAACCACTGCTTGACTTCTTTACCCACCTAGTATACACCCTTTTCAAGCCGCCTTGGCGTAAAGCACTCCACCTCTTTAATTAACAGCACCACACAATGATGATATGGATGCGGTGGCGTTGGCCTCTTGTCCCTATCACATTCCACCCTCTCCTTTCCCCTTCCCCCTCCACTGCCTCAGACGATTTCACTTATGTTGTCCCAAGACATTCTTCTGGGTTGGTCACTGCATGAGCCGCACCTATGACCCATACTGGTTGTACTGTTTTTTTATTTTTTTTATTCATGACCTAGCCACTCGCAAAGCCCCTTGGTAGGGCATTCTGCACTCACATCACTTCTACTATACCTTGCCCTCTGCAAAATGTTGTTGGCGACTGTTAAAATCTAGCACAGTATATAACTGTGGTGCCTATATTCTATTAATGCATGTGTCATGCAATATATTGTATATTATTTTGTGAAAACCCTTAATAAACATATTTTCACAAAAAAAGTAAAGTGTTCATATCCATCAGGAAACTCATTAAATCACAATTCTCACAAAGGCCAGTTAGGCTTAGATACATGTCAGTTCTTTGTAATGATGCTCCCACCTCAGGATTCACTGCTTCCAATACTACCTAAAGGCATCAGGCCAGGGCAGCTCATAGGAGATTTACGACTCATACATAATTTCCAAACCACGAGCTGACAGTTAGATTAAATTTGGATCCTAATGGTTCTCTGGCATAATGGTAAGGAATGGGAGGACAGCGATCAACAGTCCATACTGCATAGCACACTTAAGCTAGCACAACAGTGCTTAACATTTCTTGGGCCAGAATGGCCCCGTTCAAGGGGCACAGTATGCAAACAACCTGTACACCTGGTGGAAAAATCCACCTCCAACCGTATATTGGGTTTCAAAAGGTGACTTTAAAAACTGAAACTTCAGACTACGGATAAGGAGGATTTCAAGACAAATACATCCCTAAATTCATTCTTGCTACATAGTTACTTTCTAATTCTTGGATGCTTAATTCTACTAATATCTGCTCCTATTTCAGCCTCATGCAGTTTGTTGTTTGATGACAGTGCTACATTGTCATTTCCCCTTTACACAAGTCAGGCAGCTCGTACAACAATTGGTTACGATTCTGATTCCAGTTTCAAGATGTGTAAATTGTGCACGTTAGTTTGGAGTTCACACAAGTAAAGGTATTGGCTGCTTGTCCGGACATTACAGCTAAAGCAGGCCGCTATGTTTCCACTACAGTTTTTAAAATTCTGGTTTGAAAAGCATAGTGAAAAAAAGAGAAATTGATTTCAAAATATTTGCTGAAAAACAATCGCACATCATAAGGTATCTCATAACTGTACATTAAAACTTTACATTAAAATTAACATTTTCAATCTTTAAAAATAGCATGGTTTATTTTTCCAAAAACTTTTCATTCAAGAAACTGTTAACACAATTTATAAAAGAATAAGGAAGTGACTGGATCTATGGGAACACACTTGGCAAGGCCTAATTTACTTTTCACAAGATCACAGGGAGTGAATTTCCAGGTCCCCACAAGAAGAGACAATTCTTTTTCAGTCATGCTAAACACACATTCTGTCTCAAACACCGGCTGAGGGTGTGCATTGGCCAGTCCTTCCCTAAGAGCTATAAAAGCCTTTGTGAGCCAAAATCTCTGCTTTCACACAATATGTGAAATGTAGGAAATGAAACAAAAACAACACTTTATGTCTGACTTTTAGTCATACCCTGGCAATAATATACTCGTGGGTTTGCATTTACAGACAAACTGGTATTGGAGAGGCGCACACAGATTGCAGGGGCAGGTATTTGAAGGGGAAGCAGCACATAACAGTGGTTAAGTAAATACATGAACTCTTATGGAGTGCTGAATGAAAAAGAAAAATGCAGTTCCTTGAATGTGAGCATTGGAAGGATACAAGTCATCCCATCAAAAGGATGGTTAAGAAGCTATGCTCCATGCAGGCAACAGACAATAGAAGATGAAGGAAAGCCATTAACAAAAGCAAGAAAATGAGATTGACAAGTAAGCCAATCAATGGTAAGCAATAGGCTGACACAAACGTCAACTATAGGTTTTTGGCATGGTCCACAAGAGTTCTTTCAACAACAGACATCTAAAACTGTCTATAGGTGAGACCTAAAAATATGGGATTCATTCAGCTGAAAAGTCTAAATACCATTCCGGAATAATTGCTCAGCATTGACCACATAAATGTGTGTTTTCTATCACCATTTTGGATACCCTTTTCTTTGTAACCACATATCACTGGTGCAAATAGAACTGACTCATTGTAAAGTTTTGGAAGGCACACAGTGCTGCTTCATCCAAATGGAGCTATTTAATTGGAGTATTCCAGAAACCACAGCTAACAATGAAAATAGCAGAGTGTAACGTAGACAATATTCTAAAACAAACCAAGAGCAGACTTGCATCAGACTCTATACTGCTATTCAAGGAGCAGCCAGACTTGCAGCCAAGGCAGGTCAAATATACATCCACACCAACACAATCTTGTATCCCAAAATGGGTTTTTGTATTCAAAACCACGGTATAAATATGCTATTCCTGGAAAATAATTCGGCTGCTTGATCCCACATTTGCAATTCGCAAATGCATTTCGCTGCTTCGTGTCGCTTACAGGATAGGCAGCCAATGTAGGTCATTTAAGAAATGTTGCCTCAATCGGAGTCTGTTAAGAGGTTTTAAAATAACCAGATTGAAAACCAACATGTCTGTGAAAGGAAATACAAAAATAATACAAGACTTTTACCACAAAAGGTGTCTGATAAGAGAGTTAAGTCAAACACGCATTTTCATTTCCAACAATGCAGCCTGTGAGGTAATTTAAATAGCAATTCTCTGCAGAAAAGAACTATCTAGCAATTTGCGTGCACATAGGGAATTGCATTATTAGTACCAACAATGCCATGTGCCAGACGAGGGAATAATCTCTTTCCGAATGGCAGAGCTAACAGAGTCCAACAGTAGAATGAGTCTTGTTTGAAACTTAAGGGAGCGCCATCGCACTACCCTCGGTGGCAGATTAAGCAGGAATTTAAATTGGATACTTCACACAGGATGAAGCTATCAGAATCTCCATAAATGTATCATTTTAAGTCAGTGGCACCTAAAAAAGCTTCTGTGAGTTGGCCCCTAGCTTTTAATAATGACATTCTAATTTGCATAGCCGCTGCACTGTAGGACAGCAGGCAGCAGACAAGAGGGAAATGGTCAGACTAGATGACCCTCCACAGTCTTCAATATAATTCACTACAAAGCTCTCAAGAATTAAAGACCCCAATTAGGCACAACCATCTTAACATGACTGACAAGCGAACCGGAAATCTTCTCTTGAAAATGTAAGGCAACTGAAAGAGAAAGATGTACATTTCCAAAAGTATACTATTTTAAAATGTCAAACAAAGCAGAAAGGTATCAACACTTTTAAAGAGGTGAACAGTACTTGGAGAATGTAAGGGGGATAAACTTGACTGCTATCATTTAGCTAAAATGCATCAGATCACTCCATTGAAATAATACAGCACCTCAGCTACGAGGGATGCTACTTTCCAGCAACTATCGTTCTATATGTACATGTCTCAATAAAGCCACTTCTATCTCTTACTTTAATGCTGACCAGGAACCATTTGATCTAGAATTCATGCATGGTGTAGAAAGCTTCCTTGTAAAGTAGTCCTTCAAATTTAACAAGGACGAAACCACCCAAAGAAACAAATCAATGCAATTATCCAATGCAAGAAGGGACTGGGATGAGCCTTTTAGCTTCAGATTCATCACAGCACAGGTCACCTCCTACAAGCTGCTCCCCAAAGTACATAACAAGCCTGTGAATTTCCCCAAAAGATATAAATATGTAACAGACAACACTATGTGCAATGTAAAATGCTTTTCTGTTCATGCTATTGCATTATTCTGGTAGAAACAGTAAAACTAATAGAAAGCGAGCATTACTTGTTGAATGTCAGCATAGCCAGTTTCTGATCTTGCTTCTTATGAAATGCTAAATGCCTGCAAGGGGCTCAGCAGTGTAACTACTTAGAGCTTTAAAGTACCCAGATTCTATACCTAGGAGTGTGCCTAGATCGTGAAGAGGCTGTGTAATGTGTTTGGGGAACATAGTTGTAGAAGTATGTGGTCTTGGAAAAATGGGTCTTGAGATGCTGTGAGAACAGACGCAGACTCTCCACTGTTCTGTTTTTGATAGGGTAGCATTCCAAATCTGTGGGTCTTGTACCAGGAACACCTAAGGAACGACTGAGGAATGCAGATTACTGTAAATTGTTGACAGCAGAGGTCAATTTTGCTCCTATGTCATTTGGATGCTTTTGAGGGAAGGTCAGTGGAATTAAGGCAGTTTGTTTCATTGCCATTTAGGCCTCTACTGGAGGAGTATGGAGGCAATTAAGTAGATTTCAGGATTCATGCAAGAAACTGTAGTGACAGTCTGTGAAGTGCTCGAAGACCTGAAGTTGAAGAAAAAGCTGGGTATGCCAAAAACAATGGACTGGTGACAGGCTATTTGAGGTTTTGACACTTTTAAATAGACGGAAATGGTGTATGATGTTGGTGTAGTACAAGCACTGGCCACCCAGTGGAGCATCTTCCTATGCACTGCCTACTGCCCCTATCAAGGGATTTAAACAATATGTAACATTGGTTCTGTAATTAACCAACCTCAGGTGACACTTTATGTGTATTATTTACGTTTTCCTTGATCCTGCACAGTGTTTTGTATATAGCATTATGTTACTCGTAGTTGCTCTTCTTTTCCCAGAACAAATTATTACTAATCATCATTAGTACATTAATGCATAGTGCCCTTCATCAGGGTGTATCAATTCATCCTTTCCTTTATGTCTCTCTTAAATTCATTATTAAGCTGAAAGGTGTGTGATGCTTCCAGATCCTCGTTTTGTATGGAAAATGTGGGCTTTTGCTGCAGAAGGCACTGAGTTTGAAGATAGCCTTCCCATGATGTGGTTTGTCATATGGAACTTCATTAAGGGACTGGAAGGCTTGAGGCTCATGTTGAATCTAGTAATTCTCGTTGGAGTTGTTTTATTTCCGTCTGTGTGAAAACATATTTTGGGTGAAAAGATATCTTCTCTGGATGTGCTCCTAAGCACAGGTATGGTAAACTTACTATTTGCACTTTGCATCTGTTTTGGTCCAAACTACTATCCCCACAATCATCAAAGTTAGAGCAATAGTCCTGAACTAATGCACTTGAAGCTGTGATGTGGAACAATACGTTACCAGAGGCCTTTTATTGCCTGCACTTCCCTTCTCTTACGCCAAGCATATCCCATTTTCCTTGTTGGAGTTCTCTTACTCCTAAGAGAAAATGCTCTTTAGTCCTCATTACAATGGAAAGTCTACTAAGCTGTGTTGGTAGAGGGGAGATAACTGCTCATGCGGTCACTCTGCGGGCGCACTCTCTCTTATGTGTAAACCATCACTGAGTTATGTTTCTTTCCTATTGTGCATACCTCACACAATGAAGGTGGGACACACAAACAGCTCAGATTAGTCTAAGGTCTCAGGTCAGGGCCGACTTTAGCGCTGGCGGTACTCAGTGCAACAATGTTTTTTGATGCCTCCCTCCCTATGACCTCCTCCTCGTACCCCTCACTACCATCCAGCAAAAGTGCCCCTCATCTCTCATAGCCCCTCCGTCACATACATTTCATCTGTTTTAAAGCTATGACAGGGGCTGGATTTACTATTCCACTCAGCTAGCCACATAAAATACAGATCTGTTATTTGCGGCAGGCATATTAAACCTCTGTGCTTCTTTATGTTGAGCCAAAACCACCACCAGACAAAACTCCCGATCTCTCTCTTCAGCAAGAACATCAATCACAAGAGTGCTCTTGACACTGAAAGCACAAGGAACGCTGCAGCAGGTGCTTTTAAATCCTAAGTTATTGCTAATCACAGAGGCCCCTCTTCCCAGGTCAGCACCCAGTGCTGGCGCACCGGTCTCACTGCCCTAAAATCGCAAAAAAAATCCTCAAAACAGCTCTAACTCAGGCTTTTGGTGCCAATATAGACTATATGGGTCTAACCTGCTTATTAGTTATTTTTTTTTCGCAGAAGAGTGCTAAAGCACTCTTCTTTTTCACCCACTTAAGTAATGGGCTGTGTTGCACTTTAAAGTTTTCATGGAACTTTTCCTAGTGACGTGAATACCGTGATCACACTGCAAAGTCAGTAAACAATATATGGCTGTGTTAAACACAAAACAAGATTCGAACCACACTGGCTGCCAGCATAATGCAGGGGGGTTGGAGATGGACATTTAACAGTGAAAACCAAGATAAGTTGTTTACGAAGACCCAGGTTCCGCTGTCCATTTAATGAACTATAATCAGATGTAATCAAACCCCGCAAATGGTTGCATTAATAGACGACAAGATGCCAGTCTCCTCTTGAACATAAAGAGGCCAGCCGTGCGGGGTACGACCGGCCTCTATTAACAAAGCTCCCTTCCATAAGCGCTCTCGTTAGGTTTGCTTCTTTCTGAAAACCTACTTACTACACAAACACTCGGGCCCCACGCTTCCGGGCCTTGCTGGCTTGCTGCACTTAGAAGCGGGGGGTCACGGTCTGCTCCTTCAGGGGTTATCAGCAGAGAGCGGGTCCCGTCGGGAAGAGATGAACAGACAGCAGTCTTCGGAGTTTTCAGTGGAAACTCATTTTGCCAACAAGTAAACTTTTCTGGTAGCTAAAATGAATAAGTGCGTCACAGCCGAACGGCTTGGGCCTCCTGCGGATGGGGCGCGTCCTTCCTGACACTGCGCAGGTGAAGATAGTGAAACTAAAAGCCATTTACAGGGCCTAGCGGGGCCTCCGTGGCTTACAGACAATCCACAGATAAACAGTCCTGCCAGAAACAGGATAGAAGGGTGCGTCTATTAATGCCCCACGCACCATCCTCTCACCGTCTTTTCCGATTAAAAGACTCGCGTTCCTGGACGCGAAACAACAGAATTCCAGGTGCACAGCAGCAATTTTTTCCAGCAATGAACACTGCCTGGCTTCATTTACATTACCAACATCCAACTCTACTGCGTTATCTGTTTAACTTTATTTACGTACGCAAAGCAAAATACTCAAATAACTTCTTAATAGAAGAGGTAATATTCCAAGTGAAAATATTACAGCTTAGTAGTAGCGTGAAGATGGCTGAAGGACGCATCTCCCACCAACCGGTTGCTCTGGTCACTACATTTCAGGCCAATCTCTACCATTGGGCTTTATCCTGGTCCTGCTGTCTTAAGTGGCTTCACAAAAGACGTGTTCAGAATCCCATTAGTCATTCCCATCACCTATCTGACCGTCTGAGAGTTCCCACTGCTGTGACGACCCCACGTTCACCTAGCTTTACCACATCTGTCCTCCCACGGTAGGCACTGTGACCACAGCAACTTTGGACATCACTACTGCTCCACGGAGTTCTGTGATTTTGAAAAAATATGTGAAGGGATATGAAACAGGTGCAGGAAGTGCCTCCATTGTATATACTGTTCACTGAAATTAATATCATAAAATGCACACTATGAAGTCGATTAATTACACTAACAGATGCGGTTTGATTATGCCACAGTGTCAAGGGATGGGCGAAGGGGGCTGATCCCTCACCTGTATCTTTAAGAGTCCAAGGGAGGGCCAGCTCTGTTCGGAAGCCACACTGCCTGTCACCGTTTTAATATCGGTTACAGAGAGCATTCCTTCAGCAAAGTAGTACCTGCACAGGAAAGATAACCCAAAGGCACAAATAAAACCTCTAACATGTTGAGCCTAGAGTTGGAAAGTTCTTGCAAGGCTGATGTTTTTTAAGACCAGAAGTGGAGCAGAGCTGTCAGGACTAGAGCAATAAATGAGGTAAGACCAGGATGCAAGCAGAGCTAGAGCTTGCAAGGCTGGAGTAAGAGAAGGGCGGGAGCAGAGCTAGAGCTGACTGGCTCAAAGAAGAGCAAGAGCGAAGAATCCAACAGCAGGAGCAAGCTAAAGAAGTGGAACTGGAACACTGATCAGAGGCTCCCTATTTACTGTTCGGTAAGCAACTGCCTGACAGGACGAAGCTATTCTCATAAAGAAACATACAGGAGTGATGTTGAATTTGGCGGCCATCTTAGAGTGACTCTCACTAAAGGAGAACTGGACTGTTGCCACTAGCCTACAGACATGCCTTTTCTTGGTCACTAAACATTACACACTGAGTTCCAGAACTGGGGGTGAGTTTAGCTACTCAACAATATTACAATAATATTAACAAACTGTGTCCGAGGTATTTGCTCATCCATGTTAACCCAAGACAGTGACAGAGTTATAAAGTAGCTTTGTAAGGTTTCTCCATAGAATGTGAAGCCAGCCTTCCTGCTCTATTTTATTCCTAGTTCAAAATAAACACTACCTGGGAGAGTTCATACACTCTGCTAAGTATATTTTACACAATCAGTGAACAATGGCATTTACACCTCTATGTAGCATCAACCTCTCATCTTCATCTGGGACTCCAGCCACTCAAAATCCATCAAGCCCACTCTTTCCAGCCATATTCACCAACTGAATTAAATAACCATCTCACCTCCATGCTTATAGTACAGCACACCAAAGGTGATCGACTTCCATGATATATTACTGCATGGTCGCACCCTCTTTTGCATCGGACAAGAAATCGAAACAATTAAAAAGTGCAATGGCCTTCCAGAATTATCAGCTGTATAATTTGGAAGCCCACTTATCAACAGAAAAACGCCAGGAGGCCTCCACTCATCATATGCATTTGAAGGCATTCAAATTCTTAGGTTTCCCTCCCTACAAAACTTTAAAGTGATCAAACTATGATGTTATTCTTATATCACTGGACCCAGAGGAAGCAAACGAAATGGAAAATGTGTAAAGGGGACAGGATTATGGCTTCAAGTAGCAATGGGACGTGGTAGGTCAAATGAGAGGTGCACCAAGGGATACAGAAGATACAAGTGATAAGAAGGCAGTGTCATCTTCACTAACCTTCTTCGTTGGGCCTGCTCTTGTCTATGCTATTTCTGTGACACAATGACATTTAGAGTGTGCTGCAATATGCTTTCTTTTATGTATGTCCACACTATCTAAATCATTTAGGTCCCTGCACATTCCAGATTTAGAAACTAAAAAAAATATCATAATGTATCTCCAACCCTGCTTTCTGTCTCATTGTCCTTGTTATTTGTTGTAAATGTGCCAAGAACCTACCAGAGGAAGGAATGTGGGGCTTGCTGACAATCAGTTTGTTATGAAACACTGTACTCGGTGCATTGATAAATGGCCATACCTTCTGAACTCCCCGGTGTCTCCTAACTCACAGCTGCCAGGCAGGTGTTCAATGAGCATGATGGAGTTGTGCTGGACATTTTGGAGTTGTCCTGGATAGCTGTGACAGAACTGAGAAAATTCAAAGTTGGTCAAAAGATATCAAGGTCAGGCTTCTTTGTAACAGGGAAATGACCTGATTTTCAGTGAGGAGAGTGGTCAAGCTGTATAACCTGCCCCCTTCAAAATGGTGGGTTGGCCACAGAATGTTTGAAGAGATTGCCTATACAAGAGGAGACAGCTCCTTCCTGTCATGTCAGTTCTTGTTAACACCATATATAAGGAAGCAATTCCATGAGCTATATGCGTTGCATTGCATTTCTTCCTCCATTTTCCATTGCGTTATTTGTCCCTTGATTCTATTTTGGTTACTGAGTTTGGTTTTTAGATGTGTTGGCCTTCTCCTGGAGTTTCATGCCTGGATTCTACTTGGCTCTTTTCTCCTGCCTGAACTCAGTCTGGTACCTGGCTGACTTAAGCACTACTAATCTCCAGCTTCAATAAAAAAGCTACAAGATTGCCAAGGATGTTTTTACGTCTGCGTTAGTTTTTTCTCCTAACTGGGACACAACATCTTCCATGTATACTATTCTGTGCACTGTGAGAGTGTGGCCATTGTCAGAAGTTGCCCTTTCCCGGAGCAATCAAGAAGGCAACTTAACAGATAATGCCACCCAGTCCTCAACACTATGGTTCTCCCAAGACACATTTTTTGGTGATACTGTTCTGCCCTTCTAGCTAGTCTCCCTCAATCTCATCTCCACCCACATAAATCACTTGCCAGTCCATCAGTGTATCTAAACATAAGGGCCTGCAGACTTGATCACAACATTACTTTTGTGTTACACCATCCTCATATTTGATGCATTATACTGGGACAGCTAGCTTGCCTGTTAGAGTGACAACATTTGCATCCCTGGAGGGCCTGTTATCACAAACAGTCATACCAACGTTAGACAGTCCCTGCCCAGTTAAAAAATGCAACAAATCTACCACAGCATTGTCTTATTCTCATATGGATAGCCCCTTCCCTTGGTTTCCGGACTCCTTTCATTCTGGCAGCTCCAGCAAATACTTTTCTCCTCTTTGTATAATTTATGACTAATCTTCTACTGCATTTATTTACAACGAGCTTTGTCCTCTCTATTTACTTAATCTTTTGCTCCACTTTTTCTCGCTTTGAATGTGTATTTTTCTTATATTTTCCCTTTTAATTGTGACCTTTATACCAATTTTATTACATGTTTCAAACATTTTATTCCTCTTTTTATATATATTGCAGCACGTCGACGCCAAACGGTTTTACTACAGATATGTAATATAGGCATTTTTAATGAACATCACCAGCACTCTTTGGGAGTCAAGCTATCGCTTTATTTTGGGAAGCATTTCCCTGCAACATCTGTTAGCTGGTTAGATGGATTGAGCTACGCCAAGCCCATGCGCCTTCGCCATTTTTAGGCTGGACTCTTTTTCTTGCAGCCAACAGTGCTCGCTTGTTCGGCTCCAGCGCTGCATGCAAACTCAACTCGACAGATCAACTGTCATGGGGCTGGTTGTTCATTCTGCTTCAAGTTAATCTCGCTGAAGAACAACAGAAGCAGGAATTTTCTATGAATAAGCTGAACTGAAAAGTTTGTAGAAGTTGTGCTATCTGGTGTCCCTGATGGCTGCAAGAACTGACAGGGATCATTCCTTGCCTGGAGCAGATGTCAGAGATCCATATGTTTCGCCTGTGTCAGAAAACAATAACGGATCGGTAAATGCTGTCTGGGCCAAGGCATGTACACACACAATTCTGTTTCAAACCCGGACCAGCTGGCTTCTTTCCCTGCACAGTGGAGGCTGCAAGCATCCTTGGAGAGGCTCGTGCAGGTACATGTCAGGGGGCTCACCTTACGGCGTGCAAGAGGATTAAAAGGCGCACTGCCAAAGTGAAAATGGGGAAAAAAACACAAAGTAAAAAACTTTTGTTGGTAACTAGTTTTGCATCTTTAAGACTATCCTTCGTGTGTTGTGACACAAGCACACGTTCAATCCTAGTCACTGAGGCACAATATCTGGCAAAAAGTGCATTCTTTAGGACTGTGTCAGTGCGGACATGCAGCGAGCAAGCACTGACAAACTCAACAGGCCTGGCTTCATTTTTTAGAGTGGAAAGGTTTTACACGTGGAGCGCAACCATCTTTGGTTGTTTATGCAAGGAGACTTTTTGCAGAGAATGGTATTGCTAAAGGGGTTCTGTGTTCAACGCAAGACAGTGTGAGTGTGTCTTAACACGTCCTTAAAAAAGACACAAACATGGAGAGGTAGCTTAAGAGGAAAGATAGAGTAGCGTCTACTGAGACGCAGAAGGTGCTGAATGAGGAGGCCACTTGGGACAGGTAGGCCCTCTCTGCTGCCAGTGTCTATTCTGTGGTGGATGCTGGCATACACCGGATATCTTGCAAGCGACTCGATCTTAAATAGGTGTATCCAAGGCACACATCTCCCACTGCTGTCTGCACTGCTTCTATACCATACCTTGTCTTTCAAGGTCTGGCTGACAAATACAGCACTCTTTTGTGGTACATACCACCAGATGGGCATGTTTGATGTACAGAAACATGCAGCTGGCAAGGTCACATTCTATTACCTCAGCTGTCAGGAAAATGTAACTTCAAATACCATTTACTCAAAACTTATAGTGTATCTAATTACATAAATGTACTCGAGTTTTTTTTTTTTTTTTTTTCGGAGCGGGAGCTCAAGTTAAGGAAGACGAGCCTAAAATCTGGTTGGAAAAAGGAACAGAAGTGTACAGTCAGAGGGAACATTTACACTGAGGTTTCCTAAGTGCCAGGGCCCTTGCCAATGCACCTCGCTCTAGCCATTGCCTGTGCCAGCACTGCCAATGACAGTAACAATACAACCACTAGCCATCCCACTTCTGCAAATGTGACAATTCAGACCATTCTAGTCCCCCAAAGATATAAGAATGACTTGGGCAGCTGGCATTAGTCATTTTAATTTACACTGAAGAAATACACAACTGTTGTGCTTATCTATAAATTAGATAGACAGCGGCACCATGTGGCAGACTGTCATAAGTGACCGTGTTGACAATTAAATGACAGTGCCTGCCACTCAGAAACCACCAGCTCAAATTAAGCACTGGGTTTCCTCCTGCAGGGAAAAAGCAGTAATTTAAACACGTTTTAAAAAACGAAAAATGTTTCAACTCTTACATGCTGGAAGGTGATGCGTTCTTTTTCACACAGTAAGTACCAAAGAATTACTTCCAGGTGAAAACACAAAACAGGCCCTACATTGTAACAACAGGAGGAGCAGGCCGCAGAGAAGGCAAGAGAAGGTTGAGAAGCAGCAGTTAAAAGAAGGGTGGCACAGGAGGTATTGTACTGGGGGAATGACCGTCCATACAACAACACAGTCAGTGGCGTAAGGTAAAACGAAGGAGCCCCCCTGCAGAATGTAAGGAGGGTCCCCTGAGTCTCCAATATCTCACAGATTTTCATAGGCCTTAGGTGGAGTGGGGCCCCTCTGAAGGGTTTGGGGCCTTTGAAAGGTTGGGGGTCCCCTGCGCAGCAGCTGCTTCAGATGCCTTTGTTACAGCTCTGGACACCGGTGACGGGAAAGAAGTCCTACAAGTCCAAGTGGAGAAAACATAAGAAGCTTGAAGGTTATGGCCCTAATAAGTACTTAAAAATCTAAGAAAACAATGATTCTACGTTACATGCAATGTGAAATATTATCACGTCCAAGACAAAAAGTTACCACCCATGTGATCATGGTCCCAGTCTCACATTTTTAAGGTTTAAAGATAGCAAGAAAAAAAGGGCCGCACCCCACCCCCCTCGAGATGCAGCAATGTTCTCCCAGTTTAATGATGCCCGAAAAGATTACATGCTTTCTACTACGTAACATACACATTGGTTTGTAATAGTAATCCCTTCACATTTAACAGGCAGCAAAGCGAGCGTACCTTTCTCAACCAACAAACACACAACTGCAAAGCCATCATGCCCATTGGCGTTCTTGGAACCCAAGACTGCGTGAGGCAAAGTGAAGGGAGCATGGGCCTGCCACAGATTCTATCGGTAAACGTTGAAATCTATTATATCCGCAGCTGGAATACACTTTGTGATGAAGAGGGATTTTTCTTTTGCTCTTTATCATTAGTGAGAGCAGCGGGCTTCAGAGGTTGTGTCTTAATGCAGAGCCTTTAATAGTTTAACTGCCCAGATTATCTCTGTGCATGAAGGGAAGCGGCCTTCGGTCCAGACCAACCGGGTTTTCCAGAGTGGTTGAAATTGGTTTTACGAAAACACATTATGCAACTCAAAATACATGTCTGCCTTGGAGAGTCACTAGCTCTATTCGTTGTGGTCGAGAATCCCTCTGCTCCTCAGAGCGGGGCCTGAAACAGATCCGACTAAAAGGGAGAAAGAAGCCAAACCCCTTTGAATGACAGGGAAAGGCAGCCATATTTTGTTAGGAGCTAACCACAACACTCCAGACAAAACTAGTTGAATGCAGCTTCTTACTACTCCGCATCATGTCACTGTGAGAATGTGACATATCGCAGAATGGGCAGTTGTGAGTCGAGCAGATCATGCAAGATTCGTCAATACCAGTTAGGCATGTACTGCATTATCCCTGTGCTGTGTTAATGCTTCTTTGTACTGTCAAATTTATCTTTATGTCATTAGCCTACGCATAGACATTTACTCAACATCAACCTACATACAGAGGTATTCTTCAAATGCGCCAGACACATGGTGACCGAGTTACTTTGTTAACACTTTCTGGTGGATACACTATGCTGTCAGACGTTCTGTTGTATGTTCTTTGTTGGCCCAGGCAAAGCCTTCTACTGGTAATCGTAAAATATATTTGTCAGTCCTTTATGTCTTTTATCTCCCTGACCAGCAGTCCTTGTTTAAATCACCAGTTGTAATGCATTCATTAAACATTTGACACTTTTCCCAGGTGGGATCTTAACCTGGTATTACCATGTCTTAGGTTTATACTCTTTGAGCCTGTGCATAGTTGCTCACTGTCACTCTTTGAGCCTGTGCATAGTTGCTCACTGTGTCTCTTAACCTTGAAAACTGTCTTCCTCATTGAGATTACATCTTCGACATCTGCCAGGCTGTGACATGGGAATAAGGGCATATGTTCACAAAACAATCCTGCTTTGACAGTCAACTCCAGTGGTAAGGGCACTTTGCCAACTAGGTTCTGCAGGACATCCTCATCCTCATTTGAAAGCACTACACATACCCTCCAGCTTTGAGTGGCACTGCTTTTGGTAACTGTTCAAAGGTGAACAGCTAGAAGTAACCAGCAGACAAATAGGTTACTTACTTTCTTGAACATTCTTTCTGGTAGATCCTCAACCTATCTGCAGATTTACCACTGCCCTTCCACCTCTTCCATTTTGTGGAGAGGTTAAGAAGGTCCTAAATTGGAGATCCATACAGTATCACCAATAATTGTTTGAACTTTTTCAGTGTTAATTAAAATATGAACCTTTTTTTACACCTGATCTGTCTTCATCAGTCGTCATGTATGTGCACCTTCTGCTTGTGTGTCTTTATTGACATGGTGTTTATGACAGCATCACCCCCACCTTAACGCAACCAAGAGCATGCATACACAAGACAGCCACAGCAGTAAAGCACCCGCTTTAAAAATGTAAAACAAACAACGATTGTCAAATCACTTAAAATTCGTGGAGTAGCAAAATCAGATGGGAGGTGACATCTGTACAGTAACTGGTAGTGGGAGATTTGAATGTAATACAAATATCTTATGAGATCCATGAACCTTTGTCAACCAACATGTGCAGATAATAAAAGCTGTAAACTCAAGACCATACTTGCAACGTGCCCTTTCATCACAGATGTAAGTGAAGTAGGGGCACTTCCCTCCCCCCAAATCCCAACTTCCTTCCATGGACAAAAAGTAAATGTTTCAGAATTCTTCATGAAAAAAGTTACCTCAGAAATGACCCGTTTCTCCTGTTTGAAGAGCCAGAGCCATCACGCCTGGCAAAGGTACTGGTAAACACCCATCATTTGATAACAAGAGGAGGCTCAAATACTACTTAGTGGTTTAAAATATTTGTAACTTTGCTTTCGCTGTCCCAGGGTTAAACGAGTAAGGATTTTGTCTACAGGACTGGACTGTCCATTTATCACTCCTGACAATTCCCCCTTGGAGGCTGTTTTTTTTGAGTCATTGGCTGCTTCTGGCACCTCTGTCAATCTCTCCAGCTCCCGGGGTTTATTGCAGCAAGCACAGCGGGGACATATCAGAGAGCAAGAGAGAAAGAGTTAGAGGACATAAAATGAGATATAGGATATGAAAGAGAGGAATGAAGTAAAGTGGAGGTGAAGGGATCAGAGAGAATGAAGAGAAAGAGAAAAGAGGAGGAAGAGAAAGAGTAGATGAATGAAACAGAGAGACAGAGGGTGTTGGAAGAAAGGAACTTAGCTGGTCTGACAATGTTTGCTAAAGTACTTCTGGTTCCCATTCTGACCCTGTTTGTCTGGTATTGACTGGATCAGACCTCTCACCAAATGTGAGGCCAACAACAATCACTTTGGTGCTCTGTGCAAGAACAGAGCCTTCCAGCCTACCCTGGTACCTTGTGAAGATTCAAGCCAAGCAGACACATCAATGGAATTGCACTCTGCAGAGATACACGTGTGCCAAGTCTCTGTCTTTAAGTACACTGGAGGTGAATCTTCTTGTCTGCTTCCCTAGATAGCTTCATTGGCTCATTCCATACTAACGCGATGAATGTTGAATACCTGAGGAAAATACTGGCATGAAGAGAAGTCTGCACTTTGAATATTTGTTCTTTTCTAGACCCACTCAATAATTGACCTTCCTGTTTGGTGAAGATACAGTCAACACCACTGGGTGTTTGTCACTAAAGCTCAAGGCCGCGCAACACAATGTGTGGCAAGACACAGACAACCTCACTGGCTGATGATTTTATCATGCTGAAAATTTGACTACCATTGGAGACAGCTAGACTTTTTGTGAAACATTAAAAGCAGGAAGTAATGTTACCTGACCTTTGTATTAAGAAGAACCATAATCAAAACGCCCATCTTTAAAAAAGGCATGTTTTGAAACACGTCTTCTAAAAAAAAAAGAAAAAAAAAGGCATGTTTTGATGAAGACCAGCCCTATATCGAAGAAAGTTCTGAACTGGTCAAAGAGTTCTTCCTTTGCATAGGTAAGACCAACATCATGCAAAACTATTTATTCATTAACTTACCCATCAGGGCTCAAAGTTTTAATGCTGGCATTAACCAATAAGGGGAGCTGAAACTAGAGCTGTCATTGTTGCAGCCCCCAAAACACAAGCATTGTCCTCTTGTTCTCTACAAACCTTTATAAAGAATACTGTAAACTTTTGATTAGATTAAATTAAATTCAGGAGCTAGGAAATTAATGTGCTGCAATTAGACATTTGAAGAGAAGTCTAGGTTGGCAAATCTCACAAAGTGCAAGGATAAATGGAGCTTCATCTCTAGGGTAAAGACTGGAAATCCAAATAAAATGGCTCAAGAAACCTCCAGTGGCGGGAAGGGTGCAGAGTAAAGGGATGTGCAGATGTCCAGTTCAAATTGTCTCCCACTATCTCAGGAACAGCGCCATATAAAGGATACACCCATTGCTCCCTGTAAAAGTGGCCTTGGAAATGTGGAACAAAGGGAAAAACGCACTCTTTCAAGGAAAAAGCAAACACATCCATTTGCTACTGGAGGGGAAAAATCGTACCAACGGGATCAGTTCCAAAATTAGCTTCAATGTGTATTTTAGTTTTTTATTGATCTCTCTTCTCCCGATTTAACCCCAAGGTATCAGCTCTGGAGGAGGATGTATTCATTTCGAGGGAGCCAGTCAGTGAGCAAAACAAGTTGCCTTAAGTATAGCGGGATTTTGCAATGTGGTGTTCTCTTTATTGCTGCTGAAAATGATCAGAAGCAGCAGGGCCAGATGTCCCTCAACTTTGCCGAAGACCAGTGGCATGCACAACAGTTACCCACAAGGCTGGTTATAAATTTACATGCTAAGTGACCACTGACTCAATACTGTTTTTTGGGGATTTCAGAAAGTGCAATGCAAACAACACAAATGTTTCCAGGATATTTATTTTGTGGACAAGGCAATGAAAGGGGGACCACTGTATGATAAATGGCATGGAATAGAAGTGCAACAGAGTTGATTAGTAGCAGAATTCTGAACCATAATAAAGAAACTGAAGGGTGATTTATGGAGGGAATCTATAAGGGGCTGTCCAATGACACATTATGTTGCCCTCAAACGGGTCTTTGGACCCACTTTGACATTTGGTAAAATCAAGTACAGTATACCATCTAAAGTGATTACATATATAGAAAATTGAGGCATTGATAATATGTGTATAGTAAGTACTTGATAAGGTAAGTGATAGAATGCACACACTGTTTTCCAAAAGTTTTGACCATTTTGTAGCATGGTCTAAGGCAGCACTATCTGGCTTCCTGCAACCATGCGTGCTCTGCCCAAACCATGCAAATAATTGATACCAAAATGTTGGCTTGATTAGGCTCAACAGTCCCACGGTGCACAGGCTGTGCACATTTGCACTGTTGAGCCTAATCAGGTCAACATTTTGGTATCATGTTAAGTACTTTACATGCCTCTGCAGGCGTTAATTAAAGTTACACGCACAGAACTCTGTAGACTGTTGGAAAATTGCTTGATTTTGCACTGGTAAAATTAATCTTGGCCAGCAACTGGAGGCATCAGTAGAAGGGAATTGAACGGCATGTGTCTCTTCAACTCCTAAATTTTAAATCACACTCCTATCGTGGTTTCATACCATTATGTTAAGCAGCAGCAGGCATAAGGCAGAGTGTGCTCACTGGATATCAGGAATAATTTGGACAGTCAAACAACAGAGGGCAAATTGTTCTGCTTCGTGAAAGGAAAATGAGGCAAATATTCCAAACTAATACCATCCTAAATCTAGCGTGTGGAGGAAACGAAGGCTGGATGGTGTACATGATGTTTACAATACAAGAACCATAGTGATATCACCAGAAAAGTGTGCAAACGTGGTGCGCCCCCTAATGTTTCAGCTCACTGATGTAAGGTCCAGAAAAATGTCTGCATAAAATAAGCTCTAGGGAGCATTTTCCTTCCTTACCTACTTCAATTGCACAGTGGAGCGATCTTGTTCTCAGAAATGCTAGAGAAAAAGCTCAGCCAACCGTTAGATTCTGTTCCACAGTCCTATTGTATCCTTTAGCTGCAATATTTACCTAGTCGAGTCCAGCGAGTCAACACATCCATCTACTTAATAGATTTGGTACTGTGATTTATCTCATTCTATGCGGTGGACAGTCAAAGCATTGGCTAAAAGTTGAGTGACTCTGGGTTCACAACCTCCCTTTTGCTTCTAGAGAAGTGCTTATAAGATAACAGACTAACAGTTCTGGAAATCGTCCACTACATATAACAATCAGTAGTTCTTGTTCCTGAGCTAGCAAGCAGCTATGTGTCGGCAGATATGACCCTAAAACACTTAAAATAGTAAATAACTACAGAATAAGCAAACCCAAATTGAACGTTCAATGTTCCAAAGAATATACTGCCATAATATTAAATCAGCACAATCCTTTCCAAAGCTATCACGGGGGATCGATGTTTCATATTTGTAATATTTTTCTCATTTGTGAAGGTCATAAAATAAACCATTGTTTGCTCCTATTCATGATCCAGACATAAATATTTGTCTTGGTATTGTTACATTTATTTGTAAGGTGCAAATGTCTGGTTTGTGTATATTTCTGATTTGATTAAAAAGGGCTTAGACACTGCTATGGAATGAGGTTTGGCTGTTTACCAAAGACCACACATACTTCTCCTTGAAATAAATATTCCAAAAGGACGCTGCTCTGCCATGACAGTCCTCTAACCACAATGCATTCCATCCATTTCTGCCAACAAGCACACACTGGCAAACAATCTCCTTCATTTCTTTGCAGCATGCAAATTCATTCGACCACTAAAAGCAAACGGCCTGCCACCAACAAACACAGTTCTAACTAACCCCATGAGTACCACTGTATCTCCCCAACCACGATTCCTATCTAACCTTCCATTGTGGAACACTAATTTATTTTAGCTGATAAACATCTCTCTAAGTTAATTGTGGACAGTCAACAACCAAACAACGTTTCCCAGGTGAGAGGGCATTGTCTAAAGCAATAATTTTCAGTTAACCACCCTTGTCCAACACAAGACATTGCAGATGATGCAACTCAAACAAATACAAGCCTTTCTAAAAGATCTCCAAACAAGCAACCATGCCCTTTTGAAGCAGATTCCCTGCGCCCAACACCTCATTTTTCAACAGATCCATCACTATCAACATTTTTCTCCATGTAACTCATCACTATTCAAAGCTACTTATTCCAGATGACAAGAATTTCCACCAGCATCCATTCCAGCTGATAATCGATCATCTGACCAACTATTTTCAACTGATCTAACACAGTGCCTTCCGGTTCTCCCCAACTTCAAACTGTTGAGCCACTCCTTATGCCTAATAAAGCTGTGATTGTCATAATTAGATACAACCATTATTAGCTCACAACGTTCCAGCTAATTATCCATTTTCCAAAACAATCGTTAATTTCACTATCCAAAGAATTAGCAAACCATTTTCATCAGACACAAGAAAGCACTGCCCCATCAACACTCACAGCACCTATGCAAAAATAAAGCATGGCAAGCACAACCTTTTCATATCATCTGCCTGCTAATGGTTTGCTAATCTCATTGCCTCCTCTGTTGTGTGGTTCGTTTAACGGTGTCAGCAGGTGAAAGGCCTCACACTTGCCCGTTTTTAACAAAAACTGGGCAACCCTATATCAAACACCCATAGACTTCTCTTGCAGCTTTCCCTGCTGCGAGTAAACTTACAGCGTAAATATACCAAGCCATACTTGGATCATTCACTTTCCTCCAGTAACTACGTGAATGAAAAGCTCACAGAGAGAAACGACACTTGACTTTCCCTCTAGGAACCTCCGTCTTTTTTGTCCAGTGTCACAACAAAAACATTGATTCTTTTTGAAAGATCGATGTTTGCCTTGTGTATTTGAGCATTTGGATACATCACTAATTATTAATGATTTCCAGTACATCCAGTTCAACCTGCTTATGACTGTACAACCACCACCCAACACAACTTCTAGCTGAAGAGCCATCATCCAACTATTATGAACATCAACCTAACTACAACTAACTTCCACAGAAAGGTTAAGAGACAGGCTGAACTTGGTGTAACACTGATGCCCTGCTACCTTCTTTAATGGTGCCTGGGAGACACCGAAAATAATTCAACACTTAATTTTCCTTCCACTAATATATAAAGTTGCAAATGTTTTTACCCTATTAATTGTTATTGAGTTCAGGAATAGAATGTTGTGAGGTTTGGTTGTGGAATCTCATCAAATACTCTAAGTAGGTTTGTTCTGAAAAAGACAGCAGAATTTCCTGAAAATAACAGGAATGTTAATATCCCACCAGAGGTTACATTTATGTTCTATGTAACACATATTATGTTATAAGTTGTGTTTCAAAGAGAATGCCTTTGACGGATCTGTAGTGCACCTTGTACTGTGGCGATCTTGCTTTCTTCTTACTTTGCCGAAACCAGGACTGTGCAATTGTACAGATAAAGACGAACCATAACGGCAGAGCCTGGCCCCAGAAAAGCCTTCTGAGGCTGTAATGGGCTCACCTGGGAAGGGCTTTGACAAAAAAACAACTCACAACCACCCTCTCAGAAGTGCTAAAGTACCACGGCAATCCAACTAAAGTGGCACAAAATCCAGCCAAGTGAACGAACCACGACGGACATACATAGGCCTGCACCTCAAAAGGTATCTTCAGTGGTACTTTTGAGCCAGTATTTACTTATTTGAGAGGTTGTGCCGTGAATACACGAAATCAACAATTAGCTTATTGTTAAGTTGATGGAAGAACATGAATAAAATGTGCCCGAACTTAAGACAGCTGCTAAGAAAGTTTTGCAAAAGTAAATATGAGGATCTTTAGGCTGCAGTACTTGTGGGCAGAACTTGTGGACGTGTTTCCATTCATCCTTCTTGTGACAGAACCCGGCCCATTGGAGCTGCTGTTTAGAAGTCAAAGAAGGACAAGGTAGCACTGACGGTTTGCATGAAATAATTAGCACAATGTGTGCCTCAAATCTAGTATATGTGGGAAAGTGCCAGTTTCAGACTGCACTCTCGCACACATACAAAGCAGGATACAAATGTTATGCTCTATTGTGCTCGGCTTTTCTGAATGTTATTTTAAAGCGTGTTGAAGCATAAAATACGAACAAACAGTATCAAGGCACTAGACCAATTAGTACACAACCACTTGTTCAGCTGTGTGTTAGTGTTCAGTTACTGCCAAAGGAACAAATATCAGTTTTTTTTTGTTTTTTTTTATTGATCAGCCTCATTTGAAGCAGAGGTAGTTCCGGATTCTAATGGCATGCAGAAAGAACTCTCGGCCAACTTGCCCCACCTTTTATTATCTTTTGCATCACAACCTGCCTAAATCAAGTGGACCATAGCGATCTTGTATGCAGTGATTTGTAATTTCTGATGCATGAGGTGGTAGGCTCCCGATTTATGGGTAGACTGTAAGGAATTATAGTGCTGAATATACACTGCTTGTGTTTTTTAGTAGCTTTCAAGTGCCGTGACTTGGTAGTCAATGCCATTTTAAAGGTATTCTTGGAGAGACCTAAGGGTATGTTATGGTCATAGTAACTTCTAGTGATGCCATTGTCTTCAACACTTGAACTGCTTGGTGAGAAGTTAACATCCTAATGATTGTTCAGAGAGATGAAAGCACCCACACACAAAATGTGTGGTTCCAAAAACAAATGTACATCTATGTAACATTCAAGTTTCAAACTCGTGGGACCAAAGTATGTGAAAGGCCCAGGACATTTGGCTTTAAAAGAATGGGACACTCCCTTGGCAGAATCCTTACCAGCCTTCTTCCAGGGGAGGACATTAATTTTAAAGAAACTTCTATTTATTCAATTATATATTGCTATTACCAGATGATGTGGTTAAGAAGGCATTGCTTTTAAATGAGGGAGTTACAAATATAATGACCACCACCCTACTACATTTAGCTAAGTTAAAAACCGTAAGTACACACTATCACAGCCAAAGGTGCCAGAAAGTCCTACTAATGAATAGTGACAATGCTGACCACATGCAGACACAAATGTGAAAGAATATGGAAGTATAAGGTGTGAACTGGAAGAGGGTTCGTAGCTACTACTTGAGATTTATGTAGAAATAATCTGACCCGATTGGACATGTATCACTGTATGCCTTTCTCTGAAAGTCTAGTAATGAAAATGTCATGCTCAGTAACACTGAAAGCTACTGACCTGGCCTGGCCAAAATTTTAAATGTGTCGGACTAATTTCAGTAATTTTGTTAAATTCACATTACCTTTTGACATTAAATTAGCGAAATGTACACCTCTTTGCATAATTCCGAGTAATTTGGCACACAAATCACACCGCAGGAGTACAGGAACAACAAAGTTAGCGAGCAGCTGCTACTGCTAAAGGCTGGGTTACGCTCCATGTGTAATTCCATGTAATCTTATGTAATTGTGTTGTGATTTCACATAATAATGCTACAACAAGTTATACCCACACCTAATGCAGACAGACCTAAATTCACGGTTCCTAGAGTGTTTGACATCTAGCTCCATTCTCAAGTCCAGAAAAATAGTAGTGAGTACTGGCTTAGTGCATCTTGCTGGTGTGAACTGGGAAAAGTATTCTCTTTAAAGTACGAAGTGAGTCATTCATGCAAATGAATCTTGTCAAAGTATTGTGGCACTCATTCTATCGGTACAGATTCAAGAGGCTGAGAGACCTATAAAAAGCATAGTCAATTTGGTCTCTTTGGGGTGCGAAATGAATCAGTTCACAAAAAATGTTATTCACTTGATGATTTATTTGTGGTTTCTCTAGAAACTGGAGCTGGACATGGGCTTCTGCTTGGAAGAACAACCAAACGTTAATTTAAAATAGATTTAAATGTAGCTGCTATTAAGAGTAAAGTACAATGATTATTTGTTTTTTTATTTAACATTCTAGGATATTAGTGTTTTTTCCCCCTGTAATTCAGATTCACATTAAACAACATCAAAAAGCATGCAGATCACACTGACAACACAGTAGACAGAAATTATAGAACTACAGAATATTCTGAACAGTAAGTAATCAATATCAGTACAGAAAATGTATCCAGGAGATTTAAACTGGATGATGCTCGCTGAATAAATGGCCTAATCAAGGACTTCTCATAGTAAAATAATAGCTTTTTAAGGAAACACCTCTTTTGGTTGCTCGATTTTAAGACTAAATATGTTCCTTACACAAACTGTTATCCGTGACCTGTTTTTGACCATTATGTTTTCATTGTCACGTTTGTTGCTAATTGTTAGTCAGCAAAACAAGAAAACTGTCTTCTCTCTTATAAGAGTAATGAGGTACTCAAAAACGCTGCCTGTTCTGGGTTATAAACCACAACAATATGATAACATTATGAATTAACTGGTAAAGAATGTGTCCGATTGTCTATTAATAGGGCAACTTGTATTTCTAGATTGCAGGTTTTGGAACAAGGCTACATAAGAAGACACTTTCAAAGACCTACAACTTGGCACCTATAAGGACAGTTAAGGTGGGGGGAGGGGAGTCTTACTTTAAACTAGAGAGTAGGTGCTTTTGCAAAATATTCAAAGTTTTCGCAAAGTTGTGATTTTTTGAGTTATGAATTTGTGTTCCATACAAAAATGATAGGGATTATTATTAACTGTATGAATAATTAGAAACAGTATCACCCAGTCTCATGTGAACCAGCATCTGAACTCTTAGCCCAGCTGGATGTGCGGATGTACTTGGGCTGCAGGTGGTGCTCTGTAAACTGCCCAACAACATAACATGCCTTAGGGGAGCACAGCTAGTCAAACATTGATTAAGTATATCAATGTGAACTGAGATCATCTCATGGACCAGGTCACTTCCATGAGGGTGTAGACTAACACTTCTGATCACAATAAGCAAGATGCCTTTCAAAGCATGAGACGGGGCTCACCAAGCAAGCAATGCCAAGAGGATCTCAGGACTGAGGAGCTTGAGGTGTTGCACTGCTCGCCCATGAAGACATGCATGATACAAATCTATATCTCTCCCACCTCTTCAGGGATCACATTCACTTTGAACATGCTGGAGTGGATATCATAACAGTGGAACTAGTGGTCATACTTAAATTCTGGGGTGACCCCTAATGGGCCCCCCCTCTTGCTTTTGGCTCTGAGAACCCAGAAAACAACACACTCATCGACCTGCACATCAATCTATTACCACAAATGTCAAGTGGAGTATGGACAGGAAATGAAGTAAAGAAATGCAAGGTGACAACTGCACCCGAAGGGTGTTATATTCAGCTTTTAGTGTGTTAAAAGCAGCACATGAAGGTGGGTCCGTACTTTAGTAGACATTTAGAAAGCTTGGTGACATTCCCCAAAGCTGCTTTAATGTTTAATGTTTCTAAACAATACACGATCACCAACGGACACTTTA
This sequence comes from Pleurodeles waltl, assembly GCF_031143425.1. NCBI lineage: Eukaryota > Metazoa > Chordata > Amphibia > Caudata > Salamandridae > Pleurodeles > Pleurodeles waltl. The sequence goes on from NC_090445.1 coordinate 762,006,231, forward strand.
TGGGGAGCATACCTCCGTAGGTGTATAGGGCAATAGTTAGCTCTGTCAAAAGAAAAAAAATAAATATATATCTTTTGCCTTTTATTCCTAAATAAAGGGTAAAAGAAGGCGACCCCCAGTACACAATGTGCTGAGAAGTGCAAAGAACAAGAGCCCATGAAGATGCAATCAGCAGGATATATTTCTCAACAATGCCACGCAGTCTCACATAACTATTTAGTGATGTAAAGTTTCCAGATTTACAGTGACTTAAAATGTATAAAATCGCCCAAAACAGCATGACCTATAAAAACCACTGGGCCTTTTGTCTTTGCCAATGCTTAAATACTCTGGGAATGTTTTTCGTTACAAGAAACATTGTCTAAAGGACAAAATCTATTTTTATTTTTGATGCAGAAACACATTGCACCTGTGGGCCCTGGCAGGGGAGGAGGCTTACTGTGCAGACTGGCACTTTGTGCAAGAGCAGAATGCCATCACTCACAGGCAGGATGATAAACTGCCCCAATGGGCAAACGGTGTGCCACTTCCTGTGTGCTGTGGTGGGCGGAAGCAACATGTGAATGACCCTGGAGCAGACCAATGGACCAAGAGGGCTGACTGATGGCCCCTGCAAGTAAGTATAAATATATGTAACATCTATATCCTTATTAAAAAACAAAAGGTCTTAGTTAACGCCAGAGCTGAAAACAAGAGTGTCTTCGTTTACAGTCATCACTGTTCAGCTCCTGCTCGTCAGGAGGAAGGGGAGGGGGAGCTTGGTTCCTGCGGGGTCATGAGGTTCTTTGCTTACGGTGGGGGCATGTGGTGGGGTCCTTGGGTTCTGGAGACAGCAGACTTTTAAAAAAATGCGCCTTTCATTAGGCCTTTCTGTGTCTCGGGAAAGAAAAGAAATGACAACCAAAGAGCCACTGCATCGCAGCCTCATTCAAAATTACGGAAAGGAAAACAATAATTAAATAAGGGGGGCGTCGTACCAGTGGAAAGGAAGTGCCAGCAGGCGCAAGTCTGTGCTAGGAGAGCTATTTTTATGAATGTGATTTGCTGACATATCTAGGGCGAATATCTTCACCAAGTACAGGGATGTGGAGGAGAACTGCAGGCTTCCCGTTCCCAAACCCACCCGTCCCCACACCCTTCCACACTCCCATGTTCACTACATCACTTCTCTTCAGAGCACACTTTCCCATTCAGAAAGCAAAAAATAAAAAATGTAAGTTATATACAGTATCTCTTAAAACAACGTTTAATTACATTGTGACAGCAAGTACCCAGATTCCTCCCTAAGAATTCCCACTCCCCCTACTCTTCTGGGCCCCCCACCCCGCGTGCTACAACAATTCCACTACTGAATTACCCCCTCCTGCCATACAGCCTGTTGCTAGCTAGACTCAACCACTCAATAAATATTACCAACTCACTCATTATCTTCCATTATTACTGTAGGGTGGTTCTCGACTTTTTGAAAAATGTTCCTTACGCGTCTTGTCAGATTCCAACGAAATGTGAATAAGTGCCATATTTGATAAGGTTCGATATTTTGCTGAATTGCAGAAATGAAAATCCTTGTTTGATTCCGATACAATAACAAGCAGCTGCAAGTAACGGACGGAGCTTCAATATACATTTATTTAAAAATGCATACTAAACCAATAACACTAGCTAATAACCTTAATATGCACAGCATATAATTCATTGTAGCTTATATGAATGCGTTCGCTGGGAAAGACTGCAAAGCTTTCCACAGCTTTACAAACGTCCGTTCTTCAGTTTGCTTTAGATACTACATTCTCATAGACGGTCCTGCTAACACCCAGGGCACGATCATACACAGTGACCTTTTAGAAAGAACTGTGAACCCTTAACATGGGTGTGCTACCCAAGCAGTCAAGGTTTGGTCCTTCGAGGTGTTGTGAGGCTTTTTGTCTCACAGAAGTCATCACCTTCGGTCCCAACAAGACCGCATAGAACGACTCCTGGTGGCCCACCACCCTCGGACCACACCCACCGCCCACGCACGCAACCTTGGCATCATTCTAGGCTCATCTCTTTCCATGACCCAGCAAATCAACGCCACATCATCCTCCTGCTTCAACACCCTTCGCATGCTACGCAAGACTTTCAAATGGAATCCTTTAGAAACAAGAAGAACGGTCACCCACGCCCTCATCAGCAGCAGACTGGACTACGGCAACGCCCTCTACGCAGGGACCACAGCCAAGCTTCAAAGAAAACTCCAGCAAATTCAAAACGCAGCCACACGTCTCATCCTCAACCTCCCTCGCCACAAACACATATCCACCCACCTCCGATCCCTACACTGGCTGCCCATCAACAAAAGGATCATCTTCAAAGTCCTCGTCCACGCTCGCAAAGCCCTCTACGACACTGGACCGGCCTACCTCAACGAACGAGTAAACTTCCACATACCAACTCGACAGCTCTGCTCTGCCAACCTCGCCCTCGCTACAGTCCCCCGCATCCAACGCACCACCTCTGGCGGCAGTTCCTTCTTCCACCTCGCCGCCAAGACCTGGAACTCCCTCCCCACCAACCTACGCAAGACCCAGGACCTCCTAACCTTCAGAAAGCACCTTAAAACATGGCTTTTTAAGCAGTAACCAGCAACCCCTCCCTCCCCCACAGCACCTTGAGATCCTAATGGGTGAGTAGTGCACTGTAGGAAAATTATTTGATTGATTGGTTGATTTTGTGAGCTCAGTAGAGATGCTGGATAGGAAAGAGTAAGAACAAATGGTGCTCACTTATGGGCCTGATTGTGAGTCAGGAAGAACCGAATTACCATATATCATATACCTCTTTGACCACCTTCAAAGAGGTACAGCGATGTCTGGTTTTAAACCTCTTGATTTCTTCAGGATCCAGTTTAGGGGCTATTACAGATTTTCCTGTTTGATAGAACAAAGTCAGAAGAGGGGCGACCTAGTCGAATTCTGTTGTTTGTTCAAGGTGGGCCATTACGTTCATCTGTTTGTTTGAGCTTCATTTTACCTCTCAGAATCATTGCTGTGGTTGTTGCTTCATTTATGATGAGACTTTTTTAATACAATATCTCAACCCCCATTTAAAAGTCTATGCATATCCGTTTGTACAATTAATATTCAATCATTTACAAATAACACTATCAAAAATAGACTGACCAGCGTTTGGACAATCACAGACTATTTTCTTACAATGAGCCTGCCAGTGAAGGCTTTCATCAGAGTTCTCTTATAAATTAATTCCAAGTAACACATGAATTTTATCAGTAGTCATGCCTTTCTTGTCAACCACTTCCGAAGTAGGAAAGTTTCAGATAACTGAATGTTGACTTCAAATCAATGAAGGCTAAATGTAAACGTACTCCCCTAATAAATACATATATTTACATTACATGAAGCCTAAACCCTGCTGTCAACTGACCAGTACACATTAACTATGCATCCAGCGTGGGATTCCATTCAGAAACAATCTACCAAAAATATTCCAAGCCACATTCGGTAAAGATATGGGCCAGTAGTCTGCACGATCATTCCTCTTGCATTCCTTAAAAAAATATTACACAGCTTCTACACATTTATTAAAACCATTAACACTAGCAGCTCATTACTAATAAAACTCAGTAAGTTATAACTTACAATGCCATACTTTCTATATTAAACAAATTTGACTCTACTAAATCAGATAGGTTCTCGAAATGAAAATGACCAAGGGAACATTGTTAGGTCGAAAATACCAGACAAAATAAGCTACCTGACTGCAAAAGGCCTGTTCTAAGCTTACCAAGAACTTAAAGGACTTTGCTGCAAGTTCGCTCATGTGCTTCTCCCCCACCAAACTCTCTGCCTACCCTGTGCTCTTTGTAGCTCTCTCACTCATGCGCTTCTCTCCCTGCCCCTGTTGCTCTTGTGCGCCGTTTTCCTCCACCATGCCCATTCCGCATTGGTTACTCCACCTCTATGTCTGTCTTTATTTAGGAGGGGATGGAGGCAGGAAGCATGTTGGTGACAGCCCATCATGTTTAAAAAAATGCACTTTTGTGCTACTATTTTTTTTTTACTTACTGATGCACCTGAGATCACTAAATCAAAAAAATAGCATCTGTGTCATTTTGTAGGCAAGCATGTGTAAAGACGCATGAATGCAAACACACAATCACACATGTGCGTGCCTACAAAATAGAGCAGGTATGTCATTGTGTCTCTTTATTTATTTATTATATATATTGTTTTTACTTTTGGACATGTGTATGGCATCTTGCAGATGCTGCACTGCAAAGTCAATAGATCCCAAAGGCGAGACCTACTGAATTGCAAGTACTTGCTACAAATGGCATAGCTGCATCCCAGTTCCAAATGTAGTGCGAAGGGATTGCAAACAGATACACAGTTAACACAGAGTTAGCAATAAGGAGTGAACCGAGTACCTATTTATTGGCTATACGTCCATTTAGACTAAAAGCTAAATGCAGAATAGCAATATGATGGATGAATATTGAGCCACCTACGACTGAGAGAGCGAGTTAAGAGTTGGGTGAGTTGCCACTTGTGGGAGAACCCATCATAAGGCAGATAAGATCAAATGGCAAAGTGGGAGATGTCAGATTGAGGAAGGCACATATGAGATCTGTAGTACACACCGGAATTTATGCCACCATAACCAATATGTGAATTTGAAAATGCAACGCCTGCGGGAACAATTTTTGGGCCATGGCATGTTAACAAGGAAACTCAACACTGACCAAAGGATGGAACGGAGTGTGGGACGAATCCTACCATAATAATATATGTTTCAATACTTAGTATTGGAACACAGAACGGTGAGTACCAATACTTGCTGGCACGCTGTGGGCCCTCTGGGACCACCTCACAGGCGGTCAGAACTACAGACTGGGCAGGAGTATGGCATCTATACCCACCTTTGTTACTTGAACTAATTGGTACTGATACTTTTCAAATGTTATATGTTAAGATGACCCATTGGTTTGCTTTTTCACAAAAACGCCAATAAAGAGGATATAAAAACATCGGCAACCTATATCACAAAACCTGCCAAAAGAATTATAACAACAGCTTTCAAAATGAAAATACAGGGTGAAAATAAGCACACAGCTCTGCAAAGATGGCACATTTATAAAGTGTGATGTCTTCAATGAACTCTCTTTAGTACACAAGATGCCAGTGTGTAATGGCTACAATCCTTAAGGGGTAAGAAGCGCTTGCGTGTCAGAGGGCTCATGTAATGGCGGTGCAACGTAATGCTGTTCTTTAGCTTCCAGAGCTGCAGACAGCCATGTCAGAAGTCCTGTGGTTTTCTGAAGATGCCTGCGCATCCAGATTCTTCCCTTTGTTCTCCTAAGTTCACAGTGGATGTCCACAACTCTTTCTTGTAGGCAGAGATAAGACCAGCCTTGTCTGTGTGACTGCCATTTCAAAGAGCGATTCACAGTGCTTTGACTTCTGATCTGTGTGGCACCAGCTCGACCACCTGCGCTATGTATGAGCTGCGGCGGAGCCCGCTTCGCGCCATCTTACAACGCACAGACGGGCTTTTAGCAGCCAGAAGGGGAGTCCTGTGTGAATACGCTGGTTCACAAAAGAAACGCTCAGTCAAAAAATATGGCATACTTTTTATTGCTCACTGGATAAAATGCTCGCATTGTGCCTCGTTTAAATGGTGCCGCGTGCAGGGATCTCTACTCCACCTACAACAGTACAACAGTGTGACGGACAAAACATCTTCTTGGACTAGAGGAAAGGGATATATTATCGGACATAATCAAATATTGTGGATATTAAAAAGGGTAAAACTCTCGATACCACTTGCCTGCTGGTATTAGTTGTACACAGTACAACGTCGCCGGTATAACTCCTTGGGTCAAGGTTCATTAGCAGGGATGACCAATAAATGCCATATATAGGTCTCTCACCTAGGCAAAAGCTCTATAACCTCATATGTCCTTCGAAATCAAAGGGTATATTTTAACAGTTAAATGGGTAACGTCGAAACATTGTGAATAGCAGAGTCGATCTCCTCTTCCAAAGACTGCTAAACGTATCGCTATCCATGAAGATATTTCACATGCTCGCTGATTTATCTTGATCTTATTCTCATTTGTGAAGCGCTACTCATCACTGAAAAAGCATCATGCAGCATTCTCGATTTGGGTCTTTTTGTGCCGATTTAGGAAGGCTATCACTCGAGCATGAAAAACTATCTTTTTATAGTGTCTGATGTTGTGTTGGTGTTTGGCCGTGCGTGGTTAGTTGCTAACTTGTACAGTAAGTTTCAAAATTACATTATTATAATTCGATATGTGGTAAGTGCATGGGTGCTTATGTCGAAGGACATGGGGAGAACGTTGAGAGGCTTTTGTTTTGTCAGTCTCAAATGATTTGAAGCTCAGGTCACTCTGCGGTAAGGGGTAATCTTGGTGCATGACTATTGATTTCAACTCTGTCATGAGTTCAGATCCTAGCTTTCTATTTACAACTGTGTGATGTGGGGTGAATGTCCCTTCCTGTGCCTGCCTTACATCTGGAGTACTTTTTAGGCTGGCTTTAGCTCTTTTTAGGTAGAGAATGCAAGCGCTTTTCAACCTGTTGTCACCTGTACTGTGAGCTTTAATCACGCCCACCTCACACCCATCACTTTAATTAGTTCTTGGGCTTACCTTTCAAAAATACCTTGATGTCATTGGTAAATACTTTACGTTTGTCCCGCCTTGTGGGTGGTTTCCTGCCTTGCAGGCTGACCATGTTACATGGATAAATGCACGATTGCTGATATATTTCAGCATGGGCAAACTACTTTTTCCTTGTGTCTCTCTCCTTCGTGCTCCATTACAGCAATGGCGCTCACAGCTCGAACTCGATCAGCAGTATTGGAGCGATCATCACATTGTTTTCTTTTGTCTTTTCCTTTCGCACTCCAAGGCAGCCGTGGCGCTCACAGTGTGAACTCGATCAGCGGTATTGGAGAGCTCGTCGCATTATTGTATTTTGTCTCTTCACTTCGCGTTCCATGGCACTCACAGAGCAAACAGCGCAAACTCCAAGTGCAGTATTAGAGAGATTGTCTCATTGGTTTCTTTTGACTCTCCCCTTGGCGCTCCATAGCTTTAAAAAAACCGTATAATTGGCAAATGCCTTATGGTAAAAACAGATAAATCCTCAAAGCGTCTCTTCCGGCACAGCAGGAGGGCAGATACTACAATATTCACTGCACTTGGGAAACTCGCCCGATAATGCTTTGTGAGGCTTTACTTTTACAAAACATTTTAGCCATAACTCAGCCTGTGGTGGTCCTAGCACAAAGGGACCACCTTCAAAACATTCACCACAACATGCTCTTTCTGTCTACATCATCTCTAGGTCCTCACACTAGGTTAGTGGGGATCCCAAAATAATAACCCCTCTTACCATTCAGTGTCTTTTGTAAGCCATCTCATGACGTTGTTTTACAGCTGGGAGTAGTTTGTGTTTTAAGGGCCTTGTTTGCAATGTCATTGCAGTAGGCCTGCTAGCCCTGAAAATGTGTAATGCACTACACCTTCTAGGGGCTAAATAAATGGTTACACTGCATTACTTTCGGTAATTTTCTTTCCATGTGGTTATGCCTTCTAGGGGCTAACTATATGGTTACAGGCCCATGTTTCTTACAAATGTAAGTTTTATTGGGGTGTCCTCTAGGGGTTGTTCTGAGCATTACAGTTAACATACTATAATATTCGAAGCACAAAAACTCACCCCATAATGCTTAAAATACTTTTGTCTGTCCCCTTTGCGCATGGAGGCCATGGCGCTATGAAGTTTTATACAGCGTGAACTCGATTTGGGGTATTGGATCGCTTTGCAGTATGTGTATGATCTGTTCATAGCTTCCATTCTGTGTTTTGGAGCTGTAGGCAGTCATATATTATGAAGCACACTGCCCCTCAACCACCCATAGCCACACGCCCCGTGCCTCTCTTAGCCACCAGGGAGACACGGGCGGGTGGGCTGCATTGCATGCCACATAACTCTTCTACATCACAGTGTAACAGATTGTACATTCAAGGCTTGTGTGATATCAATGCTATATGCAAGACATTTTTTACTGCTAATACCCCTGAGCTCATTCTATGCACTCTCAGCGATGCTTACCTAGTCTATGTGTGAGAAAATACTGCACTGCTGGTGCTTAAGTGTATGAAAAAACAGAATGGCATATGGATGATAAGCAGTGATTTAACCAGTATTCCAATACTATATGATAGCGTTGCATATTCTGTACTGATTACCGAAGTAAATCGCTTCTATGTCTCGTCAGGAGTAGTAAGTGCTATATAAATGCAATTACAAAAGAGTTACTTAAAGTTATTGTGTTTCTGTTACACCTTGTGCGTATGCAATCCTCTGTTATCAATTTGTGGTAAGGCTCACCACCTACTGGCCGGAATAGACATTGCTTCTAGGAAGCTATTAAAAAGACTTGGAATGCCTGGCACAATACACACTGTTTTACTTCTTCCGTGTGTGAATATCTACAAAATGTCCATTCTTAGAAAGAAAGAAAAAAACTGCAGTTCGTTTTTTTGAACCAACGGCTGAGGTGCTAGTCAAGTTGATAATAAGAGAGAACCTATGGCAAAGGAGTAAGGGAACTACAATGAAAAAAGGCGTCATCCTAGTCTTATGGTCGAATCTCCCATTCTTACCACGAGTTGGACATTTTAGGGAACAGACAGGGAACTATAGTAGCATGGGGCAATTAAGGTCTATGCAAACAGGTTCCATACAACCTCTGGCCAAATTGTTTTGGTAGGAAGCCTAAAAAACGTAATGCGGATAGAATTTGTGCCTACAATGCTGCCCTAAATGTCTTTGTGGTAACTTAAGTACATGCACAGAGACTTGCTTCATAAGCTGCCTTCTCCCTCCTGGAGCTGCGCGGGAAGCAGATCCATGTCCTGTCCTGCGCATGGGCCAGCAGTGGGAGCTGCAGCATGTAATCCATCTAGAAACGAAGCCGTAAGTCAGCTGACGTAGGGAGTGTTTGCACTGCTTCTCTGCTCTTTATAACTCAAATAGCTTCTTGTGCTTTTTTAGAACACCAAAAACCTTTCCCCAATGTTTAGGAAGGGGGGCTTGAGCGTGCTGAAGCTGCAGGGGGAGAACCCGGTGGTGCAGCCACAGCCTCCTAAGGAAGCTACCCGAACTGTCCCATTTGAGGTCCAGCCGAGGCTTAGCAGCCCAGGGCACCCTGTGAGAACAGCCATCCTCCCTCGTCAGACTTCATCCCGAAACCTTCTGTCAGCCCTGCAGCCAGAGCCTGCCTCTCTCCGTACCTCTCTTGCTACCTCTACCTCTCTCCCTCTACACCTTTAAATCTCTACAGCTCTACCCCTCCCTCTACCCCTCCCTCTCTCTCTACCCCTACCCCTCTACCCCACTACCTCTACACCTCTCGACCCCATTGTTGTGTATGGACCCACTTTACTGCTTTAGTTATATCCAGGGCCACTGGAAGTATGTGGCAGAGAGGACCAAATTATGTGTCAGGGTTGACTATTTTATGTGGCAAGAAAAGGCCAGTCAAGCATTTACAACGCCAATAGCACTAACACAAACAAATGTTAGATCTATTGCATTGAAAATGCTTGTTTCACTACTTACCCGCCATGGCTACCTCTTTCTTGGCCTTTGCTTCGCTCTCTTCGCACTTGTGTACTCCAAGTGCAATCGGCTTACTCGAGTCTCTCTGTAACAAAACCCCACCTGACTTCCCATGCATCTCCAGCAGCTGAAACAATGTACATGCAATTGACCACACATCCATAAGAAAACAACCCTCCTGCCATAAATATTCTTGACAGGGGTCCAATGCGATAATTTATAAGAGCCCAGTTCCCAAAATATTAATGTCACTTGAACTTATTAGATAACCAAAGAGCTATCCGTACCATGCCATATGAACATTTTTATTGACCTTCGGTGTATAATACAAAAACTTAAAATCCAGAACCAAACAAGGATGTTCTCTTCTCTTAATGACTTGTCAACTCCCCACCATCCCTTCAAATCCAGGATGAAGCAATATACCGAGGTATCCCTGGTCAGCATCGACTAGTTCTCTCGAGCATAGAGAAACAGCCAAGAGGCGGACGTGACGTAGACATGCTCAAGGATGGACTGCGGGCCACGGGGTTGTGTGCGCGTGAAGCAGCGCCTGGACTGGCTTCCCTGTCAGACTGCTTAACCTCGGCTCTTTCAGAACGGTCCTACACGTACCGTTCAAACTGAAGACCCTCTCTTCTCATTTAGCTCGGGAACCGTCGCCCATCAACATCCCACAGCCCAATCTCGTGAGCACTAAAATAAAAAGTCAAAGGTGAGCGCATTTCAAAGGTTACGATGGAATGCTTTTCAAATTACTTGCACAAGTATTCAAAATCCACATCGCAAGGCCCTTGAAAATGAGCCGCCACTGTCCTACAAGCAGGGCTGGGGTCCATGAAGCATAAACGTCATGAGAAAATAACACTGGGCTGGAAACCCATAAATCCTTATTTGAATCTGCTAACCTGAAAGTCAAGCAGAACCCGCAGCCACGGTTTTCCCTAAATGCTATGTCTGATTAAGCCACGACAAGTGACAGTTGAACTTTAACATTAATATGATATTATTTAAATAACGCCAAGCTATATTTTACGCACTAAAAATGATGAATGATTTCTGGTGCGCGGTGTTGGCAGAATGTGGGCCCCTTTAATGAGATTTGACAAAATGGAGACGTATGCAGAGCGCTCGTTCCAGCTCGAGTCGCGGTGGCCTTCTAAGGGAGGCTGGGGATTTTCAGATTCCTGATTGTTTGTAGGCACTCAAGCATCCATTTCAATTGCCACTTCCTCCCGAGCAGGATTCCAAATGGACCGTGTGTCAATTTACATATTACTCTTAATCAGAGCACTGCATGGGGCAGGGCGCTGGGACAGATTCGTGCGCAGCCCGCACAACGGAGGGAACCAAATCCAGTCAACTAGGCCACGCTCAGTAGCATGCTTAGGAAGTCTGCACAACTCCTTTACCATTTGTGATTTTGGAGGAGCGTGGAAGACGGTACTACTGTGTGTTGATAACAAGATAGGTTTTAAGGTCCCAGATAAAACAAGTGTTGTGAAAGCCTCTTTCGGTGGAGCTTGAGTTGCCCCTGCTCTAAAAATATGTCATGGCATTCTAAAATAAACATCCACCACTACCACCAGAACAACCTTCCACAGATGCATGACAAGCGTCGCTGACTGGATGAAGAACAACTGCCTGCTGCTGAACACAGACAAGATGGAAGTACTGATCTCTGGCAACAGGCTCACCATGAAATCGCAGATCAACACCATCTCCTGTGCCTGCTTCCTCACTTTGCACATGCCAAGTAAGATCTTCAAGTGGCTACCCCTACACAAAAGACACACCATGACAGACCCTCATCACCAGCTGATTGGATTACGGCAATGCTCTCTATGTAGGAATCGCCACACACCTCCTACAGTGATTTCACCCCACCTCAGGCAACTCCATCTGCTCCCTGTACAGAAGAGATGCCAATTCAAGCTGCTGACCCACGCACACAAAGCTCTACACAACCAAGGACCCACATACATTAACCACCACCTGAACTTCCACCAACCATTAAGAAGACTACGCTCTGCCTCCCTTTCATTTGCCCATACTCCCCACATCTACAGAAGCAGAAGTGTAGGACGCTCCTCCTCTCACAAAGCAGCAAAAACCTGGAACAGCCTCCGGACCATCACCTCACTTTTGGAATTCCAAACGGCCCTCAACCCCGAGCTGTTTGAATAAGTCTCCGGGACCTGCAAGTGCCTGGATACCGTATTGGATGATTAGCCCGCTTTATAAATCCTGACTGATTGAAATGGAGGATGCTCTTCCTCTCACATCGCAGCAAAAACCTGGAACAGCCTCCGGACCATCACCTCACTTCCGGAATTCCAAATGCCCCTGGATACCGTATTGGGTGATTAGCCCGCTTTATAAATCCTGATTGATTGTCTGATTGATTGAACATCAGACAATCTCCACTGTCCCAATCTTGGAGCTGAGATGGGTGGGTCAGCAAGTCTCACCCATCTTACTCATCATCTCTGCCACCGTCAAAGGTGTGGGTCTTACAGTAATAACAAAGCGCCTGTCATGGGAAAGACTATTACAGGCAAAACCTCAGTCTGTACTACACCACTTTATCTAGCAAGAACCCTACCAAATACATTTGCAAAAGTAACTTTAATGTGTCAACCATAATACACAGAACTAGTTTGGGTTTGACTCCCTTTACTCTAATCCACTGGCTTTGAAGAGGGCCACTGTTTTTCCAGTTTTTGAAAGCATTTAAACAACTTTTTTCAGGGAAGTGCCTACTTTAGATGGGAAAACAGACAAGATTTTTAATACTTGGGCTTTAAAAAGGCTCACACCACTTTAAAAAGGCAGGATCCTTGGTACTGCACAAGAGTTTTATGAACATCATTTTACTCAAAGAGCCGAATGACCTTATTAACAATAATATTCCATCTTCCGTTACTGGAGTGTGACCTCCATGGGTCTACATAGGACATTAGTGCAATATCTCTAACTGCTATGAAAACCATGCCACTGGACGAATCTGAAGTGCAAAAACAACATACATTGAATGCACCGTGCCACAGGCCCCTTGGGCAACCTACCAAATTTAAGGTTTCCTGTTTAATGATTCAAGTACACTAGAGCAGTGGTCTTCAAGCTTTTTATTGCTGCCAGACTCACTCCAGTGTAAAAAAAATAAATAAAAAAAAAACATTAGGGCTCCCCAGAATTCTTCACAATGGTTCTATTAAATTGGTGAGTTTAAATATGACTACACTTATTTAATCATTGCACTTAAGTTCTGTTACCTATTTTAAAAATGCAATCACATGCATAATTGCCAAACATACTATTCCAGTTAACTAGGTATTTCTTATGTGTAAAAGTATACACAATGTGATTTTTAGAAATGGGGGTGGGTAGGTTTGTAGCCTAGTTGGCGTCCCTTCCCTTTTTGACAAACACTTTCAGCCCGATATAAATGACAAAATAAGTTAGTGATGGCTTATTACAGAGTGACTGACTGCTGCCCGTTTCTTTTCTGCTTAAAACAAAGCACTGTTATCACCATGATGCCTCTTTTAGCCAGAGCCTGGCGTGCCTCATGGGATCAGTTACGGTCCCCCTAAGGGGGACCACCCCCCGGTTTGAAGACCCCTGCTCTAGAGCAACACATTTCTTGTAAGTATGTTAAAACGTTTCACAGGTGGGTTAGTGTTGTTTTGAGTCTTTGACAATGTCCAACTATCATCCAACCTTCAAAGGACATCTCTGCCAGGTGTTTCACAACACACAACACCTATAGGAATACCTGCAACACCCACTTGAGTTAAATTTAAGCTATTGAATTTGTTCCATTACTCTCCATAGCGTGAGTATCTTTTTGCGTACTTCATTTATCTAGACATTATGTTTTTCATTTGCAGCTTCTCCAACAGACACCCAAGTGGGTATGGAAGTAATTTAAAACACACTAAGGGATTCCAGGCGCTCTACATGGTGAAACACCACACACATTAGACTGCAGCATGCCAGAATATCAATCACAGATCTACAATCCACAATCCGGCAACCTTATATCATACAAAATGGAATTAAGGCAACCCAAATTAAAGGCACTCTAGCATAGATATAATTACCAAAGGCTTCAGATCTTGAGGAAAGCAATGAACATTTTTTTTCTCCAAATTTCTGTTACAATTGCGCTTACAAAGCTCTACTACCGAAGTGCGAGACTAATTTGCATTAAGATGTTTAATTATATGCATCTTTAAAGTGCACAATGCAACACAACTGCTACTTGGTGCAAGAGCAGTTACACATCTTGGGTATATTAGTGCACAGCGACAGAGCATAGTTACTAAGATCCCACCTTACAGTAATTCACATTCTTAACAGTGATGGGCGTGTTGTGCACATTTGCACCAGGTTCACTGATTAGCATACAATGTGCATTTATATTGACAGTCATGTTAGGTGCCTTAACACAGGTTACACAGACGGGTATGTTGCACACATTATTTCTGAGCAGCAATGTCACATTGGCAATGTTCTCACAACGTTGTAAATGTTGCAGAGATTTAAGAGTGAGTTATTTCGGAGGGGGTTCATGGTGCCACGCAAGCACCGACTCAAATGCTTTTCTGCTTACATTTGGGCACCACTAAAAGATCCGTCTGTGCTCAATGCAGAAGAGCAGGGACGGGTTAAGATCAAACATGACGGGCTGGTGATATTTGATCTTAATATATTAACTAGATGGGATGGAGACGTCTAAGCATTTATAGCAGAGGCGAATAATTAAAAAAGTCACTCTGGACAGTGCATGCAGGAGGAGCAGTTTTTAATGGTGTGTTGAGACTGGTTCGAATTTAGCTAGACTGAAGACACGTGGTCCAGACGTGTCCTCAAGTTTTTGTAGCATGTTCATTTGGTACACTGGTAGGCTATTACAGGAGCTTCATTTGGTAGAAGAATTGATATACTGCTGTTTCTAACAGATCTCATTCTGAGGTCACTTTCCAGAACACTCATAGTTTTCTTACTTTTTTGATGGGGATGGTCTCCCCAAAGAGGGTGAGGGAGGTACAGAGGGTTTATCATTGTGAGGCGGTATGGTGGGCCAGAACGGAGGACTTCTGTTTTTGATCTGTTAAGTTTGAGGATGTCTTGCCTCATACTGATCATAGTAGAATTATATTCACGAAATTCAGCCCAAAATACTGTGCAGTTAAGCACTGGCCGGCGAAAGAAGGAAATATAACAAGTAACGGGAGATGACCCTTAACATAAGAATGGGTAAAAAGAAGGGGTGGCACCAACAGATGGGGAGAGAACATTCTGTAAACTGGGTATGTTGAGATAAAAAGAAGTGGCCCAAGGAGAAGGGACAAATAGTGGGTTTTAGAGGAAGAACTGAGAGGGTGTAAAAGTGGTAGGAGAATCCAGTAAAGTGAAATACGGAGAGGATGGACTGAGGAAAATTTGAAAACAATGAGGGAAAATTGACATTTTAGATAGAAGGGGAAATATAGCCACATGCGACGATTAGATAATGAATGTACAAGAGTACACAAGTTTGAATAAAGTACGGACAAAGAAACTGTTGACCGATTAGAAGGCGGTGATGTCATAACCCGAGAAGAGCAGCAATTCATTCAAAAGAAGATCTGGGCAATTAATAGAGATTTGCAGTACAGTCCAGAGAAATGGTTGGCTCTCATCAATGACCAATAGTTGAGCTGAAGGAGAAATTAAATTAAACATTTGTACAACAGATAATTGCTACAGTAGACAGGGGTCGATAGAGGGAGACAGAATTGCTATGGATGTCTGTGAGCAAGTATCTGAGCCCAGGTACAGAGAACGTACATTCATCGAATTACTGAAAGCAGTAGGACATAGGAAAGCAAGTGAAAATGAGAGAAATAAATGAAGTTTCAAAATATTAATGAAGAAATGAGATTAAAGCGGCAATAATATGGGTGAGAGGGACAATATAAGTAAGATAACTAATGGCATTGAGGAGGACCCAAAACTCAGAAAGAAAGAGGTACACCAGAGTTCAGACAAAGGAACATGTTAAGTGTGGCTACAGAGATCACACCAAATCCAAGAAAACTTAGCAGGCAGCACCCAAAGACCACAGACACTTTAGAAGGATAGTGTGATACATGGTGCTGGAGGCAGCATTGTCAAGAAGTAAGTGTTTATAAATGTAGTGTGTTCTTACATTACTCTAAGATTTTAGGGTCCCTGTAAGGGGTTTATGTACCAGAATGCCTTGCTAATCCATTCAAATCTATCCAACTCTTAGAATGATTTCACCGTATGAGACCTTTTCTTGTACTGCCTGCCTCATGTTGGGGCATTTATTTTGATTTGAATTCCTTTCCCTATTCAAACAGCCCCAGTCATACTGAAAACATATGCACTGATTTGATGGATTATACAGTGTAAACAGAACCCTGACAAAAAAGTAAGAGAAGCAGAAATACAAAATATAATAACAGGAAGTAAAAAAATAAACCTGTAAACAGGGATGTGGAATTCCTATCGCCCGAGGCCCGGGACATGTTGTTTGGGGTCAAGGGCAACAAGTTTTCATGTTTATTTCGTCCTTGGGACAAGTAGGCCCATCCCCCTTCAGGACAAACCATTTGGTTGCCAGTTTACAGAGAAGGGAACTGTCTGCAGTTGAGGTAGTGTGTCCATATGTTACTGCTGTTCAAACTTGTATTTATGGTTCATTAATGTAACGTCTTCATTATTATGGTAAGCACTGTAAATAAACGTTTTAAGGTCATACTGCACTACTGATAGTGGTTCCAGTAAAACAAAAAAAAGTCTACACAAGATTGAAAAGTTTAACTATATGAGGATACGTATAATGCTTCCAGAATGCCCTCTGATTAGATGCAAATGTTGGCTGAAGTTTGTAAGCAAGAGTGATGATTCTTTGCTTTCAAAATAAAATGTTCAGAAACAATATGGAAGTAGGAAAAAAAACGTTTTGCTACTAAGACATTTTAGGTGCTATTTCTTTGAAGTGTTATTTAGTAAAATGGGTTGATGTATGCTAGTATTTCAAAAACTATTCCTAATGGATAATCAGTGTAACCATTTTCAACAAGATTATGGGAAGCATGAAAATAAACAAGCACTGGCAAAGCTAACCGATCTTATATTTTTTTTTAGTCTTTTCATTTTGTCAATGCATGTCTTGTTTTGACATGGCTTTTGCAGCACTATTGTTGTGGGAGCTGCCATACCCTCATCACTGTAACAAACACTGGCAAAAAAAAAAAAAAACGTTTTTGGTCTAATAAAGCACACATTGCCAACACTGGCATAACAAAGGCCCCACAGCCGCCCTCCAGGGGGCCCCCTCAGCACAGCACCTGCCCTGGGTGATTCTGAAGGGGAAGGGGGCCCGCCATGTTCTTTGGGGGGGAGAGGGTGAAGGGACCCTCTCCAGTTTTGTTACGCCACTGATTGCCACAGTAGTTTCTGCCACTCAACAAAACTACTTTGTGAGCCAATATGCTCCTTGTGTAAGAGCAGAATGTGCTAACTCACAGTAAGGCCAGACGATAGAGAAAGAAATAGAAGTTTAATAAAAACAAAATGTCTTTGTTAACACCAGACGTAATTAGGGACCCTATTCTTGAAGGAAAGTCACAAAAGTGCACCAATGGTATATGTCTTTGAATTAGTGGTTTTCATGAATTCACAAACACTCACAGAAGTAGACCAGGAAATCGTACTCCTAGAAAAGAAATTGTGAACTGTATTTTAGCACGGGCATATATGCATCTGTAGATTTGCTTGTGTGAAAATCGATTGAGCGTTTACAAGTTCACTTTCTCTCCAACCACTTTTTCCCAACCCTGGAAGAACTTCTATGTCTGCTATTGTCAAGAGTAAATTTCCAACCTTTGTCATTATGGGAAAAGATCAGAGAAGAGCTGGTGAAAATCCTTAACACATGCAAGTTAGTAGGTTTGCAGACTCAAATGCATTCCAGCCGAGGAACTATTGCTTAATGCTTACTCCAGCCCCAGTATGTAGATCTGCAGAAAGGTGGCAAAATAAGGAAATTGCTATAGTAGGGATTGAATTTGCAAGTATTCAGCCTTACTATAGTAGTAGCCCTAGCACAATCAGAGAGACTATTATCAGAGCTCTTACATAGTGAGATTGCTGCCATAATTTGTCACCGCACTACATGGCACCAAAGGGACAAGTAGATTTTTTTTACAGGACAAGTAGATTTAAGAAGCAACCTGTCCCATGGACATGTAGATATTTTATTAAATTCCACATCCCTGTGTAAATGCCGGGTGTTGAAAGAGGGGTACATCATTCTACAGTGTTGAAGGAGGAGTAAAATTGCAGACTGTGGACTAATCGGTTGGTAAGGTGCTAGGTGTGAAAACTTATGAACAGGTAGGTCTTGAATGGAATATATATAGCAAATGTTAGTATGTTGGATTAGGAACAACGGAAGAATAAAATAATTGTCTTTTTTGGATGCACTGGCAACAAAAGTTGAGGAATACGTTTGGATTTTCTTGGACTGGCCAGTACCATGAACAAACTTACTGTGAGTTTGGCTTCTCATATAGAGATACATAGTTCTGGTGTAGAGTCCATAGAATGATTATTTTGTACAACATTAAAAATAATGCAGCATTATTTCAAATACATGTGGGCCTCCACAAGTCATTGATTATCAATGATGTGATGCCAATCAAGTTCCAGGTGGTTTATGATAGTAGGTGTGTTGCAGGTAGAAGAATATCTTTAAGACACTTGAGGCAGAAGTAAGGTGGGACTGCCAGTAAGACATTAATAATGCACAGTGTAATGAGAAACACTGGGTGATGATATGGTAATAACAGGAACAGTAAGGCAGGAGGCCCTGTAGAAGAGAAACAAGACATACTGAAGTTTGTAATGCACCAAGACAGCATTGCTTCTAACATCCTTCTGCTGTTGGAATGTTAGTTCCAGAAAACCACTAAAGAGTTCGGAGGCCAAATGGTGAAGGCCACATATTGAGCTGAAGTGGAAATAAGGATGAATGCATGTTGAAACACAAAGGGAACACAGGAAATGAGGGCATCAGTGAGAAAGCATAGTACCACCAGTCATTTACGCAGACATCCTATGGCTAGCACTATGGCTACATCAACTACGAGACCAGGCATTGAAAGATTTACTAAGTCTGAATAATGTTAATCTTCTAAACTCGGAAATTTATGAATACCCCCAAGTTAATCTCCCATACCTGACAAAAGTAGGACAGAATCTGGTAAAGAATCAACATCAGCATGACATTTTCTGCTGAGTGGTCAGAAGGTGTCAGACATAAGACAGTCACTGTGACTCCATCTGGATCAATTATAAAATATATCTGTCTTGTCAGAGCATATTATATAGCAAATCATTGTGTCTAGACAGCTCCGCCAACAAAGTTCGAGAGAAAGCTTTAGGATTAGTTAAGAAATTTAGAAGTTCAAGTGATTTATTCTTTTTCCTCTCATCTTGTGCAGCACAAATCTGTTCATGACTTAGAGTGTATATGTGTGTGTGCAGATATATTTTTTCTTTACTGAAGGCCAAAAACACATTTATTGCTGCATTTCAAATCCGAAAACCTTTTAATTCCATTGACTGAAGTAAGTGTACTAGTTAAATGATCAAAAATCCATTTAAAGAATCTAAATAATCAGAAATCAATTTAAAGCAAAAACAAATGTCTACAATAGGTTTGATAAATATAAATAGGAAAAAAGCAAAAACGTTAAAATTAGTATATTTTACTACAAAGAAAATATTTGAAAAATGCCTTTAACAGAAAAAATAGCTATAAACCTCAGATTAAACCCTGTTCACTGAACATACTTTTAATATTTTCTAAAAAGAAAATGAAAATTCGTGGTTTTTATTTTTAGGGAAAAGAAAAGCTAAAAAAGTATTTAAATTCGTTGTTTTTTTTACTTTTCCACTATGACTTTAAACAAGTAGAAGATTGTAAGAAAATAAAAGGGGTTCATAATAGAGGTAAGGCGATAAAGGTGGGAGTAGGTAGTTTGGGTAAAAGGTTAAGAGGAGAAATGAGGGAAAAGAAAAGGGCATCCCCACATAAACATGATCTGTACTTTGGTTGATAGACCAGAAGAAGTACAATAATGGCTACAAAAAAATGGCAAGTAGCCTAGGAAGTGGCAGCTTAGATTCAATGGAGCTGTGGACATATTTGAATCCAGTGTGATGAATATGAGTCATTGTCTCTTGAGGGAATACTCTTTTTTTCAATAAGGGTAGGAACACTTGAATCCTTCCATGAATACTACTTCAGGAAGCTCTTTACACATTGTTCCTCATCAACACTGCTCAGCCCTTCCTGCCAGAATAGACACATTGTTTCTGCATACTTATTGTCCCTTAATTCACTGCGATACATCTGTCACTTTCAAATGGGAGGCCTTCACTGTACCCTTGGTCCCACATGCCTCCATAAATGTGCTTGGTATTTTATCTTTCTCTGTACCCCTTTAAAGGCCACTGTCCCTCAGGTTTTGCCGCCTTCTTATCTCTAATTTGACAGTGCCTGCTTTTGTATCTTATGTTCTCTCTGGTACGGAAATGCTGGCAAAATCTTGAGTGTGAGTGATATGCAGATATAGTTGTGGCCAGAGAAAGGTGGTCATTATAACAAGTCACCAAAATAAGCAAGAGTAGGCATTAGCTGGGTATGCATGCAAAAGATAATTTATGCTTCTATCCACATTCAAAATGGTCTTGTACAAAATAATGAACACGAAATCCAGACAGAAATCCTCAATAACAGCACAGCCTCAGACATCACTACTGAAAATGATAATGCATATTTAGAGATGTGTTACTTATGAAGTGAGGTAATGAATAAATGTACACAATGGTGGAACAGAGGGGTAGAGTACTAGAGAGACACACCGTTTTTAAGTGAATATTGAAAGCACAAGACGACATAATTTTCTAAAGGAAACAACACCAAGATCTAGATGTAACAATACAAGACTGAATGGAGAGGGTCAGTGTTAAATTACATCTAATACAAAAGGGGCAGCTGGTTTATTGGTAGGTCAAGGCTCGAAAGAGTAACAAGTTTCAAATCCCTTGGTGTCACGCTCAACTAAAGAGAGGGCAGGAAAGCCCAGCTAGGCTCATTGGCGCTGATTGTGAAACATCTAACAGGATGGTTCAACTCAAGAGAAGCCTCGCATGCCAAAATACAAATGCACTGCTCACGGTGGTGGCAACTAAGCTGATGGCCACAATTATATATGGCACCATGGTGTTTAAGGATCATCTCTATGAGTGGCTAGACAAACAGCAATGTATTTGCTACTGCCCCTTACTTGCACTCCCACATTGCACTAGCCAATCCCAAATAAGGTTGCAATTCAAACTATCAAAGCAAGATCTGGTATTGCAGGCCACATTTATTTCATATTGTCAAACCCTGAAAATAGCCCCAGCCGGCACAATAAAACGCCTGCTCTGGGAGAAAGTTCAAGAACCTGGCTCCATACAGGGCCAGCTTTTGCAACTTAGACTAAGGTCCTGAGAGCATAAGACATAATAAATAACACCTTACTACATAGAACAACTGCAAAACTACTAATGAAGTCAGCAAAGAAAATCTCATGAAATCAGGGACCTAAAAACTAAATTTCACGACAGTTAGCCTTTGAATCTTCATACCCTAGGTACCCATCCTGACTACTTGACCTCGCCCCTTCATAACCATGCAAAGTACATCCTTAGCAGAATGCACTTTGGCCTTATTCCCCTAAGGTGCTATAGGTTTGGTCGTAAGGAGGGGGAAGACGATGTGCAATGCAGATGGTGTGGTGTATTTGAAGAGTCCCTGTTAAATGTGATTTGCACTTGTGAAGCTCTGAAACATCTGAGACGTTACTGGTTCTGGCAAATATTTCATATTTAAAATGTGAGGTCTTGTTGGGCAGCAGTCCTAACTTTCCTAAAAGGCGAATCATGTCAGCTATCGGGCACTTTATAAAATATATGATAAGAGCAATTAGCAATTTTAAATTACTAGGATGGCCATGCAGCTGTTTAAGCGCAGAGCACATTAACTTGTCTGGGCAGCACCTTTTTGGCACAGAGCACCATGGACCGGTAGGGAACAAACTGAAAGGAGTACCTGAAAATGTCCATGGAAGCCCCCACACTGGTGTGACACTGAGTATGGAGCACTTTGATCTTTGGGGCTGTATTTTACTAGCACAGAGCATTTTAGCCGAAGATTGGAATGATTAGCTATGAAGCACTTTCTGCCCTGATCACTTTTAATCATGCAACATCTGAGATCTCCATGAATAAGGCCCCGTGTGATGACTCTCATATTGGTGACTAATTAAGTAGGGAGTACCTTGCTTCTCCAGGTCGCACTTCATCAGCACAAAGCACTTTAACTTAGCAAAGGAATTGTGTTTGTTCCTGCAAGTATTTTACCCCCAAATTCTATGACAATCACGAGCAGCCATACAGTATGGCGCCTATGACTAAAATATATTGTGTGGGGAAATTTCAGTACTGTATGCCAAAAGGTGTCATTAACTTGAATTCTGTTCTGTTTTATGAAATACTGTTTTTTTTTTTTGCTACAATATCACTGATGCCCCAAAAGGTGATCACTCATTTGAAATGTGTTGCTTTTACGAAATGCCGTCTTTATTTCGATTTTACTTACTATTTATGCTAAGATGTAACGATTTTATTTATTTGAACATCAATTAAAAATCTATCTCTAGTGTTAAATTACAAAACATATGGTTAATGAAATGACAAAGAACACACCAAACAGGTTGAAAGCAAAAATAAAGGAGACAAGAAAAGCAAATTAATCTGAAAATGTCTAAGGCCTGATTTAGAACTTGGCGGACAGGTTATTCCATCCCAGTGGTGATGGATATTCCATCCGCCGAAATCGTAATCCTGTAGGCTATAATGGGATTTAGATTCCGGCGGATGGTATATCGGACACCGTTGTGACGGAGTAACCCATCCGCCAAGTTCTAAATCAGGCCCTAAGTCACAATAGTGGAAACACAGTTCCCAGTATTCAAGGATAAATCTTGAGGCATGTGTGATCTCTGGATAAAATGGAGACAATATCTGACTATTTAATTCTGATCAAATTGTATCTTTCTATAGGTAAAGAGCGCCAGCTTGTAATACGATTCCATAAAATATAACACAACATATTCAATCGAACAAATGTTACAATACACCAAGGAGTCTATTCTCATGCGAAAAGTGATTTACGCATGAACTATGAGTATTCAGAGCAGTTAGAAATGGATCTCATATGTGCTTTCTTATCTCCAGCTGAAATTATTTCAGCGTAAGGAACCCTGCTGTGTTTGGCAGTATCTGGTAAAGTACCTGGTGCACATAAAAGTGATTAAGAATCATTAAACAACCTTCCATGCAGCAACATCAAATTAGGGAATAATGTGAAAAAAAGCATAAGATGTGTAGAGAAATACACATACAACTGTTTCCTGCAATTATTTTTATAGCAATGATTTTCTAAGAAACCCAGAGGCCATATGTCCAGAAATAAAACAGTGGAGGACCTAATGCGGTCGCACGTTTAACCTTTGGAAAGTTTACTCCACGGTTAACAGAAGGGAAGCCACGTATGCATTCTCTAAGACTCCAAAACTCGCGCCATTTCTCAAATCAAACCAGCATATTTCGGGGATATCTGAAAGTAAAGCTGTAGGCACCCACTGTAGGAAATTAACTGCATAAAGCAAATACAGAACCTGGATTTGTGTTGCTCAAAAATAGAAATGATAATCAGAGAGAATGTTGCAGCCGTGGGACTCCCCGGGGGTAATGGAAATAGGCCGCCTCAGCCCCTGCTTTTTTATATGGCTCGAGGACAGGCCCCAAGCAAACCAACCTCTAATCTTGATCTGTCTATTCGAGGCGAGGCCCTAAGTGACACTCGTCCTGGAACTCAATCGCAGTAGCTAACTGAATGGCCAATGGCGGCGAGCAGAGGGTGGAAACAGGCCTGATCGCTGAGCGGACAAGACACACTTTTCACAGCAAACACTTGTCCATACATTGCCCTTACCTTCGCAGCATTCCTGTCAGGATCCTGGAGCTCTTGCCCAAGTTTGTGTCAGTTTCTCGAAGCTGTTTTAAATGAAATAGAAATAAAAATAATACGTTGGTTTAAAAGAGCACTAGGGAACCTGAAGGGTCGTGTACACTCAGTCCGCTGACTGGAGAAGAGGTTCTGGTGACAAGGACAATGACCTCAATGTGCAAGAAAGGGAGGGACCTGGCTATGGAGATGTATTTTTTTTAGATATCAATGTTATTATTTTAATAAGGAAAGAGCTAGCATGCCATCCATGAAAATGTGTAAAAAAACCAATTACATATCTGGAAAGGATACTCCATCCAACAACATTCGAGGATCCACTGCCGCCAGTACGACCAGATAAACCACCAAGAGAGGAAGACTATGAAAACTATTAATCCAGTAGGCCATTAAGTCAAGGAACAAATGTAAATGCTATGTAACAGATTATGGAACAGGCTATATAACCCTTAAAAAGTAAACATGAAAGTTATACAATCTGGCTTCAATAATTTTGATTGTCTTAGCTGAGTCTTGATAATACCTCTTATATTACCTGTACGGAGTTTCTGCATTATATGGGTTTGCTATTCTGAGTTTTTCCCCACTCCCCATAAAGTCATCAAGTAGGGACTGCAGTTTGTGTACAGTGGGCCTCTTATCTGGAAAATGGAGTGCAAAAACATGCATAAGATGCTTGGGAGTGTACCTTTTATGGTAGCTAAACGTCTGAGGGTGTTCAGTCTCCCCCACATGCCATGACCTTAACTCTAATTGTACTGATCGAGTACGGCCATTGTAGTTAGCGTGTGCAGTTTGTTCTGTCATAGATGCAATTTATATTCCTAGACATTGGATAGTGTATTTTGACCACTGAAAGGGGATCTTGTATTCATGTTGTCTCTCATGTTGTTTGGAGAAGGAAAAGTTCAGAATTTGAGATTTGCTGAACTTTCTCCTAAAACCAGAGACTTTGCTGTAGTCATTTAGCTCCTCTACAAGGCCAGAACAGAGCCTACTGGGTTTGTCAGCATTGCATCATCAGCTTACATTGCTAGCTCACAGGTGATATTCCCTATTTTTATCTCATGGATGTTTCCACTCCCTATACCCTGCCCCTTCCATTAGCGGTAACAGCAGAGGGGAGAGATGACAGCCCTGAACAGAGCCTCTGTAAACTCCGAAAAACCATACAGATATTTGCTTTGACCCCCAGCAGACCTTTTTTTCTATAGTAGCTGGTGACCATGCCTCTGAATTTAGACCCCACACTGATTTTCCGTAATGTTTTCAAGATGAATTGTCATGAGACACGAACAAAAGCCTTCAGCATTGAATGATAGTAATATATGACTTCTTTTTGTGTCCTGTGAGCATTGTCTATCAGTTGCAGACAAGGTTTTAGATTTGCTGCTGTAACTACATCCGGGGATAAAGTTTGCTTGGTCCAGTTATACAATGCCGGGGAGATTGGTTTGCCTAATCTTTCAGCTAGGATGCCACTGAATATATTATGATTAATGTTCAGCAGCAAAATCGTTATAGAAGTACTACATAGCAACTTGTCTTTCACTGGTTTCGCTACTACTGACATCACCTGCACCACAGCTTCCATAATACCTGTTTCATACGAGAAGGTGTGAAAAACACCACTTAGAGTGGGGGGGGGGGGGGGGGCACCATCTCATTGAATGCCTGATAGAAAGCAGCGTGAAGCCACTGGGGCTAGGTGTCTAGTTAATTTTAAGCTTGGTAACAGTGCAACGCACTTGGAACAGCTTTATGGGTTGATTTAATGCGGAAGCATGTTCAGGTATGACCCTCGTTATCAGGGCTTTGCCTAGGTATTCTTTCACTTCCCCATGGGACAGCCCTTCAGAGGAACATAATGTTTCACAAAATCCATGGAAAGACTTGGTTATGTCCTGGTCAGACGTTAGCAAATTGCCTCATTATTTTTCATATATTCTATCCCATGTCTCGTTATTTTGCCTTGAAATCTGCAGGCACGTAATTTACCTGCTTTTTTGCTTCCACTGTAAAAGCGTTGTTTGGATTTTAGAGACACTTTCAGGACTGTCAGTGTCTAGGGCCTTTACCTTTAACTGCATTCTTGCTGCCATCACATTTAGCCATATTTTTGGCAAATTTGTATTTTTATGTAGTCTTTCTAGTTCCTTTAAGGATGGTTTTAATTGGGCACGCCTTTCCTTCCTTTCTCTGTTCACCTTAGCCATATCTGCCACTGCTTTTAGGGAATCACAGCTACCATTCTCACGAATTGTCTTTTCTGTCTCTACAAGAAAGTTATCATTGGTTAACTGTTTCTCATACTTCTATACTTTGTGGTACAGAGTCTCTAGGTCTCCAGCCCTTGTTAATGTGCAGCATGGGGTATGGGGTTATGCTCACACTTTGTGTTATGGGGCATGGTCTGAGAGGGTGATATGACCTATTACTGTAAATTCTATTCTTGAAGACAAAGAGGTGAATGTGTTGGAAATGTTCAAGTTTCAGTCGTGTTTATGCGCTGAGGAGTGGTGTGTATAGACTTTCAGGGATGTTGTTCATACCAGATGTCTTTCAAATCCACTTGTCACAACCATAGTGTAATTCCGGTGGATAGTTCATCGGCTCTGTGTGTCAATCAATCTAGGCTTACCACCACTCATGACTATAATTAGATCCTAACCAATGATAATGTCTCTCTGTGCTTCCTGAAGGATAACTTCTGTCACTTTATTATGCTTTGCTTGCATCGTGCTCGGTTAAAAAAAAAAAAAAGAGGTGACAACGAAGGTCTAGTTTTTTGCCCGATTATGAGAGCTACTAATCTTCAGTTTTATCTGTTGCACCATCTGATTACCTCACCACTGAACACCGTACTCAGAAAGAGCGCCATCTGACCCGTTTTGTTCGGACCCAACGCTAAATATTGCCACTGAAAATGTGCGTGTCCCATATACAAATCCATTACTCACCTCAAAACTTACGTAAATTAGATTACCAGGCGAATACTGTGATTCTTGTTCACTCATCATTGAGTAGTATGGTCACAACTGCAAAAACCTTTCGCAATATCTCCCTTCCATTTCCACAATAACCGGTGGTCGTGGGCTCTTCACGGGAGACAGGAACACTGTATCTCACAGCTGGATCAGGGCATCCACCATCCCATCCTGATGTCCTCCTCCTTAGGTTATTTCTTTTGTTTATTTTATTGGTAATTCCTCCTTTTTCTTCGTAACTGGAGTAAGATACTTGTGACTTTGTGTGCTTCATTTCTGGTTCATCTGGCCGGGTCTGTTGGTAGGTCTAGGATGGTTTACTGACCGAATGTGGTGTTGCTACGCTTGTCAGGAGAAATTCAGTTGGAAGAGGTGGCTATACTTGTAAGAAATTTGCTGCATTTAAGGAAGTCTCTTAAATGTCCTGCGTTTTTGCAAGATTATCGTCAACATATCTTGAAACAGGCATACTTCGGACCCTTTAAAGGGTATGTCACTTTTTTTGCATGCTGCCTTCATGATTTTCTTTCATCTGGTACTGAAACACACGCTATAATGCCCAAGGAATTGCAGGGGCCGTCAAGGTACAAGGACTGCGTTTGTTCCGTTGAGTACACATGTCCTTTACATATGTCTCTATGTTTCGAACTTCTGATCTCAAAGGGATTCCGCTAACCCGTATGGTATTCTTCCTACCACATGAAGTTACACATGAAGAACAATGTTTTATTCTTGTATGTTGATGATAATTTGCTTTATGAATTCTTGTTCTACCTATTTTGTGTTGCTTCCATTAGGTTAAGGACTTGTTCCTTCAGCTATCCCAGTTAATGTTTAATAGCCTTAATATCTGCTGTCAAGACATTCTTTAACTTTGCAAAGTACTCTAGAAAGTTAGTCCATAAACTGCTTGGTGAAGCTTGTACCTTTGTACACAGACTGTGACGGGAGGCACTTGCATTTAAGGTCATTTAGCTGAGACCTATTACTTCATCAGAGTGTCTGTGAGCAGTTTTAGTCAGCAGTTTTTTGGTTTTGGTTTTAGCCATTGTAGTGATGCTTATTTTGGGAGGCTATTACGGAAGTATTCATGTTTTAAGGATCAGCTCAATATCTAGACCCGCCTCAAGACTCTAACTTTTAGTTTGCAGAGCCAGTGTGTTTTGATACCACTGTGCGTCTGAGAAAGACAGAGCTGTTGTTTCAATTTCAAACCCTTTCCCCTGTATTTTCTGTTGTACCTTGGTCCACTGTCTTCTTGTTCGATTCACGCCACTCCACCATGTGAGCAGAGACTCCAGTCTCAATACGAGGGAGCGATCTGATGTGAACTTGGGGTCACTGTGCTAACACGGCAGCCATTGGTGTCAGTTGTGCCAGTTTCTCCCATCCCTTCCTAGTCACTCCATTCCTATTCACTCTGAGTCCACTCCACAGCTCGGTTAACACACATCAAAGATTCTCTATGGTATCTTGGGGCCAAAAATTCTGGCAGTCAGCAAAGGCCTATTCCCAAAAGGCACGTCACTTAGCCACTGTTTGCCTTTCGTTAAGTGTCCTGACCAGGAGAGAGCTGACCCTACTCTTTCATGCTCTGCTTCTAGTTTATTTACTCAATATTTATTGTAGGGTGCAAGGCCTCCTTCCCCACAGCAATGCCTTTTATGGTTTTATTATTGGCATGCGGAAGCAGCATCCCTCCCTGGTGTTTTTCTCATCACCGCTGCCCTGTGAGAACAGTCGTCCTCAAGCTCCCATCTGGCTGCTGTCTCATAATACTTCTCCTCACTTAGCCCCCTCTGCTCACCTGACATTCTCTCTTTGGGTCCTGGCCTCCTACCTTCTTCTGCCACTCTGGTGTTCTAACTCCTTTAGCAGGGGAGATGGGGATTCACTCATCTTCGTGGGTTGAATCGCTGGACCTGATCTGGTGAAACAGGCTTCTGAGATTGTTCAATGCCATTCCTCAGTCTCCAGGGGCCTGGCCTACTCGTTCTTGAGTCTCTGCAGCAGGAGCCCGCCATGTTGGAGCCATCATGCTCTGGGTTATTAGTGATCTCTGATTTGCAATACGCTCATCATCTGTCCCATCTTCCAGATCTCTAGATTCACACAGCTGCCAGCTTGTTAGACCTGACAGCCTTAGGGCGGTCTTCCCACAATATTTTTGCCTGTTTGCCTCATTTTTGCTGTGTCTTTTTGTTGGCCTTAGAACTCTGAGCACTTTACCATTGCTGACCAGTGCTAAAGTGCATGTGCTTCCCCCCTGAACATGGTTAACACTGGTGTATCCGCAGTTGGTATATTTTATTTACTTGTAAGTTCCTTGTAATATGGCATACCATATACCCAGGGCCTGTAAATTAAATGCTACTAGTGGGCCTGCAGCACTGATTGTGCCACCCACGTAAGTAGCCCTTTAAACATCTCTCAGGCCTGCCATTGTAGGACCTGTGTGTGTAGTTCCACTGTCACTTCGACTTGACATTTAAAACCTCTTGTCAAGCCTTAAAATCCCCTTTTAGTACATCTAAGTCACAACTCAGGTAGGCTCTAGGGAGCCCATAGGGCAGGGTGCTATGTAAGTAAAAGGCAGGGCATGTACTTTAAGTTTTACATGTCTTGGTAGTGAAAAACTCCCAAAGTCGTTTTTCACTACTCTGAGGCATACTCCTCTCATAGGCCAGCATTGGAAAATTCATTAATATTCTTTTAAGCTGTAATTCCTGATCAGAAAGAAGTAGCTAAATCATGTTTCATGTATCATTGGAATGGTAATGATAAATCCTCTTTACTGGTAAAGTCTGATTTAACATTACTATTTTAGAAATTAAACTTTTAGAAAGTGGTCATGTCTCTGCTGTTACTGCTCTGTATCCCCTGCAGCCTGTCTCCAATACACGTCGGGTCTAGGTGACAGCTACACTTTGTGCATTACCTCTAGACAGCTATAAACACAGGAAAGGTGGGTGTATCAAAGGGCTCATCTTATTCTGACGGACTTGCATGGGCAGGAAGGGTGGATGGGAGCTGATACACTTGAAAAGGGAAGTCCTTGTCCCCACACGAAGGGCTGAATACCCAAACTGATAGTCTGGAGCCAGGACTGGGATGAAAGGGGACCTGTGCACTTCAAGGAGCTGCTTTGAGCCCCCCCAACTTCAAAGGTACACCTGGGTACAAGCACTAGGGTCCTTGCCCTACCAAATCAATACATACTGGACCTGGGAAGAACTCTGCTGGAGTAAAGACTGCTGTGCTGCAAGGATTGCCACTTTGCCTGAACTGACTGTTCTCAGGAACTGCTTCTCCGCTTTGCTGAGCTGCTCTGCTGGCTGCTGACCTGTGCCCTACTGAGGACCAGGACTGGACCCATCTCACTTGAACCCAGAGTGACTCCAAGGGCTTGCTGGCTTTCTCCCTGTTCTTCTTCAGTCTCAGGGACATCAGAGACGGCCTGCAACTCTCTTGGGACTGCTGGACTCTGCCATCTGTGAGTCTCAGCCTTGTCTGAGGTGCCCCCTCCAGTGCTGGGCCTCAGAAGTGGATTTTGCAGCTGCTTACGGATAAAAAACGGACACATCGTCACTACTGAGCAAGGTTAGAACTGATGCATCACCCCTTCAATGCTGACGCAGAGGCTGTTCGACAACAGGGGATTCACAGCTTGCGCGGCTGACGATGATGCTCTGTGCGGCTTGACGACGGTGCATTGCATTCACCTCTATGGAGCTCAACACAGGACCTGACTGCATGGAAAATATTGCCACATCGCCTACGCATTTCACCTAAGTGTTGGTGCTTGTTCCATAAAGGTACTTTTTCAGCAGGCCCTGCATGAGTTCTGTAGTCAGCCTACCCTCCATCGCGGTCAGCCTAAACTTTGGATTTGCACTGCTCCCTCGCGACCTCAAGTAACCTTTTGAGTACTAGTGACTTCTAAGAACTGTTTTTAGTTAAATCTTTAAAATTAATATCTCAGCTTCTACTGATTGGATTTTTGTTGTTTTTGTCTTGCTTTACTCAGATAAATATCCTCTATTTTCTAAACATGTGTGGAGCCTTTTTGTGGTGTTTTCATTTCATCACTTTGTGTGTGTGTTGCACAAATACTTCACAAATTGTCTCTTAAGTTAAGCCTGCCTACTCTGTGCCAAGCTACCAGAGGATGAACACACGTTAATTTAAAGTGTGTAGCTGACTTATTCTGACTAGTATTGTGGTCCCTACTTCGACAGAGTGCATACCTCTGCAAACTAGAGACCCAATTTCTAACACAGCTCTTCAGTGACTCAGATAGGGCACATTAGGACCAGCATGTAGTGCAAATGTATAATATTTTAGGAGGCAGATATGTGGGATGGAGCAAGGATTATCCAAAGTCTGCTCCATCTTGGCCATCTCTCCCACTTTAAACCAATCCATGCCATTTAGCCATTTCCATGGCTATGAGTGCCCGGAGCATTGGATTTGTCATGACGACTCACAGGTATGGATTGGCTGAGCAGGCTATTATGAAGGGAAACAGTTTTAATGCCTATTTAGCGCCACCGTCATTGAACACTATCCCAGCCTAACCCATTTTACTCCCATTGGTAAGCAATCAATCTTAAAGCTACGGTATGTATGGATGGGACTAGCATTCTGTTGGACCATGTTACCCAGTTCATCCTCCCCTGGCACACTTAAGAAACCAGAATGTTCTGCAGGATAGATGCCCTCGGTATTTTAAAACCTTATTTTCCTATAAGGAGCAGTGGCACTAGTGGGATACTTTTACTGGGAATACACTGAACAAACTTGCATTATTAGTTGTGACAGCAGGAGACTAATACCTGTAAAGCTCCCAAATTATCACTTGGTATGTGCAGGGGATACAACAAGCAAAGTCCAACTGGAAGCAACTCAGCCTCCATAGTTATGATTCGAAATCCTTATCAGATTTTCAATGGAGCATTTCATGAATTACCAACAAATATGCCACCTTGTTTCAGGAACAATGTATACCCCCCTCAAGGTACTCAATCAAACTGCAATATTCCCTACTTGTTTTTTTATACAGTGCTTAAGTTTGTGCTGCTTCCAAGTGCAACAAATAGATGTTTGGACTACTCTGAATGCTCGTAACTGGAATTATTTTCCCGGGCTTGTGGCGTAATGAATCAAATTATATGTAAACAACCAGCACTTTGTGCAAAATATAACACCAAGCCTTTTAGGGAAATAAGTCATCTATTTTGTCTTAAACCTTCTCATGAGGACCAAAGAAAGAGCAAAGCATCTCCTGCAGAGTCCTAACCGCATGACTGGGATAAAGGATTAGAGAAAAAGTGGAGGAACAGCCAAACCAGTGAGAACCTCGCCTCATTCAGATCCGCAACTGCCGCCAACCGATGAAAAATCAAGAACGCAAGGAAGGACGCACTCCGGGAGCGCATCAACTCCTCTGCAAACAACTCAAAGGAACTCTTCTCAGTCATCGAGTTCACAGATCCCCCCTCCTAAGCCACCAGCATCCCCCCGTCACAGGACCTCTGCCACAAACTTGCCTCCTTTTTCCCCCCCACAAGATCCAGGACATCTACAACAGTTTTCTGTCACCTGGCACCGACCCCCCCCCAAGAACTCACCCAGACCATCCACGACTGGTCGAAGCTCACCACAGAGGAAACAGTGAACATCATTAACAGCACCCACTCTGAACCCCTTGGAACCCTGCCCGCACCACATATATATCAGAGCCAGTGCAACCATCGCCCTCGAGCTTTGTAACACAATCAATTGCTCCATCAGCATGGGCACCTTCCTGGAGGACTGGAAACACGCCGAAATACACCCTCTCTTGAAGAAAAGAATTTCCGTCCCATCTCGCTGCTACCCTACCCGTCAAAGTACTAGAGAAAGCAATCAGCGCACAACTATGGAATTTCAGTGAGGCCAACAACTCCCTGGACATCTCCCAGTCTGTCTTCCGCAGCAATCACAGCATGGAGACAGCACTCCTGGCAGCCACCGACGACATCCGACTACTCCAAGACCAAGGTCACACCACAGCACTCATACTCCTCAACCTCTCAGCAGCTTTCGACACGGTATCCCACAGCACTCTGCACACCAGACTCCACGACATAGGAATCCGCGGAAGAGCCCTGGAATGGATCCACTTCTTCATCTCTGGGACGTAGAGGGTCAGACTCCCGCCCTACACCTCCAGACCCACAAGAGCCAACTGCGGAGTACCTCAAGGATCCTCACTGAGTCCCACACTGTTCAGCGTAATCATGGCCCCTCTTGCTGCCATCGTCAGAAGCAATGGTATGAACATCTTGTCTTATGCCGATGACACACAACTCATCATTTCCCTCACCGAAGACCAGGACACGTCCAAAAGAAACTTTCACACAGTAATGGAAGCCGTCGCCACTGGATGAGAGAAAGCTGCCTCAAGCTCAACTCTGACAAGACGGAGCTCATCATCTTTGGAAAGGCCACCTTGGGACGACTCATGGTGGCCCACATCCCTCAGCGCCCCCCCTGCACCGACCAAGCACGCCCGTAACTCAGTAATCATCCTCTACTCCTCCCTAGCCATGACCTGCCAGGTAAACTCTGTCACCTTCTCCTGCTGGCACACACTCCGCAAACTCCGGAAGATCTTCAGATGGATCCCTGCAGACTGCCACAGGACAGTCACACACGCCTTAGTCACGAGCAAGCTCGACTACGGCAATGCCCTCTACGCCAGCACCTCAACTAGGAACATAAAAAAACTTTAACTCATCCAGAACGCCACTGCCAGACTCATTCTGGACCTCACTTGCCGAGAAAACATCTCCTAAAACCTGAGAACCCTCCACTGGCTACCGGTCGAGAAGCGAATCACCTTCAAGCTTCTCACCCACACGAACAAGCCCATCCACAACGCAGGACCAGCCTACCTGAACCACCATGTCTCCTTCCACACCACCGCCAAATCCATCCACTCTGCCCAGATGGCCCTGGTCACCGTCCATAACATCTGCAAAACCACCGCCGGAGGACGATCTTTTTCCTATACTGCAGCGAAGAACTGGAACAACCTCCCCCTGCATCTCAGGCAAAGCCCGTCGCTCACCATCTTCAGGAAGAAGCTCATGACCTGGCTCTTCGGATGAGTCCCCTCCCCTCCTCCCCCAGCGCCTTGAGACCCTCACAGGTGAGAATCCGCGCTTTACAAATACTGATTGAAGGATTAGCACAGGAAACAAGCAGGGAAAAAATGGGACTCCAATTCCAAAAGCATTCTCATTACAGTACAAATAGGAACCCATAAAATGCAAGGAATGCTAAGGAAGAAAGGAGGAAGGATTATTAAGAACGTATAGAAGCTGATGGCCGTGACTGACTCTAAGGTGGTCTATGACAATTTAGAAGAATGACTCTATGACCCCGAGAAGACTTAGACCAGACTGAAGAGAATGACTAAAGTACAGAATTGCTGGAGTTAAGGATTTTTCTGTGTCTGTATCAGAATTATTAATAAACTTTCTTTCTGCACAAAAATGCTCTAGCCAGACTTGAAAGGAGATATGTGCCCTTCTGCTAATCCTTCCTAACTTATGGATGACGGATAAAGCGATGGGCAGTCTATTAAGGCTGCTTGATCTGTCACCAGCATTCGACACAAAAAACTACTAACTTTGCTAAAAATATTCTTATCAACAAAGGGGAATAGAGAGGACAGTCCTGAAATGGTTTCAATAATCCTTCATCACATCAGGTTTTAGGAAAATTGGTAAATTCAGGTCTCACCCCTCCCACATTCTCTCTGGTGCTCCCTAAGGATCTACCCCATTGTCTCTTCTATTAAGCCTCTACAAGGAATTCATTGGTCCGCTGTTTCAGATGGAGGAAAATTACATTTATGAATAGGCTAACCATACTCAAATATACCTCAAATTAGTGAGCCCCTAAGACTTTTACAACCTCAAATTGTTTACGAAAAACCTAACAGAATGGATGAGCACTTTCACCCTTAAAAGTAATCTTAGTAAAGCTGAATTGATACTGCTACACCCAGAGAACACTTCTCCCTTCGTTTATCCTGGCTTCAGACTCTTTCTGAATTGGGCATCACCCCAACACAAGTACCCTTTTTGAATCCCTAGGATTCACCCTTAAAACACAGCATTTCCATGGCAAAACACATGGCCAGGCTAACCAAAACTGCATCTTTCCATCTTCACCTCCTTAGGAAAATCAAACCCTCCATCATACCTGAAAATCTCAGTAATCAAGCTTGCAAGATTCTGGAAACTCTGAAAGTACAAACATCTTGACCCAACCAGGCATTTTCATGTTTGGCCAGTAGGCCCTGGAATAACCTACCCTTTCCATGTATGATGAAAAAAAAAAAAAACGTGCTTATTCACAATTTGTCAATAAGTCCTTTCTCCTGGCAGTCTCTGCTCATGCTGACCATGTTTCTCTTCCAATAACCTTTCTTCTTTGTCCATTGTACAGATATCTAGTTTTCTGTAAAGCACCCAACTGTTAAAAAGGTAAGGGGCACGCTATATAAGCGTAGTAAATAAATAGCTTTCACCATTGTTACCTTTAAAAACACTTTGCTCTGCATATCATGGGAACCCATGCCCCTCACTATTTAATCCCCCCTCACAGGCGACTGTTTGCAAATTTGTTATGAGATGATCAGAAAATCACACTGCTCAATGAGGCTACCTTAATATAATTTATTTAGATGCCACAAAGAGAATATGTACCTCTTACGTTTGCTGGACAGCCTGACAACGGTGCAGTGGGTAAAGCGGCAAACTCTGCATGAATCTACGATCCAAACCCGGAGGCTAATCTTCACATAAGCTGCCTTTTCAAGTATGCTGCTCAGTGGCTAGACAATCATGGACATCAGTGGATAGGTTTGTGGGACAAGGCTCCAAAGGGTGTCTTTTGAGCTGTGGGACTATACAGTTGCTCCCAACCACACCCAGGTCACTCGGATAGTTCAGGATTCTGAATGAATTTTTGATCATTGAGCTTTTCTAAAAATGGAAGAAAAGTATTTTGACTTTCATTGGTCAATAAAGAATTTTCCAACAAGGCAATCCTAATATTTGAGTACTATATAGTTTGGAGCTCTTGATTCTTTCACCAGATTCCCTGTAGAAGGAAATTGAAGTGGACTTCTTGAGGGCTGTAATACAATGGATATGAATATCATATAAGTATACATGCAATGATACTATACACGCCACAATATTAATGAACAAAAAATATATATAGATACATATACATGCATAAAACACACTGATAATGCAAACATTTGTACAGATACAATTTAATACAGTGCAATTGCCCAAGGACAACACCATCCCCACATCAAAATATATAACAAGAAATACAAGATGTGAATAAATGACATGCATTTGTTAAAAAAATAATCAATATACACAGGTTGGGTTTTTGGATTTTCTAAGCAAAAAAGACTTATATCGAAGACTTAAAATTATAAACCTAGAGGGACTATTCAACCCATGTAACAAAGGTCAATACATAGATCACAATGTTATGATTTTTAGTGCATATTACTTGAAACATTATGATCGATTTCACTTTATACTTCCAGTATATTACATAATAGATTGGAAAGGTGGAAAAGATAGTGATAGATTATAGATTTAATGAGGGGAAGACAAAGGAAGGACACTATGGTCAAAAAAGACATATGTCTATTCATTGGTCACAAAAAGCAATAGACCTCTTCATATGACCATTAGCGTCAAGTTAGGGGCTATGTCGGCCACTTTAAAGTAGAGTAATAGATCTGCAGAGTTATACTCAATAATTAATATTAGTTTAGATTCTTATTCTCATTGTGGTAGGTACAACAGCTGTTATCAATTGTTTGCTATTTGCAATTGGATAAAGGCTGATACGAGTTATTTATTTTAAGTCATAGGCCTATTGCTTTTTGTGACCAATGAATGGACACACATCTTTTTTGACCATACTATCTTTACTTTGTCTTCCCCCTCACTAAAGCTGTCATAATCTATCACTCTCTTTTCCACCTTGCCAATCTATTATGTAATATACTGGAAGTATAAAGCAAAATAGATTTCTAATGTTTCAAGTAATACGTACTAAAGATCATAACACTGTGATATATATATATATATATATATATGTCAAAACGAGGCCCTTTCAGGGTTAGAGTGACGCATACATTATGCAAAAAACAAAGGAGAACTCTGGGAAGTTCCCAAATTTAGGTGGAGAGCAGCTCTAGTAAGACTTTGTCATTATCTAGCTCGGCGTGGATAGCACTGTGCTGATCCTATGCTTAAAAACTTTGCTAGATAAGCAGACATTTGAGGTGAGCAAATCTAGAGTGTCGCTAGTGTTGCAGGGTGCTCCTTACTACAGCTTTGTTTTTTGCATAATTTATGTGTCACTCTAACACCTGAAAGGGCCCTGTTTTGACTTATACTGGGTGCTCCCTTGTGTCTGGACAAAGATAAACCCCTCTGAAGAGCTCTAATGAGAGCGAAACACGTGTCAGGGGTTGCTTTACTCATTCCAGGTTGGCTTGGACGGTATTTGACCAGTCCAAAGCTGTAATACTGTGCCTGGAATGGTAAATGGCTTTTGTCATTTTACAGCTCGGCGAGGATGACACTGTGTCAATCATATGCTTAAAAACTTTGCTGGATTACCAGACATTTGAGGTGAGCAAATCTAGAGTGTCGCTGGTGTTGCAGGGTACTCCTTACTAGAGCTGCTCTCCACCTGAATTTGGGAACTTCCCAGAGTTCTCCTTTGTTTTTTGTGTGTATATATATATATATATATATATATATATATATATATATATATATATACACACACACACCTTTGTCGGTTTATAATTTTAAGTCTTCGAAACAAGTCTTTTTTGCTTAAAAAAGCTGCAAAACAACCTGTGTGTATTGACTATTTTTTTTAACAAATGCATGTAATTTGTTTATTTCTTGTATTTCTTGTTATGATTTATGTTGATGTCGGGATGGTGTGTCCTTGGGCAATTGCACTGTATTATATTATTGTATCTGTACAACTTTTTGCATTATCAATATATTTTATGTGTGTGTGTGTGTCTATATATATATATATTTGTTTTTTCATTCATTAATATCATGCTATATGGTGGGTATAGTATCATTGCAGGAGTACTTATATGGTATTCATATCCATTGTATTAAAGCCCTGAAGAAGTCCATTGTTAGGGACTAAAGGAGTTGGCTGTCTTTGCTATATACATGTGGAGTTTTTAAGATAATAAAGAGGAGAATTTGACACAGTTCACACATGAAATTGGGACTTTTGTTTTGTTGACGTCTGATGTGGTGCACCTCTATGCTTTGTATTATTTTTCTAGCCTTGTTTTAGGGTTTCACCTATGCAGCAGGTGCTTGTAGCGAGTGCACACAACTAGAACATTGAAGGTTTAACAACTATACTCTTGGAACACAGATTAGGTGCAGCAATGTATGGCCCACTGCCCTCTCTATATAGTACATTATCTTAAAAGGGCCTGAACGCACTTTCCATATTTCTGTCAATATTTTGAAAAGCTGTTGCACAGTAGCATGTCGAGATTTAAGGACAGACAGAAAGAGTTGGCACAGGATCTTTATTCCACACAAGCCAAAAAAGGCGTGAGTGGACCAAGTGGCCAGACTAAGGAAGGACTAAAAGTTAGGTTTAAAAAATTTGAAAGATTGAAGAAACAGAAATGGCCAGATGATGGGATGGGATTACACTCCAGAAATATTTGGACAACAACAGGATCCCAAGAGGATAGAGAATCCAAATTTTTCCCCACTTTTGAAGATTTAGATGAAGAATCATTGAAGGAGTGGGAAGACAATTTGCAAAATGCATCATCTACGATGATGCAGATTTTGATCAGAAATGCAAAAAAAAAGTCTGCAAGCTGCAAGCAGAAACAGAAAAAGTGGAGAAGGAAATTGAGGCTTCTGATCTGAAAGAGGTGGTAAAAAAAGAGCTATGAAATCTTTGACAGAATAGTGGAGGATTACCAGGATCTATTTACGTGATAAACAATTAAGAAAAACCAAACATGATGATATGGATTACAAGGAAGGAAGGACTTACACCTTTGCACGCAAATATGATAATGTGACAATACCAGGTGAGGGTAAGAGGGGACGAGATGAGATTCTGGTTCTGTTAGTAGCAACTCTGACATCTATGGAAAGCAAAACATCACAAGAAGGGGCTCCATCAACATTCACTCCACAAGGTCCATCAACTTTTTAGTGGAGATGGAAAGACTACGTTTGGGAACCAAGTTAACACAAAAAGAACAAAAATCTAAAGGGGTGAGAGGAAATGGAAAACAGTGGAGGCAGCAGGAGTACACACTCGCTCCAAAAGGAACTAGATGGGCATACTACTGGAGGTACAGCATCTGCAGTGTTATAGCATGTACAGGGGTATAGAGAATGATACAGATCACATGACTCAGGTCAATAAACTGGTGATTGCTAGTTTGTCAAATCGCTCCTTCAATATGGCTGAAAGCAATGTTTTGAAAAAGGAACTGGGGGTTTTTGCCCTCCACAGATGGGGACCCAGTTGATGTTTTTGTCGATCTGTTTAAATTCACTTGTCTGTTGAAATTAGAGAGTCATTTCAATTCCAATCCTATGCAACCTGTTCCATTAATTGAACGTGCACAACCACCTGTACAAACTGTATTGGATCTGTAAGACGTACAATTGGTGATGTCCTTACCAAACAATGAATCAGCGGAGGTTGATAATCTAAGAAATGAACTGGAAGTAGTTGAAGATGTGTATATAGAAAGTGGTTTAAAACCCCGCTCAACATTCACACCATCTGAGACCAACCATGATACTGATTTATTTAGGGAGAGGGTGACAAAAGATCTATACACATTTTTGGAGAGACCTAGGAACCAAACACTCAGAGGTCATAATCTACCTGGGGCAGTAGGAATTAAACTCAAAGATCTGAAATCAGACGAGACCATGGTAATTATAGTAGCTGACAAGGGGGGGATGTAGTGATAATAAATAGGTGTGACTTTATCGAGGAGATACGTAAACAACTTGTGGATACTAGTAATTATGAACATATCCAACACAATCCAATAAAGACATTGACCTTATACATTAACATGCGATTAACTGATTGGTGTGAGAGCTGTCTGATTACGGATGATTAGTATAGTTATCGCTCCGCAAAAGATCCACGATTCCTGTGCGATAGCCTTCAGAAGGAAGGCAGGAAGTGACAGTCTATTAGGCTTGTATTCGACTTTTCAGGTTTTAAAGTAATGTTTTTAATAAGAATTTCTGCAATATTTTTACCTTGTATTTTCTGTTCTGCAATTTGTTGTTACTCGGCTCTGCCGGTCTGTGTCTAGAGGGCATCACTGCCGACTCCCTAGAGACCATTTTTACCCCTGGATTGGGGCCTGTTTTACTGCCGCCATATTGGGAAGTCAGCATTCTAGCAGCTGACTTCCCCATCTATTTTAAGCGTGATATGCTGCAGACGCGCAGCGATAGCCTTCAGAAGGAAGGCAGGAAGAGGCAGGCTATCAGGCTTGTACTCGACTTTTCAGGTTTTAAACTGACGTTTTTAATAAGAATTCCTGCAATATTTTTACCTTGTATTTTCTGTTCTGCAATTTGTTGTTACTCTGCTCTGCCGGTCCGTGTCTAGAGGCCGTCACTGCTGACTCCCTAGGGACCATTTTTACCCCTGGATTGGGGCCCGTTTTACGGCCGCCATATTGGGAAGTCAGCATTCTAGCAGCTGACTTCCCCAGCTATTTTAAGCGCACGATGCTGCAGACGCGCAGTGATATCCTTCAGAAGGAAGGCAGGAAGAGGCAGGCTATCAGGCTTGTACTCGGCTTTTCAGATTTTAAAATGACGTTTTCAATAAGAATTTCTGCAATATTTTTACCTTGTATTTTCTGTTCTGCAATTTGTTGTTACTCGGCTCTGCTGGTCCGTGTCTAGAGGCTGTCACTGCCGACTCCCTAGGGACCATTTTTACCCCTGGATTGGGGCCTGTTTTATGGCCGCCATATTGGGAAGTCAGCATTCTAGCAGCTGACTTCCCGAGCTATTTTAAGCGCACGATGCTGCAGATGTGCAGCGGACGCGCACCGCGGGCGTGCCAATGGCGCACACAAAGCAAGCCTGTCTGCGCCTGACCGGGCCCAGGGGCCAGTACCCCTGCCCGATTCGACCCTAGTAGAAAAGTCTACGACGCTAACTTCCTCTATGCACGCAGTCCTGCCGCGTCTGAGCTAGGATCAGATAGGGGGGAAGGGAAACACACTGATACCGTTCCACGGACAGACAGTCATAAAATGTTTCAAGGTGCTCTGCAGAGCAGCACTGGGAGAAGCCAAACTAAAGATGAATCAATAAGCACTCTTTTTTTGGCCAACTGTAGATCTTTAGTGGCACACAAACTAGATATCAATCTTCTCTTTAGTACACAGAGACCCTTAGTTATATTTCTAACTGAGACTTGGCTTGATGAAGGGTCAGGGCCTGATATAGCATTAGCTCTGCCCAGCGACTATTCTATAATAAGATTGGACAGACCCTCGGGAAAGGAGGAGGAATTGCCATTATCTTTAAAGATACATTGAGAGTCTCCACGCATCCCCTCCTCCTCCCCGATTGTGAGAGTCTTCTTTTCTCTATTTATCTCAGCCCTCAGTTCACATTGGCAGGTGTTTTAATATACCACGCCCCAGGGCCAGCTCAACAGTTCCTGGAAGCCCTTCCAGACAAGGTTGCAGAACTGATCTATACCAGACCAAACTTTACGATCCTTGGGGATTTTAATATCCATGTTGAAACTCTAAATACTGCAGCCAGAACCCTTTTAGATGATATAAAAGCTCTAGATCTCATTCAATTGATTCAAGGGCCCACTCACAATAAAGGGCACACGATTGACCTGGTTTTTAGTAATTCCCCGGAATTGAAATCCCTTTCCCCGTCCCCTTTAGTCTGGTCTTATCACATGTTAGTTTCGCTGACTCTGACTCTTAAAAAAATGTCAAGATCTTCCACACTAGATCGCGTCCACATAGGCGATGGCATATGCTGAATGCTAATGAATGGACTGACACACTCAAGGAATCTATACCCGTTCCTCAGGGAAGCACAGCTGACTCCTCAGTAGCCTTCAACAACTGGATAACAAACAGCCTGGATGCCACACTTCCATGTATATCAGGGATAGCTGGCAATCGGAAAAGAAAAGCTCCTTGGTTCTCCCCCCAGGTTCAGGTACAGAAAAGACTCTGTATGCGTCTTGAAAGAAAGTGGAGGAAATCTTATGACAAATCCCTCAAGAAGCAATATAGGGAAGCTATTAGAAGATTTCATGTTGAAATTAAAGCAGCGCAGAGCAAATATTATGCGATTAAGACAGAACAAACTGCTAACTCCCCCAGAGAAGTCTTTCACATTCTCAAAGAAATAGTGTGTCCTCACATTCAAACTGAAGACATTGAAGCCTCTGTTGAACAAAGCAACAAGCTTGCTTCTTTTTTTCAAAACAAAATTGCAGACATCTACTCGGCTTTCCCTAACCAGTCCTCAGGAAGGAAGCAAACAAGATATTACGCACATAGTTAGCCTAACTAAGATCCCGGCTCTCTCCATAGAAATAACATT
Source organism: Pleurodeles waltl (assembly GCF_031143425.1). NCBI lineage: Eukaryota > Metazoa > Chordata > Amphibia > Caudata > Salamandridae > Pleurodeles > Pleurodeles waltl. Next base: position 762,048,778 of record NC_090445.1, read on the forward strand.
GAATCTCTTAAGCATTCTTAAGTCGGGTTCCCCTCTAGACCCGGCCCCTCCTTCCATCTTAGTTAAGGGGGCGTCTACCATAGTTCCCATCTTGACAGATTTATTAAATCTATCTTTGACCTGTGGCTCCTTACCACCTCAGTGGAAGCATGCAATAGTAAAGTCTTTGCTTAAGAAACCCAACCTGGATCCATCGGTGTTGAATAACTACAGACCTATTTCTATGCTACCTACTGTCGCTAAAATTCTTGAGAAACATGTAAATATCCGTCTTTCTAAGTTTCTGGAGGAAAATCACATTCTTCATCCCTCTCAGATGGGCTTTAGGCCCTCCCATAGCACTGAATCAGCCTTGGTAGGTATGACAGAAGTCAGGAAACAAATGGGCCAGGGTATGATCTCCGCAATCGTGATGTTGGACCTTAGCGCAGCCTTTGACACCGTGGACCATGGCATTCTCCATATATTGAGGGAAAGTGGAATCAGTGGAAAAGCCCTTAAATGGTTCACTCAATTTTTAGACGGTAGAACTTTTCAAGTTCTTGATCGCTCCTTTTTGTCAGAGAATATTAAGAGCCTCTGGGGAGTACCGCAGGGGTCCCGCCCACTGTTTAATAGCTATATGATTCCATTGGTTAGAATAGTTGAACCCTTTGGTCTCTCGATAGTGTCCTATGCCGACCACACTCAGCTTGTAGTTTCTCTCTCCTCCGCTCATGACTCCTTTAAATCTCAGCTTGCCCCCTGGGCAATCTCCAACTGGATGACGGAGTGTAAACTCAAGCGGAATGGAGATAAAACTGAGGTACTGATCATGGGTTATCATTCACTCTCCCCTCAAGTAACCCTGATCTCGGACCCCTTAGAAGATCTTCCATCCCCTAAGAATCACATCAAGAGCTTGGGTGTATGATTCGACCCATGGCCCTCTATGGATAATCAGGCAAATAAAATATCCGCTACTTCTGTTGGAATTTTCAGACTCCTTAGGAAAGTCTTTAAAGTTCTCCCATTCACTGCCAAAAGGCTCATAGTACAAGCTCTTATTACCTCCCGGATAAACTATGGAAATACCTTGTTTCTGGGCTCTCCAAAATACGTTAAAAAAAACTGCAGGTGCTTCAGAACACGGCAGCACGCCTTCTTTACAACTTGCCCAGACATCATTCGGCTAAACCGACCCTTGCAGCTCTTCACTGGCTTCCCATTGAGCAACGAATAAAGTTTAAGACGCTCTGCTATATCTGCAGATCCCTGTATGCTAAGGGTCCTCTGCTTCTACACTCCTTAGCCACTTTTTATGCGCCAACTAGATACCTTAGGTCTTCCTCAGCAGCACTAGCAGTCTTACCATCTATAAAAAAAATTCTAATGGGGAGGAAGGTCTATGGCCTTCCTCAGTGCTAAGCTTTGGAATTATCTGCCTATTTCCCTTCGGCAGACCATACATGAATTATCTTTCCGTCATCCCCTAAAGACCTGGCTGTTTTAACACCTGCGCCTTACGCCTGACTGATGAAGATCACTATCGCAAGCGCTGGGAAGCCTCAGGGCAGCCATGCGCTATACAAATCTAACATAACATAAATATACTACCTAAAATTCACAAGGGAGGTGACTTCCCCCCAGGGAGACCTATCATTTCACGTATCTCCTCGCCCACTGAACAGGCATGTGGACAAATTTTTACAAACATGTGTCTGCAGTTTACCAGCATTCATACAGGACAGTAAGGATATACTAAATACATCTGAAGATGTCACTTGAAAACAGGACCTGATGTTTGTTACAGTGGATGTTGTAAGTTATTTACTTGCATCCAGAAACACTTTGGCATTAGGGATGTTGAGTCCTTTCCACGTACTAGAACTGTGGACTATGTGAAACACAATAAAATGATCATGGAGATGATAGATATCATTCTTTCCAGGAACTATTTTCTCCATGATTGTAGTTGGTATCACCAGATACAAGGCACTACGATGGGTTTCAGGTTTGCCCCCTCTTATCCCGGCATGTTCATGGGCTGGTTTGAGCGAGAGCTTGCCTGGGTAGGTATGAGTGGGAGCATGCCTTAGGCCGATATGCCTCCCCATGGACTGATTCCATAGTCTTTTCGGGGAGGTATATCGATGACATCATTATGCTATGGAAGATAATTGTAGACCAACTGTGAGCATCCCATGTTTTCCTCAGTGACAAACCTTATAATATTAAATTGACCCTAACTCACAGCAGGAAAAGGAGAGAATTTTCTTTTCTATGTGGAGGATAATACTATACAGAGTACAGTGTTCAGAAAAGCCACGGCCTGCAATAGCATCCTTCATGGAATCAGTACTCACCCTAAATCAGATGACATTATCCCATTTGGGGAAATTAGGAGCACAGGGCTTAACTGTTGCTCGAGGGAAACATTTCCTACCAACATTACTAATGCTAAACAGAGATTCAGGACCAGGGGGTATGAGGAAAGTATTCTCACTAAAGCAGAAGAAAGGACTGAATGAGTGGTAAAGGGTGACAACCTTAGAAAAGATCTGAAACGTGAAAGAAGAAAAAAAAAAGGCAATTTACCATTTGTCACTCAATACACTATGTTTAGTGATGACATTTATATAGTCCTGAGAAGACATTGGTATTTACTAACTGAGGTCCCTGGGTTCAGGGACAATGTGTCCAACAAACCCAAAGTAATTTTACGCAGGGGCAAAAGTTATGCCCCAGCTATGTGACTACACCTAAAGGGTTGACGTGGCTACCAGCTCCTTTGAGGGGGGTTCCAGACATGTCAAGAATGTAAAGTGCAGATTTGGTCGGAACAAAACTAAGCATCTATGTTATAATATTACCAAAACATATGAGATTCAACATTTTATTGCCTGTAAAGCAATTTGCCATTTACATCATGGGTTGTGGTTGTAACACAATATATGAGGGAAGTACAGTAAAATCCCTCAAATTCTGGACTCAGGAACATATACAGACTTTAACAAATAGGGACATAAGATCCTGACGACATTCCACTTGATGGAACACCATGCATCCAATAGTGAAATATGGTTCCATGGAATAGATCATATACCGCCTGACCATAGGGTGGGGTAACAGGGAGCGGTCATTGCGATACATGAAGGCTGCATGGATTTGTCACCCACGTAGTGTGAAATGGGTCATAATACCGATGAGGAATTTCATTATTTTTTATGAATCATATCCGTATAGGATTCTTGGGCATGGGTCAGGGATATAGTAAATGTCTGAAATGGATATAAGTAAATCAGGTCCACCACAGTAACACATGTGGTATGGAATACCAGGCTATGGGTCACACTTATGCTGATTCTAGAAATATGTCCGATATATTGTGATTTATGTTCCTGCTAGAAACTGTATAATAAAGTATTACAACACTGTAGAAACATCTCAAGGCCAAATATGTCAGATTAATATGACATAATGGTAATGATTGTCTTGCTGCATCCTCCTTTGTAAACTGCCATTTTTTTGACGTGTTCAGCAAACCCCACATTTGATATTATGTTATTTTCAACCCCCCTTCTCTTTTTTCTTCTTGCTTTTTCTGTGTACCCCCTCCTTTTTTGGGCTTTAGAATATTCGATTTGATAGTGGCACATCTTATTTACCATTTATGAAGCTTATCTAGTGAAACTAATTGGTACAGATTATCCTTATGTTAATTATTTGTTTTATTATTTTTCACTTTTTCTCTTGGTGTTTTATGGGATACATGTAAAATGCCTGCACTAAATACATAGGCCTTTTAAGTAACGGTGGTTGTACAATGTTGGACCACAGAATGATTGATTTGATAATTTTAGGATAAGGGTCATTGCCCCGCTATTTCATGTTAGAGAGGTTCTTGACTCTGCCTCAACATGGCTGATGAGAATTCCAACAATTTGTACTTTGCTATTTGGCAGAAATAGATTGGCTTATTTGTGAACACAGAAATATTATGCATTATATGCTGACGTCAGAACCTTAGATGATAACGAAGAAGTAGTATGGGTCTCTAGTTGACTTAACAGGCCTCTCCTATGAGGATTCTATTATTATTATACACATATTAAACTTGTGATCATTATGGAATACAAACATATTACTTGATAAGTATAACACTGCAAGTAGATCACTCCACTTTAAGATGGCTGGCACGGCCCATTACTTGGTCAGGGGCTGAAGATTTTATACAGAAGTATGAATCTGAGATGGCAACAAAGCAGGGGTATGGGTCACGGGTGACTTGGTCATATGGAGACCTTAGAATTTCAGAGGACAGAGATACAGAAGTATGGGTATCTGCTTGATTTAACAGGCCTTTCCTTGGGGAATCTGTAATTTTATATATATTGAACATGTGATAATTGGAAAATACAAATATTTTACTTGTTGAGTATAACTCTGCAAGTATATTACTTCACTTTAAGATGCCCGACATAGCCTCTAACTTGACGCTGATGGTCATGTGCAGGCAGACGGATTTGAGATGACAGCAAAGTAGAAGTATGGGTCTTTGTTCGATTTGGTCAGCTGCCATTGGTTATATGTGGCCGCCAGAATCTCAGATGACAACGATGCAGGGGTATAGGTCTTGATTTGACTTAATGGGCATCCTAAATGTTTTTATTTTTGTTATTATACCTATAGTGAACACGTGAATCATTTTTGGTACTGACCATTATGAAATACAAACACTGTATTTCATTAAGGATAACTGCAAGGCACACCACTCCACTTAAAGGTGCCCAACGTAGTCCCTTACTAGGTCCCACACCAATGGTTAACAATAACTAGGTAACCGGCAGGCACACAGGTGCAATTACTTCTTAGGGGAATCCACACCGGCTTACATAGGAAGACGCACCCACAACCTGGTTTCATCGTCATTTCGTTTCATGAGAGGTGAAAGTGACAGGTTTGCACAGCTCTCTGCACCAATTGTAGTAAGTATTTGGGTGTTGTGGATACAGGGTCTTTAGCCAGTTGACTGTACATCTCTTATATTATATATGTGCTCCTTTGGGGGCACTGCATTGATACGGGTAGGGACCCCTGTAATTGGAGGTCATTATTTACATGTAAATTTATTGCTTTTCACTTAAAATACTGAGGATTGTGGTTGGGAGACATTAATTTGCCAACTCCCTCCTCTTTCCTATGCCGGTGTTTTTTCCTTGATCTTCACACGGACCAATCATTACCAATGGCAGGATGTCAAGATTATCCTAGACTATTGAGATGTTTGGTGCCCGTTTCACTCACCTTTTAGGGTTTCCTTGTGGACAGTGAAGCATTTAATTCTGAGCTGTTCCTGGGTCCACATGATGAACATGCTATTGTGTACAAATCGCATTTGAATTGACATGCCGCACATCAACTTTACGGACATACTGGTGCAAATAATTGAGCTCAGGGGTCTGGTATGTGGCTAAATAGAAACAAATTATTTACTCTCCAATAATATCCTCTGTTTTTTAACAAATAGGTACCAATTGGGCAAATTTGCCCAGATCTTCCATGTAGCTGATTCCAGAAAAGGGGACTGATGGAAATTGATTAATACGTATTTGTGGAAGATTGGAAAACAAATATTTCTTGTACATACAGTATCTTTTTTCATAAGGTGGCTGCTCCTGATAAAGTAATATGTCCGCCATTGCTTTTTGGCCCCTTTAGTCTAATATTATAGGCTTATTCTTATGGTGGTCACCATTTCTGTCTCATTAGACTTGTACAGTGACTGAGATGTATTTGGACAAAGTGATGAAGGAATCCCATTAGGTTCATCGATGAAGTCTTTACTACATATTCGACTTGGAGAGATTAAATTCTTAATCTTATTGTGGTATGTACAAATGTGGTTATCAATTTATTGCAGTTTGCAAATGGGCAAGGGCTGACGCAGTTGTTTATTTTAAATCATAGGGCTATTGTTTTTTTGTGACCAATGAATGGACGCATATCTTTTTTGACCACGGTGTCTTTCCTTTGTCTCCCCCCTCATTAAAACTGTGAAAATCTATCACTCTCTTTCCCATCTTGCCTATCTATTATGTAATATACTGGAAGTATGAAGCAAAATTTATTATAATGTTTCAAGTAACACACATTAAAGATCATAACGTTATGATATATGTTTTGACCTTTGTTACATGTGTTGAATAGTCCCTCTAGGTTTAAAATTTTAAGTCTTCGATATAAGTCTTTTTTTACGTAAAAAAGCCAAACAACAACCTGTGTACATTGATTCTTTTTTAACAGATGCATGACATTTGTCCATGTCTTGTATTTCTTGTTATACGTTATTTTGATGTGGGGATGGTGTTGTCCTTGGGCAATTGCACTGTATTATATTATTGTATCTGTACAATTTTTTGTATTATCAGTATGTTTTAAGTATGTATACATATCTATATATGTTTTTGTCGTTCACTAATGTTGTGCTATGTGGTGTGTATAGTATCACTGCAGGTGTACTTATATGGTATCTGTATCCATTGTATTAAAGCCCTGAAGAAGTCCATTGTTATGGACGAAACGTGTTGGCTGTCTTTCCTATATGTGTGTGACTTTTTAAGAAAATAAAGAGAAGTATTTTACACAGTCCACACATGTGACTGGGACATTCTTTTTATTAACCTCTGGTGTGGTGCAACTCTGCACTTTGTATTATTGTTCTAGCCTTGTTTTAGGGTTGCACATTAGCAGCAGGTGCTTGTAGTAAGTGCACACAGCTAGAAAATTGAAAGTTTGAGAACTATGCTCTCGGAACACGGGTTAGGTGCGACACTTTATGGTTCGCTACCTTCCCTATAAGGAAATTAAAGTGTTTTTGCGAAGCAGGCATTGAGGGGTGGGCCAGGACTGCCTTGTGGTACTGCTTAAACATACAGTGAAGCTGGTATCTATATTAGGTAACCTGAAGATTTCTGTGGCTTTATATCATAAATTTTACCTCATGGCCCAGATTCATTTGGATTGGTACAGAAATGCTCGGCCAGTCTTAACTGAATCCTCCAACTGGATTTTCCACCAATGGCTTTACACACTCACGATTAAATTAAGACTGTATCCAAATGTCTAATGAATAAAATCTGATTTTAATCGGATTACCAAATTTTTTGCAAAATCTATGATGATGCAGGTATCACTTTTCAAAACTGGATTTTCTCCATCATGCGTCTATGGCTATCATGTCTCTTCTTCCAAATATGCAGGACTTTTGAGATCAATTATTTTAAGATTGAATAGTTTAGTTTTGCAGGGAGTGAAACATTTGAGGGATGCCTTGAGAATGCAGTTGCTGTTCACTTACAAACTGTGCTCTTTGGTGTAATTCCTGGTCAGTGAAAACAATGCAAGTAATAGTAATTTAGGCACTTAAAATCAGAGCTATGCCTTTTCAGTCATAAGCATGCAAAAATGTGCACTCACTCTGGTCTGTTTCATTGAACAGTCAGCTTGACAGACATATCTGTGGCTTTTTCTTATACCCAAACCACAGCGTCTTGTTACCAAGGATGGGGAATGAATCAAGAGGAAGGAATGGTATTGGACAGCCAGCTTCTAATCGATTACTTTACTGCTATCCATTTTCGTAAATTAAGAATCACTTTTTGAAAATATATCGGAAGCCCAAGCTCTATACAATCTAAGTGGAAATGTAGAAGTAACTGCCCGACAGATGTAGGGAAAATGACACCAAAATCACAATTACCCAGTCTTAGATCTAGCTGAGTGTACAAAGGATCAATCCAAAGAAAGGCAACCTTAAAGACCCTAGTAATGGTCCAACAAGGAATGGTCACTTTGTGTTTACTTCCTTGCGTTCTTCACCAGAATACAAAGAGGTGAATAGAAACCCATTCGGGTGAACTACTGTCAAGAACCTCAAAACATGATATTTAAGGTATTACAAATCTTGTTCGTCAAGGAGGAATTACGTCCCAAAAGATATACTGGAATACATATGTATTTGTTTATGTGATAATACAAATGAATTCAAAAACTAGGCTGAGATTACACCAGTAGAACACCCTTGTTTCAGAAAAAAAAAACTGAAGCACTTGTTAACTCGCATAGCTGAAATGATGGCAACGAGTAGCCAAACAAATTATAGGTTTGTACATAAAATAAGGCAAAATTAAAACTAAATTCAGTTGGGAATATGATATCTTTTGAGACATAATCTAAAAAGTTGTTTATTTATAGCTTCATCACAGCAGCCAGACCTCCACTGTATAAATCTTATGTGTATCCACTTGGATACCGTTTTCAGCTATGAACCCAGCAAATTATATTATAGTTGGCAAACCTTGTGCGAGAGCCAATTCATTTCCCCAGTGCTCATGGACAGAGTGCAGAGCACATTTTCTTGCAGTGCATCTTCTAGCACGTTTTCATATGTACTGACTTGACATCTTCAATTACCTAGGTTAGTGCAAAGATAATCTGTCAGAGACCAATCCATTAAAAAGGAGTTCAGAGGAAGGACTGGAGAAGTTTACACTAATTCGGCAACAAAATCTAGTCTCTGGAGGTGGTAAACATTGGAGAACCAAATATGGGGGCAGTTTTCAGTGTTCACGCTGAATATTGAGATGCTAAGACTTCTGCTGAATGACTAGTCAACTCCGGAGCTAAATAACAGCTAACAAGAAAAAAACGTAAGCTCCCATTCATTAGGAGTATTTGGAAGTGACTGAGGGTCTGATTTAGCTTTTGATGGAGGGAGTAGTGCCTGTCAGGACGGCAGAAGACATTACTTGGCAGTTTATGGTCCACTTGGATATTCAACACCTAAGTCAAGTGAACAACAAACTAAGATGATGATCATTATCACAACAAGCGCTGGCAAATGCAAAAGGTCGGCCATAAGTGAGAGTTATTGGCTTAGTGAGTGTCTTTTAGCCATGTTGTGCAGCAGTGTGCACCATGGCTGAAAAGTTAGAAAAAAGTACTATGACACATGGCCTACAAACATATGCCCTCTTATGAAGTGCTGCAACTAAAAGAAAAAAGTAGCCCTTAATGTGCGAGCAGTGGATGGACACTGGACAGGGAAGCAGTACTTGGGTCATGCGCTAGAGGAGGGACAAACACATAAGAGGAAGTGAAAGGGGCATGAGCTGCCCAAAGAGAAGCAAGGGAATGAAAGTTATGATGAAGCCAACCAATGGTAAGCAACGAGTGGGCTCTAAGGCCCTTGTAAGTAAACTAAATGTCTTGCAAGTGACACCGCATGTGCTGTCTCAAGCGAGAATTAAAAATATACCATGCCATACTTCCTACTCTTGCTGGAAGATGTAAGACTCAGTGAGTGCTAACTTGCTCCCTCATAGGCATGCTGCTGTTGCATAAACTCCATTTTCCTCAAGAAAATTAAGAAACATTCCTAAGTCACGAAATATGCTTTCACTTACAGAAGAAGGGTGGGAACTGTCATTCTCCTGTAAAGCAGTCATTGGTGGTCTTATAAAGGGAGAGAGCACTTAGATATCAAATATCTGTGGTGACTAAAATCTCTTGGTGAATAGATTGGAAGGCAGCAACTGAAAACTGATTTTGCAATTATTTGTCGGATTTTAATGGCCTGTGAGTTGACAATAGAATAAAGGGATGTGATACTATTCTCAGGTTTCAGAAGATGACTTGGAAATATAAAGTAGTAAAGTGTCATTTAGATTTACTTTGCTTTTTCCCAATTTACCCAGCAACTTTGATTGGGACAAAAACTGAACTCTGAAACAACTTCTGGATCTGGAATGAGCGAAGGACCAAAACTTCAACTTGGAGAGGTCTCAACTCAAAGTCTTTCTGTGTTTGGCAATGTAAAGTTTTGCCCATCTGTCTTGAATGGCCTTCGGGTTCATTGGTGCGTAATCATTACAGCCATTAGAGTTCTGACTTGACCACAGGCACCACAGGCCAATATTTTGAGTATCTATCATAGACATTTGCATGTGACAGTCCTTACATCCTTTTGGGATGTGTCATTACCCTTGCACACCGACACTGGAAAGATTTTGAAGCAGTAAGGGCCTCAGAGCGGCAAGAGGTAGCGCTGTATCCATGTATGGAGGCCCAGACAGAAAGGAACTACTGTCAGCATGAGGGAGTGGCGCCTAAATAGGCCCCATATGTCATTTTCACGGTGGAGCAACATCAGTGTGGAGCAGCACAGCGCCACATACCGGTGCACACGGGTACTGCTAAAAAAAAAATCCAACATTCAGCCTGACGCCTGGGGAATATTCAAAATGTAAGGAATCTGCAGCTAGAAGTCTCCATCTGAAAAGCTAATGCTTGTTTTGGTTTAAACTTGTTTTTGCAGAATGTTATTGTTTGGCGAGCCACTGGACTCCCGCCAATGTGAAGAAAAAAATGGCTAAAAGCAAAAAATATTTTTTAGGTTTCAAAATGCATATATTACGAAAGCAGCCTCTGGCATTACAGGAACTACTTTATCTGTGGATGTGCTCCTTGTAACACAGCAAAATTATGTCACTGACAGATATGTTAGCCAAACACAGTAATGGAGGAAGAGGGTTAGCTGAAAGCCCCTTTGAGTTAGTAAATAATTTAATTTTAGTACGTATATAATTTTGGTAAAATCAGAAGGTCCTGTTGACGTCAGCCTTAAAAACATTATATTTTACCCAGTGTACCAAATATGAAGCCTTGCAGAAGAGAGGTACTAGAATCAAGAATCTCGTATCCATGAGTGATACAAGATGCTAGCACCAGACTTACCACTACACAATGGATAAAAGCCAATATGTGACAAAAAGATGGTCTGAAAACCTAAAACGTTAAAGTTTCCAAATGATCTAGATAATGCAGCAATTGTAAAAAAACAGGTGATTATATCCTGGAAAAGACAGAGAAAACTGTTGGGGCTTTAGGAACAAAACAAAGCTGTGAGGGGATGCACTTTAACCGAATATAAATAGTGTACTATTTACTGGATGGTACAAATAAAAGCGTCTGGCAAGCGTTAGCCACCAAAAAGGCAATTTCCGTTTAGAAGTACCCTTAGCATACCTAACTATAGTCTCAATGAAATTATGCAGAAAATAAGCTAAGATCAAGAAACTACTCCATTAAGTGACCGCATTTCAGAATTAAGCATGCAAACGTAAAAACCATTCATAATGACACTTCTAGCTTACTTCTGAAGGAAATGTTGAGGATGGCGTTATCCTTCTCCAGAGCTGTCATTTGCCACTACAGATTTTGGTTTAACAGGTGCTTCATAGCATCGAAACAGCTAATCATGTAACAAAACGGTTTGCAAAGTTAACTAATGTTAAACACTTGGGTCACACTGACCAGGCAAAGACAGATTTCACACTGACCTAAAGCACAACTGACTCACTGAAGAGTTTACTAAATTTTTTAGGGTCGAGCCTGCGTTGCATGCGCTCACGCATGCGTATCGCAGTGAGACGCTTTAGTTATTAGAAAAGGGCTCGGAGCCCTGTCGACGTCACGTCAGTGTGTTTCATTGGTTCGTGGGCTTGCATAGTAAAATCTGCTTGCTTTCATTAGTGGAAGGCATGCACAAGTCATGCCTTTTCCGGTGGCTAGCCCTCCTCGAGCGCAGCGACCAAGTACAGAAAACATGCGAGGCTCGCTGTTTTCTGTCGGATCGTGGACTACTTTTTCTCTATTTTCCTAGCGTGATTTAGCTTGGCAGAAGTCGAGCGCTTTACACAGTTAATTTCACTTTTTCGGATTACGTACATAAAAGAACTTTTGCCGATAGATGAAAAGTCGGGTTAGGAGTTTACAACGCGATCAGCTCTAACATGAGCAAACGCGAGACCCGTTGCATTGCAAATGCTTGTTAGTTGTGGTACTCCGATTGATATGATTGCTTCTAAGCGAAGGGTACGCTGATTGAATCTGAAAGTTGCTTTCACACATTTTTTCGTCACATACCCAAGACGCACAAGAGGCATGTGTGAAACATCAATGTAGCAGAGCAAGAGACAATAGACAACAATTTCAGAATAGATTCTTGCCAGTGCATGGAGCAGCAACAAAATGATACTGAGACGAGTGCAGTCAGCTCAACTATACCAGACAAACAAATGTCAAATAATATTAAACCCAGCACATAAATATGTAACATACAGGAGCAGAAGGAAGTGAAAGACGGGGGTGCAAAAATTGACTGTGGAATGAAAGAAGGTCCACGCTGGGGATGGTGTGGACATGGGCTCACTGCCTTTAGCTTTCTGGTCTTTTTAACAAAGAGCTGCACAGTGCCTCCTGCTAGGAGGTATAATTCTAACAGAGTGGATCCATTGAGAAGACCACATGGGAGAGACTATAAGTTGTATCTAAACACCTTAGAGCACTCTTACTGTTTCTTTTGTTTCAACATTTCGATAGTAGTCTACGGGGCATAGGTGAAACAACATGCTTCAGTGCTGTAACATGAAACAAAATCGCACTCAGGTTAGGAGAGGTGTGAAAAAAATAAACAATTACGCCCCAAAGGCTGTGCAAACCACCAGCGTGCAAGACCTTTTCTAAATTCCTTCGGGTTATTGATGCCTTTTGAGCTCAAAGGAAGAGAGTGCTATTCATTTATTTATGGATTTATAGAGGGCCTCCATCCAACGTTCTTTACATTGGTAAAGGTACCATCTTTCACGATACAATATTAATGTAAAATGATTGATACAATTTGAAAAACGATTTCTTTTCACACAAATGGGTAAAACATGGTGAGAAGATACCTAACATGTGTGTAGAAAAGGCAGTAAGGGAATGTTTAAGTCAATGCAAAAAATAAAGATTTAGGGCTAAATAAACTGGGCAGGATCTGGGGCGAGTGCTGTTAAAATTTTTAAAAAGCAGCACTGTAGGACTAAGGAAGGTTCTGCAAGAGGCAAGAACAGTAGCAGAGGCTGAAGCAGTAGAGCAAGGGATAAAAGCTAGAGAGGTCAAAGATAGCGAGGTCTAGTTCAGGAGGGAGTTAACTGAGCGTTACCAAAAACTGTAACAGTCCTTCACAGCTCCGAAGTTAACCTGCACAAGACTATGTGCTTCATTATGAGTTTGGCAGGCAGCAGAGGCCACCCGCCAAACTCTTTGGGCCGTAAAACCACCCGTTGACCCTATTACGAGTTTCCAGCTGGCCCAGCGGGAAACTCACCACAACACTGACACTGGCTCGTAATCAAGCCGGGGACAATGTTCCGGTGTGTCGGGAGCGACAGCACCCGTCGCTCTTTCCATTGCCTGTAATTCAGGCACCTCGTCTCCACCAGCCTTTTTTTCCAGCACTGCCCTGGCAAATTTAAGACCACCAGGCCATCAGCGGGCCTAAAAGTGGTGGTACCAGCAGTCGTAATGTGGAGGTCCGGTCGTAATGTGGAGGTTGGACCGCCACTGCGAGTATTGCTGTCTTAAGACCACCACACTCGTAATGCAGGCCTATGTTTGGTCGAAAGGGTAGTGGGAGTACCAAACAAGCACAGTGTGGAAGTTTCATGGTTCCTTATGAACCACTGATGAACTTTTACATTTCTGGTGCTAATCTTTAGCAGCTAAGTAGACGTTTATTTTCTCCTCTCTGCTTGACACTGATTAATACTTGTATTTTTTCCGATAGCGGGCTCATCGCAGCCTTTTTCACTGTCGCTGGACCACACATCCGTGCTCCTGTTGCCGCTGAACTAAGCCTCGGGCCGCGAGAGTGGGGTGCAGCGTTCCTGCCGCTAGGCACATTGCAAGTGCTTGCCGATTGGGCGCAAGTCTGTCAGTTTCCAAAATAGAAGCTGACAGACGAGTCTGTTTCGCCTCGCTCGCCAAATTCTCTGAGACACCTGAAAGCCTGACGCACACGATTCGTGGGTCAGTATTTATACGGTACATAGTGCCAATGTGATATTAAGTGGAAAGGCAGTTCTTCGACGCCTGCTGAGCACATTCGGTTGAAAAGCGCTCTTCGCGCTCACATACTGCCTAGGGGTCCGGCCCAAGTGTTTATCCCTTTATTATATATATTACAGTGATTTTTCTGCCGTGCAGATTTCAAAGGGTGTGTGGGCTCCAGAGACAAAACCTGACTAGTGCTTAGCTATTTCACCTAGCTTCAAAAGCTGCCTTTGGCATCCCATAGAGTCCTGCCTGTGCCTCTGGTCCCCTTTGTTATCAGCCGGTCATGCACCGGCCAGGATGGGGGAAGAGTATACAGAGGCAGAGTCCCTACAGGTGCTCCCAATAGATGACGAGTTTTCCCAGGCTGTTGACGCCTCCATACGTCAAGTGGTGGCAGCAGCAATTAAACCTTTTGAACGCCGCCTGCGCTTGCCCTTTACTTACAGGGGTTCTCTGAACAATCTCCCCACAAGGGCTTCCCTCTTGAAGCGTCCACCCCATAAACGCAAGGGCGAAAAGCCCCTAGATTTAGGCGTGTTGGAGTCCCTCAATAAAGTCTTCATTAGGCTAGAACCTTCGGTGGAAGACAGTCCACAAGACCAATAAGAGCTACCTCTCCTTTCAGATGACAGCAACTCACTGGTAAAGGCGGGACTTTAGATAAAGAGATCAGGGCTTGTCTCAGGGCTGAATGTCTGCGCCCATCCCTCCCTGGGAAGGTGGCGCTCACTCCCAAACTGGACCCCTTCATGACTACCTTCCTTTAGAAATATTTCAAAGACCCCAGAAGGGGACCGATAGATCCTGGCATTCATGCCAACATAAATTGCCTGACGTCAGCAGTCCTCTGACAAAGATTCTAGATTTGGCAAAGGAAGCTACAACTACGGGTACTCCCATTTCCCCAAAGAACCTATCAGGCTGGGCCCAGAGGGCAGTCATCTTTATGGGCAATGCCAACTGTGCTCTCTCAACAGAGAGAAGTAGTTCCTTCCTCCTTAAGGTTGACCCGAAGCTAGGTGACCTGGTATCCATGGAGGCGGGCCTAGCAGCGCAGGAAGGTCTTTTGGGGGAGCCTTTAATCAAGAAGCTGGGCAAATTTGTCGCTATGTTCACCTAGCTGGACAGAGCGCAAACGTCTATTAAGAAAATCTTCGACCCGAAAATGTCATTGTGCCGACCGAGGCAGAGTGCGCTTGACCGGCCGCTTCCACATCCAAAGCCCTCCCAGAAGCTTCAAGCGCCCGCAAGACCAGACCCGTCAGGGGGAGCTCTTCAGCATCCTAAGACCCTACAGGGGACGAAACTCCAGAGGCTCTTCCAGAGTACAGTTTCAAGCCCAGTCAAGTTAGTATCTGCAATTCTTCCCGACTAAAACTGGGAGGCAGGCTCACATGGTTTAAACACAATTGGGAAAGGATCACATCAGATGCCTGGGTTCTGCTAACCAGTCAAGGCTTTCGAATAGAATTTTACTGTACTCCAGTACTGCCGGTTTCCCCATGCCCACTACAGTTTGCAGAAGATCAGGCCGCCTTAATAGACCAAGAGGTTGCGGATCTTCTGGAAAAGGATGCTATATCCAGGACACAACGCCACCCCAATGTTTTTTTGAGCAATCTCTTTCTGGTAGAGAAACGAGATGGCAGTCAACGTCCGGTAATCAGCCTCAGGGAATTCAATGACTGGATAGTTTACCGTCATTTCAAGATGGAGGGTGTCCATCTCCTGCGCGATCTTCTGGGACCTAACAATCAGTTGGTTTGATTGTACCTTCAGGATGTCTACCCAACAGTTCCCATTTCTCCCCCTCACCGCAGATTTCTGCAGTTCAGTTGGAGGTGGCAAGTATACAAATTCAAAACGTTATTGTTTGGGCTGTCCTTTGTCCCCTGGTGCTTTACCAAGAGCCTCAGGCCAGTCATGGAACATCTAAGAGCCCAGGGTTTTCGCCTCATAGTGTATTTGGAAGATATCCTCATAATGGATCAGTGTCCATGACGTCTGTCAGAACAGCTTCAGGTGGCAGTCAACCTTTTAGAGGGCTTGGGTTTCGTTATCAACAAACAAATCCATGCTGGGTCCCGCTCGTCAGACCACCTTCCTGGGTTTCGGGATAGACTCAGTCGAGAAATCCCTGAGCCTCCTGACGTGAAAGATCATGAAAATTCGAAGAGAACTCAGGAGAACTCTAGTGAAGACCTCAACTTCTCTCCATCAGATAGCTAGGGTGGTCGGATTGCTATCTTCCTCAATTCAGGCGATCTTTCCTGGCCCTCTTCTCTACAGGGCCCTACAAAGTCTAAAGGCCTTTCACTTGCGCAAAGGCCTACAATACTCGGAGAAGGTTCCCCTCACAGACGAGGCGGTGGACAAAATGAGGTTGTGGCTGACACGTCTGGAGGCCTGGGATGGCAATGCCATTTTTGGCTGTGATCCCGATCTGGTGATGGAGTCGGACGCAAGCAAGTCAGGATGGGGAGTGCGATGCGAAGACTCTTGCACAGACTGGAAATGGTCTGCCGAGGAGAGAAAATTACCCATAAATTGCCTTGAGCTCATGTCGGGGTCCTTCACGATAAAATGCTGGATGAAGGATCGGATACGTTGCACTGTCCTACTGAAGATGGACAATCGCTCTGCGGTCAGTTTTATCAACAAGTTGGGGGCGCAAGGTCCAAGATGTTGGCAGATTCAGCCAAAGACCTTTGGGAGTTTTGTTTCACCAAAAATATCTGTGTTACAGCGGAGTATCTGCCTGGCACTTCCAATTCTGTAGCAGACTGGTACTCCAGACAGTGGTCAGATACGAGTCTGTGGCAGCTGAACCGTTCGATATCCAGATGCTTGGATACCCTTGGGGTTCTTTTTCGATAGACCTTTTTGTGTCCAGGCTGGATCATCAACTTCCCCGTTTTTCAGCTGAAGGCCAGATCCCCTAGCGATAGCAATGGACACATTCTTGTAGGATTGGTCGAAGGAACAGGGGTATGCTTTTCCCCCTTTGCGATGATCACAAGATTAACAGCCCATGTCCGCTGGCAGAAGGCCAAGGTAGTTCTGATCACTCATTGTTGGAGGTTGCAAGTCTGGTTTCCAGTTCTTCTGGAACTTTCTGGGCTTCTCCAATCCTTCTACCCCACGTTCTGGATCTCCTCCAAGATCCCCTGGGCAACTGTCACCCATTGGTACGACTATATCGGATGCCGCTTATGGCCTGGTGGATTTCAGGTAACACTGGAGAGTCCCAGGATTATCAGAGGAGGCTGAGAGAATGAATACTGGCGGCCACATGGGCAGAAGGAACTAACAAACGTTACCGATCAGCATAGTTCAGGTGGGTACGTTGGTGTGTTCAAAACAACCACAATCCCACAGGGTGCGAAGTGGTCCCCATCTTGGATTTTTTGGCATCCCTAGCGGCCGAGGGGCTGGCGTACAGAACCATAAACTAGATCAGCTATTTTAGCTGGCCATCTTCCTTTGGAAGGTTCCCTGGTAGGAGAGCAGTCCCTAGTGTGCAAGCTAATGAGAGGCGTGCATTTAACATTGCCTCCCAAGCCGCGATATTCAGCTCTTTGGGATGTGAATCTAGTCCTCAATCACTTCCTGGCTTGGCAACGAAATGAGCCGGCCATGCTCTTATGTTTAGTCTCATGTCGTTGAGTGTCGGACGTGAGGGCTTTGGGTATCCCAGGTCGATCTTTCACTCCGGATGGAGTGACGTTCCATATTTCTAGGTGAATTAAAACAAACTCTAAAGTGGTTTCTTACTCAGCTTTTCACAGATCCCCAAAATTGTGCGTTGTTCCCTGTCTCAAGGCTTATGAAGAGAAGAAGGAAGAGTTCCGACCTCCGGGGGAAAGACAATTACGTATCTCATTCAGGAAGCCTAATAAGGCGGTCTTGTCTCCCACCATTGTGAGATGGATCCGGTAGGTAACGCAAGTAGCAGGGTTAACATCTCGATGTTTGGCACACACTCAGTAAGTATGGTGATGGACATGACCCCTTTTTATGGGTATAATCCTCACCTCCGGTCCACCGACAGCTTTACCAAGACCACTACCCGACCCTATTGGAATCAATGTAAGAACATTTAAAAGACAATTACTATGTAAGGTCTAAGTGAAGATAGGGTTTTTATAAGAGGGTGAGGAATATTTTTCTTGAGCCTAGAAGTAGTTGGTTTATAATCTAGTATTGTCTTGAAGAGTTTTTATCCAACTGTGATGTTTGCTAGGGGTATTTGTTTTAACAGAGGATTACCAGGGTTTTTTCGTCTCTTTATTCAATAGGGAGAGGGGCTCAAACAGGAATGAGAGAAGGGGAAGTCATAATATCTTGTCGCATAAAAAAAAAAAAAAAAAGAGGACGTCATGAGGGGAGCGACCCGGATGGCATTGAACTGTGGCTCGTTCATTGGTTATGGGACTTGTAGTTCTTTCCCTAAGTCTCATGGGAAAGATAGTTCGTTTTGGATTTATGTTGAAGCTGCTGAAAGAAAGAAAGAAAGAAAGAAAGAAAGAAAGAAAGAAAGAAAGAAAGAAAGAAAGAAAGCAAATCATAATCCTTGCTCCTGTGTCTTTAAGAGAATTGAAACTTTCCTTCATATATACTAGGAAATGTTTCATTTTTTGTTGCATCATGCAACATAAGAATGCTCGGCCATCCTTCCAAACACTGCTCTCAATGTGGCTTTGGCACAGTTGGCTTCCTGGTCTATGAGATAACGGCACACTGTCAGAGGTTTGGAGCAGCTCCATCCTCGGGGTTGCTAACTAGCATGCAGAGCGCGTACCGATGATGTTCAAAGGCACATACCCCAAACAAAAATGAATAGTCCTGTAAATTTGTCTATCCTGTGAGCTTATTGTAATCCATTACTTTCTGACTGCACCTTCACAGTTTTCAGCCTGGAATTTCCGCATAATCATTTTTGCTAGAAGCATGGTTGAGCACGTGCTTAAACCTCGTCCTACAATTCCCAGTCATGTTGGGAAGGAGAGAAAGAAGTATGAAAGATTACTTTCCTGGTGATTCTGCTACTGTTAGTACTCCCATACTTCATCTCAGTAAGTGTAGGCATTGCTTCCACTTTGCAGCGGTGGTAGCGGTCAACTTTTTAGGCAGTGGCATTTTTTTGTGGGATTTTCTTCAATCCTTTCAGAGCTGCACACTATTTCCAGAGAGATTTGAAGGGTAGAGAATATTAATAAAGGTACTAAATTGGCGTTTGCCGCCTCTGCCGAACACCCATATTATTTTACATTCATTCTCCCCACACCAATGACATACATCAGACACCCACCTGACATCATCTTGAGAGTAAAAACCGGCCTGCGAAAAACACAGTGGGCATCAAAAAAAGAATCTAACAATGCCTACAATTCACAATGGGCAGTAGGAACTGGAACGGTAGTGACTAGGCCAAAGACTAAAGTAGGGTATCTAAATCCTGAAATAGGTAACAAAGTGGGGAGGTCTGATGATTCTGTAAGTCTTTCTATACTGTCATTTGTAGGAAAGGATGCAGTGGCATGAGATGGAACCTATTAATTTAGGTAATTTCGTTTTAGGACCACTTGTTCCCGAATATCCCCCCTGAACTCCTATCACCTGTTTTTGAATTCCCAAGTGGTACAACATTCTGCTCTCCCAATATATTAATTATACTATTACCAATGAAAGAAGTCAGGTACAAAGTTCAATACTTCTTTGGTGTGGTGCTGAAGGTTTGAAGCATGTATCCATTGACATCAGCGTACTACCATCCTGGTTGCCTTCTGATAGATCATTAAAACCCTGTTTGAGAACTAAAACATTTAACATGAGCTGAATGCCTTACTACTATAGGGTGGTCAAATTTGCAGTGCGCAAACTGACAGTTGTGCATATTGCAGGAGGCTGGCTCAGTATATGGTGTACACCTATATGTGAGGCACCCTGTACTGAGTCCAGGCAACCCTTAGTGATAGTGTAGGAAGTTCTAGATAACCAGAGCTCTCGGAAGGGTAGCTGTGGAGAGCAGCTAAGGCTTATCCAGGAGGGTGTAAAGCAGTTGCAAATACCACACGTCAGTCAGTGATGTACACACGTCAGTCACTGATGTCAGCCAGTGTGAGAAAAATATTCTATATTTATCGTAACACAAACACTAGAACTAACTTTGGTATATCTCCTAATCGGCGATATAATCATCAAAAAGGTAATTAGAAAAAGGAATGTACAGACTATAATAACACGTGACCCTGTGAGGGGTGGGGAAAACCATATACTAAGTAAATGGAATGCGAGAATCACTTCCAACCCAAACTACTACCCAAGGTCCCTTATGACTGGGGAAGCACAGGAACGCCCAAGGTAAGTAAGATTCCCAAGGCACCCGTGTACAGAGGTGTAACCCCGGTTTAGGTGTTAATAGGATAATGTGGGGAAGTCATGGTTGGAGTTTTAGAACCCTTCCCAGAGGACCCTGAGGAAACGCGTTGGGAAAAGGGAGGTTGGATAGTGTCCCCCACCCGTGGATACCCAAAACAGTGGTGTACCTACACCAGGGAGCCCTGGTGCATAGGGGTGAAACAGTGTCATAAACTTGCATTGAAGTCAATGGAGACCCCGGTTGTCCAGCTTCTGTCCTGACCGAAGGACCAGGTCGATGAAACCCAGGCGTGAACTCCGGAAGAAGAGGACCTAAGGAAAGAGGAGACAGAGTCCAGGCCATCCGGCGGTGCCCTGGTGGTGCAGGAGGGCAATGCCCACGCTTCTTTGTAATGATTTCCTGCTGAAATGATGGTCGAAAAAGTGCAGCTGTGGACTCCAGGCGATGCAGGAAGAAACAAAGAGTTGTCCACGAGCTGCCCCACGTGGTCATCAGATTGCAGAAGGGCCAGTGGTCAGCGGGCCACCAACAAGCCTTGGCACATGCAGAGAAGCAGTGCATGGAGATTGCAGGACTTGTAGGGACGAGCAAGGTCCAGGTGACCCAACCTTTGCATGTAGGTCTGGGCCAACTCTCAGCAGGCAGGAGAGCAAGCAGGAATCAATGGCGCCCCCAGGTGGACCCTCTGGCAGCAAGCACAGGGAGTCGCAGGGAGGCCTCAGCAGCACAGCAAAGAAGGATGCCCATGTCCCAGAAGTTGCAGAAAGAGTCTTATCCTTGGAGCTGGAGAGTGCTGGAGGCTGGGGCTTCTTGGAGCTAGGAGGTCTTGGGACTGAAGAGCCAACAAGCCTTGGCAACGACAAACAGATGCTGTAAACAGGGGTTCTAGCCAAACAGTTCCAGAGAGGGACCACAGACTTTTCAGACGCCAAGAAGACAGGTCAGACCTCTGGAGAGTCACAGAACCACCACTTGAAGAGTCCATGTGACAGCAGGATCCACAAACCGGTCGTCATCGCTGAGGTGCCTGCTGATGCAGGGGGTGACTCCTTCACTCCAAGGGAGATTCCTTCTTGCTTCTTAAATGCAGACAGAGTCCTTTTGACTCTGGGGGATGCATGACCATTGAGGATGCGGAATTCTTGCAGAACTTAGAAACAAAGATGAAGCAGGAACCCTCCTACTTGTTAAAGTCTTGCTCACAGTTCCAGTGAAGACCAGCAGAGGTTCCGGTGTACAGGTTGCAGAAGTGTCTTGCAGACGGATCTTGAAGTTTTGCAGACTAATTTGGAGTCTCACCCTCAGGTAACCCAGGAAAGGGGTTTGAACCTTTCTGCAGGGACCCACCTATCAGGGGTTGGAAGGGGGGGAGTCTAACCAGTCAAATGCTCCCAGGGGCCTCTGCTCATCCTATTTCCAAAAGTGGCAGAATCAAGTGGCCATGTTTTAGAGCTCCGGGCGCCTCCCTTGATCTGGACAGGGGGGTTGTCACTCGCATGTCCTCTGTGATTTCGCACCAGAGCAGGAGCTGGGAGCTCATGCACTGGAGTAAACCAGTTTATGCAAGGAGGCCACTAAATGTGCCCTTCAAAGCAGTCTGGTGGGGGGTCAGAGGCACCCCCACCCCAGTCCAGAGACAGTTATTTTTAAAGGAGAGGTGGACACACCTCTCCTTTACAGGACATCTTTTGTTCTGCCTTCCCCTGCTCGAGTTAGGCTCGGCGGAAGGGGAGCAGAACAGTGTCTGGGGTTGGCAGCAGCACGGGCTGGCATGCAGACCCTGCATGTTCTGTACAGACAGACATGGGGGATCCCCTAGGGAACCCCCAGAGTACATGGTATCATGCAACTAGTACTAGAATCTGTGTAGTTGCATGATTCCAACATGTTTGATGCAAACATGACTCACACATGCACCCTGCTCTTGAGCTGAAGGGCCTATCTTAGGGATGACGTATAGGGTCAGAGTGTAGTGACCATGATATAAGGGAGTCCTTATATCTGGGGTGAAAGGTGCATGCATATTTCACACAGGCTGCAATGGCAGGCCTGTAGTCACAGTTTGCATGGGTCCCCATAGGTGGCAGAATACATTATGCAGCCCATGGGGGACCCCTGGTATACCAATGCCCTGAGTACCATATACTATGCTCATAAACGGGTGCACCAGCATGCCAAATGTGGGATATAGAAGTTTCCTACGAACTAAATTTGGGGGAGAGAACACTGACACAGGGGTCCCTAGTTAGCAGGATCCCAGTGTACTACAGTCTAAAACATACTGTCACCAGGCAAAAAATGGGGGTTAATAAGCCAGAAAGGTGCAACTTTCCTACATATATAAATAGATATGAGAGGTCATTACATTTTCTTATTGCCATGCTATTCCAATAACATACCCGCTCTCGAGCTCTTTGAATCTTCTCCCTGTCATGGTTAAGGTTTTCCAAGATATCCTGGCCGATTTGCTCTGTAGGTACAGAAAACAAATAAAAGCAAACATGAGGATGTGAGAAACTTCACAGCAAGGGTTTTAATTGTGTCAACAAACAGAAAAATACATCATATTAGAGAAATACTCATGAGTTTTCAAGTAATTACAAATGAATCAAACACAGTACTTGCCAAACATCGTAAGAGTAAATTAGATAGGTCAGTGGTTGTGTCATACAATGGGTACGTTGTTAGAAATGTTAACTTTTTAATTGTTTCCAAGAATAAAATATGGTTATTTTTATCTTTTTCCTCTAATCTCACAATACAACAAATCCACTGCGTCCTTCTGAGTAATTTAACATGAAAAGAATTGTCTTATTTGTTGACAGATTTAGCATTATTTTCGCTTCCCAGTGCCTTTGTTCAACTGTCTGCCTCCCTTGCCTCTCTCTGCTTTTAAAAGTGTACTTTTTCGATTGGTCACTCCTTTGGAATACTAAAATGATACTCAATTTTGCTTTTTTCTTAATTGTCAAGCAGAGATCAAGGTTCCATAAACGTTCACCTACAGATATTACTTACAAACACAAAAAATGGGGTCTTCTTGTTCAAAGTTGACTATGCAGAGGTCTACATTAGTAGCCCTAGTGAATCCACAGGGCACATAGAGAAATGTACTTTGCCACCAAGGGCATTCAGAAAATAGAAGGCTAACCTTCCAGCCTGCAATAAGCTCCTACGTATAAACCACTCGCTCCTGGAGGAAGGTTGCCAATACTGTTTCTTCACAGGCAGAAGCAGAACTTTAATGTCCCGCCTGCATACTGTATGCACTGTGACTTATTAATCTCAGGTACTCCCACAACCTGGTCATTCTTTCAGCTGCAACGTCGTTAAACCTCCCCGAATTTTCCCTTTCATTGATCATTTTTTATAACTATTTTACTTCTAAAATTGTTCTTACCTCATCAGTTCTACCAGGTACCTGACTCTTGCTTTGTCCTAACTTGCTACTGTGTTTAAACATGTGATTGCATCTCTCCTAGTTTTGGCTGACTGCATTGCATGTGCATCTCAACTTGCGCTATGCCAAACTCATTCCTTCAGTCTATCAACATTTTCTCTCAAAAACATTCTCTGGTCACTAGGTGGTTTACTTACTCAATTAATGCTGCATATATTCCAGCTACTTCACTGCCTACGTGACAGCCAGTTAAGCTGTGGCTGACTCTTTTCTCCCTTTGCTACAGATAACTGCAATTTCTTTTTCATCTCCCAGTAACACTGTATGGATTGATGCTGCGCGCAGCATTGGTTAGAGTCACGATTTTACTAATTTCTAGATTCTCTTAAAAACAGACGTGCCACTACCCTAGAGAGGTAATAAAAAGTAGCATTTCCAACAGAAGATGATGTTAGAATTGCAGAAGAGATGGTCATCACTGGACACATTAGGTGACATTCCTCTCAAAACTTTCCACTAATGCCTCTTATAGAAAATAAGATCTTCTGCATTAGCCTATTGTTATTGACAGATCACAATGTAATAAGAGGAAATGCTTTTTTCAAAACTCTGTGCAACTAGCACTGTGCAATGAGTCAGAGTCTCTGTCACGCAAGCTAATATTAATGGTAGCTGTTAGTAACATCAAACATTACTTGGGAAGAGGCTCAACTAAACTCCTTGTATCAAGATAATACTTAACCAGTAGATTGTTAAATAATATATACCACCAACACCACAGAACCATGGGACAGCATCTTATGGCTCATCGCAAAGGCTTGTAGTGCCACGCCAGCAATTGCACTGCAGACAGGTGAGAGCATCGGTGAATAAACCAAAAGGTGAAGTGGGCAGTTCGTCTACTTTATGTGAAAAGGTAACTATCCTGGGATGTTTAATGCTGACATTTGAGGTGCATCAGCTGAAGTAGAAGGGAGGGAGTCCCCTGTGATGTGAAGTCGAAGGAGGGTCAAAAAGTCGGACACATATATTCAAGGTACTTTCTGTCACAGGCTGGGACCTCGTGGTAAGAGTAAAAACATACATCACTATTTCGAACTGCAACAACCAGAAACTCTCAAAACTTGCATTTATTTTTCATTAAGGTGTGTATTATTTTACATACGGTTATTTGAAGGGGAAAGATCAACAAAATAGTTACAGAATGTTTTGTTCTTTTAAGCCACGCCTTTGATTCCGCCCCCAAGCTCACTGACCCCACTTCCCTCATTGAAGTCAGGATCACAGTTCCCATACTTTTTTTAAAAGCACATCCATCTCTAGAATAAACCATTAAAATAGGGGAAATAATAACAATGATCTCAATTTTATGGTAATTGTCTCTGACGTTTGTTCAAACAAAAATGAAGAAAAAGCTCACAGTCCAATCTTCACAGTCCAAGTCTGTCTTGAGATGATGATGACGTTGGATAAATCAAAGCACGCTTGTCTGGCTGTTAAAGGACAGTCCGTTTTATGTGGCATGCTCAGCTGCAGACATGGCAGCTTGTACACCGACACACAAACACAGCCCAACAGCCCTCCCGAGTCCGTCTGGGCACACAAAGACAACCTTCAGCGAACACAAGAACAATGGACACAGAGAACGGCGGTATCCAAGAATCGCAGAGTCTACAAAATACAATTCCATCACAAAAAGTAAGGGTTTAAATCGTTGACAGCTGTTTATGATACATTCGAACATTTTATGGTAATGCTAAGTTTAAATGGAATCAGGCTCGTTTCTTACTTATTTTGCAGTCAGTGCCTGAATAAAAGCCTACCCGCGTAGTGAGAAACTAGCACCGCGCAATGAACTGCAAATTGCCATTTTCAGTCGCTGCCGTCTCGCTGAGAAGCAGGAATGCTTCTTCAGGTATTAGACCACAAACTGACATTCCCATTATGTCATCTGGTCCCCGCCGGCGTAGTGCTCTGTGTTTTAGCGGTACATACAAAGTCTCCCAAACATGAAATGTGGTAAAACGTCATGGATGTTTGGCTGAGAGACTGTCACATGATCCCGACGCTCAGAAGGGGCAGGCACTCTCGTAATGCCACATCAACCGCACTGTGGTTATGTGACGCGCGTTACCGGTAACTACTTCGCAGAAGGATTTAAATAGAAAAATGCACCTAGCAAAATGCGCATTATCGTGCCTTTTTTTTAATGTTTCAATTATTACACGTGAGGGGAAAAATAGTAGAAAAGGCAAGGGATTTAAAAAAAAAGGGCACGATAGGAAAGGAAAAACTACTAACGCAACTGTTATTAGACATGTATGTTGTAACCCTAGAATGCTCTACCTGGCCGGATTACTTTGGTACAACGGTAATTCAAATAAAATATCTGATTTTATTTGAAAGACACACGTATTATTGCCCGCCCACACATTATGGAGCGAAACAAGGAAAAGCAGTTTTACTTGTCGTTATTAGCAATAACTTTTTATCAGACGCCTCTAGCAGCCTCACACCTCCTCCCCGAGACACTGCTTTACCTCACATGAACACTGAATCGTCCTCAGACCCTTCTCATTCTATACTGCAATGTGTCTTGCCTGTCGCTCATTCCTTGTCCCTGCTTCAGTTTACCATACACATCTGCATCTCTAGGCCCCAACTGTCCTCCTTCCCCTGAAAGAAACCAGATGTCCACATCTCAACCATACAGCTGAACGTGCACTGGTCGGACTCTACAGCGGGGGTGTATAACAGCGATACCCCTTCCCTGTCACGACCTCAAATACTAAGAACGGATACCACACTTACAAATTATCCATTATGGTTTTGCTTGGTGGTCTACATTCAAAGTGACAATTTTATATTATTTCCCTGCATGCTGAACGACCACTGCTACCACCTTCAGTTAATCAGGCATACGAGGTGGCTGTCACTTCAGGCAGTCAGGACCACCGGGTTATACTTCACTTCCAGTGGCCATGCTTCAACAGTTGCAGTCTTACAAGTCATGTTTCATTACCTCTAATCAGTCAGGCATGCCAGGTGGCAATTATTCCAGGCAGTTGTGCCTCAGTCAGGCAGGCACAAGCAGACTCTTTACTCCCCGTGGCCCTGCTCCAACAATCAGTCTTATAGCATTCATGTTTAATTCACCTTCGGTCAATAAAGCATGCCAGGTGGCTGTCCACTTCTGGTAGCGTGAATCAGTCAATCAGGTATTCCTAGTAGACCTTCACTCCTAATGGCCGTGCTTCAGTCACCTCCACTGGGATCAGGCCTTCCATACGGCCTACCAATACATGCCCTTCAAGATGAACGTTCACTGCCAAAATCCCTCCATCTTTTCTGGGTTCCACCTGTGGCTGTGTCACTGTGACCTATTTTACAGCTGTGTTTTGCTGGGTGATGCCCCTTCCACTTGAGCTGGCAATTGACCTGCCAGCTGCTGGGAATCGGCTTGCAAAGTCGCATGTAATAGGTACTGCAAAAAAACAAAACAAGTTAATTCATGCTGTAGTATTCCTTAAGGGCTCTGTTCAATGAACATTTCCTATCACTGCTGTTGGGGTGGGAGGCAGTTTTCACAGTCTTGCGGAACCAAATAGGAGGTTCCAGAGGGTGGCAGGAGTTTAAGTATAATCACCTCCACCATTTGACTGATTGGGAGTGCTTCCCAAAATCTGAGGGAAGACCCTGTGTGCGGGTGGTTTCCTTCAGGGGATGCACTACTAGTCTCCTGGCCCTTTGATGTCCCCAGAGCGGATGAGCCAGGAGCAATGTTTTCTACCAACAGCGACAGCTGGTCACTTTGGAGTCAAAAGGACTGTGAACACAGTGAGCTTCCAGCATATTTTAAATGTGGGCTTTAGGCACATTGTGAATGTAGTCTTTGTTGTCTTGGTTGATGGATGGGGCAATCAAAAAGTTTTACAAGTGCTACAACACGAGAGACATCATCATTCCTCATGTATTGCTGATGTGGAGAAAAAGTGGTTAGTAAATTACAGACTTCTCAGTAGAGCTAGGAAGAACTTTTTTTATTATTACTCTCAACCAAAATCAGCGACTTCAACTAAATGCTAGTAAGATGACAACCTCAGTAGATGACACCACAGCAGCCATTCATTCAGAACCACCATCTGTCTCATCGTTCATAGCACTCACACCAAATCGCGAACAGAACTCATCTAGTATGTGTCCGGCATCTTGTATGCCCTTACTGCCAAAACACCTACCAACAAGTACTCCATCCCCTCACATCTCCTTGCATAATCATAAATAACAATATTTTTTGTGTCACATTGCCCTAACTTTTCAATAAAGCCCTACTATCCAAAATGCTCTAAGAATTTTCCTTTCTACTTTACATCTAGTATCCAATTTCTGAGGCCATTGGCTGTGAATAAGATGAGCCATTTGTGTTCAAGCATGTGGCTTTTTGGCCACCACAAGCTAGCCAACACTCTGTTCAGTGTGAAGCATAGATAATAGCTTTAACTTTATTCAGCAATGAATAGCCACCAAATGTTTCTGATTAAAACAGCACAAAACTGCGTTTTGTGGCATAGTCGTCAGAATGGAAAGGCAGAAGAGGCCTTTTATTCCAGGTCCATGCTTGTCCATAGCTCTGCACTCGTGATACAACATTTACTTATAGAATTTAAAGAAAGCATTGCCAGTTTAGTAATGATATGGAAGCTAATAATGCTATGTAGAGCTATACGCTGTAACAACCATATCTTCCCTTTCTTTGAATGACTTGGTTTTATACATAGAAACAGGCACTTGCCGTATTAGAGCCCACCTTGAAGTTGTTGACACAACCATCCCAAAAAATCTGACTTGCATGTCAAATTACCAACAGCTAGGTCCCAACAGCAAAGTCATCTTTGTTCTCTTTGATATGTAACCTTCTTTTTTCATACATAAAAAAGAAAGTAACTGGGCAACGTTCTGACATTTACTGAGAAAATCTCAGTGCCTACTTGCTCTTAAACTCACTCCATAACGACCAATAAGGAACTCAATCTCATCCGGCCTAGCCAAACTGCAACTCTCTCTTGAATGTGTATTGTCTGAAACTAGTTGAAATTGCACCCGCACAAGCAATAGCTGGCCTTAGACATTGAGATCATGATACTGCATGGTTCACCAGCTCCAGTGGCTGCTCAACAGCATCTGAATCAACTTACAAAACTTGAACATCAAGCATAAGAGAGGCATCAAGGACAAATCAACATCTCTACCTCACAAAAATGCTACGCCCACCTAAAGGTTACTTTTAATGTAGCAACATAACCTAACTTGCTCCAAAAGTTGTTTCAGTGTAGGGTCCCTCACCTCAGAAAAACATATTTCTTGTTGTTTACCTTCAGAAGTAGCCATTTAACAACTAGACCTCTGGGATAGGACCGCAGAGGACGCCCCTTTGTCTTGTGTGTTTAAATGTTCATTGTGGTTTTAGGATATTCTCTACCCCCAGATGTAGAGCAGCGTAATGCAGAGCAGTATCACCCATGCAGTGCGAGTACCATATGAAAATAAGACAAATAAAAAACGTTTTAAAAAAATGTGACCCTCATGGAAACATTTCACTGTTCAAAACGGTTCATAATGGAAAACATCTGCAGCAATACATACATTGCTTTGGATGCAGAGAAAACGGTGTATGGAAAAGGAAGGTTAAATTGGCTCAATGATGTAAATCCCCCGCAAGTACCTCAACAGAGCATAATTGGTTTCCAGGAGGCCTTTGCTGTGCGGAGCTAGGTCCGAGGTCGGTTGCCCTAACCTATCCTCATAAGGAAGCACACATCAGTTTAGCGTTTGTGTTGTAGATGATCAGGGGCTATTAGTGTGCATCCTTTGTACGGATGCTGATCATCTCTGACCGCAGCAGAGAAATCTTAAGCGAACCTTCCACAGGAGCAGCACAACCCTTTCTCACAATCTGTAGGTCAGTGCAGAAAACATTGAAGCCTCCTGCAAAGTCCGTGTCTCCAATTTTTGTGGCACGTGGAAGCCAGCCACCTGGAATTTAGATGAAACTATCACTTACTATTGGCAATCGCTCTGAATCATCTGCTAAAGACATTAAAGCATTTCTCACCAATCCTCTCCCATTTACATCACAGTATGAAGTACGACTGGGCTGGATATTCTTTCCCTTTCTCGTGCTATGGATTTCAATGCTTTAGTGGTAGCAGTCCCAATACCACGCAGTCTTCTAGCAATAGTAGATCCACTGTTAGAACGAGGGCCTCTTGGAGTGCAATTGCTGCCAATGATGTTTTTGAAACTCTTATTTTTCCAGTCCTTACAAGGCACCTCATATTGGAAAAGTTCTCGTAATGTTTCTTATTTTGAAGATATCATGATTATTCTGTGGGCTACTAGTTCCCCTTTGCCCTTTAATGGTGACATCTCGTCACTGTGGACCTTATCTGTTTTTACTGAACACCACTCACTGCCCACCTTTATATTTTTTATTAAAATTAATGCTCTCATCATATTATTCTTCCAGAGAATCCAGCAAGTTTTCATGGGAATTATTTAGTTATTATGTTTATAAGTACTTATGAATAGCACTGAAAACACGGCATTTACGAACACACTGTGGCATAGAAATCAATTACTGCAGGGAGCAAAGAACAACATGTGAAAGGACGTGGCAAGAGGGAAAGAATTCCAGATACAAGGTGGAAGGAGTATAAGTAAGAAGGGACACGTGGTAGGAGATTCAAACAAGAAGAGCTTGGAAGGAAGACCAAAGCGTGCATTAGGACACAGAGACAGTGGCAAGGTAACAAGCAGAGAGGTGCTAGGGTAGGAGGTGTATGAAACTAAATTTGAAGCAGAAAGAGGGAGCTACTCTAGAGGAGCAGTGTGCAAAGAAGAGCATACAAGCAATGGGAAGGTGAACAAAAATGTGAACAGCAGCACTTCAAAACAATTATGAAGGGGTCAGACTGAGGCTCGAGACGTGTAATGCTTCATCACTGACTCTTCACTCGAGGTTAAGAGGATAGCGTCTCTTTCATTAATATATATGTTACTTTTATTGTTCCTGTGTTGGAATTGAGTAAAGTCAATTTGATTGACTAATGCCATTTTTTACTGTCTTTGGCAGGCATAAATTGCTTGTAAACTAACTCCAATATCACTCTTCGTCGAACTGAAAAAGATAGACGTGGCTAGAAGTGTGGTCTTGGGTTGAGATATAAGGTGTGTTATGCTATAAAAATAGAGACAGTGAAGTCTATTATCTTTAAACATTACATTTTCTAGCATCATCACCGTTTACAGTAATTACAGCGTTTCCTTCTACGATTTGTAAAAATCTAGCACAGCACTAGGATTAATTCAGGGCACAGAGATACACAAGGAGATCATGCATTACATGCACCTTCTTTGGCCCAAAGAGGGCAATGTATTTTCAAACGTAAACGCTTGGAGAGGTATTGATCATTGGGGGCGTTAGGCAGGATATTTTAGACTAGAAGTATTCTGGTGAATCCATCAGAGAAAACTGGCGGGGGGTCAACAAAAAGCCAAAGTTCCAATGTGACTAATTCACCTTGGAAGCCTTACAAGCCCCGCCTCAGGCATCTACTGTATGCAGGACGTTAGGCCAGAGGCTGCAGCAGCAGGTAGGGAGATCCGTGTTGATATCAGGTGCTCCTCTACCGGCATCAGCAAGCTCGGAGTTCAAAAGAAGAGGAGAGAATGTCCTGCATTTTAGTGAAAATGTCGAATTTGTCATTATGCCCAGTTGTGAACTGATCAAATACATTGGTTTGCTTCCCCTTTTCTGCTGCAGTTCTAGCTAGCTGGCGGCCGTTTCCCTATTCTGTTCTGATCTATACCAATTATAATTTTGTCAAATGTTAATGTCTCATACTGGGGATAAGGTGAGGCATCTCTCATTATGAAATATACAATTATACCCAACCAGGTTACAGAGCTGGTTTTCATATTTTCAGCATCTTATTGCTGCTTTTGGGCACTTTGATAAGGAAAGATTCACTATGCTGGGTGTGTTTTAGGTAAGGGAAACAACAAAGCAAAATCATTCCATGCCAGCACTAGACCTCATCCAGTCCCAATTTCTTCCCAGATTTACAAGTCCACACAGCTAAGTGTGCCTGAGTGATCATACGGCTAGAACCTCTCAAACAGTACGCAAAGCCATCAAGTGTGATGAATTCCTTGTAGGGTGCCTGGCCAGCCGCACATGCAGCAGACGGTCAGCTACTGAGCTCCCAACCCAGGGCTCCGAATACCCTGACCAACTTAGATATCCACAAGGCAATAACTACTCACTGGCCAACTGACCACCTCAAGCGCTAGGAGAGCGCAATACCGGGATGCTCTCTGTGCGAGCCGCACAATAATGGGAGATAAAAACATAGACTGGTATATGGTGTGGCTGGTATAGCTCTTGGACAGTTTGCAAGCACCAACTGACCTGCTGTGACCAATATAAACGGTGGAGCCTCCCAGACACTGCCCATAGCAGTGGCCCCAGACTTTAAAGCCTCTGATAGTTCTGAGAGGAAGGTTGCTAACCATTTTGCATTGCGCCGCACCCTTGCACATCTCCTGCAGGGGTTGATGAAAATTATCCAACAAATATTGTTAAACTGCGGCAGCCCCCAAGGGCCTGACAGCCTGGGGGAGGAGACTTGCCAGAGCACTGCATCAGATAAAGGTGAGGCGACTGTACTGGGAACTTAGGAGCTTCCTGAGCTCCTACAATATCTGAACAACGTTCTAGTGGCTATCACAACCTTCAAGGAAGTCTTTGAAACCAAGAATGACTCAGTGGAAATGAGGATCCTTAGAGCTGATTATCAAAAATCTGCGAACAGGGTGCAGGATGCCGAGACGACTATGGCCATGCTGGGAAACTAAGATGGCTTAGCTTCAAATAGGGTCACAGTCTTGAAACGCAGGATGGAAGATGCAGAGGGGAGAAACTGCCAAACCAGTACATGAGGAGTGGGTCTGCCAGAGAAGGTGGAGAGTGATAACATGGTGAAGTTGCTGGAAAACTCTGCAGACGGAAGCGGTGCTCACAGGTCTGACTAACTTTTTTGCAATGGACTGAGTACACTGAGTACCATCATTCATCCCATGCATTCATTCACGAACAGTTGTTGGCAGACTTCCACACTATCAAGATCAAGATGCACTCCTCAGGAAAGTCAGGGAGTTGGGCCCATACTAGGCGGAGAATGCAGCCTTGACACTGTTCCTGGACTATACTATGATAGTGCAAAAGAAAAGGGCCTCATTTGCAACAGTAAAACAGGCACTTAGAGAGCTGGGAGTGCAGTATGCCCTTATGTTCTCAGCCTGCCAAAAAGTCATAGCCGTTGGCACAGCACTGTTTTTCACAGAGCCCGCTGAGGACTGGAACTGGCTGGAGACCCACGGGGCAGTAGGATGTGATGCCCACCTGTTCTCTCCACCACTTCTCCCGACCCAAGAGGAGACGCAAGATAAGCGGGGCACGGAGGAGCGTCTGAAAGCCAACTAGACTCCAAGCTGAAAGACAGGGTTTCTGCGGTGCAGGTGGCAGGCAAGATAAACTGAGGATGCCATTCTGTGTGAGAAAGCAGTACTGTCCCTGGCGGTAGGTCCTCTGACTCCGACATTTTATAAGAACAAAGAGCGACACAAATTATGAGATGCTAGGTCTGAGGGTAAGGCAGCAGCAGTAGGCCAAGAGCTGGGGTTGGGTATTTAATTTTTGTTCCAGGGATCATAGTCACTGAATACGGATCTGGTAATGTTTATGAGTCTTCTTGATTTACTTTTGTCTTGTCTTAATACTGCTGGTATGTAGGTTGGGGGGCTGGCAGCATACAGAGAGCTAATAGGCTGTTTTCTTGGACACCCCCTTCAATTCGACTGGGGCCCAGTTCAAGTGTGACCAGGCCCAAGACCCCTTTTCAGCCTTACGGGTTCAGGTGGATAAATAGGGTTGGTGTGTGCTGATGTCTGGTAACCATATGTGTCTCGGGCCTCAATCAATCAGATGGTTTGGGGATGTGTGTGCCCCAGGCCATCAAGTGGCCTGGAGGACACACTTCTTACCCCAGTACCTTATCTTGTATGGCACGAGGCAGGTCTGCCCCCCTCTGTGCTCCTCTTTGGGACAGCAATAGAACCACTAGCAGGAGTGGTCAAAGTAGAAGGCGGACATATGGGTATACCACTGTGGGATGGCACCCATATAATAATGCTGTACGCCGATGAGCTGCTCTTTTTTTGTCCGAGATGGGGTAGAGAATCTGGCATGGATGCATGCTCTTCAGGGGGAATTTGGTGTAGTCTCAGGGCTGAAGACAAATAACACTAAAAGCTGCACATTTCCAGTGCATCCAGGCGGAGATTCACTGGACTTTGACTAAAATGGGAATGGCATGGACCCCTCCACCTGTAAATACTAAGGGGTGAATATATACCACAAATTGGTAACCAAGGCACAGCATTTCGAAACTGGCTCGGAATAACTTTGAAGATCCCTACAACCGCCTATCATGGCAAGGATAGCTTAACCAAAATTATCCTCCTACCCAGTCTTCTATACTTCTTTGAAAATGTACCTGTGTGGGTCATGACTAACTGTTTCAGGGGACTGGACACGCTTGTTTGTGAAATGGTGTGGGATTCGGGTAGACAGAGGGTGGCCCTGGATAGATTTTGCCATCTGATCAAGGAGGGTGACTGGCAGTCAAAATAACAATATTTATTACCAGGGAGCACATGTCCAGTGGATGCCATGTTGGCTGGATGGCCAACATGTAGAGGAGTTGGGGGGTGAGCCGATTCAGGGGGAGCTGCCTGCACTCCTATTGAGTAGAGGGACAAAACACCAGAGATCGTCCATACTACTATCT
The DNA here is from genome assembly GCF_031143425.1 of Pleurodeles waltl. Classification (NCBI taxonomy): domain Eukaryota; kingdom Metazoa; phylum Chordata; class Amphibia; order Caudata; family Salamandridae; genus Pleurodeles; species Pleurodeles waltl. The sequence goes on from NC_090445.1 coordinate 762,083,390, forward strand.
GTAGCCATACCGTACTGGAGCAAATGTGTCAAATTGACTTCAAAGCATCCTCTTATTGGTCCAGCACTACCTTTGGTGAGCCTGCAAAATGGGGATCAGGATTCCTTTTTTACAGTGCACTGGAATAAGGTCGGCCTGCTGATGGTGGGTGATTGTTTTATTGATACCCTAATGCCACTGGACCAACTGAGGGCAGACTAGGGCCAAGCACGGGGCAATTTCTGAATTACAGTACTCTGACCTGAGCATTCTCACATTTATGGCACATGAGTTCGCAACAGCCCAGCACCACAGGGAGTACCAGGTGCTTATGTCACTGGGTAACAGTGACCAACTGGCTTGTTAGGGCACTAAATGGGATGGTCCTGAAAGATATGACTAAGGCCAAAAGACGGTGGGAGGCAGATGTCGGTAGCAAAACCACAGACATTGAATGGGATAGGATGCTGAGCCTGATCTACACTCAAAAAGTGCCACGCAAGTTAAGACTGAAGTTCACACAATTGAACATTTTGCAGCAAACATACCTATCCTTTGTGAGGGTGACCCAAGTTCCTCCCGTGAGATGTGGGTCATTGTTGGAGACTTTCTTTCAAATGGTATGGGAGTGCCCAGTGATTCATTATTACTGGAAACAAATAATTCGCCACCTGGGGGGCACTTTGGGATAGGAGCTGGAACTGACAGTAGAGGTCTGCCTTCTAGGGGGTTTCTCTTGACCTGTGCCTAAGAAAGTGGGAAAAAGACTGCTGGACAATGCCCTGGTCCCACAGATACTAGGTGGCGCGCTGAAGTTGAACAATAGTCAAGAGCAAAACAGTAGGTGCTCTTATGGGAGGAGGCACGCAGGATACTCAGATGCCCCTCTCAGACATGTGGGGTGAAGTGACCAGATGTTTTATAGAATACTCAGATCAATCCGAGACACAGGCTGAAGAGCAGATAGAATGAGAGGTGTAGGGGGTCCCCTGAGGCCACTAGTCCTGGCACCTGAGGGATGTTTGAAGTATGGGAGGTTCTCCTGCAACCCCTGACACCGGGCAGTATAATGGACAGTGGCATACCAATAAATTACCCCAATACATGATAACTCTAAAGATCTGGTTCCAGTTGACTGACCACATGCGTGTTGGATTTGTTATAAAGTCTGTTACGACAACTAGACTCCCACTCATATTCTGTCCTGTAATGTACTAGCTACATATAATGGAAGCAGATAATCGGACTACAGTACCAATCTTGTAAACTGAAAGTTAAAACTTATAAAAAGAGGTTAAAAAAGTAAGATGACTATCAGCAACACAACCGTACTCAGGCATTTTACGGCTACTTCTTTGGAGATGATGCACCCTAGAGAACCAATGTTACTACTAAGTAAATATAATTTGTTAGAATGTTTCCTTGCCTCCGAATTTAATGTCAGATATGCGCTTAATCACATGTTTTTTAATCCTTTTTTTTTTTTATTCTCAGTGGAATAACATCAGAACCTTAGAAAATATGTAAATAAATTGTTGACAAGTTACTATAATTTCAAAGACTTTTTTTTCTTTGTATACATAAATATCTCCTATTTAGGTTGCCCCATATTAATTGGCATGCATTTTTTATGAGGTGTCTACATTTCACGTATTAATTGAGGGAATTTGAAGGAATGCATTTCTCGCATGGGCCCACAGATTGCTTGAGATCCTGAGTTCAAGTAAAAATTTCTGCTAGAAAGCTTATTTAATTTTGTGTTCCATTTGCTGAAGGTCAAAGTTCATTAAATGGTGTGCGTACGCATTCACGCCTTAAAAGTGTATGCAGAAGGAGGAATGGCGGGCACCTTCGCACTTGTCTTCCTGCCCCATTTCTCCTGGTGAAAATTAATGAAAAGTGGTTAGGTGTCAGGTCAGCATCTCATTTGTATGGTGTCTGCTTGCCTTTTGAGGTCATTAGAGTCTTAAAATTGGAGACTGAGCTTTGGATTCATCAAAGTCACAGTATTTTAGCTACAATGTCACTTTGCTGGTAATGTCAGTCAGATAAACAGAACCGCTGGCTAAGAGCTTATGCAATAAACAGAGGAGGAGAGAATGTTGCCGAAAAATGGGCACCGATAGTGTATATATTGACAAATACACTCATGGATAAAGCATTTTGACAGCTGTATAATGTGCTTAGAGTGCACTCGTGATAATGAATACGTGTTAATCTGACTAAACATTGGATAATTCTGGTTAACCGAGCCATGAACCGCCGTGCTCAGGGCCCCCCTAGCAGCCCAGTGTATCACCTGCTCACGGACATTAAGCCCGCAGAGATCGTAACTTGTTCTAAACCACGTGTGAATAGGGCGTCCAGCCTTGCAATCTGTGGACGCAGGTAATGGGAGTTTATCTCTTGCCACATCAGAGGACGGGGGGGGGGGGATAGGACTGGAAAAAATACACACATCACAGGGACAATTTACAGCGTCTCACCACGGACATGGCTTTTAAGGTCAAAGATGGTGTATGTGTTGTGTTACAGGTTATCTGCATACATCTGCAGGGGGGTCAGCTCAGCACCGAAAACCGTGGCCAAAACGCTCAAACCAGCCCCACACTGCAGGAGGTTGTGACTAGAATAGGGCCATGGTTGGGCTATGACAGTCAATCCTGCTCTGAAAGCTGCCCTCTGGTTTGCAGCCTACCGCGGAAATACCAGAGTGGTAGAACCGCAAGCCCAGCCCTTGCAGAGATCTAGTGGCTACAGCGGTCATATGTGTCTGGCTTGGCATTATGAATATTACTGTTTTTGTTCTTCAGCATGCATCTGTGAAAAAAAGAATGGATACTAAGGATTCCTCTTTTGTCCTACGGGCATGTCACATCACTAAAATAAGCGTGCAAAAATCATAAAAGCAAAAATAAAAAAGTAAAAAAGAGATTTTGCAGGAAGCAGGCGAAAGTCTTTTGCAACCGACCAGGGAAAGCAAGCCAGACGAACTTCAGTGGCTGAATGTGAATTAGTGATGCTTAATCACAGCATAGTGATGAGGCCTTGCCTTGGTCCTTTCCTCCTGTGAATACTGTATTATTCATTGCATGTGCCCCGACCCCGGTGCGGTCCTGTTCTGACAAATCATACTTGATTAAGACAAATCTTTATTAGTTCGCTAAGCAAGTTCTCCATTTGTCATGCAGGAAATCTCCTCTCCTTTCTACTGGTCCTAGAAGTGACTACGTATGTGTTCTTATCTCTACAAAAATAAACCAATGCTCACTACAAATGATAAGGACAGAGAGGCACAAACTTTCCTAATGGATGAAAAAGGTAAAGGTTTGAAGAGAGGGTATAAATTCAAAGCGTGGAAAAATATTCACTGTGGTAATTTGGAAAGGTTGGATAACATTTTCATTTTCAAAGGACACTGTAATTGTATTGCCCCGTAGAGGTTAATGTTAACAAAGCAAGCAAACTTCTAAATGAAAAGATGTCCAGGGCATAAATGCGAAGCCTGGTGTGCGGACAGAAAAGATGCTAGAGGAACTAGCGTTCAGGTACCTTGCTGAGAAAATTGAGAATTTTGCTAAAGAAGGGAAATCAACAAAGGGCCTTAATAGATGAATACCCCTCTCGCCCCCTCTTGCCCCCCAATCTTTAGATTAGAATACCTGTACAGCTGGGTCGAAGGTTAGGTTTATAGTTATATAAGAACACCAGTACAAGGGTTTGCAAACTGCTTGACCCTACCAACAGGGCGTTTTAAGAAGCCATTTGTTTCAATCTGATGCACTCTTGTGGCCATTTGCGGTGGCACTATGAGGCAGCAACCCATAGTGGCCTTCACATCACACTTACCCTGTTTCAATGGAATCACGCATGTAGGTGGCATACTCCAATTACTATGTAAAGATCACGGTTGCGTTCCTGAGTCAGATTCACTCCATTGAGCTATCCCGAATAAGGTAAATACAATTAGGTGCACGAGTTGCATCTCGACAAATATGCGGGATAACACAGTTTTGTCACAGTCTAAAATTAGCTTTGCCAAAGAGAGAATATTTATTCTAATTGGCCAATTGGTAGACACTTTAAATATTCTAAATGCAACTGTAATGAAAAAGGAAGTAATCTAATACACACACTTCAAAGAATACACTGGCTAACAGTCTTAGATTTAGAGACACACCTCTTTAAATAACACTACATTACAAAGTAGTAATAATCCATTAACAAGCTACCTCTCCTACCAATCATTGACTGTATGCTCGCCTTTGACGCTGTTCATTGCTCCATTGCCATTTTTCGCTAGGTTTGCGCTGTTTAAATACATACAGTCATCCATCTTTTCTCTGATAAAGATAGATATAAAGTGAAGGTGGGGCGTGTCCTGATTGCAAGATGTGAATACTGAACACTTCCTGAGTTGAATGTCCATATCCACTGATGCTCCATATACATTGGTGATCAGAACAGGAAGAGAGCTCATGTCATTGTTGTCTGAATGAAGGGACAAACGGGACAGGGCAAAAACTCTAAATGAGATCTCAAATACACTTAAGCTCATGCCAGGTGGTAGTACACTGGGAACGGGTGAGAGGCACCCTGATATTTATGCAACTTTTGCCACACTCCTTTGACCTCACTTATTACATATGTAGAATTCCTCTCTGAAGAGAGTGATCTGCCACGCTCAGGCAGGGAGGCACTGGTAGTGGTGATCGCTAAATCGGATCAAAGATTTACTGAGTACAGCCTCCCATAAACTCCTATTAATGCTCATTTTTGACTATGTGTACTGTGGAGCAGATTGCTGCAGTTCTCTAGACACTGGTCCATCTTGGCCAGAACAGGGTTGCCACATTTTACAATAAAGAGGACTGAGAGAAATTAACAATAACAATATTAATAACGTATGCCATTCCGGTACGGTTCCTGGATAGTAAATTATGTTTCAGGATCCAAGGGTGGCATGCTTCATCATCGGGCCGAGCTCCTCACTGGACCGGCACTGTAATGCCCAACGGACCCCCTCTAGGAGACTCTTTGCATATAATAGCAACCCGGTTGACAATAAAGAAGATCTCCGGCAACTTGGGTTCCTCCAATGTTGAAAGACTGTTGCAAATAACTAGGTAGGTTGGTGAAAAGTCGATATTAACTTTAGACTCCTAATATTCTCATTTATTCGTTTCAAGAGCCTCTGTTAAGGTCAAAAACAGAATGCACAGGAAAATAATGTTCTTTGTATTCTTTCGAGGTTATTATTGGTTGGTAGACGGTCTAAAGGACTTTGGTCAAAGAATTGGTCGACATGTTTCATGCCATTTACGTCCCTCAGGATCTACGGTAATTCATCAGGCGCTAAAACCAGCTACTGAATCTTCTTTTCTTGTAGAATTCTTACACAGATCGCAAAACAAGTGAACCCCCATCTCTGTGACAAACAATTATATTTGTCTCCAAGACCTACAATTGCTAGTGAACTAGTAAACAGACATGACAAGCAGAAATAGACAATATTTTGGTGAAATCTTGAATCATAAATATTAGAGTACAGAAAATAGTTGGCAGGTAAACAATGCAGTACAAACATGCAAAAATATTTAACTGACTCTTCAAACCTTTAAAAAAAAAAGTTTACTTCTTCAACAAGCATAGTGTTCCACCTTAGTACATCAGATTATATCCCTGCATTTAGAGGCATTTATCAAGTGATAGCTTTTAAACATGAACTTAGACATTCCTGCTTGCACCCCGATAATACCATCAGTGAATATGGAGGCAAGTCAGTTGTCACCTGTACCCTATATTTAGTCCAGATTCTTATTATACATGGAGCAACATTCTAGGCCATTAAATCAAACACAAGAGATTTTTGTACTGGGCACATCTTAAACGTCAGCATTTGAAGGTGCTCTTGTGTGATATAAAAGAAGACCCAGTAGAATACAGTATTAACCTAGGATCACACATTTTGACAGCGATGAAACCAGGTTATTTGGTTTCACTTCATGCATTTCAATGGCTAGATGGCTATCTCTTGCTATCATTTTTAACATGAAAGGTTTATGATGTGTTTTAATTCTTGGCGCAGGAGGTTAGGCAGAATGGGCAGCAGGTATAAGCCACATGAACGTTCAGCTTGTTTTGGGCTTGAGGATCCTAGAAGACGTAATCTGAGCCAAAATCACGATATGGAAGGCACATCAAATGTAAACATCTTATACTGCGCCCTGCTTGTGGTATACTACTGGCTTGCTTGACCCTGGCAGACCAAATAGTTTCCTGTTGATAATGGTGATTAGCTTGTCACCGAGTGAAAATGTGGATAGCAGATTTCCATGAGGAACTTGCTGCATACAGTGCAATTTGCTCATTGCCATGTGTTGAACAGGAACTAAGCCATTTGCAAGGGGAAATGTTCCTTACATTTAATAACTGGAATCCTGCGTCAGTGGACACATTTACAGCATTAGCCTAATCAATAAATAAATGGTAGAGCAGTCATAGGTTCCCAACTGAAAGAGAGGGCCTTATATTGAGAGGACTGGTCAGCAATGACAAATGGGGTGTTCTGGAGGTCATGAATCTGAATCCCTGTAAAACAGATAAAGTCTTTCATCTTTCCAAGGTGGGTAAATCAAGTACCACAAAGTGGATACAAATAGTATTGGTTATTTACAGTGGTGAGAACTGGCAAAAGTGAAGATAGTAGCACCATACAAAAACAAGTGATTACCTACAAAATAACTGGAAGTGGGTGTAAGGAGACAGTAGAGGGAAGAAAGGAAGGAGGCATGAAAGCATTGTACATCCACTTTGCACAGACTGCTTACTGACTGAAAATACATACCTTGATCAATACTTAGATTACAAAAGCCCAAATGGTTAAACATTAACCAATTAAAGCATCAATGGATATAAACTCAGATACAATAATGCACCTACGTATAGACTGCTTCAGTTGATTGTGATAAAATTGGTGGATGATCCTAGTGCGGGGAAGAGGCTATTAATGGTGTTTCAACACTTTAATTAAACAGGCACTTGAATTTACAAAACTTCTCCGTCTCGCCTATCTGACGCAAGTACACATGTTAGCTTTGCAAAGGTTTGCCTGTAAAATATTGTTTAAAAAAAGTAAAAAGAAAAAACTATGCAAAATACTGGAGGAAAATAAAACTTGTCATACTTTTCATTGAGAAAACTCTGAACAAAATTAAAAAAAGAACAGGGTAGTGTCAAACTGTAAAAGGAAACAATGGCCAAGGGCTAATTTAGTTTCAGCAGGATTTAGCTGTTTGATCTTCTGCAGTACCCCAAGGAGCAGATTTATCGGCCTCCAAGAGAAGTGTCATGCTAAGCATACCTCCTGCCTCAGAGACCAAGTGAGTGAGTGCTGCATAAAAACCTTTGCGTATCAAAGCCTGCGCTTTCATGCAAAATGTGGAACGGACGAGATAAAGCAAAAACATCCCTTACATTCTGCTAATCAGCCATACCTCAGCAAAACATCCCTGCTGCTGTACTGTTAGACAAGCTTGATGGGGTAGGGAGCAACACAGTGGTGGGCAAGGGTGCTTGAGGGGCAGAAGTGGTGAGGAGTACAAGAGGGAGATGGGCAGAAAACAGATGAACTCTTGTGGTGTGCTGAACAAAAAAAAGTATTTCCCTAAATATGAGCAGTGAAAGGATACAAATTAGCCAATTGTCAAGAATTGTAAAGAAACTATGCCCCAAGGGAGGAACAAATAAGATGAGGAAGGCAAGCCATTGAATAGACGCAAGCAAATGAGTGACAGTAACGTCAAGCACTGTTAAGCAATGGGTGAACTCTTAATCAACTATAAGCTTAAAATAGGCTGTTAGAAATAAGACAGCTTATGCAGTCTGGTGGGTGAGACCTACAAAGTCTGGACTTCGAGGTTCCGTCACCTTGACATACCTCTCCGTAAATACTTTCCCTGAATTTCTGGGGTTTTCTAGCATACTTCATGTGATTTGCTTCCAGATGTGGAAATCCAGAAATATGACAACTTCCCACTGGTATACTCCTATTTCGCCTGGACTGCTTAAATTCAGGGACAACAATACAATAGGAAGAGCAAATGTAGAAACACAATAATGCCTTACACCTATTTGGAAAGTTCCAGTGGTGATGAAAATGGTATAATGTGTATGGCAAGCCCTGAGTTTTCTGCTGTGTTGGTTTCTGTGGTTGGTCCTGCATGCTGGAATTTTCGTACTTGAATACACCAGGACCAATTCCTTGATGTTCACATATTCAATATGTATTAATGGCTTGCGCCTAACAATATGACTACTGTGGGGATTGAGTATCTGTGACTGCGAAGACTGTATTGCCTTTGCTTCCCCCCCCCCTCCCAACTTAGAATGCACCACACAGCACTAGTGGAAAACAGCAGCTCTGGTTTTGTAGAATAACTGCTTTGTCTCATCGATAACCCATTTTTTGACTTTCATTTAATATCAAGCAGCATTCTGTACCCCAAAACAAGACTGAACATGTACCCCAAAATAATAACGATCCATGGTTTCATTCACACTCACAAGTGTTTGTACTCAAAAAGCAAACACTTGACAGAATCTCCTTTTCATCGGGTGCACAAGAAACACCAAAGCCATAGAATTGGCAAAGTGCTTCCAAATAAAGGACACTAGCAATATACCCTACGAATAGCGTTACCATAATTATGAATGAGTCACAAGATTATTTTTGTTGTGTTGTGAAAGTCCAAACAATAAAGAAAAATGCCTTTACATTCTGTACATACCTTCTCACATTTGATGTGCTTCAAAGACGGTAGTCCAATGTCAGGCTTTGTCTTCTCACACATCTTTGCATTTATTTTTTTTTAAACACGAGGATTGTTGTTTACAAGCTCCTCTCACTTTGCAGTCAGAGAAAAGACTAAAGTGAGTTATATGATATTCTTGCTGGGGTACTAAGAGTGTGAAAGGAAACGCAGAAGCCATTTAATTCAGGGGTTAAAGAAGACACAGTTGCTACACCAAAGGTCTATTCTTCCTCGGGAGGGAGCTGTTCTTATTTGTGCAGTCCTCACCAGCACCTTCCCCCACTTTGAAGGTTAGAGAGTCCATGTTTAGACCCTATCACTGATGGAGTTTACCACCCACAAATAAATATTTATGGACATTACGCTTCATAAGGATAAAATTAGGCTATGAGACATCTTATATGCAATGGAAAATCTTGTGCTAAGGATCGGACACCGGACAGAAAACCTTGATGTACTTTTTGTTTTAGAGGGTGCTAAGTGGGAGAAACAATGGTGAAGGCCTCACCCCCGGTGATGTCTGTAGTTCTAGGATTAGATTTAAAGGCTCATGGAGCCTTTTGCTGTCTTTCACAAACAGTTCTGCTTTGACTCTTCATTAATACTCTAGTAGACTTTGGACCTCCCACTGTGGTTGTTTTTTTGGTCAGACGTGAGAAGCACAGGGGGCTCTTTGTGGCCATGTTAGTCTAAGGCTAGTAGGGGAGGTCAGAGTCAAACAGTACTACAAGGTCACAGACCCTCGGTCACTGGGGCATGGTGTCTGAACGTTGGGCCGGCTAACCTCTGGTTTTCTTAAAGCTGGGTCAGAATGCCTTTTCTTGATTCTTTTATATATTTTAGGTTTCCAACATGTTGGTGTTTGATGAGGTGATGCATCGCGGGGTGCATAAGTCATAGCGCAGAAATGTGAGACACAGCCTGAGCAGAGGGGGCGGGTTGAAAGATCCTACTTTATAGGAGGATACAGCTTTACTGTGCAGAGCTTCAAAGGTCCCCGTCTTGAGTAACTCATTCCAGGAGAGGGATATATCCTATACTGCTCTGCCTCCACCAGAGGACCCATGTTCCATGCCAGAAGATAAATCTGGTCCTAGGACGGTGAGACAAGTAAGAGTACTACCTATCTGCAGTAGATGTGGGGCTCACACAGAGCAAGAGTGCAAGCACTCTGTGAGCCTTCAATGTACTGACAAATCACCATGCAGTTAACTGGACGCCATGTGCTTTTTGGTCAGAGTGGTACTGCCACAACTCTGTACTTTTAGCTCAGCCAAACCACTTTCAGATAAATAGGATTAGTGTCTGTGACGTGTCGTGTGTACAGTCTATGTTTTTTGAATTCTTATAATCTTGATAGCCACCTTCAGGACACACAACGTTTATGTCCCCACATTTAAGTGTCGGTTGTGGCCACATAGACAAATGTAAAATACTGAGAGAGATACGAACTGGTAAGTGGGTGGGTTTAGTGGGATGTGTGGCCAGTTCCCATGGTTGGGTGTAGATGCTGCATGGGTTTTTAGTTGGCCCGCATGTTTAAGTCTGGCCGGCCCTGGAGTTTGAGAAAGCTGGGCATTCAAGGGTGTCTCTATGCTGGGATGGGTACCGCAGTACCAAGTATCGAAAGACGTATGCTGCACCAGTGCCAAAGTGTTTATTCATGCCGATGCTTGGCCAGCTTTCCAAATATATCGCCATATGTGATTTTATTCATTCCATCCATGCCCAATTTATAGCTACATTCACTGCACATTTCAGTATTTTTTTTAACTGAACCACAGTTCTAAGAAGATTCTGCTTCAAGTGAAATTAGCTAAAATTCTATACACAAAGTTTTGACCTGTTCTACTCCTTATCTTTATTTGTACTATGAGAAATGCTTAAAATGTGCTCCAAAAACGACTTAAAATGTATTTTAACTATGAAATTCTTGAATGTCTTTCAGATGGACGTGTAACTTCGAGGGCGGGAGTCAACATTTTTGTAATAGTCTCTTCATGAAAGTGTAGTGCAACATACACTCGACTGGCAGCATAATGGAAGTTACAAATGAACTACTCAGTTTGTGATAGTGACTATAGTCATGGTTAGGACAGAGTCTTTCCAAAAAGCTGTTTTTGTTTTTCCTAATAACGTGGGCACTGTTAGAAGCATCTGCACTAAACTGTTCTATTAAGAAAATATGTTATTTGGATTTGCCAGACAAGCTTCATGCTGATCCATCAAAGTGTGTTGGTGACAAGAGTGGAAATAAAGAACAGATGAATGAAATTAAACCAAACATGGCATGAAAACAGAACTTTAGTAAAGGAAGTGTTTTGCCTGGACTGGCGAAAAGTGTTCAGGAGTTTGAGAAATCAGAATTACAAGAATGTCACTGGGCGAAGGGGGGTGGGGGGGAGAGGGGTTTGGGGGTCTGGAAAGAAAAAAAAAAAGTTAAGAGTTTTTTGAATCACTAATCTGTGAACTGTCCACTGACAGTTCTGGGGGGTGACCGCAAGGGGGCACAACAAAATCAAACAAAAAACTGTTTGTGTTGAGCAGTCCACAAATGCGCCAAATTCTTTGCCACCGCTAGAGGCAGAGTACATGTTTCTCCCTACCTTCAAGCTTCAGTCAGTGGTCTCTGTAATCCTGGACCCACAATCCGGCTCCTATTTTTAGTCTGTGATCATGGCCCCAGGGTGTTTTAGATGTGTCAAGTCCATAGTCTCCAAAAATGAATGGTCTGCAGACTTGACACATTTGAGGAGTTATTTAAAATTGAAAATCTAAATTTTTTTTTTTTTTTAAAGACGCACTTAGGTGTGGCATCATCATAATATGCTATAGGATGCACATTGATGGTGAACTCAACTTCTCAAAAATGTGATGGTTACTGGTATGCGCCTCAAGATCGCAGAAGAGCTATGTCTAAAATAGAGGACAGGATTTCTTCTACTGTGTGCAGATCAGAGGCAGTGTTGACATTTTAAAGAGCACTCTGTTTTTCACTGGCTGAGGGCTCCAATAACTTTAAATCACATCATAAAATGCCTGACCTACAAGAACAGGAGCCATGTCTATTATTTCCAAATAGCAGGGTAGGTCCTATTCTAGGAAGCTATTTTTTTTGCATTCTCCTACCATGCCTGGCTCAGCTGACAAGAACCATCTACGTCAAAGCAAAACAATAAGTCATCTGTATAGGTAAGAATTAAAAGACCATAAAAGACTCAATAGTTTACGAGTTTTTTTACCCATGTACCTGAGAAGAAAAAGCTGAATGTCTGGAGAGAGACATGTTAGCTGCGCAACTGTTCAGGGCAAAAAAGGACTGACACTGTTTTGGGATCTCATGCAAGTATAGGCAGCATTGATCATATGATAGATGCACATCCAACAAACCAGTATTGCGTTTGATAATTATTCAATATACTACAGCCAAAAATAGGTGGTGCCAAAATATCTAAAGCCCCGCCTAGGCTATTAATAGTTGAAAAAACTGTATATTTGAATACTCTCACTTTGATACTGGAATCAAATCGTCCATGTTTTCTTGGGTAAACATTTAATACATATTTAAAACACGTTTTTCTTGGTTAAACATTTAATACTGGCTAGTGTATCTTCTGATCATTAGATGGAAAAACATACATGACTACAGCCAACACGTGTTTTGTCCCAACAGACTTTCTCAAGACTCATGTGGAAAAGTTAAGCACAATACACTTAAGAAACATTCTAGCAACTAAGGATTCCAGTTGTTGCAAGACTTAATGAAACTAACTGTTGTTGGTGTTCACGTAAACAGTTAACCCAGCAGTCAAAGAGATAGGTCAATAGTAAAGTGCTTCCATCTGGGAAGGTAGGAATGTAATACTACTGTTGATCCCAAAATCCTGAGCATGTGTAATCTGTTTTGGGATCTCCACTATGTGCAAGAAAGGCAAATCATGAAAATGAGTTTTTCAAATTCCAACAAGAGCATGAGGGGAAGATAGAGGATAGACCACATGAGCAACATAAACTGCACTTGAACAGGTATTGTGGCATACTGAAGAGCAATTCAACCCCCACCTCAGCATCTTCACCATCTACTGAATGTGTTGCAAAGCCTATGTATGGTGTGGAGACCAAAATTGCAGAATAGGGATGGTAACAATGTAGGAGCACTTCTAAAAATGCCACCCATGAAGATAAATGAAAATGTCACTTACCCAGTGTACATCTGTTCGTGGCATCAGTCGCAGTAGATTCGCATGTTTTGCAATAGCTCGCCATCTGGTGTTGGGCCGGAGTGTTACAAGTTGTTTTTCTTCGAAGAAGTCTTTCGAGTCACGGGACCGAGTGACTCCTCCTTTTGTCTCCATTGCGCATGGGCGTCGACTCCATCTTCGATTGTTTTTCCCCGCAGAGGGTGAGGTAGGAGTTGAATTGTAGTAATAGTGCCCATGCAATGGAGTGACTAAGTATGCACCTATTTAAGGTTGAGATGATACATATATAAATAATTGAAGGTAACTTCCAAACTGCTACAGGCTCCCGGGGAGGCGGGTGGGCACATGCGAATCTACTGCGACTGATGCCACGAACAGATGTACACTGGGTAAGTGACATTTTCAGTTCGATGGCATCTGTCGCTGTAGATACGCATGTTTTGCATAGACTAGTAAGCAGTTATCTCCCCAAAAGCGGTGGATCAGCCTGTAGGAGTGGAAGTAGTCTGAAATAATGTTCTTAATACGGCTTGACCTACTGTGGCTTGTTGTGCGGATAACACGTCTACACAGTAGTGCTTGGTGAATGTGTGAGGCGTAGACCATGTGGCTGCCTTACATATTTCTTGCATTGGGATGTTTCCTAGAAAGGCCATGGTAGCACCTTTCTTTCTGGTTGAGTGTGCCCTTGGTGTAATGGGCAGCTGTTGTTTAGCTTTAAGGTAGCAGATTTGGATGCATTTAACTATCCATCTGGCTATACCTTGTTTTGATATTGGGTTTCCTGCATGAGGTTTTTGAAATGCAATAAATAGTTGTTTAGTCTTTCTGATGTTTTTTGTTCTGTCAATGTAATACATCAATGCTCTTTTGACATCTAATGTATGTAGTGCCCTTTCAGCTACGGTATCTGGCTGTGGAAAGAACACTGGAAGTTCCACTGTTTGATTTAGATGGAACGGTGAAATAACCTTTGGCAAAAATTTAGGATTGGTCCTTAGGACGACCTTATTCTTGTGTAGTTGTATAAAAGGTTCCTGTATTGTAAACGCCTGAATCTCGCTTACTCTTCTTAGGGAAGTAATGGCGATGAGAAATGCCACCTTCCAGGTTAGGAACTGTATGTCGCAGGAGTGCATGGGTTCAAAAGGTGGACCCATAAGTCTAGTTAGGACAACATTTAGGTTCCATGAAGGAACAGGTGGTGTTCTTGGTGGTATAATTCTCCTAAGGCCCTCCATGAATGCTTTAATGACTGGTATCTTATATAGGGAAGTTGAATAGGTAGTCTGCAGGTATGCAGATATTGCTGCAAGGTGTATTTTAATGGAAGAGAAAGCCAGGTTAGATTTTTGTAAGTGAAGCAAGTAACCCACTACATGTTCTGGAGTTGTGTGTAATGGTTGTATTTGATTAATATGGCAGTAGCAAACAAACCTCTTCCATTTACTTGCATAGCAGTGCCTGGTGGATGGCCTTCTGGCTTGTTTTATGACTTCCATACATTCTTGGGTACGTTGTAAGTGCCCGAATTCTAGGATTTCAGGAGCCAGATTGCTAGATTCAGCGATGCTGGATCTGGGTGTCTGATCTTTTGGTTGTGCTGTGTCAACAGATCTGGCCTGTTGGGCAATTTGATGCAGGGTACTACTGATAGGTCTAGCAGCGTTGTGTACCAGGGTTGCCTTGCCCAAGTTGGTGCTATCAATATGAGTTTGAGTTTGTTTTGACTGAGTTTGTTTACCAGGTAAGGAAGGAGAGGGAGAGGAGGAAAAGCGTAAGCAAATATCCCTGACCAGTTCATCCATAGGGCATTGCCTTGGGACTGTTTGTGTGGGTATCTGGATGCGAAGTTTTGGCATTTTGCGTTCTCCCTTGTCGCAAACAAGTCTATCTGAGGTGTTCCCCAGAGTTTGAAATAAGTGTTCAGAATTTGGGGGTGAATTTCCCATTCGTGGACCTGTTGGTGATCTCGAGAGAGATTGTCTGCGAGTTGATTTTGGATCCCTGGTATAAATTGTGCTATTAGGCGAATTTGGTTGTGAATTGCCCAACGCCAAATCTTTTGTGCTAGCAGGCTTAACTGCGTGGAGTGCGTCCCCCCTTGCTTGTTTAGATAATACATTGTTGTCATGTTGTCTGTTTTGACGAGAATGTATTTGTGAACTATTATTGGTTGGAAAGCTTTTAGTGCTTGAAAAACTGCTAGAAGTTCTAGGTGATTTATATGCAGTGTTGTTTGATGTACGTTCCATTGTCCTTGTATGCTGTGTTGATCGAGGTGTGCTCCCCACCCTGTCATGGAAGCATCTGTTGTTATTACGTATTGTGGCACTGGGTCTTGGAAAGGCCGCCCTTGTTTAAATTTATGTTGTTCCACCACAGAAGCGAGAGGTAAGTTTGGCGGTCTATTAACACCAGATCTAGAAGGTGACCCTGTGCTTGTGACCATTGTGATGCTAGGCACTGTTGTAAGGGCCTCATGTGCAGTCTTGCGTTTGGGACAATGGCTATGCATGAAGACATCATGCCTAGGAGTTGTAGTACCATCTTTGCGTGTATCCTTTGTGTTGGATACATGCGTTGTATGATGGTGTTGAAATTTCGAATTCTTTGTGGACTTGGAGTGGCTACTCCTTTTGATGTGTCTATTATGGCTCCCAGGTATTGTTGTACCTTGCGCGGCAGAATTTTGGATTTTGTGAAATTGACGGCGAACCCTAGTTTGAAGAGGGTTTGTATGATATGATTTGTGTGATTTGAGCACTGTATTAACGAATGGGCCTTGATTAGCCAGTCGTCTAGATATGGGAACACATGTATTTGCTGCCTTCTTATGTGTGCAGCGACTACCGCTAGACATTTGGTAAAGACTCTTGGTGCGGTTGTTAATCCGAAAGGCAGTACCTTGTATTGGTAATGTATTCCCTTGAATACAAACCTTAGGTATTTCCTGTGCGATGGGTGTATTGGTATATGGAAATAAGCATCCTTGAGGTCTAAAGTTGCCATGTAGTCGTGTAGTTTTAGCAATGGCAATACTTCTTGTAGTGTGACCATGTGAAAGTGGTCTGATTTGATGAAAGTGTTCACTACTCTGAGGTCTAGGATTGGTCTCAGCGTTTTGTCCTTCTTTGGTATCAGAAAGTACAGTGAGTAAACTCCTGTGTTTATTTGTGTGTTTGGCACTAATTCGATTGCATTCTTTTGCAATAGTGCCTGCACTTCTATCTCCAGGAGATTGGAATGGTGTGTTGTCAAATTTTGTGCTTTTGGTGGTATGTTTGGAGGGAATTGTAGAAATTCTATGCAATAACCATGTTGGATAATTGCTAGAACCCAAGTGTCTGTAGTGATTTCCTCCCATGCTTTGTAATAATGACTTATTCTTCCCCCCACTGGTGTTGTGTGGAGGGGGTGAGTGACATGTGAGTCACTGTTTAGTAGTAGGGGTTTTGGGGCTCTGAAATCTTCCTCTATTTCTAGGGAATTGCCCTCCTCTATATTGTCCCCGAAAACCTCCTCTATACTGTCCCTGGTAACTGGACGGTGTTGCTTGTGAGGTGCTGGCTTGTGTGCTCTGACCCCGAAACCCCCCTCGAAAGGGTGTTTTACGGAATGTGCTGTAATTCCCTCTGCTCTGCGGGGAGTAGAGTGCGCCCATGGCTTTGGCAGTGTCCGTATCTTTTTTGAGTTTCTCAATCGCTGTGTCCACTTCTGGACCGAACAGTTCTTTTTCATTAAAAGGCATATTGAGAACTGCTTGTTGAATCTCTGGTTTAAATCCAGACGTTCGGAGCCATGCATGCCTTCTGATAGTTACAGATGTATTAATTGTCCGTGCAGCTGTATCTGCAGCGTCCATGGAGGAGCGGATCTGGTTGTTGGAAATGGTCTGTCCCTCCTCAACCACTTGTTTTGCCCTATTTTGTAAGTCCTTGGGCAGATGTTCAATGAGATGTTGCATCTCGTCCCAGTGGGCTCTGTCATAGCGCGCAAGTAGTGCCTGGGAGTTCGCGATGCGCCACTGGTTTGCAGCTTGTGCTGCGACTCTTTTACCAGCTGCATCGAACTTGCGGCTTTGTTTATCTGGGGGTGGTGCATCTCCAGATGTGTGAGAGTTGGCCCTTTTCCTAGCTGCTCCTACAACGACAGAGTCTGGTGGCAGCTGTGTAGTGATGAAAACCGGGTCTGTAGGAGGCGCCTTATACTTTTTTTCCACCCTTGGTGTGATTGCCCTACTTTTGACCGGCTCCTTAAAGATTTCTTTCGCGTGCCGGAGTATACCAGGGAGCATAGGCAGGCTTTGGTATGAGCTGTGGGTGGAGGAGAGTGTGTTGAATAAAAAATCATCCTCGACCTGTTCTGAGTGGAGGCTTACGTTGTGAAATTGTGCTGCTCTAGCCACCACTTGAGAATACGCGGTGCTGTCTTCTGGTGGAGATGGCTTCGTAGGGTATGCCTCCGGACTGTTATCTGACACTGGGGCGTCGTATAGGTCCCATGCGTCTTGATCTTGGTCACCCTGGCTTATGGTGGTGTGAGCTGGGGAGTGTGATGGAGTTCGTGCTGGTGAGACGTTAATCACGGGCGGAGGAGAGGGTGGTGGGGTAACTCTTTTCACCACTTTTGGTTGTGGTGTCTGTTCAGTTTGGAACTCCAACCTTCTCTTTCTTCTAATGGGGTGAAGGGTGCTTATTTTTCCTGTCCCCTGCTGTATGAAGATACGCTTTTGCGTATGGTCCACATCAGTTGATTGTAGCTCTTCCTCAAACCTATGCTTTTGCATTTGGGAGGTTAGCGAGTGCTCTTCTGTATAAGAGCCTGAATCTGGGTCGCTTGCAGTTTGTTTCGGCACCGAAACCCTGTCTGCGTGTTTTTTCGGCTCCGAGGTGACTTTTTTCTTTTTCGGGGCCGAAACCTCTCGGCGTCGATCTTCTTCGGTGCCGCTGTCTCGGCGTCGAGCCGTGTCCACACCGGCATCTCGGTGTCGAGGCTTGTCTCCAGCACTTTCTCGGTCCCGAGAAGGCTGCGTGCCGGTGTCTCGACCGGAGTCGGACGATCTCGGCACTGTTTGGGCCTTTTTCGGTGCCGACGGTCGGTCACCGAATTTATGGGTGGAGCCATGGCCTGATGGCAGTGGCGTCCCCTGGGCCTTGTAAATCTTCCTTTGTGTGGTTTTCGACGTCTTACTCACGGTTTGTGTATTGTCGAATCCTTCGGAGTCCGATTCTTGGATCGAGAAGGTACCTTCCTCTTCCTGCTCCTCGAACTCTCGGTGGGCTGTCGGCGCGGACGCCATCTGAAGTCTTCTGGCTCAACGGTCTCGGAGTGTCTTTCGGGACCGGAACGCACAACAGGCCTCACAGGTGTCTTCACTGTGCTCAGGTGACAGGCACAGGTTACAGACCAAGTGTTGGTCTGTGTAGGGGTATTTATTGTGGCATTTGGGGCAGAAACGGAACGGGGTCCGTTCCATCGGCGTTCTTCAGCACGCGGTCGGGCCGACCAGGCCCCGACGGGGGATCGAAAAACTACCCCGAAGGGCACCGGAGCTCTTCGATCTTCGATGCGGTGTTGAATCTAAGTACGCCGATCCCGAACGCAACAATACCGACGAAAATCTTCCGAAATTAGCTAATTCTCCGTTCCGAAACTCGGAGCGACAGGAACACGTCCGAACCCGATGGCGGAAAAAAAACAATCGAAGATGGAGTCGACGCCCATGCGCAATGGAGACAAAAGGAGGAGTCACTCGGTCCTGTGACTCGAAAGACTTCTTCGAAGAAAAACAACTTGTAACACTCCGGCCCAACACCAGATGGCGAGCTATTGCAAAACATGCGTATCTACAGCGACAGATGCCATCGAACATTGGTTTACACTTTTAAAATCGCCATTTGCCAAAGGTATACAAGTTATGAGAAACACCATTTTTTTTTTTTTTAAGTAAAAAAAAAAAAAAAAAGAAGACTAATACGAAGATTAAAGGTTCGTTAGAATACCACCAAAACAAATCAATAGAAGACTTTGGGCCCCAAACCGACCGCAAGACGCACGGTGGGGAGACTGCTGCAGAGCTGGTGGTCTTCCCACCACACCCATTACAAGGTTTCCATTGGGCTCACCGGCGGAAACCAAGGTTTCTGCTGGTCAGCCAAGTGGAAACTGGGTGGCGGCATTGGTCATGGAGCCGAGGCCAATGCCGTCGCACAGTGCCCCCCCAGCACCATCGGAATGCACACTGTCTGCTTTGCACCCCCGGCAATGGCTTTCCACCACCTTTTTACCTGCTGGTCTCCCATGTGGAAAGGCTGGCAGAAAGCTGAGTTGTAATCAGCCAAGCAGCGATGCGTTCAGTGTCACCGTAGCTGAGAACAACTCTGACCGCCATCACCCCGTTGGGAAGTATGTTCCTGGCGGGGACAGCAGTCCGCTGGTAGGTCCGCCTGCCAGGATTGCAATGTGGCAGTTGGAATGCTACAGTTGCGGCGTTCCGAAGTAACGAGAGGCCCTTTGTCTCTAGTAACTCCTAGGCCCTACACAGCTGACTGCTGTAGGTTGGATGTAGGCCATGCTGTTGGGCTAACACACACTGCACAAGGCCGTGCAGCAGGAAAGGGAATCATTTAAAGAAGTTAGATGTAGTATGCTTTAAAAAAATACAGAAATTGATTGAAAAAACTTCAGTTGAAGTAAAGTTAAAGATATGATTAATTATACCATGTTAAAAAATTACATATCTCACATTCAAAATGCAGTGCTTATGACCTCACAAAACTTATTCCAAAAAGTAACACCTAAAACCAATCTGCAATAAAAAAACATACAACACATACTCAAACCAATAAGAAATACTGTATATTGTGTGTTATGGGTTCCATGACTGTTGGGCAAGGTATGGACTGCGGACCTCACCATATATGACAAATTTCAGAGGTTACTAGGTATTGCCTACAGCTTTTAGCTGCCTGCTGTTTACAGGGCTACAGTGTACAATATCAGTTCTTAAATTGGGCTTTGGGTGCTTATCATTAGTTAGTTTACTTGTGAATTATATCTCCTTGCTTCTTATTTAATGGCTTTCATTTCTCTGCTGTGTTTGTCCCTCTCCTGGAACATAGTTTCTTTTCCATTCTTTTGACTGGATGACTTGTATTCTTTCACACTTGTATTGGGGAAATTTCATTGTTCCAGCACTCCATGTGGGTGCATATGTTTTTTGCGCCCTCCAATGTTAACTGCTTCTCTCTCACATCCATGCCTCCTGTGCTCTCCATGTTGACCCTCCCCAGATGTAGCTCGCACGACCAAACTCCGTCCTGCTTGGCTTTTCCTTTTTATCACCGCATCCCCAGTTCCTCCCTTGCTCCTCGGCGGTGTTGACTCCGCTTTTTCTCCCCATCGCTTGCTTGTCCGATCCATTTTTGTTTCTTTTTCAGAGGATACCATGGTAATGTACTGCTCCAAAACCTAGTGTCCAGCATCTTGGAATGTTAAATTTAAAGCACACAAAATTAAATGGCTGTTACACCTCGTCTCATGACACATGCATTTGCATAAGCCATGACTGTGAGGGAAATCTGCCTTTTCTGTGTGATCACCCAATAGTAAAGTGCTGGCGCTCCCCTTTTAACATGATCAAATTGGCATACTTATAATAGGTGTGTATATAACTTGCCTAAAAGCCCCTAGTATATGGTACAATGGTACAAAATGTACCCAGAGCCTGGAAGTTAAATGCCAGAAGCGGACTGCAATACCTATTGAGCAGTCTACTACGGTAGCATTGTAAACATAATTTAAGGGCTAACATTGTAGCCTGACTGTAGCACTGTAAAAACTGTAACTCAATCTATTAAAATAAATCTTTTTGCCACATCAAAACGTCCCTTTTAAATATTATTCAGTCACCCCTATTTAGGCCTTGTAGTTCACAAACCAGGGTACATGATAACTAAAGGTAGTTCATATAGAAATTTAATGTTAACATTACCTTACAGTGATTTTCACCCAAACGTTAATTTTGACCTTGGCATACCTAGATGTCCTATGTAGAAAACCAGATAAAAAATCCTAATACTGTATCTTGAGAATGGGACTAGCTTGAACAGTAAATTAAACAACTCTTTTTTAATAGGTATTAAAAATAAAAATCATTGATGAAGTTGGATTTTTAATAAATAGTAAGGAAAAATATTTTTTAGAAAGTTTGCTTTTCCCAGTCTGAAGTTTCCAGAGGCTAATTTGCATTTGCTCTCCAGCTTCTCCCAGTCACGGATTAATATGTAAATAAATGTGAAAAAGATGTGAAATGTCTCTCAGGAGCAAGCAGCAGACTGGTCTGAATGGGCAGAGATAACTCCTCTGAGGTTGACAGAATATGCAATGTGATTATGTGGGCCTCCTTTTGACAGAACAGGGTCATAGCGTCAAATCCTACTAGACAGGTCTACTGAACCACATGTAACACTTGAAAGGGAAACGGACAGGATGCTAAGATACATCTTGGGTATCCACTGCCAGTTTGCTGGAGGACTCTGCTATTGTCCTACCAGACTTTGGTCTCTGGGTTTTACATATAACATTTAGGGCACACTTGAAAGTATGCAAACAGGATGCAAGATAATTCTTGTCTATTCACTGTCTGAGTGCTGAAGAATCCTGCTTTTGTTGTATCAGACTGCGCTCTCTGAGTTTATTGTAGTTACAGTTGCTACCCCAAACCGGATTTTAGTATTATATGTGGGGAACACCAAGATTAACCGTACTTCAATAATCACACAGCCCTGGCCCTCAGAGTCCAAGTTTAATGTGGCTGAAGACTTTCACCATCTTGTGGGTAGGATAGGCTTTGGGAAATTTTAACCCATTGGCTATGGCATGCTAAGGAGTCTTTCCCAACCACTCGCTAGTGCCAGGCATAAATGTGGCATCTCCAGGCACCCATTTCAGAACACTGCTAGACCTGAGGAAATACGGAAGAGGACTGGACCTACTGCCTGTGCCCCAAGAGGAGCTATAAAGAACTGGACCTGCTCCCTCTTGTTCGGTGTCAAAAATGTGGCCTCTAAAGCTCAAAGACTAACCTCCTGTTGAGCAACAGGGATGTGCTTTGCCTTTCCTACAAGCCAACTGCCCAGCTGACCAGAAGCAAATGGACGTGGACTGGACCCTGCTGTTGGCCTGACACACTGGGAGACTTTAAGTGCCTTCCCTGATTTCCTGGGGGTTTTAGAAGTGTACTTTGGTGGTGGATTTTGACTTAAAGGACTAAAGTCAGACGGTAAATTTTTTGCCTAAGATCAATCTGGTTAGTGTAGCCGAACCACGCTCCATCGTGGTCAGCTCAAACTGCGCTTAGTGCCCAGTTTACTATGATTATTGACTATCATTGGCTCTTTGTGCTTTTTGGTGCTATTTATACTTAAAACTTTAAACATTCATATCTCCGTTTCCCTTATTGGATTTTAGTCATTTTGTAATCATTTTGTTTATAAAAATGTACTCTATTTTTCAAATTTGGTTTGGGTTTTTTATTGTAATGCATTTCACTTGTTTTGGATTCTGTAAAAATCATTTACATACTGTCCTAAGTTTAACCTGTGTGCTCTGTGCAATAGCTACTAAGGGGGTTGAGCTCAGTTTAATTTAGTGACTTGAGGATTCATCCTTACAAAGGTTGGAATTGTTCCTTGAGGTGGGTAGTCACCCACCCCAAATAATAATCCAATTTCTTACACTCTGGAATGAGCCATTTTGACTTTTTCTAATTTCTGCTCAGCAATAAATTAATATCAGAGAGGTGTGTTTATAAACATAGTTAGCATTTTATAAGCAAGCCTAACTGTAATCTCACTTTATGTGTAGTTTTTTTTATTTTTTATTATATATTCAGGTGTGTGGAATGCAATAACAACCATTTGCTCAATGGGGGAGTAACCAGGGTTCATAAGAGGCGAAGCATGAGTACGCCCTGGTGCCTCTCACTTCCCCATCAACAACGATTATAAATAGTAAACTACACTCAAATGAATGTTATAAAATGTGTTGGTGGGCTTGAACTGGTCAAAGGTTAAAGATACCTGGACTTTTAGTTTGCAGATTCTCCACAGATTCACAAGCCACCAAGGATTTGAAAATCCATTAAATAAATAAATAAAGGACTGCCACTGGACAGGGAACCTTTTCTCTTGTCATCCACTGTGGAATTGTGAATCCAGCAGCAGATTTGCGAAACCTTTGCAGTATGAATGGCTGGCTGTCTCAGACAAAGTTCCCTCCAGACACAGTGCATTAGCAATCCACTACCCAGCTTCCGCTCCTATTACTCGTTGACCTTATGCTCGTTTTTGCAGCACTCTCCTGCCTTCTGGCTATGTTTGTGCTATAGAAATACCATATACATACGTATGTTCCATTTTTCTTTACTTTTCTCTAATGCAGTACTTGGTATAATGTGTTGACTGGGGTAATGACCCAAGGCAGTGTACCGAGGACTGTACTGGAAAAACATGAAGACAAAATAGAACATAAAGAGAAAGGCAGAGGCATATACCTTGACGCCCAGCCCCTTGAAGGGGGCCCCAAAGTTGACCCCATTGGCATACCAAAAAAAATTAAAAATAAATAAATCAAAAGGTTTCTTTTTTATGGCCTTCATAGCTACAGGGCCTGCGGTGCAAAATGGGGAATGACTGCTTGAAAGCTAGACACAGTTCCTGGCATAGACCAGATCCTGTGGACAACTTAACGTGACTCAAAAAACAAAAAAACAAAACCTCTGTCCAGGGCCATGTAGAGGGGCAGGTCATTGGACCACCACCTGCAGCCACATACAATGATGAATCGGTTGATTTAATAGAGGTTTGGATGTAGTAAATCATCAAAAAAGCTAGAAATCCACTGCTAAAACAAACCTCTGAAATTAATTTCAACCACAATTTAAATTGCTATGGTTATGAATTAAAAAAGAAAAAAAACACTTAATTTTATGTTAACTCTTCAAACCACAACTCACACAGCAGACACGCAAACCATAACTCACACACAAAATGTTATGGTTAGGATCACACTCTTGGTGTAACAAATGCAATTAACAATGAGATAAAAGCAAATTGCTGTTGTAACTGAACTCCGAAGCACTGCGAAGCCCAGTTTGGGGTAGCCATGCGTTTCATAAACTGCATTAACATTGCATTGTACAAGATATACCAAAACAAAGCATAGCATTAAATAACTGATCTTAGCTCTTAAGAGATCTTTTAATGTACGATAAAACTAACCTTATTAATGAGATAACTGTGAAATAGAGCATTATTAATTGGCTTTATTATGTGTTATTTAATGATCTTGTGCTTTCAGGAATTGTTCCGTATTGTTATGACATTTATGAGCTCAAGAGCACTGCAGTTGGAATGTAGCACTATATAAAATAAATACAAAAGCAAACATTTATTATGCCTTGCTCTGGTCCATCTCTCCTGAGCACACACCACGTTAAACTGAGAGCAGCCAGTATGGTAAACGTAGCTTGAGTGGGTACCCTATTGGGTGGGATGCTCCA
Organism: Pleurodeles waltl; assembly: GCF_031143425.1. NCBI lineage: Eukaryota > Metazoa > Chordata > Amphibia > Caudata > Salamandridae > Pleurodeles > Pleurodeles waltl. The sequence continues at coordinate 762,107,950 of NC_090445.1, forward strand.
TAGGTTGACAGCAAAAGACAGATTTCTGTGGCCACATTTTGAGTCTAATCCATAACCTAATCGAAGATCTTGCAAGGAGATCTCGAAAACAGACCCACTTGATAAGGTCAGGCATACAATGAAGACAAGATATTTTTTTTTTCTTTTCTGTCTCTTCAATTCTTTCGCCAAGCAGCCATTTGTATGAAGGGTTTTTAAGGTGGAACGAGATTTGGATGCCCAGTGAGCTGTGGTACAGACTACCCATCGTGGTTCTCGGTGATTGTTTTTTCACAGAATTTGGTTTCTTGCAGGAAGCTGCGGGCCGCTGTTCCAGCACCTTCTGTTTCACACTCTAAACCTACAGTGCTTTGGTAAAAAGTCAGAGGAATACATAAAGGAAGCTATTTCTGACAGGTTGGACAACTTCCGGTAATGTCACACATGACTAAGAAAATATAATGCCCAACACGAGGTGTTCCTACCTAGGCGGCAGAGCAATAACAATGAGAGAGAATCACATAGCAAGAAGAAGAGTGTGAGAGACAGAGCGAGACTGAGAAGTGACTGAAGGCACAAACAAGATGGGAAAGCGAGGCTAAAAAGATGAAAGAGAAAGAAGTCTCAAAAGAAGCGCAAGAACACAACAAAGAGGGATAATAACACTGCAAAGGGGTGTAGTAGCACAGCAAATAGAATGTGCAACAGAGAGATACGTAGGTGCAACAAGAAGTAAAAAGTGCATTAAAGAGACGAGATCCAGCAATAGAAAGTAGATAGAAGAAAGAAGTGTTATTTGAGAGTGCAACAGAGAGGCATGATAAAGTAACCAAGAGGTAAAAGAGATCATAGCAAAAAGGTGAAAACAACACAAGACAAAGTGACCAAGAGGGTCATGAGAGACCAATCAAGTGGACTAAGAGGAAAAAAACCAAGATGTGAGAGAAAGCAACAAATATGTATGAGAGAGACAGAGAGCAACAAAGAAACAAGATGTTGTAACAAACGAGAAGGGTGCAAGAAATAAGTGTGCGATGAGAGCAATAAAAAGGTAAGGGAGAGAGCATACGAGAGAGTAACAAAGGGCAACTAAAGAGAGCAACAAAGAGGGGCACAGAGCAGCAAAGAGGGACATAAGAGAAACAAAGAGCCATGAGAGAGCAACAAAGGGAAACAAGAAAGAGCAACACAGAATAAGAGAGAGCACAACAAAGAGGTCAGAAGAGGGCAACAAAAGGGTGAAAGACAAATAGCGAAGAGAACAGTTAAAGCAACAAAGGGCTTAAACAATGAAGCAAAGGGGCCAGAGAGAACAACAAAACAGTAAGTTAGAACAACAAAGATATGAGAGACAGCAGCAATAGGACAAGGGGGAGAAACAAAGAAGCAAGACAAAAATCTCCAATGAGAGGCAAGTAAGCTTCAGAAAGGGATGAGTGAGCACAAGAAAGAGGTGAGAAGGGCACAACAGAGGCGAGGGAGCATAGCAAAGGGGAATCCTGTGGCATCAAACAGGGGGAAGAGGGGGGCAAAATCAAAAGGTGGCAACAGTTTCAAACAAGCATTTGCAAAGAAATGGATCTCACATTTTGGAAAGTTAGCGTTCATGGCGCTGAAAATGGCTTTTTTGAAAAACATTTTTTTGGATGAAGTGGAGTGATGATATTTGCATAGCGTTAGTGCCACTCGTATGACCATGCAGCGTTAGAGAACCAGAAAATCCCAAATGACTTTCGGGCGTCATGCTGAAAAATGAAGCACAGCATCCGTTTCGAGAAAGGTTTTATGCTGTGCATTCAGGTTATAAGGGAGGGGAGACGAAGGTAATATGGTGGCTGACAAAAAAAAAAGTAACAACATTCTGGAAAAAGCAAACACTCAGAGAATGCAAGATTAAGTAAAGCATGTGAAATATGAGCAGGAACAACATGGTTCCGTTAACGCTTTTACACTTATAATATACTGACTGCAAAAAACCTGCAACATTTACTGTTCTAGTGTGCACGGAGCAGGGAAAGAGTGCAGTACCACAGGCTGTCACTAGGTGTTCCTTGAGACCTCTTTTGGCTACATAAGGTACTGCACCCTGCAATCTTGAATTCAACACATCCCCGGTGACTTTCAGGCGCAGAGCTGAAAAATGAAGCGCAGTGCCTGTTTTGAGAGGAGTTTTACACTGTGATTTCAGGTTATGAGGGAGGGGAGACAAGAATAATATGCTGGCTGAAAAAAAAGGAGTAACAACATCCTGGAAAAAGCAAACACTCAGAGAATGCAAGATTAAGTAAAGCATATGAAATGTAAACAGGAACAACATGGTTACGTTAATGCTTTTCCACTTATAATATGCTGACTGCAAAAAACTTGCAACATTTACTGTTCTAGTGTGCACGGAGGAGGGAAAGGGTGCAGTACCACATGCTGTCACTAGGTATCCCTTGGGACTGATTTTGGCCACATAAGGTACTGCAATCTTGAATTCAACACATCCAGAATGATTCCCCCCCCCCACACAACCTCGTGTGGGTATCCAGAGATGACCTAGACAGAAAGAGCGTGAAGTGCTGAACAGTTTGGTGGTCATGGGTCGAGTTTCCCAAGTGCAGTGAATATTGTAGTATCGGCTCTCCGAGTATTTCTGTGTTTTTTCAGTGTTAAATGCTCCAGTTTGTATATTTTTGCTAACTGGTACTCATGTAAGATTGATGCTCAGATCCCCAGATTAAGGTCGGGCTATATAAAACTTCACGTCCTCATGTAAAGCGTTCCTCAGATGGAGTTTGCGCTATATAAACCTCTTTAAAAAGAAGTCTTAAAAAAATTACAAAGAATCCTCCTTCAGCTTTCAGCCTTAGTGCAAAGGCACCACAAAGAAACAACGGCATGCCCAAAACAAGGAAGAGGAAGAAACAATATACGGCCACGCAGCATGATGCGGTGAGGCAAAAGAAACAGGTAGTGCACCACTTTAAGGTATATGTCCAGTTGTGCAATAAACCATGTAACGGGGGGTATCCAAGTCGGTAACAAAGCAGCCTCAAGGTGGGGCAAACGTAAAGCATTTACTCACGGAATCAAGGGAAAATTTTGATAGGCAGTCTAAGGAACGAATGAAAGTGATGGACGTGGTTAAAGCCCACAGATGTAGATTACAACATGTCAAGAGACAGCACTTGCGTGCTGTCTTGGCGCGACCTAGAAAGGGCAAGCAAGGGTACCAATGGGTAATATATAAGAAGCTCCAAATATGGAAGGATATACCACCAAGGATTTGTAATGGCAACATCAAAAATGTGTGAGAGCAGCATCTTTCATGTGAGTCGACATGTAGAATCCATTGACCCTCAGTGAACCTCAAAACATTTAAAAATGCCTGTACCTAATTTTAAAGTCAGCTCTTTCTATGAAACAAATGAGAAATTAGAGTGAACACACATCATTTCCCTGCCTTAGCCCATGAAATGAAATGTCATCTTCTTTGATATGGTGACCAAAGGAAGCACCATGAAACCACTTAATTAGTAGCCTTTGTTGCAGGATTTTGGGTCCGAGACGTTGAGAGCTACTCCTACGCTGAAGTAAATGGGGAGGATACCATATGGTTTAAAACCCCAACTAATGAAGGTTAGGAACATCCACACACATCTTGTAAATAGCAGAGGATAATAAAGGACAGGAAGCGCCAGTCTCAGAAGATTTTAACATTTCCCCTTTGAAAGAATTTTCTGACTGTTGAATCCAATGAGCTAAACGTTCAGAAGTGGGTGGTTGAGGAAGTTCACAAGTCTAATCTACCTGCTGATAGACCCTATAAAATGACTGTCAGCTTGCCCCATTTGTCACGGGTTACCTCTTGTATTCAACCTCCAGAAAGTGCCTACCCAGCCTAGGGTGCAAATGATCCTACTTATAACACGTAGGAGCTTAAAGCCAAGCTACGACACAATAGGTCGGTCTAGATGATGCCTGGTAATAGTCTGAAGACCACTACCCAATTGACAGACTTAGGGCTTTGTAATGTTTAATTCACAGGCTTGTGTGTTCAGAACTGAAACATTTTACATTTTAATTTTTTACAACAATATAATCGTTACTTATTTATAAGATACTGCTAACAGGCATTGGCAAAAACAATAGGTCTGGGTTGTTTTAGGTCTGTCACTGTGTGTTGTGTCTGAATGCAATAAAATAAAGGTCATGGAGAAGTCCGACTCTCACCCTTCCGCTCCGAAGCCACCAACATCATCTGCGGCGTACCCCAAGGCTCCTCTCTAAGCACGACGCTGTTCAACATCTACATGGCCCCCCTCGCACAACTGGCCCGTCAGCACAACCTCAGCATTCTCTCCTACGCCGACGACACCCAGCTCATCCTCTCCCTCACTAAAGACCCACTCACCGCCAAAGCCAACCTCCACGAAGGACTGAAGTCCATTGCCGAGTGGATGAGAAACAGCCGCCTGAAGTTGAACTCCGACAAGACGGAGGTCCTCATCCTCGGACGCACCCCCTCGGCCTGGGATGACTCCTGGTGGCCCACCGCACTGGGACCCCCTCCAACGCCAGCCAACCACGCACTCAACCTTGGCTTCGTCCTCGACTCCGCCCTCACCATGTCCAAGCAGTTCAACGCAGTTTCCTCCTCCTGCTACAACACCCTCCGCATGCTCCGTAGAGTCTACAAATGGATCCCGACGGAAACCAGAAAAACTGTGACCCAGGCCCTCGTCAGCAGTAGACTAGACTACGGCAACGCACTCTACACAGGCATCCCAGCAAAGGACATCCGACGACTTCAACGCATCCAAAACGCCTCCGCCTGACTGGTCCTCGACGTACCCCGCCAATGCCACATCTCCCACCACCTGAAAGACCTCCACTGGCTCCCCATGGACAAGAGGATCACCTTCAAGCTCCTAACCCACGCCCACAAGGCACTCTACAACGCCAGACCCGCCTACCTGAACAACAGACTCAACTTCTACGTCCCCTCCCGCCAACCCCGCTCTGCCAACCTCTCCCTCGCCATCGTTCCCCGCTTCCAACGCAAGACCTCCGGCGGCAGATCCTTCTCCTACCTCGCCGCCAAGACCTGGAACACCCTCCCGACTCCCCTGCGGCAGACCCAGGACCTTCTCACCTTCAGGAGACTCCTCAAGACCTGGCTCTTCGACCAATAGCAGCTCCCACCCCCCAGCGCCTTGAAACCCTAACGGGTATGTAGTGCGCTTTATAAATATCATGATTGATTGATTGATTGATTGATTGAAGCACTCAAATACTAGCCAGGCACTGAGTGAGATACAGGAATATAATAATTTACATGTTTTAAGCCGTGCACTTAAAGACCACACTACCTTTCTTCTTTGGCCACTCACAACCTCTTCCATTCCAATTAAAGCTGGGGGAGCTGCCCTTAATTTTTTTAAACATCATCATTCTGTACCTACCCATAAAACAGTAGGATGACTCAAATATAAAAGGTTGCTGAATAAGCAGCCTGCCGTCTAAATCATTAGCTTTGGCAAGTATGTATTTGTTTTATTACAGTTAATGTTCTATTGTAGATTATCCTAGAGTTCACTTAATTTGCCTCCTGGTCTGTCAGTGTGTGTTTTCAGTTCACCGGTCCTCCTTGTGCTCCCTTTTAGCGCTTCATTAGCCTGGAGAGGCAGCAAGGCACTCCGACTCAGATTAGGTTCCTATGTGTCCTTTTTGAAGAGCCTGGTAACAGTTGATGTATTAAATTAAGTGCGGCTGTGTTAATGCACTCAAGTTTAAGCTAAATGGTAGGTTCTTGACCAACTCTTGGCCACTTACAAGTTAGTTGTTCGAGCCAAAACTCAGACCTTTTCCTGTGGGTGACCCCACCAACCCGGGAAACAAAGCCCCTCTCTCACTCGACCCTGCTCTACAGCCACACGGCAGCTCCAAGAGACACTTTGCTCTTATTATTTACCCACTGAGAAGGAAAATGTGCAAGTCTCGCCTAAGATCAAGCCACCCCAGTCAGCTGACACCCCCTGCATTACTATATACACTGCAGAGCTTCACTCTTCCATAACAGATCACAAATGACTGGAAGAACATTGCATTCCTTTCATCCATACCCGCTCTAATACCAGCCGTCTCAAGTTCAAAACAAACAAGTAAAGCACTGAAAGCAGCAACTAAATATGTGATGTAGCAGCGGTGTCTAAACAAATATGTCAACATTAAAATGTTAAAGTAACAAAAAGCAGGCGTGTTCTTTGCTTCGGGTTCAGAAAGAGCGCGGCGGCCCTGGTCTCTTCCATGTGTAACACATTGTAGTGAGACGGAGTCCGAGGTCGCTGTCTGTCTAAGAAGATATATTTGCAGAGCGCTGTGTGGGGTCCGGCAGACACTACAATGAAGCACTTACTGGGCAGGGGGCATCCCACCCAATCAGCAGCACCCTGGTTCCAAAGAGGCCTACTGGAGGCTTTGAGAGCGGTTGATGGACTGCAGGTGAGGTCATAGCACGGAGAAATAGGAGGGGACACTGCCTTGAAGTGCCAAGTGCTGCGATCTGAATGGAAAAAGGCAAGTACTTTCACACTACATGCTGTGTGGTGCAGCCCTAAAAGGGAGCACAAGGAGGACCGGTGAACTGAAAACACACACTGACAGACCAGGAGGAAAATTAAGTGAACTCTAGGATAATCGGTGAACTAAAAACACATACTGACCAGAAGGGCCCAGAACATGATTACAAAGGAGCTGAAAGCACATTTACCGGAGAGAGAACACTAGCAGTGAAGACTGAGAGCACATACAGACAAAGCAGGGCCATGGAAAGAACACTAACAGTGCAGACTAAAACTGAGAGCACATACAGACATAGCAGGGTTCTGGAGAGAACACTAGCAGTGAAGACTGAGAGCACATACAGACTAAGCAAGGCCATGGAAAGAACACTAACAGTGCAGACTAAGTGAGAGCACATACAGACAAAGCAGGGCCCTAGCGAGAACACCAGCAGTGCAGACTAAATGAACGCACATCCAGACAAAGTAGGATTCTGGAGAGAACACTAGCAGTGCAGACTAACTGAAAGCAAATACCGACAAAGCAAGGATATGGAAAGAACACGAAGTGCAGACTAGCTGAGAGCACACACTGGCAAAGCAGGGTCCTGGACAGAACACTAGCAGTGCAGTCTAAGCACATACAGACCAAACAGAGTCCTAGGGAGAACACTAGAGGAGAAGACTGAGAGCACATACAGACAAAGCAGAGCCCCGGAGAGAACACTACCAGTACAGACTGAGAGCACATACTGGCAACGCAGGGCAGACTAACTGAGAGCACATATTGACAAGCAAGACCCTGAAAAGAAGACTAACACTGCAGATTAACTGAAAGCACATACAGACAAAGCAGGGCCCTGGAGGGAACACTACCAGTATAGACTAAAAGAAAGCACATACAGACAAAGCAGGGCCCTGGAGAGACCACTAACAGTGCAGACAAACTGAAAGCACATAAGGACAAAGCAGGGCTGACGGAGGTTCTGGTTGACCGTGGCATGGCCCCAGCCAGGCAGAACTTACTACTCCCGTCAGGGATGGGTGATTACAATCACTATATAACCTGCACTCACCCTTGAGTAGTTTGGCACTGAGCTAGTAATATTACTAGGTTACAATGACATCAGTTGCATGTTCACTTGGGAGACATCCTATGTCACCCCTCCCCCAGCACTCTTATGCGGTGTGAAACATTGGCAGAACATGCCCACACTAGCAATTAATATAATGCAATACCACACACAGTTACAGGATGCACACAAGATCACAAAAATATTGGGAATATGTACACACAAACAATGACAACACTTTTAGCAGCACCGTGGCCCAAGGCCGCACGGGTAGTCCCAATGTCAAACATGCTATCCGGTTGGCAAGAAATCATCATATAAGCAGCACTGCCGGTGATGTAATCACTTGCAGGCGGTCTTCATGTAGACACTCCTACACGCACACACTCAACACCGCTACACAGTGCTATGATCATCAGGCAGGTCCTTATGGAGCACACTTGCACCCACACATGCACGCAGCACCGTAACGCGGTGCAACTGAAATTCGGCAGGTCAATTGCTAGCACAATGCAGACCCCGTGGCCAAAGCATCCTCCACCTTCCTCCTCACCCGGACTACCCCACACCCACAGATAAGCAAGAACTCACCCTCCACCCCCTCAAGATTAGGCCACTCTCGGCCAGCACCACACTTAGTTGAGGTCCCAGGGAGGGATAGGCAGCAGGACTGATTAGGAGGCAGTTGACAAACAAAAAGGGGTTGGCCACCACTCAGGAAGTTTACCCACTGGATGTGAAGCAGAAGCAGCTGAGGGCAAAAGTTTAATTAAAGGATTCTGTAATGTGCCTTCTAGCACCAGCCCAGTTCTGTGAGGCACCAGGGGTGAAGAAAGGGGTCACGCAGTCTCTTGACCCACTTCTGATTGCTCTCTGAAGCATTCCACCAGCCTAGTCACTTACTCTTGCCCACCCATGCCCAGTTCAGGCAATACTATCTGGCACATGCTATCATCGGCATCAGGTGAGGAGAGGGCAGGTAGTTTGCCGCTCAAAAGGCCCAAAAGGAACGATCGATGAAGAGGGGAATGTAGCAGGAGAGCCCTTAGGAAGGCAGAATCGTCCCGTCAGGAACACTTTGATGAGAGTTGCACCCAGGCAATCCGGGTAAAATGTCTGGTGCGTGATGATCCGAGTTGCACCAGACAGTCCTGGCTTCACACACCATGATGAGTTGCAAATTCTGTGCCTCCCTGGAAATGAGGTACAACGCCTAGTGCACATTGATACGGGTCGCACTACACAGTTCTGGTCACACACCACAAAGAGTTATAAATCCTGTCTCTCCCAGGAAATGATGCACAGCGCCTGGTGCACGTTGATATTGGGCGCAGCAGACAGTTATCATCACTTACGATGAGGAGTTACCAATCCTGTGCCTCCCGAGAAGAGAGGCACAACGCCTGGTGCACACTGGTAGAAGTCGCACCAGATAGCTCCAATCACACACAATAGAAATTATGCAAATTCAGTACCTCCATGGAAATAAGGCACTACGCCCTGTGCACGTTTATACGGGTTGCACCAGACAGCAGGTCCCACACAGAGTCACAAATTCAGTAGTAGTGCACAAGTTAGAATGAGGCACTAGTACGGTTATGTCCCCACCTCCAAGGGTCGCAACCTGTTAATCAGACAACGCATGCAATGAGCATGCACTCGGAGTGACACGAGGGAGATAAGGCAAAACTGACAAAGCGGGCCACGAGGGGTCCCGCAACAGGTGAATCCGCTCACGATCAACAGGATGCTTATGAGTGCTGAGGCCCCATGATGAAGGGGCGACACTCCTTAGATGGGGGCAATGCTTTTAGGGCTCTGCTCCAGGCAATCCAGTCTCCAGGAACAATTCTTACTTTAAAGCTCACTCCTTTCTGTCAGTTGGGACCCAGCAGGCGCTGTGGGCACTTATGAGGGCATCACACTCCAGGTGTCACGAGCAGATGGTGTGGGTCCCTCATGGGAGGTCTTTAATGTCCCTGAAAAATCCACAAGAAAAATAGGGGGCAAGCCAACAAGTCCTTTGGGAGCACACTTCAGAGTACCACACAGCAGCAGGTAGTTTGCCAAGGCCAGCCACGATTCGGGAAGGGTGCATGGTCCCTTCCAAGGGCAGTAATCCTCTTTGTGCACAACAGATTCCTCTGGCAGTGTTCTCCACGCAGACCAGGTTTTATGGACCCACGTCCCTTCAAGTGCATATCTACCTTGCTGCAGTATGGCCCCAGTAGTTATACTGTAGTGTGCCTTTGAAGTTGGGGGTAGTTCAAAGTTTCTTCATTTGAAACACAGATGTCTCCCCTAAATGTCTGTCCTGTCTGCCATGGGGCCATGGAATGCAGATCTCAATCTTTAATGGGGCCATGATCTGGCTCCCAGAGGACAAGTGACAAAAACCTCTCACTCCAGTCTATCCAGCCAGGCCCTCAAATGGAAGAGGTCTGTCGTTGCGTGCCCAATGTTTATAGCTGTCACTGTGGAATGCACAGGTCAGCTCCCCCAGTCTCCTATGTCGATTAAAGGCAGGTATAAAGGCACACAACGAACTTTAGAGGAGAGAAACGCACAATTTTCAGAAGTGGCATTTCTCAGCTATTAATGACAAAACCACCCTTACCTTCGGAAAGGGTTTATCACTGTTAATCCAATAAAAGGAAACATTGTGAGGCTGCTCCACTGTAAACCACTATTACAGTTGGGAGTGATTTTACTAATTCCCCCATGTTAGCCTACGGGGAGAGCAACCCTCAGAGGTAGTGAGAAGACACATGGGTATTCTTCACTACGTTTAGAAACATCCTTGGTGAAAGTGCGCACACAATGGGTTGCAATGGCAGGCATGACAAATGTTAAAACAACATTGTGCAAGTGCGCATGCACACACACAGGCCTGCAATGGCAGGCACAGCCACTGGCTAGCTTCACTTCCTAACATACATAGGAAGGGCTTGTGCATTTTCACAATGCACTTACAGTGGGGAAGTGCTCATGGCCCTAAGGCCACTAAACGAGAATCATCAAAACCTATTGAAGGAGCCGATCTCCTAGGTAAGGAAAACCGACATGGGGGTTCTTCACTACCAGGGCATGGAGCACCCATGTGTACCTGCTCTGCCTTCTGCCTACCACCTGCTTTGCCCATCAGGGGGTAGTCAGGCCAACTCAGGCTTGGCCACGGGGTAAGAATTGCCACCCCAAGCTCCAGCCCTACTACGCCTTCCTGCGCCCCCAATGGCAGGCCTGATACATGCTTATTCTGGTGGGTGGCACACACTGTGCAGCGTCCCACTGGTAGCCGGGGCTGTACACTCCCCAGGTTTGTGGTGTACATTTTTACAGGGCACTCCTAGGTACAGCACCTCAACCAATCACAAAAGCGGCCCTTCCTTGCATGAGTAGGAAGGGCGTACGGACTTTCCCACTGAAGTACAGTAGGAAAGTGCCTAGGGTCCTAAGGCCATGCAAAGAGAGTCAGCAAAGAAATTGGGAAGAAAAAGCTGAAAGTTTGAGGGAAAACCCCTAAGAAGGGCCATGTCCAACAAGGGCCATGGCAAGAACAAAAGCAGTTTAGACTAACTGAAATCACATACTGGCAAAGCACGGCCTTGGAAAGAAAACTAACTGTGCAGGATAACTGAAGTCACATAAATAGAAAAGCAGGGTCCTGGCGAGAACAGAAGAAGTGCAGAGTAAAAGAGCACATACTTGCAAGCAGGGTCCTGGCGAGAACACTACCAGTGCAGACTAACTGAGGGCACATATTAGGAAAGCAGGGCCATGGAGAGAACACCAACAGGGTAGACTAACTGAGAGCACATACAGACAAAGCAGGGTACTGGAAAGAACACCAACAGTGCAAACAAACAAAGCACATAAAGACAAACAGGGCTGTTGGAGGTGGCACGTTCTGGTTGGCTGTGGTGGGGCCACAGACAGACAGAACCTACCTCTTGCGTCACGGGTGGGTGATTACACTCACGGTATAATCTGCGCTCATCCTTGGGAGCTTGGCACTGTGCTAGTAATATTACTAGCAGTACTAGGCCCAACCGCGTTACAATGACATCAGTAGCACGTACACACGTACACTTGTGAGAAATTCTACGCTACCCTATCCCTCAGCACACTTATGCAGTGCGAAATATTGTCAGAACTAGGCCCACCCTGGCAATTAAAATAATGCAATACCACACAATGATATAGGATGCACCCCAGATCACAACGATATCAAGAACATGTACACACAGACAATACTTTTAGGCCACACAAGTAGAACTAATGTCAAACGTAGGATCCAACTGGCAAGAAATCCATGTATAAGCAGCACCGCCGGTGATGTAATCACTAGCAGGCAGTCTTTATGTAGACACACCCACTCGCGAACACTCACTCAGCACCAGTACGCAGTGCTATGGATATCAGGCAGGTCTGTATGGAGCACACCTGAACCCACACATGCATGCAGCAAGGCAATGCGGGGCAACTGATATTCGGCAGGTCAATTGGTAGCACAATGCAGACCTCGTGAACCAAACTCTCCTCTATCCTCCGTCTCACCCCGACTACCCCACACCCACGGATTAGCAAGAAAGTACAGGCCCCTCCCTCTTACTCCTCCCCCCCCAAAAGAATAGGCCACTGACAGCCAGCATCACACTTAGTTGAGGTCCAAGGGAAGAAGGTGGGGGTAGGTAGCAGGAGTGATTAGGAGGCAGTTGACAAAAAAAGGGGGGTTAGCCACCACTCGTGAAGTTCACCCACAGGATGCGGAGCAGAAGCGGCTGAGGGCAATAGTTTGTTCAATTAAAGGATTCTGTAATGTGCCTTCTGGCACTAGCCCAGTTCTGTGAAGCACCAGTGGGTGAAGAAAGGGGTCGCACAGTCTCTTCACCCACTTTTGATCACTCTCGGAAGAGTTCCTCAAGCCCAGTCGATTACTCTTCCCACCCAGGTAAGTCCGGGCAATACTATCTGGCACATGCTGTCGTCGGGGCCAGGAAAGGAGAGGCCAGGTAGTTTGCCACTCAGAGAGCTAAAGCGGAACAATCGATGAAGAGGAGAATGTAACAGGGGAGCCTCACGGAAGGTAGAGGCGACCTGTCAGGAAACGCATTGATAAGAGTTGTGACCAGGGAATCTGGGTACAACGTCTGATGTGCGATGATCTAAGTCGCACCGGACAATTCCGGCTTCATGCCTCGCAATGAGTTACTAATTCCCTGCCTCCATGGAAATGAGGCACAATGCTGAGGGCATGTTGATACGACTCGTGTTACACAGTTCCGGTCACACACCACAAAGAGTTATGAATCCTGTGCCTCCCTGGAAATGAGGCACAACGTCTGGTGTGCGTTGATAAAAGTCGCACCAAACAGGTCCAAATCACACACAATTGAAAAGATGCAAATTCAGTACCTCCCTGGAAATGAGGCACAATGCCTCGTGCACGTTGATATGAGTTGCTCTAGACAGTTCTGGTCCCACAGAGAGGCACAAGTTCAGTAGTATCGCACGAGGTAGAATGAGGCAATTCTACAGTTACGCTCCCACATCAGAGGGTCGCAATCTGTGAATTGGATAACACACGCAATGAGCATGCAGTCCGCATGAGGGAGATGTGGCACGATGGACTAAGCAGGCCTCGAGGGGTCCCACAACCGGTGAATCCGTTCACCAACAGGATGCTTATGTTTGCTGAGGCCCCATGACTCCTTGGATGAGGGCAATGCTTTTGTGGCTCCACTCCAGGCACAAATCTTAGTTTTTTTGTGCTTACACTGCGCTGTCAGTTGGAACCCAGCAGGCAATGTGGTCACATATGAGGGCAAGGCACTACAGGTGTCATGAGCAGACGGTGTGGGTCCCTCATGGGGGGTCTTTAATGTCTCTGAGACTTCCACAAGAGAACAGGGGGGCAAGCCAACAAGCCCCTGGAGACCACACTTCAGGGTGCCACACAGCAGCAGGCAGTTTGCAGAGGCGAGTCACGATTTGGGAAGGGCACGCAAATCCCTTCCAAGGTCAGTGTGTACCATGCAGACCAGGATTGCCGGTCCCATGTCCTTGCAATTGTATCTCTACCCTGCTGCAGTATGGCCCCAGTAGTTATAATGTACTGTGCCTTTGAAGTTGGGGGCGCTTCAAAGGTTCTCCCTTTGAACCACAGATATCTCCCCTAAATTTCTGTTCTGTCTGCCATGGGGTCGTGGAATGCAGATCTTACTCTTTAAGGGGGCAATCATCGGGCTTCCAGAGGTGAAGTGTCAAAACGTCTCCTTCCAATCTATCTAATCAAGCCCTCAAATGGCAGAGGTCTGTCGTTCCAGCTGTGTGCCCTTTGTTTATAGCTGTTGCTAGGGAATGCACAGATGTGCTCCCCCAACCTCTGGTGTCGATTGGAGGCAGGTAGAAAGGCACACAACAAACTTTAGAACAGAGAAATGCACACTTTTCAGAAGCTGCACTTCTCGGCTATTAATAACAGAACCACCCTTCCCATAGGAAGGGGTTTATCACTGTGATTCCAATGAAAGGAAACATCATGAGGCTGCTCCACTGCAATCCACTATTGCAGTTGGGAGTGATTTCAACTATTCCCCCATGTTAGCCTAAGGGGAGAGAAACCCTTAGAGACACTGAGAAGATATGTGTATTCTTCACTATGTTTAGAAACACCCTTGGTGCAGGTGCACACACACTTCCTTGCAATGGCAGGATGGACAAATGTTAAAACACCATTGTGCAAGCACACACACACGGGTCTGCAATGACACGCTGGACACATGTAAAAACACTATTGTGCAAGCGCGCACACACACACACACACACACACAGGCCTGCAACGGGAGGCTCAGCACACATTGACTAGTACCACTTCCTAACATTCATAGAAAGGGCTACTTTCACACTGTCCTTACAGTGGGGGAGTGCGCCGGGCCCCAAGGACACTAAACGAGAATCAGCAAAACCTATGGAAGGCGCTGACCTCCTAGGTAGGGAAAACCTACGTGGGGGTTTCTTCACTACAGGGGCAGGGAACACTCATGTGTACTTACCCTGCCTTCGGCCTACCACCTACTCTGCCCTTCAGGGGTAGTCTAATGCCAATTCAGGGTTTTCCAGAGAGTAGGAAATGCCACCCCAAGCACCAGTGCCACTGCACCTTCCCAGGCCAGCAATGGCAGGCCTGTGACATGGTTGACCAGCTATTCTAGTGGGTGGCACACTACCCCCAGCGTCCCAATAGTAGCTGGGGCTGTACCTGACTCAGGTGTGTGAAGTACCTTTTTACAGAGCACCCTTGGGTGGGTACAGCAACTAAACCAATCATGTAAGTACCTCTTCCTGTCATGTGTATAAAGGGTGAACGCACATTCCCACTGCAGTACAGTGGCAAAGTGCCCAGAGTCCTAAGGCAAAACAAAGAAAGTCAGCAAAAAACTGGGAGGAAAAAGCAAAAGGTTTCAGGTAAATTCCCTAAGAATGGCCATGTCCAACATGGGCCCTGGGGAGAAGACAAGCAGTGCAGACTAACTGAAAGCACATACAGACAAAGCAGGGTTCTTGCGAGAACACTAGCAGTACAGACTAACTGAAAGCACATACTGGCAAACCAGGGTCCTGGCGAGAACACCAGGAGTGAAGCCTAACCGAGAGCACATACTGGCAAAGCAGGGTCCTGGAGAGAACACTAGAAAGCACATATTGGCAAAGCAGAATCCTGGCAAGAACACTAGAATTGCAGGCTAACGGAAAGCACATACTGGGAAAGCAGGGACCTGGAGAGAATACCAATAAGGCAGACTAACTGAGAGCACATACTGACAAGCAAAGCCCTGGAGAGAAGACTAAAATTGCAGGCTAACTGAAAGCACATATAGACAAAGCAGGATCCCAGCAAGAACACTACATGTACAGACTAACTGAGGGCACATACGGACAAGCAGGGCCTTGAACAAGCTGCACAGGTAAATCAAAACCACATTGTAAGAAATGGGGTCTCTAGCTGGCAATCGGTTTGCACCCCGACCAAGTAGGGACTCTAACTAGTCAGGAAATAGGGAGATACCTGCTCAGACAACCCCTGCTCACCCCCTTGGTAGCTTGGCACGATCAGTCAGTCTTATCTCAGAAACAATGTGTAAAGCATTTGAGGATAACACACAGTAACACAGTGAAAACACTACAAAAGGACACCACACCAGTTTTAGAAAAATAGCCAATATTTATCTATTTAAAACAAGACCAAATACGATAAAAATCCAACATACAGTAATAAAAATATGAATTCTGCAAGATTTACTCAAAAAATACAGTTCCTTGAAGTCAATAGCTCCACCTGGGTCTATCACGGTGTCGTGATCAACAAAACCAACAGTTCAGGTCGGCCGCGGCGTTGCAGGCCAGCTACAGTGTCAGGATGACCCGCAAACAGTACCTTGGATTTGTAGGGTGTCGTGATCCTCGCAGTGAGTTCCGGAGAACGGCATCACTGACGTCGCAGTGTCGGTTCCAGAGTTGGTGCAGGAGTCATCAGGCCCTTGAAGTCACATGTGTTACAGATCGAACTCTGGGCTGATGAAGTCAGGAGCGCTGGCGTGGATGGCGTTGGGGCTGCGGTGTGAAGCAGGACGATGCGACGTGCAGTGCCCACAGGTCACAGTGCAGGCAGCTGCTCGGTGACAGAGTAAAGCGGTGTTGTGAGACCAGGGCTGCGGTGTGAAGCGGGGTGGTGCAACGAGTGGTGTTCACATACCACGGTGCAGGCAGGAGTGGCATCATTGCGGAAGCGCTGTCGTCGCTAGGCCCAAGCCAGCGGTGCGGGACTGGACAGTGCTTCGTGACCCTCACGAGAGGTGTCCACAGACCATGGTGCAGGCAGGGACTCCTGGTGACGACACTGGAGGTGATGGTGCAGGCTAACTGAAAGCACATATAGACAAAGCAGGATCCCAGCAAGAACACTACATGTACAGACTAACTGAGGGCACATACGGACAAGCAGGGCCTTGAACAAGCTGCACAGGTAAATCAAAACCACATTGTAAGAAATGGGGTCTCTAGCTGGCAATCGGTTTGCACCCCGACCAAGTAGGGACTCTAACCAGTCAGGAAATAGAGAGATACCTGCTCAGACAACCCCTGCTCACCCCCTTGGTAGCTTGGCACGATCAGTCAGTCTTATCTCAGAAACAATGTGTAAAGCATTTGAGGATAACACACAGTAACACAGTGAAAACACTACAAAAGGACACCACACCAGTTTTAGAAAAATAGCCAATATTTATCTATTTAAAACAAGACCAAATACGATAAAAATCCAACATACAGTAATAAAAATATGAATTCTGCAAGATTTACTCAAAAAATACAGTTCCTTGAAGTCAATAGCTCCACCTGGGTCTATCACGGTGTCGTGATCAACAAAACCAACAGTTCAGGTCGGCCGCGGCGTTGCAGGCCAGCTACAGTGTCGGGATGACCCGCAAACAGTACCTTGGATTTGTAGGGTGTCGTGATCCTCGCAGTGAGTTCCGGAGAACGGCATCACTGACGTCGCAGTGTCGGTTCCAGAGTTGGTGCAGGAGTCATCAGGCCCTTGAAGTCACATGTGTTACAGATCGAACTCTGGGCTGATGAAGTCAGGAGCGCTGGCGTGGATGGCGTTGGGGCTGCGGTGTGAAGCAGGACGATGCGACGTGCAGTGCCCACAGGTCACAGTGCAGGCAGCTGCTCGGTGACGGAGTAAAGCGGTGTTGTGAGACCAGGGCTGCGGTGTGAAGCGGGGTGGTGCAACGAGTGGTGTTCACATACCACGGTGCAGGCAGGAGTGGCATCATTGCGGAAGCGCTGTCGTCGCTAGGCCCAAGCCAGCGGTGCGGGACTGGACAGTGCTTCGTGACCCTCACGAGAGGTGTCCACAGACCATGGTGCAGGCAGGGACTCCTGGTGACGACACTGGAGGTGATGGTGCTGGCGTCTGTGGACTGGGGCTGCGGTGTGGGACGTGGCAGTGCTTTGTGCTCTTCATGAGCGGTGTTCACAGGCCACGGTGTAGGCAGCGGCGCCGGTGTCAGCAGGAGTGTCGTCGTTGGGGAGGCGAAGGCTGCGGTGTGAGCAGGAGATGCCGGAGTGCGGGGCCCAAAGGTCGCGGTGTGAGCAGCGGCTCAGTGAAGTCGTCTGATGATGGCGTCGGTGAGATCAGAGTCACGGTGCAAAGCGGGGAAATGCGACTCTGTGAGGCGTCAGCAGGTCAAGGTGCGGCCAGCGGCTGGGCAGTGGTTTCTCCTCTTGAACAGCACAAAACACACAGTTGCCAGTGCTGCAGGTCGAGGAAACTGAAGTCTTTGGTGTCCCTGAGACTTTTAACAGGAGCCAAGCTCTACTCAAAGCCCTTGGAGAACTTTCTCAAGAAGGACACACAGCAAAGTTCACCCTTTGCACTCTTTTCAGGCAGAAGTAGCAACTGCAGGGCAGACCAGCAAAGCAACACAGCAAAAGGACAGTACTCCTCCTTCAGCTCTTCTCCTGAGCAGAGGTTTCTCTTGATTCCAGAAAGATTCTAAAAGTCTGGGGTTTTGGGTCTTCTTCTTATACCCTGTTCTGCCTTTCAAGTTGACAAACTTCAAAGCAAAGTCTCACGTGTTTGCAAGATCCTTCCTTGTTCAGGCCAGGCCCCAGACGCACATCAGGGAGTCGGGGACTGCATTGTGTGAGGGCAGCCACAGTCCTTTCAGGTGTGAACAACCACTCTCCCCTCCCATCTAGCTCAGAGGGCTCATCAGGATATGCAGGCTACTCCCCTGCCCCCTTTTGTGTCACTGTCAAGAGAAGTGCAAAACAGTCTAACTGTCAAACTGACCTAGACAGACAATCCACAAACAGGCAGAGTCACAGAATGGTTTAAGCAAGAAAATGCCTCCTTTCTAAAAGTGGGATTTTCAAACAGGCAATTTAAAAACCAACTTCACCAAAAGATGCATTTTTAAATTGTGAGTTCAGAGACCCTGAACTCCACATTTTTATCTGCTCCCAAATGGAATCTGTGCTTTAAGGATATTTAAAGGCAACCCCCATGTTAACCAATGAGAGAGATAGGCCTTGCCCAGTGAAAACCAAACTTGGCATAATTTCACTGTTACGACATATTAAACACACTAGTATATGTCTACTTTAAACATACACTGTACCCTGCCCCTGGGGCTACCTAAGGCCTACCTTAAGGGTGCCTGACATGCAGTAAAAGGGAAGGTTTAGGCCTGGCAAGTGGGTACACTTGCCAAGTCGAATTGGCAGTTTAAAACTGCACACACAGACACTGCAGTGGTAGGTCTGAGCCATGGTTACAGGGCTACTAATGAGGGTGGCACAACCAATGCTGCAGGTCCTCTAGTAGCATTTGATTTACAGGCCCTGGGCACCTCTAGTGCACTTTACTAGGGACTTACCAGTAAATCAAATATGCAAATCATGGATAAACCAATCAACAGTACAATTTCTATAGGGAGCACTTGCACTTTAGCACTGATTAGCGGTGATGATGTGCGCAGAGACAATAAACCAGCAAAAACAGACCTGAATAAATAGAAGGAAGAAGGCAAAAAGATTGGGGATAACCCTGTAAAAAGGGTCATTTCTAACACACATACTGGGGAATAGGGCCCTCAAGAGAGCACTAATAGAACAAGTGAATTTTCGGAATGCACATACTGATGACACGAGCAGGACAGGTGAGCTGAAAGCACATACTGACCAGCAAGCCCCGGAAGGGAACACTAAATAGAAGAGATGAACTGAAAGGAGATACTGAGCAGAAGGGCCGTAGTGGGATTACTGGCACTGTTAGCAGTGTTTAATTTGAGCCAGTGGTTTCCAGTGTGGGGCACCAGCACTTATTTTTGAGGGCTGACACTTATTTTTCTGCCTTAAGAATTTACTGCGAGCAAAAGCCTCAGATGGGAAAGACGGAGGAAGAGAAAAACAAAAAAGCTTCACCAAGGGAGAAAGCAGAAAGATCCAAGAGGAGCTTCAGGATTATGCTTCCTCCGTATTCCGTGCTTGCACATTTAATTGCAGCAGCCGCGTGTTTCAGAGGAGAGCTTTAGGCCACGGCATGTTTTTATTTACAAATTAAGCACTGACTGTAAGTGAACTGAAAGTGCATACTGAGCAGAAGGGCCGTAGTGGGATTACTAGCACTGCAAGCGAAGCAAAAGGATATACTAGCCAACAAGGCCCTGAACAAGCAGCACAGGTAAATCAAAAGCACATAGTGACAACACAAGCCGGACAGTTGAACCCAAAGCCCAGCACAAACTGACCACACAAGCCATACAGCTGAAAGAACGTAATAACCGACAAGGCGCTGGAGGGAATACCATAAATATATATTAACTTAAAGCACATACAGAGTACACAAGAAATACATTGGAAATGAAAATACATAATGATCAGCAGATTAACTCTTCTTCCCAAGTCACTACAATCACCACCACTACTCAAACCTAGCTTCTTCAGCCTGATGCCGTGAATGACCACCTATACAGGTCAACTCAGAGGCTCATTATGAAGTCACATCTTTACACAAACTTTACAATGTAATTATATTTTTAATGATCGGTTCATTTTATCCAACAGAGGTACTTCAATTAAGCTAAAAGCACTACTTATTTAGTTAATAATTTTGATATTGGTACCTCCACCATTGACAGTGTGAGGGAACTATTTGCACCGAATTTACTTAATGCTAAATGTATATTCTGTTGCCAATAACGGAATATGAATATCATGACAACCTAGGAAAATTAACATATCTGGTCAACTAAAAAACAAAATTGCCTGCCAGTTTTTCTTTTCTTTTCCACACAATTACTCTATTTTAGGTCTGGTGTTAGCCAAGCAAGACTCACTACACCTACACACACACACACACACACCTACACACACACACTTATTGGAGTCCGGGGGCCCCAGCCTAAACATTGCTGATGGTCTGAAATGCAAAACACTACATAAAAAATACAGAGACAAGCATTCATCAAACATATACATCTACGATAACATATTTTATTTAATTTGCAAACAACTATAAATAAAAAATGTAAATGTTCATTTTAATAGGAGGGTTGGAGCTTTTCTAAATTCAATTGAAGCCACACATCTTCCTTAGTATATTCTGTTCGATGCACCTTGACTGCTCCCACGAATCAATTTTAGGATATTTAATTTTTAGTCTCTAAATTTAAATTCCTTGACATTTACATTATTTTTAAAATGTCCAATTGTACATTTAGCCACTTTATTTATATACACTTTATTATTCTGTTCATATTATTTAATTTTCTAAGCAGTCGCAAACTCCAAGAGGAGTCTTCACAGACCCCCACGGGCCCTTGCCCACAGGATAGGAACCACTGACATACAGTATGGAGAGATGGGTCACCCCATGTCAGCCATTGGGTAATTTTATGACAAGACCGGAGGCTCCTATTATGCGTTCTTTTCTTGCTTTATTTAATGAGCAGCAGTCAAGAAACCACAAATCCCATAAGGCTTAACATCTGTAGCCAATGGGATTAAAAATGTAGTTCAAAACACACCAGAACCAATAGTCATCACGATATGCTATTATGACGTCACTTGACTGCAAGCAGCCCTCTTTTCTTGCTGCTGCAGTCGAGATAAGTCGCATTTTCTTTTATCCACATTACTTTCACTGTATACTGTTTGAATATCGTTGTTTTATAAACATACAGTATTGTCGAATTTATTGTGTACGACGGCAAGTTGCCGCATGTTTATTTACTGTTTTGGTCACTCGTGCACAGCGCTCATGTTATTGCAAACTGAGCGCTTCAGTTTTCGTTTCAGCTTTTGTTTATTTTAACGCGCGTCGCGCGTTTGGAATCCTAGGCATTCCTTTATGGCCGGCGGCAAGTTTCTGCATGTTATTGTTGCTCCGGCCCCGTGCACAGCGCGCCTGTTCTTTCGAGCTGAGCGTTTCAGCTCTCACATCGGATTTGTTTATTTTAACGCGCGTCGCGCGCGCTCCGAATTCCAAACATTCTTTTGCCTCAGGCAGCAAACGTCTTTCGGATTGCTCCTGACGCAAAGAGACGTCGAGTGAAGAGCGCTTCCGGGAGACTTCGCATTCTTTATCCAGAGCAACTTTAGTTGCTCTAATTCGACGATTACCCTATTATTAACCCCTTCTCTTCCCTGTTTTACACAAAAGGACCCCGTTTTTCCTGGTTTAGTCCTGTTAATTTTCAAAATAGATTATACAAATGTATTTCTATTTTAATTAATAATATAACAAATATTTTAAATCATATCAATATTTTATTGGCATTAGACACAATGGAACCTGGCGCTTCTATGGAACAGGGTGTTTCCTATGAACTGGAAGATATGAGACATGAACTCTGTGATTTTATTAGAAGTTCTGTCCATCAGGCAGTATCTTCCTCATTACAAAAATTATCAAAAAATCTGGAGAACAACCTTTCTAATTTAATATCCAAATCGGCCCAGACTGCGCGGGAAAGCAGTAAGCGTCCACCAACAAAGCCAGGTATGGGGACGCAAATGGAAGGTGAGACCATCTCACGCACGCCAGAGGACGCGGTTCCTCACAAGGCTCCCGCCAAGGAGAATAACAATATGGCCTCAAAAACTTCTTTAAAACGGAAATTTAAGGAACGTAATGTTCTCCCTGTTATTTCTCCAGTTATTCAAGATACAGACGAAGATATGCCTGATGTAGATTCAGATTCATACATATCTGACAAAGACGATTCCTTTTCTATTCCTCCTCCAAAAAAATAAAAAATAGCCTCTGCTACCCCTTCTCTTTTCGACTCAGAAGGGTTTCCTATGTTTGATCCCTCTCAAATTCATCATCCCAATTCTACTGAGTGGTTTCCAGCTGACCATGTGGGTCGTTATGTGGCACAAAAATTATTTTCACCCCTGGACAAACAAACTAGATCTAAATTAAAGTCCGAATGTCCTCGTCCCGTACTTTCTAACAAAGCCACCATTACCCCTACTATTGATGAACAAATGTTGACTTTTTTCACCAAACAAGGCAAAGACCCTCGCAAGGGCGTGGACAAAGCGTGGTCCTCTTGTCAGGACAAACTCTTAGACATTACGGGGCCACTTACCAGGATTTTTGATCTTGTTGAATCAGCCAGACTAGACGGTTCCTTCCTGGACCCAGAGGAGTTATCTTTATGGGTGCAACGTTGTTTCTGCCTTCTAGGAAATGCAAATTCTTCCTTTATACACGAGAGGCGCAAAGGCCTACTTATCAAACTTGATCCCAAACTCGTAAATTTGGCAACCGTTCAACCTCAGCTTCAATCAGATGGACAACTTTTTGGAGACTCCTTTATAAAAGACCTCAGCAAATATGTTGCTACTTTCACCTCACTAACCAAAGCCCAACAATCAATGAGGAAAATGTTTCACCATCGGGTTTTTGCCAGGGCCGGTAGAGGAAGGGGTCGCTTTACTGGCCGCGGATCCACCTATCAAGGCTCCAGAGGTTATTACAGTTCCTACCAACAGGACTTCAGACCTCAATTTTACCCCCAACGTGGCAGAGGATACCGTGCCAGGTCCGCCAGACATTCCAGAGCCGCCAATCCAACAGGTAAGCCTCCTAGTCGATTCTTTCCCGACAGGGGGTCGTATTTCCCATTTTCTGTCAAATTGGCAAGCAATAACAACAGATGCTTGGGTGTTAAACACGGTTCTAGGTTACAAAATAGAACTTTATTCTACTCCGGTACAAACCTTTTTCCAAGCTCCTCCCCATTTTTCCACAGAAATGGTTCACCTAATTTCTCTAGAGGTAGACACATTGCTACAGAAACAAGCGATTGCACCCACTCTTCCCCTTTCTTCGGGATTTATCAGCCCAATTTTTCTTGTTCAAAAGAAAAACAAAAAGATGCGTCCAGTCATCAACCTAAAACATTTCAACCAGTTTGTAGTATACCGGCATTTCAAAATGGAAACAATTCTCCATCTCAGAGACATTCTCCTCCAGAACGACTGGATGGTCAGGCTGGATCTACAGGACGCTTACTTAGTAGTTCCGGTTCATGCGGAATGCAGAAAATTCCTTCAATTCCAGTGGTTGGACAAAATGTATCACTTTACCTCTCTGCCCTTCGGTCTATCGTCAGCTCCATGGTGCTTTACCAAACTCATGAAGCCCGTAGTAGCTTTTCTAAGAGCTCAGGGGATAAGATTATTAATTTATCTAGACGATATCCTCATCCTAAATCAGTCGTCACAGACTCTCCTAGTCCACTTACAAACAACTTGCTCTCTGTTGGAGGAATTGGGTTTTATAATAAACAAAGAAAAATCCCTTCTTATACCCTCCCAAATCGTAGAATTCCTGGGATTTCAAATCAATTCTCTCTCAGCTACCCTTCTTCTACCCTCGTCAAAAATAAAATCCATA
Source organism: Pleurodeles waltl (assembly GCF_031143425.1). Taxonomy (NCBI): domain Eukaryota; kingdom Metazoa; phylum Chordata; class Amphibia; order Caudata; family Salamandridae; genus Pleurodeles; species Pleurodeles waltl. Next base: position 762,132,030 of record NC_090445.1, read on the forward strand.
AAATCAGAAATTTTGCAAATTCTCCGCAATTCCCTAATTTCCCTCAGAAATCTAGCCCGAGTTGTAGGTCTTCTCTCTTCCTCTATCCAAGCAATTTTTCCGGGTCCCCTTCACTACCGTTCTCTTCAAAGATTAAAGATTCAACACCTAAGAAAGGGGCTTTCGTATTCCGATCTCGTTCCTTTAGACATAGAGTCTCGCACAGAGCTTCAATGGTGGATAGACCATTTGGACGCTTGGAACGGGAAAAGTATCTTTCCATCAGCCCCAGATCTTGTGTTAGAATCCGATGCAAGCCATCAAGGCTGGGGAGCCCGGTGTGGACCCATCTCGACTGGGGGTACATGGTCAAACGAGGAGTCCAAATTGCACATCAATTGTTTAGAGATGCTCGCAGGCTCCTTTGCAATCAGAAGTCTGGCAAAACACAAAGTACATTGTGAATCCTGCTCAGGATGGACAATACATCTGCGGTCAGATATATAAACCATCTTGGGGGTACAAGATCCAAACCTTTGGCAGACCTAGCCAAGAGCTTTTGGGAGTTCTGTCTCTCAAACCATCTTTCGGTACATGCAGAGTATCTCCCTGGAGCTCTCAACACGGTGGCGGATTGGCATTCTCGTCACCTTCGAGACTCCAGCGATTGGAGACTTCATCCTGCCGTGTTTCACAACATTCAATCCTTATGGGGCCCGTTTTCCATAGACCTTTTTGCAGCCCGTCTCAACACACAACTCCCTCAATTTTACAGCTGGCGCCCAGATCCCCTAGCCTTAGCATCAGATGCTTTCTCACAAGACTGGTCTCATTCCCTCAACTATGCTTTTCCCCCTTTCATAATGATCAACAGGGTTCTGGGTCAGGCCAGACGTCAACACGCCTCTCTCTCTCTCATAGTCCCGTTCTGGCAATCCCAAATTTGGTTTCCCACTCTTTTAGAACTGACAATAGATTTTCCCTTGTTAATTCCATCCTTTCCGGATCTGCTACTAGACCCTCTTCAACGTTCTCATCCCCTTATTCTGAACAATATCCTAACCCTATCTGCTTGGAAAATCTCAGGGGTCCCCAATCTCCCCCTGTCATTTCGGCAGAAGCTTCCCATTATATCTCAAACTCCTGGGCCCCAGGCACCAAAAAAGCCTACAAGGCAGCCTGGTCTTTATGGGACTGCTGGTGTGTGGGAAGACAAATTAATCCCTTTTCAGCAGATGTAATTTTAGTCGTAAATTTTTTAGCTTCAGAAGCCAGCAAAGGTAAAGCATTTCGCACTATTAATCTTTACAGATCTGCTATCTCTTCCAACCATATTCATGTTCATGGGAAACCGGTAGGCGAACACCCGTTGGTATGTAGATTATTAAAGGGAGTAAAATTTTCCAAACCTCCGCTACCAAAATACAATCAATTGTGGGATGTTAATATTGTTTTGAAATATTTGATTGCATTACCAGATAATTCAAGTTTATCATTAAAGCTTTTATCTGCCAAATTAACAATGTTATTATGCTTAGTTTCTATCAAACGTTTATCAGATGTTAAGGCTTTGGACGTCTCCAACCGTCAATTCACCCCGTCGGGAGTGCTGTTTTCGGTTGTACGACGTACCAAGACCAATTTGTCGTCAGTCTTTTATCCCTATTTTCCGCTTCAACCAAAATTGTGTGTGGGACAGTGTCTCAAAGTTTACGAACACAGGACCGCAGATTTGAGAACATCCTCCTCCCAACTTCTCATATCTTTCAGGAAACCCCATAACCCGGTTTCTTCGGCTACTTTAGCCCGTTGGGTAAGACTAATTATGTCCTTGGCTGGTATAGATGTTTCCAAGTTCGGGGCTCACTCCTCTAGGGGGGCTATGGCTTCCAAGGCTTTCTGGGCTGGATCCCGTTTGGAGGATATTCTGAAATCTGCGGATTGGTCCAATGATAATACTTTTAGAGTATTCTATTGCAAACCAATTGATAATACTTCATTGAACGTGATTAATATGCTTTAAACTCGCATAATAGGAGCCTCCGGTCTTGTCATAAAATGTAGATTTTCCTAGTCTATGACGGAAAGTCTTAATTTTATTAAAGACACGGAGGCGAGTATTATCCCACCTCTTGTATAACTTTGTTTATCCCTCCCTTTCTTTAGTTCCGGCTTCAACCACTCAGACAACGTCCTAATCGGATCTCGTCAGACCATCCAATCATTTCGCTTCCTTCAGGATTCGGATCATCTCTGTCGGTTTGGTCGGACCATCCTTGCCGCTGCAAGCTCCTGGATTTTTTCTCTGATGTCTTCGCTTTCCTCATGGCACTGTTTCTTCTCTGTTTATTACTTCCTTTGTTCACCGTTAACTGACTACGTTTGCAAGAAAAGAGGGCTGCTTGCAGTCAAGTGACGTCATAATAGCATATCGTGATGACTATTGGTTCTGGTGTGTTTTGAACTACGTTTTTAATCCCATTGCCTACAGATGTTAAGCCTTATGGGATTTGTGGTTTCTTGACTGCTGCTCATTAAATAAAGCAAGAAAAGAACGCATAATACTCGCCTCCGTGTCTTTAATAAAATTAAGACTTTCCGTCATAGACTAGGAAAATCTACATTTTACTGTGAATTACGGCATTCTGCCCTTTCATAAGATGCCCATCCATGCACAAACAAACTACTTCCCCTCAGTGCCAGGGATACTTTGACAACGTGTTTTTTTTTTTTCTTCTTTTAGCCATTTTTATTAATAAATTTTTGAGGGCCCAGCAGCTCCCCAGTACTAGAATGGTACCAAACCCATTTTGGAATAAGCAATGACAAAGCCAAAACTCTGGCAGCCCAGGACAGAGCTATTGGGCTTTGCCGATTCGTGGTGGCTACAGTGCGGCTGCAGTATACATTACTTAATTTCGTGGGTTCCATCTCATCGTACTACACTGATTTCGAGAACTTCGCATAAGTCCTTCTCAATTCAAACATGCACACGTGTTTAATAACACAGGAACAACTCATCGCGAGTGGATACAAAATAGCTAACGGACTTTAGCAAATCCATTAAAAGAATGATAAGTTTAAAACTGCTGCTTATGTGAGCTGCTAATGTTAATAGTACTCATAATCGGTTAGAAAGATATTACAGCTACTGTCTGCCCGAATGCAGGGCGGAAGAGCAAAGGCCTCAAGACAGGGGAACTGTAGGCAGCGAAAACGGACACTAACGTGGAAATAAGTCTTCTAATACGTCCCTGGGCTCACATTCGCACATCTCAGACGTGCAGTACGATTAACAGTCCACAGACAATACGAAGCTGCGGGTCCAGGGGGTAATTTGCCTTACACGTTCGGGTGTTTATGAAAACACATCACTCCTCTGCACGATTACAAACCAACACGTTTTGACAAAGGTGTCAGCGCTGGACTGAGGAAAGCGTTATCCGATTTCCCCGTTCGGGAGTAAATGTGCTAAACGGATGTCAGTCTCTTGACAATTTAGCAGTTTAGAAATAAAAAAAAAAAACTGTTAGAAATCTAATGACTACATTACACGTGATTAAAGCGTTTACGGCTCTCGTCAAAAAACTGACAGCGACATCAAAGATGGTAACTTAATTCTCTCTTCTAATTATACTTAAAATGCCACACCTCGGGCCGGTCTCCGCTTTTCTTTTTCAGACCCAATTCGTCTTAAGAAAGATCTAACACTTCCGGAGAGTTCATTATCCAATAAGAGTATTCATAGCTTAAAAGCTATCCCCACAATTAGCCCAGACCTCAGGGGGCCTACCGGTAGTCATTATTACAGGGCCTTGTATTAAAACACCTTAATTATATTTGTCAAATGCATTTCATTAAAAAACCATGGGCACTTTAATTTTCAGATGGCAGCAGCGGTCTGGGCAAGACGCTGGCACCACCTGCCAACTGGGGACCGACAGCAAAATAATCGAATTCCCTCGAAATTGGTGCCACTTCCTCCAGCATCCGCACGACTTCAGAGTGTCATTCCTGTGTGGTTGAGGGCGCCGCAAAGAACAATAATAATTAACCCCATCTTCCCCCTCCCACCCCAATAATCCACAAACCCATCTGAACGTGGTAAGCGACAACTAAGTATACGCCTGGTGCAGGTGCGGGGCACGACAGCCGGTTAATACCTGGCTCCCAGGTGTGTTTTCTTCGTGAAGAGGAATGCTCATTGCTGGTGTGCCGCTACATAAAAAGATAAAGAGCCCGTACATCAAAGAAGCGGCTCCTTTTATTCATAGAATAACCATCTTGACTCAGAAATGGCATTTCTACTTCCTCCGAGAGCAGGATAACTGGAACAAATAAGGGCCACTTACTCACCAGCCACGGCCACTCATTGTGTTATTCGCCGCATGATATATTTAAGAACCCAACAAACATGGCCGACGCTGCCATTAAAGTGGCAGGTATGGATTTTGGGAAAGTTGCAAAAGAAGTCCTTTCGACTGTCTGTGCTCTGCAGCTGAAAATAAAAGGCCATACATACATACCCCATTTCCAAACAATCTATCTATATGTATTCCCTAACCAGTTAAGTCAAAACCCCATGGCAAAGACAAATGTTCACCCCAAAGTCATGCTCTTCACAATCTGGAATCCAGCATTACACATAAAACGTTGTCCTGTAACAGAGGACTCAAGTTATACCTCATTACCTCCCGTCCCTCCCTCGCCTTCCTTTTAACCAATGAGGCCTCCCGCCTCCCCCCTAGACCCTCCCTTCCCCTTTCAAAACCCCCCCCCCACCCTTATCCCCTCCTGTTCTTTTGTCTAGCCCACGCTAGACGGTTTTCTTTCCCTTTCTTACCTGCACGGCGGGGCCTGGAGGTCGTCGATGGAGGCACTCCTCGGGACGCGGTGCTCCGCGAGGAGTGCTACGGCTGGGTCACGTCTTGAGCGAACGGCATGGCTGCTCGAGAGGCGTGTACTGGGGGCCGGCTGACGGGGTCAGCCGGCCCTCTGTGGCTGGGGCGTTAGTTTCCGGGTTTCCGCGCCGCGGAGCCGCGAGGACCAAGGAACTTCATTTTTTGGATGCTGGTCAGGTAGGACGGGCGTTCTGCCCGTGGTTTTTTGGATTTTTACAAGGATTGTGACCTTTTTAGGGTTTGGTGGAGCCCTGTTAGGGAGGACCAGGGTCCTATATGTAGGGTAGTGTTTTGGAATGAAAGGCAGTGTTATTTTGGTTACCATGCCTAAAGCTCCAGCAAAGAGATGTGGTTGTCTCTTCTTCCTCCTCGGAGGTGGGAGGGGAGGGTAGCATTGCTCTTCCTGAGAACCCACAGGTACCTGGCAGGGGTACTCCCCTCATGTCTAGTGAGGAAGTGCAGGATATGGGTGAAATGGCTGTCACCAGGGCACTGCAAGCTGGCGTGGCCAGGACTGATCAGTCTAAGCGTGCGCACTCATCGGTAGCGGCAAGGAAATCCTCATCGGAGAGTGAGGATGAGGCCCCATCAACGTCATCTGGGGGGAAATAGGTTTCCAGAAGAGGTAATGTGGGAAGTGATGACACATGTTCGGGACAGTTTAGGTTTCCCTGTGTTTCAACCTACAAACTCAGAGTCTCATTTATTTCCTCAAATATCAGACGCCTTTTATGTTTGCCATGCCTTTCCAGGGACCTGTGAAGGATATGGTGTTTCGTGAGTGGAAGGATGTGGAGAAGGCTCAGGTTCCACGATTCCTTCAGAAACTTTACTTACTTGAGGGTGAGGGGGTTTTTCCTCCTTCAATACGCCTGGACTCTATTCGGGCTACTCTAATTGGCAAAACGGCAGTCAATCCGGAGGATTGTGTGCCTACGTATGCCACAGACCGTAAAGTGGATTCAGGTCTTAAGAGGGCTTTTGCGGCGGAGAATCTGGCGCTGAAGGCAGGGATTTATTCTGCTTATGCGTCACAATCATTGGTTCAAGGCTTTGATAAACTGGCGGTGGCTGTACAGGAAGGGGCGGAGTGTTCGGAGCTCCTGGCTGGTATGGAACAGCTGGCCAGATTATTGGCGGATGTGTCTTCAGATATAGTCCGTACTTCGGCTCTGGCATCTGGGTCTTTGATTGGGGCTCGTAGGTCCCTCTGGTTGCGTTCATGGAAGGCTGATCCAGGGGAAACGGCGGCCTTGTTGAGACTGCCGTTTGAGGGTTGTAACTTGTATGGAGAACTATTACCATCCATACTTTCCAAGGCGTTTAAGGAGCGGAAGCATGCCTTACCTTATAAAGGGGTTTCTTCTTCGGGTAAAGGGTGGAAGAAGCATTCCAGATCTTCTCCTACTAGGGTTGCTAAATCCTTTTCGTTTAGGAGACGGCGTTTTCATCCGTGTTTTTCACCTAAGAAGTCTACTCCTGAGACCCGGGGTGGTTTCAAGAAGGGGTCCTGGAATTCGCTGTGGGCCTGGCAGAGGGCCGGTTGGGGGATGACTGTGTCACTTTCTTTCAGCTTGGGAGGACAGTGTAACCGATCATTGGGTACTAGACATGGTGACCAATGGTTATGTCATAGATTTTGTGGCGGTTCCTCCAGATTCCGGGGTGCATCCCACACCTCTGCCTTCAGAGGGGTCTTGGAGTGGAGCATTATTGGACGGAGTGCGGGACTTACTGGTCATAGGGGCCATTTCCCATGTTCCGCTAGACGACCGAGGTCAGGGCACTTATGCGGTCTTGTTTCTTGTGCGGAAAGTTTCAGGGGGATTTTCAACCGGTGCTCAATCTGAAGGAGGTGAATACCTGGATCGGGACAGTGCATTTCCACATGCTGTCCATTCGGACTATTTTTCCATTGGTCAGGCAAGGGGATTTTCTGGTGTCACTGGATCTGCCGGATGCTTACCCACACGTACCGGGGGCATGGTCCTCTCAAAAGTTCCTGAGGTTTGCTGTGGGGCAGGATCATTTCCAGTTTTGCGTTCTGCCTTTCGGTCTGAAATCTTCTCCCCGAATTTTCACGAATATGCTGGCTCCTCTAGTGGCTTTGCTTCATTCAGAAGGGGTGTTTCTGCACCCTTATCTAGTCGACATTTTGATTCATGCCCATTCACGAGACCTTTTGCAGAGGCAGGTGGCCCAAGTTCTGGGGGTCCTGCAATAACACAGGTTTTTGATCAATTGGGTGTCATCAGACTTTGTGCCGTCCCAGGATCTGGTTTTTCTAGGGGCTCGGTTTCAGCCTATTCTAGGGTTGGTGACTGTGTCCGAAAAAAAAAAAAAAAAAAGGTTGGATGCTCTCCAGGCTTTGGTAAAGAAGGTATGGTTACTGTCTGCTCCCCGAGCTCTTCTATGGTTGCGACTGCACATTTGGCGTCAGTGATATTTTGGGTTCTTGGGCACGTTTCCATCCCCTGTGCTTGATGACGTGGTTCTTGAGTAGGTGGGATCCAGGGTCCGGTTCTCTGAAGGATGGGGTTCCAGGGTCCGGATTGATTCACAGAGAGTTGCAATGGTGGTTGGATGCAGACCACCTGAGGGTAGGGGTGTCTTTGTCACCTCTGAGACCCGTGGTGGTGACGACGGATGCCAGCCTCTCCGGTTGGGGGGCATGGATGGGGTCAGCTCAGATTCGGGGGTTTTGGTCCCCTCGGGAGGCGAGTCGGTCATCTAATTGGCGAGAATTGCGGGCTATATTCCTGGCTCTGGTCCATTTCCAGGATTCCCTGAGGGGGTTGGCGGTTCTGGTTCGCACAGACGACTTAGTGGCCGAGGCTTATGTCATTCGGCGAGAGTGGTACGTGTTCGGGCGGATCTACTGAGCAGAGTGATTCCTTCCTCTCAACTTTTCTCTCTCCGGAGGTCTCTGTTTCGGCATCTGGTTCGGCTTTGGGGTCTTCCAGTGCTGGATGTGTTTGCGTCAGTAGAGACTGCGATAGTGGAGTGCTTCTGCTCCTGGTTTCGGTGTCCCCAAGCATGGGAGGTGGACGGGATGTCATGTCCTTGGCCGCAGGGCCTTTTATATGCGTTCCCTCCGTTTCAACTATTCAGGGCGTTTCTGTTAGGTGCCAGTGGCTTTGAGTTCTACCTTACTGGCTTCATGGAGACGTTCAACTTTGCTTTCTTATGGTAGACAGTGGAAGGTGTTTTCGTCTTGGTGCTTAAGTCGTGAGTTGGATCCTTCCTGCGCTTCTCTCTTTGAGGTGATGCAGTTCCTGCAGGACGGTGCTCGTTTAGGGTTGTCAGTGGCTTCTCTTCGGGTACAGTGGGCGGCTATTCAGGCATTTAGGGACCATGGCGTAATCTTCAAGTTGAAGGGCGATTGATGCCTGGATTTTTTCAGGGGCTTATTAATTTATTTCCTCGCCCGGTACGTTCTTTTCCCTCATGGGATCTGTCCTTGGTTTTGGATGTGTTGACGGGGGCCCCTTTTGACCCATTGGGGGACTATGATTTGCGACGTCTATCTTTGAAGACGTTCTTTTTGGTCGCCATTACTTCGGCTCGTCGGTTGGGGGAATTGGGGACATTGGCATGTTCCTTTCCTTTTTTGTAAGATTTTTCCCGATAGGGTGGTTCTGGTTCCGGTGCCTTCCTTTATTCCAAAAGTCAATTCTTCGTTCCATTCCAGGCAGGCGGTCATCCTTCCTTCATTTTGTCCGGATCCCTCATCAGAGGAGGAGGTCCGTTTGCATTTGTTGGATGTACGTAGGGTTTTGTTGGAGTATCTGCGGGTGGTGGCTCCTTTTCGTACAGGGGATTACCTGTTTGTTACTTTTGGTCCGGCGCGCTAAGGTGAGAAACCTTCCACGGCTTCCTTGAGTCGGTGGGTTCGATCTTTGATTCTGTTGGCCTATTCCTTGAAAGAGGTGGTTCCTCCTCTAGGGATTCAGGGGAGGTCTTCCAGAGGCATGGCGGCGACGGTGGCAGAGCTTCAGGGGACTTCAGTGGTGGATATTTGCAGGGCCGCCACTTGGGCTTCTCCTTCGGCGTTTGTGCGGCATTATAGGCTGTCGGACTTGGGTGGTTTGGAGTCGGTGTTTGGTCACCGGGTCTTATCCTCTATGAGATACTGTTTGGGATGTTCTTGGTGCAGGATATTAAATAAGGGTCTTGCAACTCGATGTCCGTCTCCTGTGTGTTTTTCTTGCTATGTCTCATTGGTTAAAAGGAAGGCGAGGGAGGGACGGGAGGTAATGCTTCCATTTTCTTACGATAATGGCATTACTCCTAGTCCTACTCCCTCGCCTTCCTTTTCCGTTCCCTCCCACCCTCCCGGTACGGACTGTCCGAGTTGCGGCTTGGGCTTGGTTTTTGTACAGGAGGGGATAAGGGTGGGGGGGGTTTTTGAAAGGGGAAGGGAGGGTCTAGGGGGGAGGCGGGAGGCCTCATTGGTTAAAAGGAAGGCGAGGGAGTAGGACTAGGAGTAATGCCATTATCGTAAGAAAATGGAAGCAGTACTTCACGCTGTCAACATTTCTTAAAAAGAAAAAAACACCTCAACTGGTAAAGAGCTTGGTGGGTGTGAAAGTGCAAGCAATAAAAAATGCTGCCTTTAAATTATCTTGTCATGTTTGCTGAAGGACAGAGGTCAAATGTCAGGGTGATCTGTCAAATTGCTGCTTTTTTAAATATGGGAATTGGCCTCAACAAACTCTTCTAATCCTTGTAGTCAGAGAAAGTAAAGTGAAAATAATTAAGTTAACAGTCTTGCTGGGTACATCAGTGTGAAAGGAAAGGCTATAGGATGTAATTTTTTGTAACAGAACAAAATGTAAATACCTGTAGCTGAACTGTCCACATTCAATAGTTAGGAGAGGAAGCAAGCATTGGCAATGCCAATAGGCATCGCCTTTGTTTTCTCAATATACAATATTTAGCTGAGTAGGTTAAGGTCAAAACGATCAAGATTTGATAAATACAAGTTGAAATATCACTTTTGTAATGATAAGATGAGTTTTAAGTTCTTAAAAGTAACAACGGTCTCTTGCAAGCACAAAGTACCTGGTTTGCGTCAAAATTACACACACGAAGACTGCAGAGGAGGAGATGCGTTGAAAAAGGTAAGTATGCATTGAAAAAGGTAAGTGTGCGTTGGATTTGCAGGTGCACACGGTTCTTCTAAGCGCGGAAAGGGCATTGTGTTGAATTCTGGGGCGCAGGCTTGAATCCTCTTAGCGATGCAGGGTCTTTTAATGCCCAGGGACGATGCGTGCAAATCCAGGGCGTGCAGGACAAAGTCACAGCTGCTGCATCGATCAGTTGGGTGTTGCGTTGGAGTTTGTCACACGGCAGGCGCTGCGTCGATTCCTCTCACAGGAAGTTGGGCTGCGTCGTTCCAGCGACGCGTCAATCCAGTGGGCTGTGCGTCGAAGTTCCAGCTGCAACGCTGGCTCTGCGTCGATCTCCACTCGGGGAGACGAGCTGCGTTGTTCCGGTTCGGCAATGCGGGGATTCTTTCATCCCTATGCAGGCTGGCAATCGTTTCCGGCAGGCTGTGCGTCGATTTTTCACTGCACAAGGAGTTCTTTGCAGAGAAGAAGTCTTTTTGACCCTGAGACTTAGATAACAGGAGGCAAGCTCAATCCAAGCACTTGGAGAGCACTTCTCAGCAGAGCCAGAGGCCAGCAAGGCAGCAGTCCTTCACAGCATAGCAGTCCAGGTGAGTCCTTTGGGCAGCCAGGCAGCTTCTCTTGGCAGGTTGCAGGTTCTGGGTCAGAGTTTCTTTCCCAGGAAGTGTCTGAGTTGGTAGGACCCAGTTTATATACCCAAATGTGCCTTTGAAGTGGGGGAGACTTCAAAGAGTGGCTTAGAACGGCAAAAGGTCCCCTTTCAGTACAATTAAATCTGCCAGGGTCCCAGTGGGGTGTTCGGCAGTCCATTGTGTGGGGGCAGGCCACTGTCCTTTGAAATGCGTCAGACCCTCCAACCTTCCAGCCCAGGAAGACCCATTCAGTATGCAGATGTGTGCAGGTGTGACTGAGCATCCTGTGTTTGTGGTTGACTGGGTGAAATGCACAAGGGAGCTATTAACCAGCCCAGCCCAGACGTGGATTGTAAGGCACAGAAGGATTTAAGTGCAGAGAAATGCTCACTTTCTAAAAGTGCCATTTCTGAAATAGTAATATAAAATCCAACTTCACCAGGATTTTGTATTACCTTTCGGGCCATACCAAATATGACCTGTTTACCCCTTTCTAATCAGAATCTACCACTCAAACAGTTTATGGGGTAGCCTTAATGTTAGCCTATGAAAGGAGCAGGCCTCACAGCAGTGAAAAATGAATTTAGGAGTTTTCCACTACCAAAACATATAAAACACACAGACATATGTCTTGCCTTTTACCCACACAGCACCCTGCCCTCTGGGTTACCTAGGGCCTACCTCAGGGGTGACTTATACGGAGAAAATAGGGGAGTTTAAGGCTTGGCAAGTACTTTTAAATGCCAAGTCGAAGTGGCAGTGAAACTGCACAGTGACAGGCCAGAGACATGGATAAGAGGCTACTTATGTGGGTGGCACAACCAGTAATACAGGCCCACTAGTAGCATACAATCTACAGGCCCTGGGCACATGTAGTGCACTTTACTAGGGACTTATCAATAGATCAAATATGCCAATTGGGTATGAACCAATGTAACCATGATTAAGGGAGAGGGCATATGCACTTTAGCGCTGGTTAGCAGTGGTAAAGTGAGCAGAGTGCTAAAACCAGCAAAAACAGTGTCAAAAAGTGGACGGAGGCAGGCACAAAATTGAGGGTGACCATCCTAAGGCTGTCAGGTCTAACAGTCATGCAGACCTGTATCACCAAGACTAAGGGTTTTATATTGTGCTTGACGGGTGAGCCACTGTAATGATCGCATGTCTAGAGCGATGTGACTCACACGAGAATGTGACACACCATGAAATCATTTTAAAGATGTGAAAACTTTGATTGCAGAATCTAATACCAGATGCTTCAAAGTTAAGTGGACCATACAGGCCAGCTGAAGTATTCCCGGGAAGAAAATGGAATATGTCCCCACAAACCATAAATGTTCATAATCATGACACGATTGCTAAATATACTTCTTTCTTTAATACATGTAGTGTGGTCATAGCATTCATCTTTAATGTTTCTGCTGTTTCTTTATTGTGTTACTGGCCATGCTTCAAGCTTTGGAGAAGGAATATGAGCTTCATAGAGGATAATGTTCGACATACAGGAGAAAGAAGATGGCGAAGAAAGAAGATGGCATGCGGTTTAGAAGGAAGATGGCATGCGGTTTAGAAAGAAGATGGCATGCTCAAAAAAAGAGGAAGGCAAAGAAATAAGACAGCATGTGGCAAAGAAAGAAAATGGCATGCAGCAAAGAAAGAAGACGCTGAAGAAAGAAGATCGGATGCAGCAAAGAAAGAAGGCGGCATGCAGCAAAGGAAGAAGACAGCACCAAAGAATGAAGATGGCAGCGAAGAATAAAGATGGCAGCGAAGCATGAAGATGGCAGCGAAGCATGAAGATGGCAGCGAAGCATGAAGATGGCAGCGAAGCATGAAGATGGCAGCGAAGCATGAAGATGGCAGCGAAGCATGAAGATGGCAGCGAAGCATGAAGACAGCAGCAAAGAATGAAAACGGCATGGAGAAAAAAAAAAGAAGTACATTCAGCACCGTAGCCAGAGGAAGTGAAGAAAGAAGACAGCTAAGAAAGACGGCATGCACGAAGGAAGAAGACAGCATGCGGCGAAGAAAGAAATCGGCATGCAGCGAAGAAAGAAGACTGCATTCAGCAAAGAAAGAAGACAGCAGCAAAGAAAGAAAAGAAAGTAACTTCAGCTTCGTAGCCATGGACGGCAAAGAAGAGAGCAGGAAGTGAAGCAGAAGATGTGCTGGCCAATCAGAAGCACCTAAATTAGAGCGACACTGGACTAAGGCAATGGTAAGTTCAGGTAAGTATGGGGCGGTTTCTAAGCCCCTTTTAAGTTTTTTGTTTTATCAACAAATTATTTCGCAAGCACACACGTGCAGGCAAAACCTAAAAAAATGAAGCACTTTTTTTGTAATTCTGAATTGTGCTGGGAACAAAGATTTTAATAGGATAGATACTTCACTTGGCGATGTAGAAGTGATAAATACTTACTAAAACCAGATTTCCACACATTATCATTTCCATGCAATATAGTTTTATAAATAACATTGTATGTCTGTGCAAATTGAGTGGCCATTTCAATGGAACACGTGCTGTCTTTAAATGACAGTGCACTACCACATGAAGCTTTAGTTACATTTAAAAAATGGCGTACTTCATGTCCATAAAAGCTAGGTAGGTTGCACAAGTTTATTGTTCTAAAAAGTGGGTCGTGGTTCTAAAAAGTTTGAAAGCACTAACCTAGACTGCCGGGTCGTGAACAAAACTTAAGAAATAGGATGACACCTTCAGAGAACTGACGTCTGGGACTCCCAGATAGGGAACTGTATGCAAGAAATTGTGAGAGACACCAGAATGGATCATATTGTCTGGAGGCTATCCGGGGGTCTACAGAATGTGGCTATGGGAATGCAGGCAAGGTGTCTTCCAGATGTCCAAGTCTGGAACTCAGATCTCACTCTGCGCACAAATACAATGCCCAACAAACAGAGCGAGTTTTCCCCCATGCATTTCTGTTTCAAACATGTTTTTTTTTTAAATTCACAGAACGTTCTTGAGTAGTAACACTTTTTACTTTACGGGCATAGTATACCACAAAGACTGACAGCCCATAACAATCTAGCTAATTATAGTCTGTGGGGACTGCCAGCTCTTATTTATCAAATACCTATTCTTAGCTGCCAGGAGAATTCTTTCAGACAAAGAAGGGTATATTCAGACAAACATGTTTGTCTAGTACCCAGGAAAGATGCCTTACCACATGTCTTCTAAGGCAAGTCCATCTGTATACAGTGAAGATCAAGTACAGAGCGACCTGTTCAACGTTCGTCTTCTGCTGATCTTACTAACAAGATGATCAAGAGGTCCAAAATGGACAGACATTTAACAGGTCCAGTCACTCCCCTTTTGCAGAAACGAACCTTGACAAGTTGCCAAATGGAAATCCCTTTGCTCACTGCCAACATGGTCTCCAGTCAAACTGTAGAGCCACAGGGGCCGGGCTCTCTAAAGCTGAGCCATGCCACAGAGCCATGGAAGCTCCTACTGTATATATCCAAAACTGTAAAATGTCCACCAGACTGTGAACCCCCATTTCACACTTGGAACTAAGTAATACCTTACAGCCTACAATTAGTTCTGTGCGCTCATCTGAACTGAGTAGCCCGTGTCAGGACCACTTCAAAGTTCAGACAATGGGGGGATTAGTGATAATTATGCAGTTTCGATCTAAATATATATTACAGCTCCACAAATGCAAAAGCGCTTCAGTAAACGTTCCATAATATGTTTAGTTGCACATAATGTGCCCGGCAGAGCTCTTTAATACACAATAAGTGCAGTGCAGCAGTTATTTTATTCCCTGTGTTGTTCAGTGTGCCTTGTGGTACAATGAATATTCAATTCTATTTTCAGCAGCGCATGGGATGCATTTGGGGCATGCTGCTGTTAACCAGGGTTCCACATTGTACAGCATACTATCGAATACTGTACCATCCCAAATGGGGGCGCATTAACATAGAAGATCAAACCATTATCAAGAATTTGCAATGCAATGTGTCCCGCGTTTGCTCGAGTTAGAGCTATTAGCTTTGTAAATTCCTAACTGGACTTTTCCTGCCACATAAATTAAAAAGGAACAGTTAAACAGTTGACATAAGCAGACCGATTCAAAGTGCCAGGGCCGGCATGAGCGCGAAGGAGCTATACTAAAGGAAAAAGAAGTCTGCTCACAGTCAGCAAACGTGCAATTATACATGTAACTGGACGAACGGCCAAGGAGAGACAAACGTGAAGCATTTACCAGTGATGATAAAGGATTTTTGAAAGGCAAGCCCATGAACAAGTGGTCGTGATGGGCATGCGGTAGGCATGGCTAAAAGCCCACAGATAGATTACAACAGGCTAGAGCGCTTGCGTGCTCTACCTAAAAACTTATCCCTCACTACACCTAGACTGCTGGGTGAACTGCCTGGGACTGCCACTAAGCGCAATTACAATTCGGAAAAATGGATTTGGGCTGGCTTGGGAACAGTATATGACCGAAGGCAAAAGGGTCAGGGAAGCAGCTGCAGGTCTGGGCCTGGACGGGGCAGCTGAACAGGAGAAGAGGTTTGATAGAAGGGGAAATAGAGAGGAAAGAAAGAAAAGGCAGTTCAGCTTGGAAGCAGGAGTCTTACTTTCAGCACCAGGCAATGCTACAAATAAACCTAAGACTTTGAACGTCGTGTGCCTCAAGTCTTACGAAGGCTATTTGCGATTTATAGCCTTGACATTTAATGTGGCACCGAAGGCAGCCTCGTTAACCAGGAATCACATTGCACACAGTAAGGACCTCAAATGAATGTCAACCTGCCTGACATTTAGGCAGGACCCCAGCCACCTTATCTTTCGTACACCTAGGGCCACTTACACATTTACTGGCTAGAGTCACCGCCACTACATATTCAGGACTTTTTAAGGATGTGTGATTAATCGAACACATACTTCAGGAAATACAAGTAAGCTAAAGACTTTTCTGGAGTGCTCCATTAGATAACATTTATTCATTCACATTCTACACCAGGTGGGGAGCTTTGCATGTGTACTTTTGATGCAATGTGCTTTTGCACCTGTTACTTATTTTTTATTCCTCTCCAATGAAAAATGTGTTTCCTCAAGGATTATCCCCACCCCTTATCTACACCCAATTAAAAATGTGGGCGTTCTTTCCCATTTCCCAACCAGAAAATGCACTTACTCTCGGACTTTGACAGGAGTAAATCTGGATATGCTTCTAGGGTGGAAAACTGTCTACAAAAGGTAAATGAAAACCGGCAGACACATGATTTTGTGGGTGTTTGCCTACTTTTAAAAAGTTTCCCACTCACAAACACCTCCAATCCTGCCCCTAGCTCTAAACTTGTGAATGGGTCAATTTTGCCAAATTGGCAGAAATGATTTATTATATAGTACACTCTCCATGTGTAAAATTCTACCAATCCAGTTTCTGGGGTTATGCTAGGATCTGGAACTTACTTTGAGATTATTTTTTTTTACATATGTGCACTAAATGTTTTCTGAATTAGGCACTTAAAAGTCACCTATGTTCTGCTACACCAAAAAGATAGACACTGGAAGCAGTGCCTTAAACAATTCTTCACCATTTAAACATGAGGATCCTAAAGGTAGGAGTGGCATACTTGGGCACTTCGTTGCCGCCCTGGATGAAGCAGCAGGCTGCGTCGATGCCAGGATAATGTGCTGCATTCTACAGACCGGCTTAGTGATACTTCTGGTGACATCATCACTACTGAACTCTTTGGTGAAATACAAAATTGTCTCTCAAAGCAGTGTGTATGTCATTGACTGAGGAGGCGGAACATTCTGTAAAGTTCGGCAAGCTTGTCTGTTGTGGTGCTCTGCAAGCAAGGGAAGCAGGAAGTCTATTTAGTAGACCAGCAGGTTATACAATCAACATATTACAGCAGTCGGAGTCGGCCATAAAAGCTGTACAGCAGCAATTTGAAAGCTAGAAGGGATCACTCTGCAGTAAATCGGAGTTGGTGTGGAAGAGATGAGAATGGAGTGGTGGCACTTGGTGTGGAAGAAATCAATGCAGGAATTATAGGACTTGCTGCAGAAGAGCTAGCAATAGTTGTAGCTGCTCCAGGCCAAGTGAGGTAGGAAAGAAGATTACACCAAGCTCCATAGACACGCATTTTTAAAAAAAGATGACGATGAAGATGATATAGAATATTCTCCTTAACAACTTTGTAGACAGTCTGTTGAAGGCGACTAAGTGGATGAGGATGGAATGCCCTCAAAATGGCTGTGTTGTGACCAATCTCAAACATATTGCAGTTGCACAAAACTTCTAAGACCTCTGTAATATCACTTGGAAAGGAAAACTATATAACAAGACAAACATTCCATATGGTACCACCACAAGTCACAAGATTCACACCTCAAAAGCATGTCAGTTTTCAAGCTATCCCAGCATCTGAAGCTCTCACTGAAAGGGCATTCTTGACTGCACCATTACCAGAGAAGGCAAAAATAGCTCAGTTACAACCTCACAATAAAGGATGCAGCAGGTATCCAGAGCATGAAACTAAACTTGTTAGCCTTGTCTGTGATGCTGTTAATGAGTTATTGGGTTTGCAGCAAACGGGTGTTGTGTTAGATGCCTTGAACAGTACTGCAATGCATGAAGAGTCAGCAAGTGTAACACTTCCCACAGTCACTTCACGGTAGCAGAACTTGCAGACCACACAAAAGAAGGATTGATTGATCTCATCAGAGCTGGAAAATTCTCAATGATTCTTCTTCTTGATACTGCTGAAATATTCATCATCCTTTGATTATAATATGCCAACAAGGCCAATTTATGTGAAGCACCTGCCCTTCTAATCTGGAAACCCCTTCCTCCAAGTGTGGGGTCATAGCTACATAAGCTACAACTATCACACCAACTACGTACCTGTACAATTTCCCTAAACAATTTTGAGGCAAACATCAATAAATGATTTGCACTCAGTATTTTCAAATCATGCAAGGGTATCCTAGAAACGACAACATTTTTCAGCAGCAGACCAAAGTGCTCTACGGGAAACTCATCCCTCTGAATGTTCTACAAAATTTACTGCCTCTACTCCTGATGATACAACATGTAGTTTCCACACATGGGACAGCATAACAAATCAGGTTTAACAAAATTGATCTGGAAAATGAATAGGCAAATAATAAATAGAGAAGATCTCAGAGGACGGACAGCAACAGTAGAGTTGGGAATCTAAGGCGTTAAGCCATACAGATGCTAGGTTAATCAGTATTAATGGATTGACTCAGGACAAGGATCTGTGACAAGAGATTCTCTTGAACAAAGCATGGCACGGGATTTAGCTCACACTTTACTTCAGTTTTAGCAATGCAAAGGCATCATCCAAGAGACAAAATAAATAGTTCATTATAGGATCAACACAGGCTGCCCTGAAGGCACCTTAAATTTGCCGACCCTTGGAGCTAGAAAGGGAACCTTAATGTTTACAGCACTAAAAAGACCATACTTTTCCATACACTAAGTGACACCTACTGTTGAACCTGGCTCTTTTCGCAGGGTCATCCCCAAGCTTTTTGCCTCCTTCCTCCTATTTTTTCTGACCAGTTTTTGTTGGCTTTAGGACTCTGGGCACTTTACCACTGCTAACCAGTGCTAAAATGCATATGCTCTCTGTGTAAGGTGTATTGGTGATTGGTTTATCCATGATTTGGCATATTTGATTTACTATTAAGTCCCTAGTAAAGTGCACTAGAGGTGACCAGGGCCTGTAATTCAAATGCTACTAGTGGGCCTGCAGCACTGACTGTGCCACCCATGAGTAGCCCTGTAAACATGTCTCAGACCTGCCACTGAAGTGTCTTTGCAAGCAGTCTTGCACTGCCAATTCGACCTGGCAGGTGTACCCACTTGCCAGGCCCAGGGCTTCCCTTTTACTACATTTAAGGCACCCCTAAGGTAAGCCCTAGGTAGCTCCATGGGCAGGGTGCAGTGTAATTAGAAGGTAGGACATGTATTGGTGTGTTTTACATGTCCTAGCAGTGAAATACTGCCAAATTCGTTTTTTACTGTTGCAAGGCCCATCTCTCTCATAGGTTACCATGGGGGCTGCCTTTAAGTAACTTAAGTGCAGTTTCCCTTTGGGAGCAGATGAAGATGTGGAGTTTGGGGTACCTGAACTCACAATTTAAAAATACATTTTTGGAAAGTTGTTTTTTAGACTGGCAGTTTGAAAATTCCACTTTTAGAAAGTGGGCATTTCCTTGCTTAAATCATTCTGTGACTCTGCCTGCTTGTGTATTCCCTGCTTGGGTCAGACTGACAGTTGGACTGTTTGTGAATCTTCACTAGACAGTGACCCAAAGGGAGCTGGGGTGTAGCCTGTATATCCGGATGGGCTACAGTGGAGGGGGGGGGGGGTGGCCATTTACACCTGAAAGGGCTGTGCCTGCCCTCACACAATGCAGTCTCCACCCCCTGGTGTGTGTATGGGGCCAGACCTGGGCAAGGCTGAAGCTTGTCAACAACAGAGACTTTCCTTTGAAGTTTGCCTACTTCAAAGGTAGTGCTGGGTATAAGAAGTGGACCCAAAGCCTCAAATTTTTAAAACAATTCTGGATCAAAAGGAACTTCTGCCAAGGAGAAGAGCTGAATAGCTGAAGGAGGAGCACTGCCCCTTTGCTGTGTGTGCTTTGCTGGGTTGGCCTGCAGTTGCTGCTTCTGCCTTAAAGAGGGCAAGGACTGGACTCTGCTGGCTATTCTGCCTGTGAAGTTTCTCCAAGGGCTTGGAGTAGAGCTTGCCTCCTGTTGGAAGTCTCAGGGATATCACGTCCTTCAGCTCTATCTGCCTACAGCACTGGGAATTGTGTTTTGTGCTGCAACAGAAGAAAAACAACTGTGACTCTATCAACGACGCTACTGACTGCACCATGACCTGACGACGCCACACGGAGTCGTGCCCCACATCACATCGCAATCCTGGTCTCACCGATGCCACCACTTGATGCCGCCACCGAGCCGCTGATTGCACTGTGACCTGTGGGCCCCACACCCCTGCATTGCCTTGCTCACACCGCAGACTTGGCATCCCCGACGCTGCCACTCAATGCAGACACTGACACCACTGCCTGCACTGTGGCCACCACTCGTGAGGTACACAAAGCACCGTCCCGCACCGCAGCCCCTGTCTACTGACGCCATCGACTCCAGTGTTGTCAACAGATGCCTCTTCCTGCACCACCACCTGTGGGTGCCGTAATGGAGCCCGCCCGCACCACACCACCGCTTTGGGCCTACCGACGACAGTGCTTCAGCAACGCCGCAGCCGCTGCCTACACCGTGACCTGGAGACACCGCACGTCACACCACCCTGCTTCACACTGCAGCACTGGTCCATCGACGCCACAGGACGCCATCACTGAGCCGCTGCCTGCACCGTGAGCTATGGGCACCGCACCGCACGTCACGCTTCGCATCGCGTCCCCTATGCCATCCACACCATCGCTCCTGACTTTGTCATAAGCCCAGAGTTCGATTTGCAACGCATGTGACTTTAAAGGCCGACAACCCCCACACCGACCTCCGGAACCGATGCCTGTTATGCCAGCAATGCCGCACTCCGAATCTTATTGCGAGGATCACGATGCCCTGCATTTCCCAGGTACTATTTCCAGGTGTTTCAGACACCGTAGCTGGCCCACGATACCGTAGCCGGCCTGAACTGTTGAATTTGTTATTCACAACGCTGTGATAGCACCAGATGGAGCTATTGACTTTAAGGAAATGTATTTTTAGGTAATGCTTGCAAAAATTCCTATCTTTATTATTGTATGTTGGATTTTTCTCATTTTGGTCTTGTTTTAGACGAACGAGTTACTTACCTTCGGTAACGACTTTTCTGGTGGATACATTAGCTACCTGTGGATTCCTCACTTCATGAATACTCCCATTGCGCCAGCATTCGACGGAAATCTTCTTCCTAGCTTCTGCACGTCGACGAGGACGTCACAACTGCCCACGCGACGCCGTCTGACGTCATACAGGCAATAAGAGGTCCTCGCCGACGTGCCGACGTCAGTACCAACATTTTTTACGTGCCTGAGAATAATAGGCCATTGAGATGAAAGAACAAATTGCAAAATTTAATGATATTCTAAATAATTACATCATTCTAACCACTCAATTCTTCTTTTCTCTTTTTCTTTTTTTTTTTAAAACAAATAAATATATGAGCAATATATATACATATGAACATATATATAGAATATATACAAGTCCCCAAAACCAAGAGGAGCACACTCAAGAATTACTTGGTTAGACCAGACACGCAACGGGGAGGCGGGTTGGACCGTGAGGAATCCACAGGTAGCTAATGTATCCACCAGAAAAGTCGTTACCGAAGGTAAGTAACTCGTTCTCCTGATGGATACAACTACCTGTGGATTCCTCACCTCATGAATAGAGTCCCAAAGCAGTACCGCACTCAGTGGAGGGCGCCTGAATGGTCAAACCAAGAAATCCTGCAGCACCGACCGTGCAAAATGGCCGTCCCTTCTGACCTCAGAGTCCAAACAGTAATGCTTCGCAAAAGTGTGAAGGGACGACCAAGTTGCGGCCTTGCAGATGACAACCACAGGAACACCCCTAGCCAAGGCCGAAGAGGCCGATTTAGCTCTGGTGGAATGAGCTCTTATACCATCAGGGGGTTCTTTCTTTGCTAAAGAATAACACATTTTAATGCAAAGAATAACTCACCTGGAGAGTGTTCTCTTGTGGACTGCCTTTCCTCTCCTCTGTCCCACGTACCCGATAAAGAGCTGATCCTCCAGCCTGAAATCCTTCGTTCTGTCTATATAAAAGCTTAACGCTCTCCTTGGATCTAAGCGATGAAGTCTCTCTTCTTCCTTTGAAGGATGAGGCGGAGGATAAAACGTGGAAAGAGTAATCGTCTGGGACATATGAAAGGGTGAAACAACCTTCGGAAGAAAAGCAGCCTTGGTCCTCAACACCACCTTATCCCCATAAAAAGATGTATAAGGGGGTTTTACAGATAGAGCTTGCAACTCACTCACTCTCCTTGCAGAAGTAATTGCAACCAGAAAGACCGTCTTTAGGACCAATAATCTCATGGGGCAAGAGTGCATAGGCTCAAAAGGGGACCCCATAAGGAAAGTTAGAACCAAGTTCAAATCCCATTGAGGCATAACGAAAGGAGTGGGAGGGAATTTATTCATAAGACCCTTCAAGAACCTAAGTACTATAGGGGATTTAAACAAAGAAGGCTGGTCTGGAAGGCAAATAAAGGCTGAAAGAGCAGACAAGTATCCCTTAACCGTAGCCACTGCACAACCCCTCTGTGCTAGAGACAATGCAAAAGATAAAACATCTGACAAGTGAGCACGTAAGGGATCAATCTGCCTCTCTCCACACCAAACCACAAATTTAGACCACCTATTAGCGTAGATAGATTTAGTGGAGTGTCGCCTGGCCGCTAAGATAACATCCACTACATCAGGCGGGAGAGACAAAGAACTCAGGTTGCCCCGTTCAATCTCCAGGCATGAAGGTGCAGGCTCTGGAGGTGGGGGTGTAAAACCTGCCCCTGCAACTGCGAGAGGAGGTCTGCCCTGAGTGGGAGACGGAGCGGAGGGCACAGTGAGAGTTGGAGAAGGTCCGTGTACCATACCCTCCTTGGCCAATCCGGAGCTATTAAGATGACTTGGGCCCGGTCTTGGCATATTTCCTCAATACTCGAGGGATCAAGGGTATGGGGGGAAAGCAACTGGTCGCACCAGGTCCTCTGAAACGCATCCCCCAATGCTCCCTGTACCGGATACTGGAGGCTGCAGAATAACGGGCAGTGCGAGTTTTCCAGGGTGGCAAACAGATCTATCCGAGGAAACCCCCACATCTGGAAGATTAGACGGACTTGATCTGGATGGAGACGCCACTCGTGATCGGCCGAGAAATGGCGACTGAGACTGGCTGCACGTACGTTCAAGACCCTGGCCAGATGATTTGCTATCAAGCAAATCTGATGGTCCTTTGCCCAGGACCATAGCCGAAGAGCTTCTCTGCAGAGAATGTACGACCCTACCCCTCCCTGTTTGTTTATATACCACATCGCGGTAGTATTGTCCGTCAGGACCTGAACCGACTGACCGCAAAGGGATGGGAGGAAGGCCTTGAGAGCCAGACGTACAGCCCGTAACTCCAACAGATTGATATGAAACATCTGTTCTACTGGAGACCAAAGACCTTTGATTTCCAGGTCCCTCAGATGAGCTCCCCACCCTAGAGTGGAAGCATCCGTTATTACTGTGGCCACCGGTGGAGCTTGCGAGAACGGCCTTCCCCGGGAAAGATTGCCGTCCGCAATCCACCACTTCAAAAACGTGGCAGCATCTCTGGAGATCCTCACCAAGCCTTCGAGATCTCCTTTGTGTTGAGACCACTGCCTTCGGAGGCACCACTGAAGAGCCCTAATGTGCCAGCGAGCATGCGTGACCAACAGTATGCAGGAGGCAAACAGACCGAGCAGACGTAGGACCTTGAGGACTGGAATGACCGCTCCACTTTGAAACATTGGAACCAACGCATGAATGTCCTGAATCCGCTGAGGCGGAGGAAAGGCTCGATTCAATGTTGTATCCAGTACTGCCCCTATGAACAGGAGGCGCTGAGAGGGCTCTAGGTGAGATTTGGGCACGTTCACCGAAAAGCCCAGGTCGAACAACAACTGGGTTGTCGACTGTAGGTGATGCAACACGAGCTCCGGAGACCTGGCTTTGATCAACCAGTCGTCCAGATAAGGAAATACTGCTATCCCCTTCCTTCTGAGCTCTGCCGCAACCACCGACATCACCTTTGTGAAGACTCGAGGTGCTGAAGTAAGACCAAACAGAAGGACCGCAAACTGATAGTGCTGCGACCCCACCACAAACCGGAGATACTTCCTGTGCGACTTGAGTATTGGGATATTAAAGTAAGCATCCTGCAAGTCGACAGACACCATCCAATCTCCATTGTTCAACGCCAATAGCACCTGAGCTAGGGTCAGCATCTTGAACTTTTCCTGTTTGAGGAACCAATTCAAGATCCTTAAGTCCAGGATTGGTCTCAACCGACCATCCTTCTTGGGAATCAGGAAGTACCTCGAGTAACAACCTTGACCCCTTTCCTGCTCTGGGACCAACTGCACCGCGCCCTTTGAAAGGAGGACTTGAACCTCCTGTTCTAACAACAGGAGGTGTTCTTCTGAACAATAAGATGGGCGGGGTGGGATGGGGGGCGGAAACTCCCGAAAGGGAAGGGTATAGCCCTTTCTCACAATGCTGGTAATCCAGGAGTCTGATGTTATGACCTCCCACTTGTGGAGAAAATTCAATAACCTCCCCCCTACAGGAGTGGAGTGAGTTGGAATTGGTGGAAGCCTAAGGCTGCTTCCCCTGCTGCACCCCTCCAGAGGAAGAGGAAGAGGAAGAGGCAGAGTGCTGCTGAGTTGCTCCCCTGGTACGGACCCTACCCCTCCCTCTGACAGATCTATAGGAGAGAGCAGAGGTAGGTTGCTGGAATTTCCCTCGAAAGGAGGAGGAGGAGGAACCACGACCAAATCCTCAAAACCTCCTAAAAAATCTGGAGGAAGTAGAAGAAGTGGCTTGCAAGCCCAGCGACTTGGCCGTGGCCCTACTCTCTTTGAACCTTTCTAAGGCCGAATCCGCCTTGGCACCAAACAACTTGTCACCATCAAAAGGAAGGTCCAGTATGGTCGACTGCACATCAGAGGAAAATCCAGGCCTGCCTCCTCGTAACTACAGCAGTACCCATTGCCCTAGCAACCGAGTCAGTTGTATCCAACCCAGATTGGATAACCTGAGTTGCAGCTGCCTGAGCGTCAGATACCAGACCTAATAACTCCTGAGGAACCTCTGTGTTCGTTGATTTAATCTTGTCCATCAGGGCATAAATGTATCTTCCAAAAATGCATGTAGCATTGGTGGACTTCAATGCCATGCTACATGATGAGAACACCTTTTTGGATGACATGTCCATCTTCTTGGAGTCTCTATCTGAGGGTACAGCTGGAAAAGACCCAGGAGCAGACCTTGCTGAGCAGGAAGCCTGGACCATCAAGTTTCAGGTGTTGGATGCTTGGAAAGAAAAACCTGGGTCAGCTGGAGCAACCCGATACCTCCTAGCCACAGATCTATTGACGGGTGAAGACGACACCGGCTTCTTCCAAACTTCCATTATGGGGTCCAGTAGCGCTTCATTGAATGGCAAAAGTGGCTCTGCTGATGTAGAGGCAGGGTGCAACACTTCAGTCAATATGTTCTGTTTGGCTTGAGTCACTGGCAAAGGGAGATCCAGGAAGCCAGCTGCCTTTCTGATAACAGAATGAAAAGTGGCCGCCTCCTCTGTGTACTCCCCAGGTGATGACAAGTCCCATTCAGGGGAGGTATCTAAGCCGCTAGCAGTGTCAAGTCCAAGGAGACCCTCACGAGAATCCTCGATCTCCCCTTCCTCCAAGGCTTGCCTCTGGTATTCCTGTTCTTCAAGGAGGCGGAGAGCAAGCCTCCTCGAGTGCAGCCTCTTCTCTATTCTCAGAGTCGACATGGCGTCAGCAGACATCGAAGAATGACGCCGATCGTCTGATCCGTCAGACGCCGGGTCTACAGACACCATAGTTGTCTTCGGCGCCGAACGAGGAGCCGAAAGGTGTGAAGACTGTCCCGGAGTCGGAGGAGGTCTAGACGGCTTCACTGGCTGAAAAATCGAAGCCGCAGGAGCCGAAGCTACCGGAGCCAATCCCGGCGCCGAGCCGATCCCGGCGCCGAGCCGGGTGCCGGTCTAAGTGGAGCCGGAGCACCCATGTTGAAGGCCAGAGGGCCCGAAGGACCAGCCGGTCCACCACCTGGAGCCATCTGCTGGAAGATGGAAAACATCGCATTCAGGAATGCAGTACTGTCAGCTCCAGGGGCCGGGAAAGCCGGGTACTGGGGTGCCTGGTTCGAAGGCGACACCGACGCCGGTCTCGACGTCTGCAAGGACGGAGAAAACATCTGAGGCTGCGGAGCCTCGAACACAGAAGGAGGATGGCCCGATGACATGGGTGAAGTCGGTGAAGCTGGAGATGGTAACGCCGTCGTCGGCTGGGGAGTGACAGTGGGACTGACTTCCCAAGTCTTCCGACGTCGAGCCGATGGAGACCTCGACCGAGACCTCTCCCTACTCGACCGGTGCCGTGAATCTCGGCGACGACGCCGGGAGTCCCGATGACGCCGATGAGACTTCGGTGACGACGACTTTCGATGATGTCTCTTCTCCTTCTTTTTCGACTTCGCAAGAAAAAGCTTGGCCTCACGCTCTTTCAGGGCCTTAGGATTCATATGTTGACAAGAATCGCACTTATCAACATCATGGTCGGAACTAAGACACCACAAACAGTCAGAATGTGGGTCCGTTACCGACATTTTGCCACCACACTCACGGCAGGGCTTGAATCCTGACTTCCTTTGCGACATTGTAACCTCGCAAAGTAAAAATCGCCAAAAAACAAACTGTATCTGTCGATACAGCAACAGTAGCTCCCTCGAAGATAACCGTTTCGAATGGCACGGAAAAAAGGGAACTGACGTCAGCACGTCGGCGAGGACCTCTTATTGCCTGTATGACGTCAGACGGCGTCGCGTGGGCAGTTGTGACGTCCTCGTCGACGTGCAGAAGCTAGGAAGAAGATTTCCGTCGAATGCTGGCGCAATGGGAGTATTCATGAGGTGAGGAATCCACAGGTAGTTGTATCCATCAGAAAGATAAATATTGGCTATTTTTCTAAAACTGCTGTGGTGTCCTTTTACAGTGTTTTCACTGTAGTACTGTGTTTTATATGCAAATTCTTTTCACATTGCTTCTGAGATAAGCCTGTCTGCTTGTGCCAAGCTACCAAGGGGGTGAGCAGGGGTTATCTGAGCTGGGTATCTCCCTTATCCTGACTAGAGTGAGGGTCCCTACGTGGATAAGGTGCAAACCAACTGCCAACTAGAGACCCCGTTTCTAACATCTACTATATATACATAAATATATTTAGACTGACTTTCTCACATTCAAATTGTCCACTATATTGTAGATGAAGAAAGCTGATGTGCATCTTTAGGATGCTGGCCCCACTGGCATTTTACTGATGGAAGTTGACCCTGACTACCCCAAGCCAAATACATTCTGCAACTCCCAAACATACTGGTGAGAAATGTGTCACTTACAGTGATAATGTCAAAAATGTTCCATATTGGAAAGGTGGTGGTTTAAGGTTCAGAGCTGCACTGAGTACAAATCAATCAGGCAGCACATACATCACAAGTGTCACATAAAGTCACTGGCTACAAGAATAGAATAAAGTTATCTTTACAAGAACACAAGACAGCATAAAGCTCACATTCACTACAAGGGGCACTTTGCTGCTAAAGTATTTGTTTTATCACACTCAAACATAATCATTTTATTGATGTAGGAAAAATGGATTGCTGAGTGAACTCACTAGGATCTGAACCTGTAATCATGAGGTCAATGAATCTTGCAGTGGCTGTATTTTCCCTACTGCACCACGAGGCCCTGATACATTATTATGCCTTTATTCCTAGTCTTTTAGCTCTTTCTCATTATCAATACATGGGTGCATCGTCTGCGAGCGTGGGGACCTTCTCCTTTAAGCTTGGTCACGTAACACCTATACTTAAAAAAATAATGTGACCTAACATTCACACGAAAGACCAGTCTACGAAAATTAGCTTTTTAGGAAAGATTGTAGAACAAGCTTTTTCCATACAAATTCATGCCCATATTCAACAATAATGTGCTGAATTCTTCCAAATGTCCATCCCTATCCCTGCACAGAAACATGATCTTCCATCTTCTCAAACAAGTCTACTGCAAACTTAACATCAGTCATTTGGTCTTATTAGACTTATCTGCAGCATTCAATGCAATTGATGTCCAATATTTACTCACCATCTACTCCCCCTGAATGGGGCTATAAGATGTACTACTGAAATGCTTCTCATATTTCATCACATCAACTGCACAATTTGAAATAAGGTCACCACCTTTGCCAATAAAAATGTGGCATAGCACGATTAAATCCTTCTATTTAACCTTTACATGGATCTACTCATCCTAATACTGCAAGAAAGAGAGAATATATTGATGAGTAATTATAATTTACAATCTTCGATATACATATAAAAATGTTCTCGCCAGCTGGTAACAGACTTTTAATTTGTTTCCTTGCCCACACTGATGTGGGCACAAAAACAGATCAAGATATTGCTCCTGTCCGGAGGGAGCAGCGTAAAAAGTTGCTCCCAGTGGGCAGGAACAAAGCTGGCTCCTGCAGAATGCAGGGAGCTGGCTGGGGCATTTGCCCCACCACCCGCAGCCCCTAACATGACAATAGTGGGTACCCTGGGTAGGCACCAGGGCACCTACCTTAAAATAATGGAGGCCCCAGGGTATAGAGTCCCATAGGTGGAAAACGGCTCGGGAGAGTGGGCCCCCCCACTGCAAAATAGATACGGCCCTGAGGAATGGGGTGGTCAGGACCTAATGAGGCTCTCGGATGGGGGGGCACGTGTCCCCCCCTTCCCTTTAAAGTACATAAGGCTCTGGTGGGATGGGTAATCAGTTATAGATATCTCAAGTGACTATAACTCGCGCCCTCGCCATGGATTGCTAATTACCCCGCATATCACATCACTAATGACATCTCATACAACATCATTGATATTATCACGGCAATATTTGCTATGAAATTATTGATGAGAAAACTGTGGATGGCATGGGTGCGAGTTATAGTTACCTTAGGCCACGAATCATACTTGAAATAACTATAACTAGTGAATTTCAGTGGTTTTTAGAGTTTAAAACATCACCCTATTACTGAACATTTTACCCAACTATAAATTTACTTTAACCTTTGTTTTTTTTATACCAGCTTCTCATGGCAGGAATGACTGCGGCACCATCCATCAACTTGAAAGTTAATTTATTTTCTTATTTCTGTAGAGTAAAAACTGCATAGTGCTATTCAAACAAATATGGCAACACGTTTCGGCCTGAGCCTTCAACTGGCCGTAGAGTTAGTTGTGAAGTCAGTGTATTTAAGTCATGTAATCACCCAACATCCACCAATTAAAATCCATGATCATTACATATCACTGAAATGGCATTTTATTGTCAACTTTTTAACCCAAAATAAAGTTTGTTTATCTATAATGAAGATCTATTACAAACATAAATATTTCTTATTAATTCAAGATATACATTTAATATATTCAAAAGCTGTTGCCCAGTTCTTAGTTGTATCAATATATGATTACACTTCTATTTCCTATATCTCTATTATTTTTGTATTCCTATACAATTAGGAAAAAAGTACCAATTTCTACATAATTTCATTACACAAATTTATGAAGTGCAAAAAAAATTGTTTTTCCATTTTAAAGCTACAACTATTCTATAGACGCTATAGATCAAATTTTCATCTTCCCTTATTTTGGGATCTTTGACTCACGGTAAAGTACCTTTAAGGATAAGAACAAATTAAACTAATCTCAAGCATATTCAGAGCAAAAAAAGAACAAAAAATGAATATATATTATTATTATATATATATATATATATATATATATATATATATATATATATATATACACACACACACACAAGAAAGAAGTGACCCGAACAGATCTCCCTTCCACTACAACGTTTCAGCTTAAGCCTTCCTCAGGTAGTACAAGAGTACAATATATATATAAATACACATACACAATCCAAATACAAGCTCCTTTGATGACCCGCGTCCAGCTGGGAGGTGAAATGGCTACAGAGGAAGCCAAAAGTTGTTGAAAATATCTCAATTTTATGGCTCATGGGAAAGCTTTATCTGTATTGTAGACAGACAGACACACACATCCCATACAAATATAAAACAAGGCTATTACGTTCATGCTACACAACTACCTTAATAAAGAAACAATAATAACATAAATAAAGGTAACTTTATTTTACTCCTAATATTTTGTCTCTTTCCCATTTATCAACATCTGACTAGCTTCCAAAGCATTGGGAATAATAAAAGGAGGAGGAGAATGCTCCACTAGGCAACCCATGCATATACAAACAGGTTCTGAGGAACTTAAATACTGCGATGGTGCATTTCCTGCAGAATCTGCATAGGGAGACCAATGGTGTATTTCCTGCAGAATCTGTATAGGGAGACCGATAGTGTATTTCCTGCAGAATCTCTATAGGGAGACCCATGTAGCAGTCTTGCCTCCTTCTCAGAGAGGTGTACACCTGGAAACAGCTACTGTAGGCAACTTAGCTCAGGTGATATGTGATGGGAGACCAGGTGAAAGATCAGTCACAAGATGTGGCAGGACGTTATTTATCGGACAATGCTGGCAATAGCAGCGACTTGGCTAGCATCATCAATGCCAAAAGTTACAAAGAGTTAGTTAGGGAAATGCAGAGCCCTCACTCTACATACATAAACCATTTACTGCATGCCTGGCACCCAAATTGACAACGATCTCAATACTGAAATTAAATTCCATTAACCCTTTGGGGAAAAAAGGTGGCGTTTTTCTCAAGACCACCACGCCCTGAGGAAATGTTTTACATTGCATGTCTTTAAAGCACATTCGGAGAATTAAGTGTCCTATTGCAGGAGGCCATATCTTCAAAGGCCTTGTGCATCAATTTGGCTAGTCCCAGGCTGTGGACACCAAGAAATCATGGAGCATCTGAATGTATCATCAGGGCCAGCAGACGGCATTTAACAACATCACTGCCATTAGAGCTAGATTTTACATGACTGCTTCAATAGGCCTGAGTGGCAACTAGGTAATTCTTTTAAATACCCACCTGCAGACCTATTTCAATCAAATGCAATGGAAAAATAATGACATGTCCCACTGAGCGAGCAAGCAGCTAAATCTTGCTCCTGCATTGTACTATGGTAGAGATCTACCTGTTGGCTGCAGGACATCCAGTTTTCTTGCAGAGAGTTTAGTTTGGGCAAAGTCTAGCTACAGTATCCAGGTACTTGTGCTGCTCAAGGGGAAGAAAGGGTGCAGCACTTTCACTCGCTCCATGGGCAGAAGGTCGCTCCCCTAAATGAGGTGTATGTGTTTTTTTCCAAGGGAGAAGGAGTATATCCGAGAACCAAACTTAGTGGATTCAATTTGGGACCAGCAGGATGCCCGAAAATCCGAAGCAGTCCCTTAACTTTAGATGGACCCTTGTAATGAGAAGCACGCATGAGTATAAGAATGCCTCTTTGCAATCAACCTCAGGCTGTCCCAAAAGGATCCACGCCCAGAGATGCGCCCAGAGATGTTTTAAGCATGGGTAAAGTGGGAAATATCTGAGGACCCCCCACCTTCTAGAGGGACCCCTGGTAAAATGATTAGGATAGTCAAAAGACTGTCTTTCTACCTCTCTTTCTTAGTTCCTGTCTCACCTCTCTGCCCTACTCTTTTTCTCACTCTCTTCTGTTCCTTTCTCTATTTCTGCTTCCATGCCGACCTATGTCTCCCTCTACCTATCGCTTAGTCACCAAGCTCTACCTATCTTTCTGTACCTCATGTATCTCTTGCTCTATTACCTCTTTCCCTACATTGCTCACCATCTCTACCTCTCTCTACGTCTGTCTACACTTTCTCCCTGTAATGCATTCTTATCTATTGTCTTTCATGCCTCTCTACCGCCCCACTCTCTTTCTACCTTACCTTTGACTGCTCCCTTTCTCTCTTATGCTATATTGTTGTATCTCACCTCTCGCTACACCATGAATCAGAAAATACCATCTTGGTCTGTATCTCTCTCCCTCTCTATATTTCAGCTCTCTCAAACTCACCACTCATGAGATTTGAAACAGCTGAAAATTATGCATTCATTTAATGTTGCTCTGAACATGGGGACCCAAAATATGTCTTGCCTGGGGCCTAAAATCCTTAACATTACATTGCAGACAACCTTGCCCATCCCAGGTGTGAACAGGTTACACTTGCAGTTTAAGTCAGTAAAGAATGAGTTGATGCCTGGGTCCCTTCAGGCTTTGAAGATAGTATTACAGGATAATTGATTAATCTCAAACGTGAAGAGAGCAGAGTCGCATACTCAGCCCTGACATTTTTGACCTCCTCAATGTGAGCGGCTAAGAGAAACATGCTGTGATCAATCACCCAATCACACAGCTCCATTTTCAGCAATCATAACAGCGGGATATGCATGCCTCTTTCTTTAAGACACAGAAGATGTGAGCAGAATTGTCCATGTGCAACACAACCACTCCTGATCGAGCTATTGGATTTAAATCTTTCAGCAATAGGAAGGCAGCTTTCATTTCATGAGGAGAGGCAACCCCGATATGTCTTTGATGGCACGGACATCGAGATCCCATAATGCAATCCCCACCCATACTGTGAAGAATCAGTCATAAACACAGGTTGCAAGTAAAAGAGATAGAAGGGGCATCCCATGGTCAGGCTGAAAGACTATTCCCAAAATGTGAACGATGGAACCATGAATAAACAGATCATGAAAAGCTTGGAATGTCTGGACAGGCACAGCAAGTTCAGAGGGACTCTCCCTCTTTGTGCTTTCATGAGGCCAGCAAACACAGCTAAACGTGGATTACTAGCACAATACTCCCTAATCCTATGAATTTAGAAGCCATGGGCATTTGGTGGGTCCAAGCAGTGAAGTCCCTACTCCTCTTTAGATGGATGCAGAGGAGAGAGAATGTAGAGAGTGTGATGGACTGCCTCACATGAAAAGGTGATACCAATTTCAGAAGAAAGGATGCACGGCTCCTAAAACTAGCGTGTCAGAGAAAAAGGAAATACAGAGGCTGAACTGACGAAGTCTAAAGCTAACACGACACCCAGAAGTGATGGCAAAGTCTTTAATGTCAGGAGCGTTAGAATACAGGTGTGGAGAACCTCGGATGAGCACACATTTCAAAATTTTAAATAAAGTTAAGGAGGAGCTGTGGAAACATGAAGGGAGCCGAGCAGGGGACAATTCCGGTCACACAGCGTCCACCCATTATTTTCACCTGGTGGATGCCGTTCACCCTGCAAGAAGTGGGCCCCACTGAAATATGCTGATAATGTCCTGGTGTAATTTTCAGACACCTGGACACATTTAGCAGCCCCTGCACCTTGTCTGCTCTCGTTTTGAGCAGCAACGTGCAGGCAGCAAAGGGCCTTTCATGTTTCTGACTCCATCTAGGTCCATAACAAAGGTTGAATTTAAGGGGCCATCAGGCCTCCTTTTTTGCCAGTATCCTGACTGAGATCTACCTCATCCTCACACCTAGATGCAAATGCAAGAAAGGGGAAACAAAAGCACACAGCTATCACTTCACAAATATTTAAGAGGCATGCTTTTTACAGTGTAAAATCCTTGTATATATGCATGCACTCTGTGAATGTTAGATGTGTTGGCCTGTTCCAGTATGAACACAAATACAATTGAAATACCACCGGTTTGTTTTATTTCTTTTATAGTGCTAACCATCCCACTACAGGGCATCAGAGCACTTAACATCAGGCGTACACATTATACATTGACAATAAATCCTATATATGTGTACAAGATGTGTTACATAAGATAGTGAGGGTTACAAGATGTAGGAATCACATTTCCTTCTTAGTTTGTTGTGTTATATTAGAAGTACTAAAATTTACGAACTGCAAAGTTACACAAGTTTGTCTTTAAAAAAAGGATGTAAAAGCAGTAACTCACCTAGCGACATAAAATAAAAATCTGTCATCTGCAGATGCTTTGAAGCATACACATTAACCCTCTAAACTACTTTGATATAAAACTGTTACTAGAGGAAATACAGGTCTCTCCAGCAAATGTGTTATCCCCCAAAGTTATCTTTCCATTATTATTGCTTCCTGGGATTTACTGGGCACACAAACATCTCTACAGCAGGTGCCTTAACCCCATAAAATATTTTAAAGTGCAGACTTTGCAAACAATTAAGCAGAATAGATTTACTGCTAGGTTTCTCCTTGTCGCCAACTTCTTTGTGAAGAGTTAAAAAAATTTTTTTACAAAAAATGTATAAATTGAGGTCCACATATTTCGCCACAGTTGCTTTACGTTTCTGGCACAACCCAGACACAAAATCGAATTTGTTAAATCTCATAATGCAGTCAGAAGTACTCATGATAGACCTGTGAAACATGAAGAGTTAAAATCTGATGTCACTTCTTGTTATATCACTTCCTGTGAGGTCATGGGTTGTGATGTCACTTCATGTGATGTGAAATTGTGCTGTGATGTAATATACCATGATGCCACTTGCATACTGCCTAAGTTGGTTAGGCCCCCCACTTCTCTTTTTAGGACTTGTGCCCTGGAGCACAGGGAATATAAGTTAAAGCCCTTAAAAAGTAGCATCAACCGGAGAGCTGGAAAAAGGGGCTGAAAATGCAAATAAAGACAATCTTAAAGGGCTGGTAAGTAACCTTTATAGAAGCCAATCGCCATGGAAGTTGTTTAGCATGAGAGAAGCAGGCATCTGATCAACATCACACAGTGGAAAAATAGTAACTGTCACAGCAACTGGTGTGTTGCTACCTCAGCTGCAATGGGTGCTTGACATTCAAAGTTCTTAGGTCGCTTTGCAACATGATAAGTAGGTCACAAAAAGTCTAAGTCTCGGTTTCTACCCACTTGTTAAGTACACCTGGGCCAAAGAAGTTATAAAAAACGTTGATTTTAAACGGCTGTGGAATAAACTTATTAAAATGTGCCTATCTTCACCGAGAGGCTGTCACCGCTAGAACATCATCTTCATCCATAAACACTGCGTGTTAACACACACCCTACACGCAGGAATCCCTAGCCACTGAAATTCGGGGCCTGGGAGGCAACCGTGTAAATATTCACTAGCACTGCCCTACGAAACGAGCGCGAGCCCCATTCCCACAGCAGGCCTTTCCAACGCTGCAATAATAGACTGCGCGTCGGCCGTCACCAGATTTGTTGCGCATTATTTTTTCATCTGCTGTAATCCCGAGGGCTCTCGGTTTGTTTAAACAGCTCTCTCCCGGGTAATATCGATCCAGCCCGGCTGACACATACCAAGAGGGATGCTGACTAATCGGGCCCAGCTGCTGCAATGGTGTCTGGAGCCTAACCCTTGGGTAAACAGTCGAACACTCAAGCGCTGCTCCTTGAGCAAGCATGGCCTTGTATTCTCATTCTCTGGGATTGCAGATAATGCGCTGCTAAATAAAGAGTGCCATTCCGAACTGAGCAAGGGAGCTTACAGTGCAGAACCAGCCAAACAGGTCTTTTACGTGGAGCGTGTGCTGCCTCTTCGAGAAGATCACAGCTAGAAAATGTTTCATAAGGAGCGCGGGGCTTAATCAAAATGACAGTTGCTTGCACAAAGGAAAAAAAAACACGTCAAAAGGCTTTCGATTTATGTGTATTCTCTCAGAGTGACCCACACTGGTGCTCTGCAAGTTAGGGGCTCAATTCCGATTCCTTTGCAAACGGGAGTTTGCACAGCGATAGGAATTAGGACCTGTGTGATACCTACTAGACGCTCCTGATTCCGGAAGGTCAAAGCTGCCTAAATTTAGGTGGGGGCGAGGGCCGGCAATAAATCACAGCATGAATAATTTGTGGTCAAATGTACACAAATTAGGAACTGCAAATTCCAAATTGGTTTCATACTGAATCACAATAAGGGAATTGTAATTCCCGATGTAAGAAACCTTTCTACTTTTTAAGGAGTGATTCCCAAATCGACCTCCCTCATGAAGATTAATTAGGAATTAATCAGGAACATTGGGAATGATAACAATCATAGGCATGGTGGCCTGCTGGGGGGTTAGCAGACCACAATGTCTGTGATTGCTTTTAAATAAAGCAATACCAAAATAATAATAAAGCCAGTTTTCCTTAAAGGAAAACAGGATGTGTTTCAAAAACAAAAAATTAAACTTTCATGTTTCATTTTTTAAGAATATGCAATGGCCCATGGGACCACTAGTTGTTCATAAAAAATATTTTGTTAAATATTCTCAAAAGGGGAAGAGGACTCATGGAGACCTCTTCACATTTGCAAATGTTTACCACCTCCTTCGAGGTGCTATTAAAAAAAATGTTTGTTTTGCAATAGTAATTCAGTAGCAAAACATTCAAAAATAACATGTTACTGAATAGCAATTAGGCTTTTGTACAATTCAAAATGCATTTTTTTGTGGTTGGAAACAGCAGACCACAAAAAAGGTTTGTCTATACTACCCCTAGGCACGTTAAAGCCTGATTGCGCATGTCATGCCTTCTTTTCAAACCTTAGAATTGAAGTTATTTACCACGTTAGGTAAATTTGCTGCCCTATTCCTCCCATTCTTTAATGTGGGCCCAAAAAATTAAACGTGGCTGAGGGAGAGAACGGAAAGGAGGCTGAATTAATTGGCTCTAGTTGCTAAACTTCAGTTCATGGGACTTGGGCTCTAATTAGAGGTGTGCAAAGTTTGTAATACATACACACAGATTTGTATAGTTCCCAATTATTGACTTGTATCACTGTTTAATGCTTTAACTGCCCCTATGTCGGAGGCACTTCTCTACTTTGTAACTTATGTATGCACATCCATAGTGCTAATGATGGAAGGCACATAGTAAAATGAATCATGTTACTAGAAAAATGTTGTCTACCTACGCGTCAAATGAGAATGCGTATGTAGAAACCATTTGACTAGTGTGCTGTCAAGGACTGTCCCTCCCTGCTCCTTTGCCACCATACACATACTTGTTTCTGGTCTCAACTAGACTGCCCGCATTATATTGTTCTATGTACTGTATTTTATTGTTGAGGTGCTCCTGCTACCGCAAAAAGAGCACAAGTAAAGAATGTCTCTGCTCTGCCGAGCAAGCTCAATCCCCACAAGGAGGTAACATCCGCACCATTAGACAACTCCAAACAATATGTTTTCTCTTTCTACAGTGAACATTTGTATAATTACGAGGTATTCCTTGGATTATGAACCAGAGAGGGGACTCTGCAAAGGGTTCTGTCCTGTTTCACAACTAAAGCTTCGGGCAGGCCTGGTCGGTTCTCTGACAAGTAATTCAGATACCTCAACCACTGAATGTAAGGGGATTTCAGGATTTCTGGCGGTTGAAAACACTGGCTCTAGTAGACTGTGAGTCGTAATCGTCGATGTGATAAACAGTCCCAAAATAAAACATGTTTTCTTTATATAGTGTGAAAATATGACAGAAATGAGGCGGTTTGTTTACTGTTCCATTGACTGCTCTATTAATAAGTTTGTCTCAACCACTGGTTACTTTTCATAACATGAAATTCTGTTAGCACGATTTTTAATGCTTTTATTGCCAGGACCTGCGTTCTGCTCTATGGATGGCGGCATTCTTTGCATAAAACACTCTTATTCGTCAGATATGACAGGAATTCAGAAATAGCTTTAAGTGACGGCTGTGCCCAGTGTGTGTGAGCTAGCTGTTCACACCCTCAGTGGGCGCAGAATAAACATCGTTTTAAAATAGGGCGCTCCTCGAGAGCTAGGTAAACAGCAAGCAGTGCTGTTGTGCAAAGGGAGGGAGGTATGTGGGAACCATCAGCCCCGGCTGGCCTGAGGGACAGCCCAATGGCTTACATGTATGAGGAGCCTCGTTGTGCAGACCGGAAGCCAGGGAGCAGCAGGGAATCACACACACTGTGGAGTCCCTCGGCGCAGGCTACCGGCAAAGGTGAGAACTCGGTCCACGGAAAACTAGCTTTTCAGCTCTCTATAACCGATAAAAAGTACCAAAGTTCAGCCAGTCTGGCAGGAGTGCAGCAATGCCTTAAGCATTTCTTTGCACCGGGGTCTGACTTAAGTGGCGTAACGTACCTTGGGGGGTGGGAGGGTGGGGGGGGGGGGGGGGGCTGCAAAGTACCTGGAGGAGGTCCCCATCTCTCTGAACCCAGGTCAGGGGGCCTGCAGCCCGTGCACAGTGTACTGTGCTGATGTGGGGCCTTTGTTACGGCCCTTTCTGACTGGCCCATAGGGCGACCAGGCAGTGCCCAACGGCTGGTCTGAGTGATCAGTGTGTGGCCCGTGTTTTTTAGCAGTTTGTGGGCCGGGTTTTACTGTGGATTTCCCTGATATCACCACAAGCACTGACTGCAAACACAAAAGGATGCAATCTCCAATACCTTTGTCTTTACAAGTTCAAAAGTGGACTGGTTTGTAAAATGTGGGCACTTTTTATCTACTTGGGTCGCTAATGGGGGGCACTTTTATTTCGCTGCCCAGACCTATTTGTTGTGCCAGTCCGGCCCTGCTTTGCACCCAGCAAGTTTGAGGAAGATTCGCTCAGCTGTTCAAATATTCCCTGTGGAGGGGAGGCAAGAGGGTGCATCAACTGTGTTACTCTTATAGAAAAACACTGCCAACCATCAGGTGGCATCGCTCTAAAAAGCACTTAAACATCACATTTTTAGGCACTAAACAAAGGGAAGGTCTGCCTTGGTCACCATCTCTGAAAGGTACACAACAAAAAAACTATTAAAACACACCATCTTGAAACAACGAGGATACTTTTATCTTTTGCTGTGTAGGTAAGATAAATACAAAAAATGCCCGATTCCGAGAAAGTAATGATATAGTCCCATTCTATACTCTGATTCTGGGGTCATATCCACTGATGTTTCATATCCATTATAATGAACTTTCTGGTACACGTCAGTCTCCATGTGTTAACCCATTTTTTAAAAAGGCAATATTTATTTACATCATTTGTGTATGATTTATCACAGATCACTGCAATAGGTTAAGTACAGCTGTATCTTTGCAGTTTATGGTGACAATATATTTATGGCTTTTAAGTTTGTTATGTTAGTAGCCCTAAAGTGGACCCAAGCTACATTAAAGTACTGCGGGGAACAGAAGAGGGAAGTTAATATGACAACAAGATGATGGTATAGCTAGTGACTTGCAAGTACATCGCTCATGCCACCCGTGGGCAAACTTAGTGAAACTGAGCCACTAACTCAACATAAAGCCATGGGACTACAAGCAGTGCAACAAGACGGATCAGTCTTTTATCTCTACGCCGACAGCGTACTGAGTGATGGCTGCTGCTTACCATTTAGAGTGACTGAGGTCAACACACATGTTGACAGGGCATTCTAGCATTCCTTAACACGAGCAAAAATGCACACCTGTTAAAAAGATTTCAAGAAAAGTCAGACGTGACCGAGATGACCTTGCTGAGAGACAAGGTGAAATAAGGGAGAGTGATATACGTAGAATACCTGCGTAGGCATATCATACCTTCATACCTCCTACAGGAATGTTTGAAATGGTCTTTTTCTAGGGGATGATAGGAGTCTTGGTGGATAGTGGCTTCTCAATCACCTGAATGAAAGTCTTCATTCTATTAAATCAATTGCATTTACCAAAGATGGCTCCTCCCTTAGGGCAGAGGAGGGTTGCCCCCGCTGACAGTGCAGCAAGTATGAAAAATAAAATAAAATGGCAATCAAGAGATTTCATTACCATTTTATTTTTCAATTAAGCCGAATGGCTGCTCTGGGCAGGACCATGTCTGCTGATTGGCAGCAGAAAGCAGTGGTAGTAGCTGCTCCAGTTTAAAATGTGCAGGTCACTTTGGCCGTCTGTCTTACGACGGACAATCTGACAAGTACATTTTAAACCTCTCCACCCAGCTGTCTTAAACAGCTGGGTGGAGAGCAGGCACAGGCCCCCCAAGGCCTGAGAGAGCGTCGAGGCAGCTCACTCCAGCCAATCATAGTGCTTCTCTCATGCTGCCTAACACGAGCATGAAAGAAGCATCAGGATTAGTTAGGGGAATGACTCCGAGACTCCTTGCTGCCTTGGACTGCAGCAGGAGCGAACACGAGGATGAGGTAGTGGGTAAGTCGGCTAGTTTCTTTTTTTAATTACATTGCTTACATACCCAGTTGCAGGCAGTGTGAGCAACTCGCACCAGAGCTCTCTATTGTGGCACATTATAAATAATGTTTATAATGGACCATGATTGAGAGCTGTCCTGCTTCTCACAGTGCCTGTAAGTCGGTCAAAATTTTGGACCCACACAAACAAAAGGTGGGCACAGAGGCAACTGGAGCTCTGCTTTGTACAGTCTTGGGCATAAAATTGATGTTTTTTTCTCCGGTAAAGAAATACCACTTAAGTTTTAGTAAGCAGTCAATGTACTTTGGTGGTAGTGGGGGAGGGGGATAACAAAGTAAACTTTTCTTCCTAATACAATGGAAATGGCATGACCAGCAGCAATTCTATACTGCCCCCCTTCCTCATAAAAAGCACAAAAGGACCTACTTTCCTTGGCTGTACAGAACACAAACAGCTGTGCATCTGCTGTGCAGCATGGCTGAAAGTGATTTAAAGAAGCATTTGCAATGCAATGGGTCTCGCTTTTGCTCGAGTTAGAGCTATTAGCGTTGTAAACTTCTAACCGGTCTATGTAAAACACAGTGTGATCGTGCTGAAATTGAAAACAAAAAAACCAAGAGCGATCGTGCTATGGAAAACCCAACGTGATCGCGCTGCCTGGAAAATAAAAAGTTAAAGTAGTGCAGAAACCAGGCTGAAAACATCTAGCCTCTTAAATTTTCAGTAGTTGGCCGGATGCGCTCGAGGTGGGCTAAACACCGGAAAAGGCATGACCTATGCGTGCCTTTCACTAATGAAAGCAAGCGGATTTCAAAAGGCAAACCCATGAACCAATGAAAGTAACAGGCGTAACACAGGTGTGGTTACAAGTCCAAAGAGAGGCTCCAACAGGAGCGCTTGTGCACGCGACCCTAAAAAGGGCTATGACACAGCTAATGCTGGCAGAGCCATAGCAGTTTTTGTATTGCTCCCTGAGGCAACACGGGGGACAGGAGGAAAGCACTCAGAGGTTGGGGGATCAAACATAGGGGCGTAGCTTTCATCTGTGTAGCAGGTGTATTGCACTGGGGTCCAGATATCTGAAAGGCCCACTGAACCCTCATTATTGCTGAATTTTATAATTCACACTGCAGCCAGGTGGCATTTCCTTTTTTGCACTATGGCCCATGACACACAGGCTATGCTTCTGAGCACATAGACAACAGCAGGTGTTCAGGAGAGGCTGTGGACAAGCAATCAGACAACGAAGGGTGAGAGGGACAGGCTGGGGCTATGCACAAGGTCAACAGAGGGTTGGGGGGGGAAGTGCTGGGTGCAAGCAGACAAAGGAGAAGGTACTGGGTACGAACACACGGACAACAGAGACTGGTCAGGAGGGTGTGGGGCAAGTAGATGAATAACGGATGTTAAAAGGTGGGAGGGTGAGACTTGGGAGGGATATGGAGCAGGGAGAAATACATAAGGGAGACAGCTGAAAAAGTACACACTCTTGTAGAGTGCTTAAACAAAAATAAAACATAAGTGGGTGAAAAAATGTGTAGCGGAAGCACAAGTAATTTGTTTACACTCCAGGGAAAGGACAAATTCACAAAAAGGAAGGAAGCCTATGTAAGCTGACCAATAAAAAGCAAGCAAATGGGTGTGACAATGAAGCCAACTGATGGTAAGCAATGGGCAACCTTTACGAATCCTTTAAGATAACAAAAGGTCTTTCAAGTGACAGAGCATGCTCCTAAAAAATGGACAAATAGTGAAAATTAAATTCTTAAAAAATATAAGATAAGAGAAAAAAACTTTGCACGCAAACTAAAGGCATATGCAACAGGTCTTAGCTGCCTCCACTGGCACCCGTCAGTGGGATTGTTGCAGGGCTGAGGGCCATACTCAATGAGGGTTGTGCTCTGGGCCTGTCAGAAAGCAAGCTGCATCAAGTCTCTCCTGTGCGTGACCAGGCAGCCCACACAGTGTTGGTCACTGTGTTTGCATCCAACACCCGCTGTAAACATCCAAAAGTCCAGCAGTAACCCCATTCTGAGCATGGACGAATGTGGTCGTCATCGGGAACTGGCGATCAACAGCATATTAGGTGCACAGCCTGTCTGCAAACTACAAAGCAAAGCCTCAAAAGACAGGAAATTGACCAGTATGGTAACCTTAACTCCCACTATTGCCATCATGTATGAAAGATGGCAACCACATGGCATTAAGAGACTAAGGGCTTGATTCGGAGTTTGGCAGATGTGTACTCCATCACAAA
Organism: Pleurodeles waltl; assembly: GCF_031143425.1. Taxonomy (NCBI): domain Eukaryota; kingdom Metazoa; phylum Chordata; class Amphibia; order Caudata; family Salamandridae; genus Pleurodeles; species Pleurodeles waltl. The sequence goes on from NC_090445.1 coordinate 762,173,873, forward strand.
CTTGACAATACCATAGTGCAACTGTAATAAGGTCGACAGGGTAGTCATCATTTTTGTGACAGAGAACCAATTTGCCAAACTCAAAATCATGCCCTAAGCGAGTGTGTTGCTCTAAGTGTGAGACTAAAAGATTCACTGTTCCATTTAGTGGTGTGCGAAACAACATTGAATAGGAAAAAATTATGCAAGTGCATTTTTGTTGTGGATATGTATTGTTATTTGCTTAAATCATTCTATATTGATTAGGAGGTGATAGGGTTTATTGGATTATGTGTCATCCTAAATTATTAGGCACACTTCACATAACACTTTATAATTGTATCTTTTATGCACTAGTAAATCTGTCTTATTGATCAGTAAACGTTTCTGATATCACATTACTGAGATTATAAATGATGTATTGCACTACCATATGTGTGGAATAATTTGTGGGATTTGACAAAATTGCTTTCTGTATGTGTGAAATAACGTGATGGTATATAGATGAAAGATATAAAACTGATTCGTTTCTTGTCTTTTGAGGTTTTGTATTGTAGTGACTATTCGCCTGAAGCCAACTTGAACTAACTTTAACCATAGTTTTTTCTTGTGGATTTTGAGGTGTTTTATCATTGAAAAACCAAACCTGTAGCGTTAAAGGATATACGCTTTAATGAGGTTAAATGTGCTCCAGCAGAAATAATCCTTAGTGGTCCCTTCCACTAATGAGCATGAACGGCCCAGGCGGAGGCCACTGTCATGCAAGGGACCTCAACAATAATACCGAAGAAAGGCCACTGCCAAGGACGGGGCACCACAAAGCCAGTGATAGCCAATATGTGGCCGACAGTGTCCACAGTATGTCCAATGCGGGCCCACTATTATACCCGGAAAAGCCAGAATCTAGCAAAAAAATGCGCAGTATTATGGTGAGGATTACAGTGCGCCACATTGTATACAGCGTACCACCAATGGAGAAATGTACACAGTCGTCAGGCTTCTTTAATGATTTTTATATTTTTCTGCATGTTCACAAACTAACAGAAACGTCCAATACTTGGGCATGCCTCTTTTGCTCAGTGCTCAAGAACTGCTGAACGAAAAACCTCCAAAAGAACCGAAGGCACCAAGTGGAGGCACGTTTGATGTACTTCCAGGCTGCCATTTTTTTTAGGTTTACTTGGCTAAATTTGTAACGCATATTCCCGTGTAAAATTTGTTTTGTGATCCACACCTTTATAATTTACGGTCCTTTTGAGCAGTTTGTACCACGTTTGGCACGTCCAAAGTCTAAATTTTAACTGCATTCTGGCAGAGTTTTGAGCAAGTTGGTCAGGAAAGGGAGGGAAAAGTTGTTAATGATGTACAAGAATAGGGGTTTTATGGGGTGCCGTTTCAATCTTACCTGCAGGTCACAGATGCTGCTGTAAAAAGTGCCATATCACTGAAACTCATGACAATGTTTTCATTTTTTTTGGCTTTATGTCATACGAATCATTACACGTTTTAGTCTACCTGTTTCGTTTGAATCAAAAATGACTACACCTCTCAGAAGGTGCTGACACCTCAAAACCAGTTCCTTACAGCAACCATGTCTGTATTTCTTTTTAAAAAAACATTTCACAATCAATCCCCATTCTGTGAAATGATAATGACAGCCTAAAAACCAACGCCGCCCAATATTTTCTTCGTCTGACTGTCCACCGTTCTTTAGTTGGCTGCAATATCTCGGGAATACAGAGAGCACTTACAGGCAATTGAATTTGTAGTGTCTGTCAAATAAGTCCAAAAAATATCTAATTGGATTTGCTTTGGGACACTGTTAATTCCTCTTTTTTAGTTCCAGACTAAAAGATCCAATTTACCATACTTGAGCGAGCAAAATTCATTTTTCAAGCGTGCTAGACAAAGTATGATATACAGCGTGGGCAGGCCTTGAGCAGACTGAAAGCCTCTAGCAATCTGTATCTACTGTCGGTGTCTGTGTTTATATGAACGTTGACCGGAATGGGACAGAGTGCTTTTTTAATCTGGCCTGCTGGATTTGTGTGTGTTCAGCTTCTCAGAAGGTGACAACAATTTGAACAAGGGATATCTGTCTTTGAGACCTCTTAGGTCTTATTAGACTGAGTTGGCCTAAGTGCAATTTTATGGTGGTGGATAAAAGGGATATTGAAGGTGATGACTAAGCCACTCCTACAGCCACGTTGACATTTAACAATACTTGTAGTTTCTACAAAACGATAATTTTACTCACATTAAGCAAATTCAATACAGTCATCTAAATAATAGACATCTGGGGACTTGAAAGCGATTTGGTATCTGCTACATGCGCTTTTCGCTGTATTGGGCCAAACTAATGTATTATACCCTCAAGGGAAGATTTGAGCTCTAGGCTACCACAATATTCAATTTTTCTTTTGGGTGCTTACACATACTTATCTTGCTCTTCTGTGCAGTACACAGCATTGTCTTACAAGGCTTAGACGGCTGCACTCACAAGCCGAAGAAAAGTAATGACAAAACACATTATATAAATAAAGAGTACATCAGTTGTTTTATTGTGCTATTTGCCTTGAACTCTTGCTTGCACATCAAATCTAGCCTCTGGTCTTGATTTTTCCAAGCTCGTTGTCTAACTCAGACTACTAACTGGACAGGTGTGTTAATTACCTCATGCACCAATATGTCTGCACTCCTGCTCAAATATCTGCCACAGCTGCCACTAGGATCCATACAGGATTTGCTATGGCAAAACTCCCACCATATGAGTGAAATAACTGATATTAACATGACACATGCAGATGAGACACATTTTAAATACGGTGACTGTTTGAAGGATCAAGGGCACTCACTTTTAATTTTCCCAAACTGAACTGATTAAAAAGTGCTATCAGTAATAAAACATCAGCTAAAAGACCCCAAAAAGTTTAAATTCACAATGATGCACCTCTACGTTCAACAGATTGGAAAAATTATCATTGAAAACATGCACTAGTCCCTCGCTGCTGGGAAAAACAGCCACTGATCCCATTATTTTCACCGAACCAGATTCTTAAAAACAACATCAAGGAAGATGGTCTGACAGCACCACACCCATGTAACTTCAGTCCCACAAAATCCCCAGAATTCTTAGACACCATGCATCCACACACAGCTCATTTCAAAGACCAGTCATTCACAGAATATATAGTTCAAATAAGTCAGCATTACCCTCAGCCTAGTCAGTTCAAACTGCAAACTCCGTGTCCATCTCGCCACAGCCACAATCCTTAAAACAGTTGTCTACACCATTTTAAATTAGTTGAAATGTTGGCTTCCTCCAACTGAAAGAGTCAAAATTCTCTTCAGCTGCTGTACTAAAACAGTCTTTCTTCAAACTTGAAATGATAATGAGACGCACCAAATGAGGGCTAGGCATGTCTGTTTTACTAGTACACCACCTTGATTTGCCTTTGAACACCGTAGTCCAGGTGATCGCTGTTGTAGTCTCGCAAAAGCAGCAGAAGTATTTGACTCGTCTCCCTCCCTCATTTCAAATACAACTACAACTGATCTCTACGACTCAAATTAGCTTCTTACTGTTTCTGACAGGTCACATAGGGGGTCAGGCAATGGTGACCCATGCTCTTCACCATCTTATGCCATGCCCTTCTAGAAACCATGTGGTGACCACTTTCCACATTCTACTCATGATTCACCAGCAAACCACACCTTTATTGGTACACACCAATCTGTATATACTTCACAGAATTATGGAAGGCCTCAAATTTCATGATTTGTAAATGCCTCAAAAAACAGAATTGTGATGTATGTACCTCCAAAAATGCCCACAACCCAAACCCATCTTGAGTAATTCAGTTCTCCACCCACTAGCATCACTGGATTAGGAGACATACCAGATTTAGAATGGCCTTTCAATGGCCAGAAAAAGTTGTGGCCATCTTTCCACTTCATTGCAACTACTCACCCAAACCTTCCCTGGAGGCCTCAGAGGACTGTCTCGTTGGTACGGCAGGTACAATCAAATCACAAATTTGCTAGTTCAGCTCACTGTACGTAGGACTAACTACACATTCAACCTTGAGGTCAAGCTGTTAGTGTGCTCTATGAACATGTGAAGCTAGAGAGAGAAGATGAAGCCCATTAGCCACTATTTTGGCATGATACAAACAATGTAACCAAAGCAGGAAGATATTGACACTATGATTTGAGCTAAACAGTGAAGCAGGCACTGTAGCCTTGTGATATTAAAGGAGCATGCAGCAACGGTGTCTATAGTGTGGTTTTTGGACAGTGCAAAAGTCTTGAGTTGGAGCAGACTCAAGTTTCAAAATAGTCGAACAAACAATTTCAGCCCTAATCCAGCCAATCTCAAGGTTTTACATTTTAAAATTAGAAAACAAGATCAGTGACTTTCTGAATTTCAATTTTGAACGCTCCCCGCCTTTTAAAAGGCTAATATCTTAAACGCTACTGTATGGATTTACTTCAAACAAAAATCTGTCTTTGTAGGAAAAGTTCTACTTGCGTATCATTTTTAGTGTAAATCCATTTAGCCACATTTGCTATATCTTTTGACAAAATGTCCTAAGGGAGCTAAAGTGGGAAGCAATACACTTTCGCAAAAGATGGAAATTCACGAAACTACCCAGTGTTAGCAGCACTTTGAAGAAATCAGATTTTTCAAGCTAAGTTCTCCTCTCCCAAATAACGATGTAATAAAAAAATTAATGGATAGCAAGTATAAAATGGCTGTATAATGCACTCTTGGGGGTTCTGGTGACATTCACAAACTACTTGGTCTTTGGTTTGACTTTGTAATTCCCACCAAAAAAATCAAGTGAACAAACAAACATACATACTTATGTATCTCCCATGGACCGCTTTAAGCTGCGTTCTTCCTCAGCATCATGTTTTCCAAAAAAATTCAGAATTACAATATAGAGGAGCTTTCAGTCAGCTCTTTTCATCTACTGATGGTTTTTTGAGTGTAATTCACGTTTTGCTTCCACCCACAACAGTGTACAACATGAGATAATGGATCAGTCCACTTTAGGGACACAGGAGGCCAATGTCTGCTTTCATTACTTGTCATTTTAAACTTATTTTTGCAATGGGTATTGATTTATTTTTAACTTTTTCGTTGTGTGCAAAAGTATGCACGCCACTTTTAGATGACAGTATTTTTACTTTTTAGTACTTTTACACTTTCAACATTAAGTACGTAAAATTAGAAGAAAGTATTGAAGCATTCCCAAGGCCAGATAGATTGGTTTTTCCAAAGCCTGATTGTTTTGCTAATAACTCTGGCACAGTTTGACAACTCTGCATGAAACTTTGCAGAAAAAGGTAATCTGACGTAGACTCAGCATGGCAAGTTTTATGCATATCTGTGGGGCAGCAACAAAAAAAGGGGGTGGGAGTTTACATGTTAACTCTCATAGCAAGGTTTTGAAGGCTGAACCGAATTACACCAAACGTTGCATGACAGCAGATGTTTACAGCAGGCAGTACCATTACTTGCTTTGGTGTACATCTGTTCAGCAGTTTTCAAGAACTTAGCTTTATAAAAGTTGATTTTGTAAATCTCAAATTGAATCGACTTGTTAATCAAGCTAGAGATATCATTGTACTCAAAAACCAACAACAAAGGACCCAACATTTTAACAAACAAACAATTCCAATGACGTTAGAGAGCATTCTGCACTGGTAGTCCATTATGGGAGCGTGGACTCAGCACTGAGACCATAATACCACAACAAGAGCATTCTAATTAGATGGCTGCAAGAGAAGAAAATTCTCTGGGGGTCGACATTAAAGAATGCAAGGCCTGGTTGCTGCAGCCTGAAAAGTTTTCGAAAATGCCAGCTGGACCCCTTAAGAATCCTGGCTACAGGCACCCACAGATAGCAATAATAAACAAGATCTGTGTTGCTGGGGCCATGAACGCATGAGTGGTCTGTGGAAAAAGAAATAGATCCCTTAGGTTTGAGGCCTCTATACTGAGACAGCATACTGTGGAAGAGGACCAACACATGTTCACAAATTATAAAGTCCGAGAACCTGTTACTGAGTCTACAGACTATGGGCTCCATTTTGATTTTGATAGTACTGAGCCTCTGGTCTAGTTGCTAAGTCTGCTAACTAAGGGTGCTGAATCCGGTGTACTCCTAAAATAGGCTGCGGACTACAACCACATTTGGTGGCTGCATACAATTAAATAAAGGCAACTTTCCCCAAATAGACTACTTTTATAACCCCATATCTTTAGAGGGTCATTGACACTGAATTCAGGCTTTTTTGGTACTCTGAGTCTGTAGCCTCTCTCATAAGACCGCAGACCCAGCGCACCTTGCTACGAGCATTGGACTTCCAGTGTACTCCATGGACTATTTTACATTTTAAAGGGTATTCTGAGCAGCTCGCTGGCTGAGGGGGTCAGTTATAATACCACACTAAAAAGTGATTTTCCTTGTCAACAAAAGACATTCAAAATGTGTGAGGTGCAAGAGACCACAGGACTGTTGTACAAATATTACTATTAAGAAATTGCAAATTGCATCAAATAATGACTTCCAATTCGTGAATTAGGACTCTACTAAAATAGATTCTATATAAGTAGGAGCAATTAGCACACCGACGTCTAGCCAATTCTGAACCAACCTATGTATAATGACATTGGCTCACCAAATTCGATCAACCTCATTAATATGCATTTGGTAATTTGACACCAACTGTTATTGGTTAGACTGACGGACATGGCGCCTTGCTGGGTCCAGCAGACAACCATGTCTGTGATTACTTTTAAACAAAGCAATTTTTTTTGTTTTTTAAATGCATCCCAAATTCCTCAAAGAAAAACGGGATGCATTTAAAATCAGAATATGAATAATTTTACGATTTTTATTTTTTAGAAGAGGACCTCTGCGTACACCTAAACAAGTTTTTGTTGACTTTTACTAAAGGAAGGCATCCCTTGCAAATGGTTACCACAAATCTAGATGTAAAAAATTAATGTTTTGCAGCAAGATTTTGGTAGCAAAACAATAATAGATGAATTAAACAATTAGTATTTGGAAAGGACACACTTTACATGCCCCTTCCAAATGCTGATTCTGCATTTTATCTGAAACCCACAATGTAATTCGATAATGTATCAATTAATTGCAATTAGGATCTGTACTTAAAAAAAAAAAAAAATTGAAGTCACAGAGACTTAAATTTGACCCTTTTTCGACCGTAATATCACTTTGTACATCAGAAAAACAGCTGTTAAAAAACGTAATACACAAAAAATAAAGCACACCCCAAAAAACATTCTTTTGGAAAGCACCGACAAAAACAATAATCAAAAAGCTTATCTTTATTGGTTCTGAGGCCCGCAAGGCTGCAAATGACAGGTTGGGTGCAGGGCCTGGCAAAAGGTATCACTCTATAGATTTTTGTTATCCTAATTTGGTATAATAACACCTAGCCAAAGAGTTTGAGAAGTTTCTGAATACCAATGCACTCAATTTAAAATTCACAACCACAATCCAAAGAAATGCAGCCATTTTCAACTACAATCAGTGATAAGGGATGACACCATGTAACGTATACTTTATTCAAAGAAAACATCTGAGAATGGCTTACTTCGTGCCTGTTCCTCCCATCCGAGAAATATAGGGGGATCTAATTCGTACCAAACATAACTGCAGCACACCAGCAGGGTATGAGGAAAAAAAAGGCCATGGCTAAGTTCAAGGAAAGAAATTATTTAGAGTGGGTTCTCATCTGGGCAGTAAAGAAAGTTAACATTTGGAGCCTGAATGAGCTGTAATGAGTTATTGGCGAATAAACATATTCCTAGAGTGGGGACAGATGACACAATTCGTCTGATTAATTGATTAAACAATTTGAATAAAAAATGGAAGGTATTTCGCTCAAAGGTATTGGAGCCGAGGAGGGTGCGTTAATACATTGTCACCTAGAATCCTTAGATGACTTGAATTGGTTAACATAAAAGAAGGGCTTTCTAAATTGCAAACGCTGCAAAGCCTGCAGGAATAGCACCAATAAATACATGTACACGGTACCTTAACATAAGAAGAAACTGAATTTGAAGATAGCATGTACCACTGACTACACAGTATATGCAATCTGTTGTTTAAAATATGTAGACCCAGGCTTTAACTTTGAAGCCAGGGAAGTTATCCCAGTTTTGAGGACCCCATGTTAGTGGCGCCGAACCAAGAGGGCACATTTGAGAGGCCCACTGGAGCATGGACATCGCTGTCAGCCAATACTGTGCATAAGATAAAGCACCAAAGCAAGGTAGCAGAACAACAGGGACAGATCAATGTGTCGGGCCATCCTGTGCGTTGATTATGACAGCGAAACCTAGAGCTTCTGTGGAGGTGCTATTCGGGAGAACCAGATGCTGTTGATTTCAGTTCTTCCAGTGGTATGACAGTGGAGCTAGGTCACAGTCTTTCTTGTGATGTGGTGTGGTCTGTGGTGCATGGCTGTTGTAGCACTGGATGCTAGATCATAATACACATGTAAGGATATAGGTTCCTCCAGTTTTGCACGTGCAAACACACACACGATGTGGGACTGAATTCTTGTGACACCACACCTACTCTGTACTACAAGATGACTGGAAGGGAAGTTTCAGTTGGAATGCCTTTAGCTAACCCCTAAAATGTCGTCTGTGGTAATAACTTCTTCAGATGCTCAAACATAAAGGAGGGGTGGCCACACTATTCCTCCCCAAGTTCAGAAGCACCCCAAAAATATTACATTAAAGACCTTGTAAGCACTCAAAAGAACACTCATAGAATCTTATCCGGCCTTCTCCAAGTTCCAGTTCTTTATTTTCTTCTTCAAGACAACTAGCCAACACGTTTTGTCCGCCATCATCTCCTGGACATCCTCAGGGCTTTGAAATAAACTCTTGATTGAATTTTACGTTTCTCCAATTCTCAGCTTGCACATAGTAAAATAAAATGTAAACGTTCTTGGCAACCGTATCTTGCTTATGCCTCAAATCAGAGTTACTTCTATAATTTCCAGCATTGTAGTGAAAAGGATAATCCAAATTATTCTTTGTAGTATTTTTATATAATACAAATCCACATGAATGTAGGCCATCGAGTGAGCTTAAGTTTCAGTAAGCTTTCAAGGAATTGTTCAACATGGCAATACATTTGAGTCTTTTACCACAATACAGCAAAATTGACCTGGGAAAAACACTTTTTACTATTTTACAGGCTACATGTATCAATTACTATCTACAGGAGAACAACTCTCCTAATAGTGAGGAGATCTCTTCAATGTGATTTTACCATACTGGGCAAATATACCCACTTGCAACTAAGATCATTAAATACCCTTTGGTAAAGTACGTATGTACAAATTCCATGGTACAAACCATGTGTGCAGTTGCACAGAGTATAATACGCTATTACTCCTGTTGAAGGAGGGGAGGGAAATCATAAGCAGACCATGATGGTGGTGCAAGTTATAGTTAGCTCTGTAAACTATAACTGTTAAATTCCAATTTGTATTTGCATTTAAAACATGACGTTATGATTTCCATTTTTCACCTAACTACAACATCAATGTAACCTTTGTTCTTTTAGTGGATTTCTGTTTTTAACTTTAACATCTTATTAACATACCGAACTTCAACATCACTTTAACCTTTGGTTTATTTTCAGTGATTTTCTGTTTTTTATTTAAAGTAAGATATTTTTATCATACCCAACCCCCAAATACGGGGTTGGACACATGTCCTGATCTGTGGCCAGGCTCTGTGCCCAACCCCTGCAGGCAGTCAAGCTCATGTGAGGAGCCAAGCGCCCACTGACTCCCACCCACACCCTTCCTTTTTTTTTAAATAAAAAAATGTTTTCAGTCTTGCAGGACCATACTGGTCGAGCTAATTCCCGCAGGAGTCCTGCAGCACCACAGGAGGGGATGTCCTGAGTCCCGCAGGAGCTGTCAAAATCTCCTGCAAGAGTACCGCGAGACTGGCAGGTCAGAAAAAAATCAAATAGACACTTTTCCAACTGTCAAGATAGTTCTATTTGTAACTCTTTCAAGACTACCAAAAAGGTTTTAAATGCTAATTCATTGAACACTACTAAAAGGATTACCAGAAAAAAGCAAAGACACTGAGTAAAATTCTACTTTCATGTCAATTTTGGTATAATACTATTGAGCCATTTTGTTTTCTGTATCAGAGAGCAAAGAATCCTATAGGAATTAAAATGGAAAATATCTCTTTTTGACTCCCCACCCTTCATGTATTGTGCCCCACGTGATGGATACACATGAAGCTTTCCATGCCAAACCCACATAGGATGAACATTTTTGTTGGAACCTTTTTCGCAGATGTGTAGCAGCGCTAAGAATCACAAATTAGGCGATCCCAAAATTCATTGATTTTTCCCATTTGGCTAGAACTTCCCAAAGTTCATAAAACTTCTGGGTTTTTGTATTCAAGAGTTTATTCTTCTTGCCATTCAATAACAAAGATACAAGTTCATTATGAGAGCTTCTTGTACCTACGCCGGTTGAAATGAGGATCAGGTTCATGCTCCTGTTCCCACCTGACTGAAAATATTGGCAGGCGAAAGGACACACTTCATGGTCTCCCCAACAAGGGCTTGGAATGGGTGGAATATTTGTGCAACGTGCAGAAGTACGTATTTCAGAAAGTTAGGAGACATGGCAAGCACCAAACTCTACCCTGCATGATGGCTGCCATTGCAGCAGCAAGTACAACTCACATTGCCAGAGTTTCTCCAGAATGGGAGAACACTGACACTGACAGCTCTTACATCTAGAACAACCTATGAATTATTGTGGTGCTGTGCTGCAGGTCTGTCTTCTCACTCCTAATTAAGGTTTTTCCCCATTTTCTCTCATTTATATTTCCTTGCCAGACAACTTGATTGACAGAGATGAGAAGGGCGCTTAAAGAAAACCTGTCTGGGGATACCTAAACAGGTGTTATATTGCATGTTGCCCGGGGTGCATGACTACCAAAAGAGATCATTTTTGTGTGGGGGTCAGCAGGGCTCTGACTGTATATTGCCCACCCCCTCGCTTTCACCTATGACAGTAGGAAGCCGAGAGACTTGAAGAGCTTGACTTATTTGTATTAATTTTTTTGGCTGGGGGAATAGTTTGTTCATCGTTCTTGGGGGTGTTTCAAGGAATGTTTGAAGAAAGGACCAGGATCGTCTACGTATGCGTATGTCTACGCACAGCCGCCCCTCCATTCCTAGTGGGGGTAGAATATGCTGTCAGAATTATACGGTTGTCCAGACATATGCCAGCATGAGAGAAATGAAACTGGTAAGAGGGAGATTACTTTTGAACATGGTTAACACACGAAAATGTCTGTTTAGGATATGAAACACATGGGGAATCCATGCTTTTAAAAAGTACAAGATGTCCAAATAAATCTAACACATAGAAATGCAAATTCTATTTTTGCAGAATACACACATGGATGGTTTGACTGCGCCAGACTCTGGCACAGGACTAGGGGACAATTATGTAGCATCTCTCTTTCTGCATATGCAACAAGGGCATTGATCTGGATGTCTGACAAGATTCCTTTCATGAATCAACACAGTTATAATGATAGAGAGGGGTAATATGTGCCAGTGGTTATGAGATTAGATGGGGTGGATATATTATTAGCCAGTATGCATACTGCTAATGTCGACCAACAGCACTTTGTGGACTCTCTATCACTATTTCTGGCATCCTTTGCACATCTTTCTAACTTGGTGGGTGGTGACTTTAATTGTAATGTTGAACTAATGACGGATTTATACCTCCTCCCGCCTCCTTCTTGCCTGCTTCACTGATACTTCAAGCAAGGCCTTGGAAGATGGGTGGATAACTGGGACCTACTAGCGGAGAGCGTTTAACCCTAATGCACACGAGGCCTCGTTTTTAATTCGAGGTCCATGATTTTCATGTCAAGTTGGATAAAATATACTGTCCAATGGCACAACACCAATCTGTGTCTCATGCAGAATATCTTTGTAGGATTTGCCGTACCACAGTCTGAAGCTCATTGAATCTGATTGGTGTTCAATGAGGGTGGCTATTTCACATACGAGGTTGTGACCTGTATTGGAAGACCAGTTTTTAGGAATATTATCGGTGAAGGGATTCCACACTATTTTGTTGGGGAATGCAGGAACAGCTTCTAGGAAAATGGTGGAGTGGGAGACTATAAGTGAAGTTAGAAAGGAAATGGAAAGGGAATTGTTGTAATTAGAAGAACAGAAAGACCCTTGCCTTGGTACTAGCCTAGAACTGTGGCTGCTGCCTGCGGTTTGAGAGCTATAAGAAAAAATACTTCCCAATTAAGGGAGAAGACTCACTGTTTAGAGTGGTGAAATTATGTGGCTAAAAGATATAATAAGGATAACAAACCTGATAAACTAATTTCCTGGCTTCTGAGCTCTGAAAACAAGGAAGACCTGTCCGAGACAGCATGGGGTGTCAGCTTTATAAGGACTATGAGGTCAATTAGGCCGTTTATAAAACTGTATAAGGATAATTGCAATTGTAGTGACTCAGGCATCCTTAAATATTTGGATAGGGCCAATGTGACTCCTTTGTCCCGTTCCCAGAACAGATCTAATTACTTGAAGATCCCCTAATTGTTTAGAAGATTTGAAAAGCAATCAGTGAACTGTCCAGGGCTAGGATTCCAGGGGTAGGTGGTCCGCCAAAAGAGTTCTATGCTATATATGTAGATTTTTAGGCATCAAGACTGTACAGTGTTTGCTGGCGGATTTTTGCTGCTCTCTACGAAAGAAGCTTTGAAAGTGTCACTTCTTAAACCAGGGAGAAATGCAGGTAAGGTGTGGGGCTTATAGACCCCTCTTCACTGCTCTATGTTGACAACACAATTCTTAGAAATGTTATGGCCATTTGTTTGCTCCCTTTCCTACATACCATTAAACATGTTGTTTAAGGTGGCATTGCTCCAGAATGCAACACTTCCCTTAACATAAGGTGACTCTTATGTAAGCCACCATGTCACTGTAGAGGTAGAATGGCTGGTGGTCCCACTGACTGACCTACAAAAGACCTCTGACATGCTCAGCTACATATCGAAAGTGTTGCGGAAATTACATATGGGGAAGAGTCATGTTTACTTGGATAGCCCTACCACATTCAGTACCAACAACTGGAGTGCAGACCGTACATACTGTCTCCAGCATTTACAAAGTGGAAAGAGGAACGCATCAGGGTTTTTCCGTATCCCTATTAAAGTATGAATTACTGATGGAACCACTAGTGAAAGTGACCAGACTAATGGGTAATGCTCTTGGCATTGCCATATCTGGGAAGGTACACAAAATACTCTTATATGTAGATCACCTTCTACTCTATGCAGAAGAGGGGTTTCAACTGTTACAGGGAATAAAGGACAGTTTGGAGATGCATCTGGGTTTTGGATCAATTGGAGGAAATTTTGTGGGTACCTGAACCCCCCCCATCTATCAATTACAAGTGTAGCTTAGGTAGGAAAGTCATACGTTTTGGTGCCTGGGACCTGGGCTCCTGTGCTCCCAGATGGCCGAAAGAAAAAAAAAAAAAAAGGATAATTTGGGCTGGGTGTCCGAGGCCAATGGGCTTTTGTGGGGGGGGGGGGTTGAGCGCAGGGCCTGGGCACATGTCAGGCCCTGTGGCCATCTCTATGCTGTGCATGGCTGAAGAAAAACATAGTTGGGTTGGTGCAGCAGGGCCAAAGACATGCATAGCAGGATGTTAGCCGCAAATGTATGGATATAACATCATAGCTCATGCTGGAAAAAACATAGAAATTCACTGAAAAAACAAATGTTGAAGTGGAGTTCATGTAAGTAAGGTAGTAAGAGTCTAGCTTCAGTTAAAAAAAACCTTAGACATTTACTAAAAAAATATGAAGGTTAAAGTGAAGTTATACATAGGTCTTGTAATAAAAAAAAATTAAAAAAAACGAAATTCACCAGTTACACGAAACTTATCTAAGTATAACTAGCACTGAAATGATGCGTTGCTTGTTACCTCACATATTACATCACTGATGACATCTGAAATCTACGGTGGTGCAAGTTATACTTCGGTCAGTTACATATAACTGGTGAATTTGAGTGTTTTTTCTATTTTCAAGCACTGTAAGCCCCTTTATAGGAACTTACAAATGCAAAAGTGACCATGTTGTATAAATGTTGACATGTCCTTGTCCAAAGAAGTACACAGCAAACATCAGACTACCAATACACAAAAGTATTTTACAACATTTGAGGGCCACAGTCCACAGTGACAACAAATAGCCTGTGACAAAACACTTCTGGGAGCACCAAGAAGCCAATAGCAAAATGTTGAACTATAGTGTTATTGATGATATGCAGGGAACAGTGAGAGGAGGTGATCATGAAAAAGACTTGAGGTGGCTAGAAACTCAACTTATTTTACAACAGGATACCAAAGAAAGCAATAAGTTAAACACTGGTGAAGAACTGTACGTGCACCTTTGATGAACTTTAATTTGATTTTTGTTTACACCTCTGCAGTTGTTGGGACGAGGTACCATCTTTTGTAAAATCTGGTAATTTTATGAGCTTTCTATTTGTTTAAAGGTTTGTCAAAGCAAAAAAGATGACCGGATGGAAATGTCCATTATGTTTGGATGATACAATGAAGCTCAAATGAGATGGCATGATTGAAGTTGTACATACTTCGCCCACTGAGGCGAAATTTTGACTGATTGGCTGAAAGACACTGCTTTTCAGGGCAGAACTATTAACTGAAGACAGCCCCCTTCAAGCTGTCTGTGATGTTCTTAGCTTTAAAAATGGACTACTTGTGTGCTGGGTAGGAGAGGGCTTGGCAATATAATAACGGTGCCAGGGACAAAATGCATATTATCTATATAAATAATACTATACTCAAAATGGGTAGATGATGCTATCATAACAATGAAGGAGTCCTTGTTAACCTTTCAAGCGATGTCAATGTTTTTAAATGATGATATGTCAGCAAAAAAAAAAAAAAAAAAAAAGACAACAGTTGCCGGGCACAACATTCTGTACACACAAGCGTGCATTAGTATGTAAGCGCATAAAAATTACTCTTAGATCAGTAAATTCAAAAAAATTACATTTTAATTGGCCAAAAACACTTTTAGTCTAACGGAGCACACAGGAGCAAATGGCAGCTGCCAGGGTCTCCAAAAATGTAAGTAAAATAGATACATCTATAAGGGATTCTTTTTCTTCAAGCTCTATGCATCAGTGCTCATCCAGACTCCGCTTGAGAGCCTAGATCTCATATGTCTATCCTGTAGAAGAATAAGATAAGGCGGACTGTATCCACCTAATGGAAACACAGGATTAAGCAGTGATCAGGAATTCACTCCTCCCTCTTGCACCCAACAGAAATATCAAAACAGAAAGAATGGCAGGACTGGTGATACAGTTTCAAACAAACTGGCTACAGCTTAGTGGTGTAACTAGTATTTCGCACTAGTTTGAAAACTGTTCGAGTTACTTCTGTCACAGGAACTTGTAGTCACTTTTACTATTTGGGTGACCATCTAATACCACTTTTAGATGCTGTTCTTCTTATACATGTACAAAGGTCCTTGTATTATATGAGCTGAGAATCTAGGTTACAATACAACACTTGAAAAGTTCCCTCTGTTAACCAATTTATTTTGTTATATTCATATAATCCGTTAGGTGTTAAAGATATCCATTATGTGTTACGGATATACAAATGAGAAATGATACATTCTGCAAGTGACTGGTGCTTGAAGGACATAACTAAAAAGAGAAACACAAATAGTATAAGTAACTAGGCATTCCTGTGGCAAGAGTAAATCACACAATGTATTCCTATGTGGGTGGTCCTTTTTACATATGTGGTGGTTTGGCCGCTGGATAGGGTCTGGCACAGAATCCATGAAGAGGAATTTGTAGAACTGCACCAGGAATACTACCAGAAGGCGGGGAGACCCACAGCATATGGGAAGCTATGGGTGGGC
This sequence comes from Pleurodeles waltl, assembly GCF_031143425.1. NCBI lineage: Eukaryota > Metazoa > Chordata > Amphibia > Caudata > Salamandridae > Pleurodeles > Pleurodeles waltl. The sequence continues at coordinate 762,189,906 of NC_090445.1, forward strand.
AGAACGGCTGGCGTAACTAATGGCAGCACATGGCCGCTGGTAGCAGCAGGACTTGCATTGGAACGCAGGCAGCATTGCAGACAATAACCAAGACAGTGATTAACAATGAAGATACAGCACTCCTGGCAGTCCAAGAGGCAAAGTGTTTATGGTGGTCCTTCTATGCTATTATTTTCTGCATATGTAAAATGTGCTTGCTTTGTAGTATTCGCTGTCTGTCTGTTTTAGTTATATGCATTACACACCAGGCACGCCTAGCTTTGCTCTCTCCTGCACACAAGAGCTGACCATCCTGGTTTTCAGTATAAATCCTTCCAACCTCAAGTCCCCAAGCCATTCAGAAAATAGCCAAACTTAAGCTTCAAAATAGACCCCACAAAGCACAATTACAAGGTCTAAGCAACAAGAAATTGCATTTTAATTCAATAATCCTACCCCTGTACCCCGTATGAATACAGGCACACACCTTATAGATGCAAGAGTATAGAACGCCCTCACAATATCTCACAAATTGCGCTACTCCGAATTGTTTTCAATTTGTGGATTCTGGATCTATATTTATAATGAAATCTCATGGTATGACATAGTACTATCCTGAAAAAATGTTTTCTCTTATGGCTTACCTACAGCAATATTGTAGTGAATCCAATTTAGTTTTTACTGGGACTCAGGAGTTTAGCTTAGCCTTTGGCTTGCAGGCCTGTGCCACCATCAACTATTGACTTTCAACCTACTTAGTTTGCTCTGTTTTAGCCCATTTATTTTAGTATTTCTTTTAAGATGGCTGCCAATGTTTATAGTTATAGAAATGTTTCGGTTTGCATTATCAGTGCCACTCTGTGAAGGATTCATTATCAGTGTCATGATCAGTGATGTACATAGGCATTAACATCATGCCCCTTTCTCACTTACCTGTGATAGGAACATAATGTAGACTTATTGGGGATTGTTTATATAATTGCAGCCACAAGTCTAACTCCTTATCAGTTGTTTGGGAACATACCTGCGTCAGGGGTCCTACATAATCTGTATAAATTCATCACACATGGACAAGGTCATTAAAGGGATTTCTTCGAGATGCCATCTACACTGCATCTCATCTTGCTGCAGAACTCAGCCTTTGTGTTACCAGGGAGTCTGACCTAGAGACCTCATTTTAAGTTATTGAGGGGCGCTTCTCGTGGACATGGTACTGGCAGATAAGGTTTATCAAACCAAGTTCTCATTAGGTTAAAGATTAGGTTCTCTTTGCTAGGAATTTTACATCTCATGTTTATTGTAAGATCGTGAGGGGGGTTGTATTCACAACTCTCATCTTCACAATTATGCTTCTTTTACTGTTCATTATCCTAATCATTGCATCTCATGCATTTTACCGTAGATCGCAGTCTGTTCAATAACTTTCCTGCATTTCCTTCATTGCCTGTGTGTGACTGAGACTTATTACTAATGTGAGAAAAGGATAACTCCCCCCCCACCACGACTTCCCTGACAGATCTCATCTAGAGTCCATGCGCAAGGCTGCCAGAAATCACCTTTTACCGTTTGGGTTTTTGGTGAAGTTCTGCTTGTAAGCCGGGAGGGTTTGGCCGACAGTTACGACTCAGTCCTGCAAACAAAAGTGCTGTCTCCCCTAAAGCAGTAGTCTCGCCTAGGAGTGAGAGTCCAACTACAACATATTATAATATGTTTTTTTTTATTTATTTGTGATGAAGCCAAATGAAGGCATGCCATAAAAATGATTAGAGTATCTCATTCAGCATTTGAGTATTCAACCAGCTTTGCATGACAGAATAAATGCCAAATCAATTAACCTAAAAATTGCCTTGGTGCACTACCACTAACCTTATCAAGTTTTGTGTGTACCTGTGTTCAGGGCATACATCACGGTCTCACCACAATCCAATATTACCAAACATAGCGACATCGGTATAAAACCATAAAAAGGAGACACTAGCGAGACCTGTATCTAGCAGGACGGGGATAGGGAGAGGCTGCAACCCGCCTGCGAGTCCAAAAGTAAATGGAAAATAGGCATGGATGTAGTTAGAGGCCGAACAAAACGCACCAGGGACTGCACGACAGTATACCAAACAGGATACGTGGCATAATGGACACATTGATAAGGCTGCCGAGACCAGGCATTACAATGGAAGAAGAAAAAAAACGTAACTTAACAGAGGAGTCTACCCTGCCTGCAGATTTCGAAATAAAAAAGCAGGTCGTACCAGGGAGCAAAAGAGCAAAACGCAAGGCGCGCCGGCCGCGCACCAGACAGGATGCCGAGGGCAGGCCGCATTGATGCGCTCTGGTTGCGGGCGGTGTTCCTTCAGAGCGCGGGAGCGCGGGCCCGTCGAGCCGCGCAGACGAGCTCCACAGGGCCGCGCCGGTTGCCCTTTCCAAGTACATGTGCTGCTCGCCCAAGGACAACGAAAACGCTGGGCTCTTTCATGCTAAGGCCTCAACAAAGGCTCGAGCGGCTCCAGCCACGGATTTCTATACAGCGAAAGAGGCAACAGGCGCTGCGGGAAGTTGGCGAGGAGAAAGAGACAAGAACGAACAAAGCCGAGCTGGACAGAATGGCTTTTTCCCCCTTTAGGATGTATTTGACAATATTTATTTAGAAAGAAAAATCAGAGGGGGGCTGCCACTGTTTCCCTGGTGTATATGTACCCTCCAGCCACGATCACCATAACGATAGCAGTACTGAAACTCCAAGTCAGTACTCGGTTAATCACGGTTAATCTGCATAAAAGTGTTCTATGAGTAAGAGACAAACATGGAAAGTGTCGGCTGGGGAGTGCCACCCAATCTACGCATGTCCCTCTTTAAGCCTGGCGCGCAGGACCCTACTTACACAGTCTTAGTTTTTTTTCTTGGATGTTTTTATTCATTTATATATTTTAATAAAATTGTAACACATACACTAGAACCCGATAATTTTCAGGTGCGTAAGAATGTCTGCCACGAGCCTGCTGTGCGCGTAGCTGCGTCTGTTGTTTTTTTCTTTTTAGTTCACGTGATAATCATCTGTTTGCGTGCTGGAGGTTCTAGTAATCTACAGGACAGCACTATTGTCTAAAATAGCAAGGTGCACTCCCAGAGCCGCACTCCTGTTGGAAGTCATTTGAGAAGCATGAAGTGCACTTGAAACTATGCAGCATATGCACTAGCTTCATGCCTTCCAGGTAATGTGCATCACTTTGAGGAGGCAGGCGGAGAAACAGCTCTGCAGTGACGTAGCAATGGTGACATGGGCACTAACACAAACAAGCAAAATGGCGCATCCTTATCCTACTTTTATTACTAGCCAGTCATCAGTGGGGTGCTGTGGGTTCCTCATACCCATGGGCCCAGTATCACTGTACCACTGGAACTGCTGCACTATCGATAGCCATGCGTCTCTAACACAGCTGTAAGTACACACAGAGGCCCCACGTCAGTGTCCCAACACAAAGTTGGCCAACAAGTAGGGAGAGGTGCAGCCTAAGAAAGTGCCAAGGAGGCAGGTTGTCGGAGCTGTTGGATTTACACTTTTACCCGAGTATTTGTAGGAGCAGGAAGTGAAGATCCTAACTGAAAAACGGGGCTTCAGAGCTACCAGAAGCACGAGTTCCCTCAAGAACTCGAAGGCAGGCAACTTTTTTGAACGTGGCAAATGTTTCCAGCAAATGATTATCATTGGAAGATTTTTGGCGTTGCTGTGGGGATTGGGGCTAGACCTGTAGAAGAGCATGAGGAAGAAATGGAAGTCGGGATACACAGGAGCAGTAAGTCAGCCATACAAGAGCCAAATATGTGGATTGAGACATGTAAAAGCAAGTTGACCAATCCCTTCCAAGGAGGCAGGTATGAAGTCACTGGAAGAGGAAGCTGGCTGTCTTTGACTAAGAGGCAAATTCAGGTCTCTACAGGTACGTTAATTTGCAAACACCACACGCACAGCTCACGAGAAAAAGTCTGTGATGTTCAGAATGGAGAAACCTCTAGCAGAATCAATCGTATGAAGAGGACAGAAATCAGATGGTACCCCCACTAACAATACAGAAATCAGATGGTACCCCCACTAACAATACAAAGTCATCAACCCAAAGGGGCGCTAAATAGATCACATCCTTTCATTCCTCTGCGAAGCCCTGGCCTTCCTCCTCAGAAAGGATGAGACTAGGAGGATTAGTCTGATCTACCGGAGCCAAAGGTCAATGTACTTGAGAGGAAGGTGGGGTTGAATGGTCTAACAGTCGATTCCCTCTTATCATAGAGGCCAAATGGGGGGAGTTTCGGGGGCTCCGAAATCAATTTTATTCAGGAAGTGCAGTCAAATGAAAGAGGTACCAGAGAGTTGCCACTCTGTTTAAGCTGCCTATTCCCATTCCTGTAACTGTTGACGTCCTTGGGCCACTTGCTAACAAAGGCCCGAGTCAGTAAACATGTCTGATACAGAATGGCTGGTCATTTATTATTTAGTGAAGGTGTGGGAGTGGACACTGGCTTCCAGTAAAAAAAAAAAAGCTGTTATGGCACTGTAATGTGGAGGTGGGCTTAGACTACAGAAACACTTCATAAGAGCACCTTCTGATTATCCAACAGGCGTGGCCCGTCCTTTAGGGCGGAGGGGCCACGCCCCCCACCTTTTGCCCCTCATGAAGAGTGTCTGTCAGGCTAAACAAAGGTCAGCCTGACAGACACTCTCCATGTTCAGGTCAGGCAGCCAGGAGCAGACATGTGCAATTTGCGCAGACTCCTGGCTGCCTGAGCTGAACTTTGCTGGGCGGAGGAGGTCACAGCTCCTATGGGCGTGACCAACTCGGCTCAGCAAAGGTGCCTTGAGGCCCTTCCCTTGGTGATGAGGACAGCGTCACCCATTGACTTTGACCTGGGCGCTTCAGGTTTAAGCCCTGAAGCGCCCAGGGTGAGTGTCAATCAGTGACACTTCGTCACAGAGTGGGGTGGGGTGGGGTGGGGTCAGCAGTCTCAATGACCCCATCCCACTCAGTGACGAGGCTGGGACTGCTGCCTTCACTCATTGGCTGATCTTACCTCTGAGGCTGAAGGTAAGTGTGTGTGTGTGTGTGTGTGTGTGTGATCTTTTAAAATGAATGTTTGGTGTGGGCTTGTTTGAATGTTATGAGTGTTGTTAATAGAGGTGTATGCGTGTGTGTGTGAAAGAATGAGTGTGTGTGTGTGTGCTTCCCGCCCGCCCTCCTAAAGTTGCCGGCCGACATTAGTAGCCAAACCAGCAACTAGCGTCGGCCGGAATGTTAGGCTGCATGGGCATCTGTGGGTCAGGTCATAGTCCTAGGTTATGACAGCAAGCTAGAGAAATCCACAGCATTTGAGTTTAGTCAGCAACTCTGTGTAGGTATGGTCTAGAATAAGATAACCTGGATGACAGACCTGAACTAAAAAAAAAGAGGACTGTTATTCATCTTTTGCTACCATGCAACATAGCATCGGAAGCCAGATATACCAAGATTTTGACACTTGGACCTTTGTAATAGACTCATTGCTGTTTGCTGTGGAAAAACATTATACATGTAACGGGCTGTCAAGACTCCAGTTACTGCAAGCAAAAGTGGCAGGGTTACCTTTCTAGAACTACGATCTGTGGGTTCAGCACAGTGGACGCATTAATGAGACCACAGCAACAAGAACGCTGGCAGGCATTAGAAAGCTTCTGTCCCAAACAAAATACTTGAATGCTGAACAAAACTAGGAAAAAAATGGGTGAACAGAGGCCTGTTCCATATTGTAATTGTAAATTGTATTTATATAGCACTTACTACCCCTGACAATGCGTCAAAGCGTTTTTCGGTGAGTAATATGCTACCCCGGAACCCAATACGTATTAGTAGTGGATTAGTATCTTGAAATATGAGTTCATTTGTGTGGTGGACATGCAAGTCTATTAGGTGGATTGAATAGGATAATTGAGGGATAGAAGAGGGAAGACTCTAAAAAGTGTTATTTGGGAGATCATAATAGTAAGATGAGGTTTAGGATGAGTAAAAGGAGAGGTGGAGGAGGGATACTCGAGGGAGGAAATTAGAAAGGGTTGTTTGGGAGATGATAGTAGTAAAATAAGGTCTGGGCATATGATATTTAAAAAGGTCCTAGCCCTTCAGAAACACAGAATGGACCTCAAAACGAGGAGCCCATAGCTAGGTTGGATTGCACTTTCGAGGGGGGGGGGAGTTTGGCGCAGGGGGGGACACTGGTGCAGATGAGGAGAGTGAAGAGTTTGCTTTCTAGAAAGTACTTGAGTTTCCTATCCACAATGACAAGTACAACCCAGAAGTCTGGTGAAAGGGTGCAGCGGGTGGAAGAGGTAAGAGGCATGACATCAGGCCAGCACGTGACAGGAGAATCTGTAACAGGAGGCCTCATCTGCAGGCGTGGAGGATGCTTCTAGAGGGAGCCGCGTGCGTGATTAAGGAAGATGAAAGTAACACCAAAGCTCTCTATGATACTACATCCTGCAGAAGTGTCTCCATTTCAGCGGAGACGGCCCATTACAGGTAATATTAACATAGTATCAATTATTTAAAACTCCCTGAAATAGACAGAGGACATTTTATTCTAATTAGCAGCAGCAGCAGCATCTGTCTCTCATATTCCAGGTGAAAGTGGCGGTGCACTTGGCCCTCCTTGGAGGAAAGGAAGATGCGCGCGCATACCAAATTAAGGAGGAGTTTGATCGGAAGACCTCTTTAAAACGGGGTAGAAGGGTGGGCGCTTAAAAAGGTATTTGTGGTATAATTTAAAAGCAAGCAACAGTAAAGCTTATTAATATGCGTTCCCTAATGTAGCACAAGCATGTGGTCCCTACACAGACATATAGCTGAAAGCTGTGCAGAGCCCTGCCTCCACACCACATCACATCACCACCAGTGCCAGATTAAACCCTGTAGACGCCCCTAGGAAGTCGAACTTCAAGGCCCCCCTGGCAAATTATCTTCTAATACGTTTTTAAATTTACCAAACAACAATTTTAATAAACCAAATTTAGTACACAAAACTAAACATTACACTATGTTTTTTGCACCAAATGTTTTTACAGACTGACAGCTGGCAGAAGGCGAGCTTTTAAGAGACAAGCTGTTATGTAAATCTGATGTCTATGTACTTTAAGTTGCTAATGGGTACATTATATTAATACAGTATTTTCTCTATAGAATTTTAAATGTAAAGTTTTAGTTTCTTTGAGTTGATTCATTTTTTTCTATCTCTTGGGAATAATTTAAGAAAGCTTGATTGTAATTTTCTTTCAAGATCAAATCAATATTATTTTGATCCGTTGCTGCGGGGCCCCTAAAAGGAGTGAGGCCTTTAGGCTCAGAGCCTACCTTGCCTATTTAGTAATCCGGCACCGATCACCACACACAAAGGAGTAGCCAGAAAATGAAAATATACCCTACCCTAACCATACCTCTAAAGCAATCTGAGAAGGCAAAGTAAGCAAACCTGATCATACTTGGGAGACTACCCTTCACCCTTTCATCCTCCTTACATCCATCTGTCCATAAATCCCTTCACCTTTTAGGCTATTCAGCCCTTTTTCTGTCAATTCCTTCCCCATTCCAAGCATCCACCCATATGTCCATTCATTTATCCTTTCAGCCGTATGTCCAGTCATCCATCTCTCCATTACTTAACATTTCCCTCCACTCACCCCTCCAACCATCCATCCCTACGTCGTTTCACTCTTTCAAGAACCATTTCATTTTTCTCAGTCTATCCATCTTTTCACCCTTTCACTCCATCCTTTTACCCTTCCATTCATTCATTCGTTCACCCTTCCATCCTACCTTTCACCTTTTCTTTCTTATTTCCTTTCACACTTCCTTTCTTCCATTTACCTCATATTCTTTCTTTCCTCTATCCATACTTTTTCTCTCATCCTTCTTTTTCTTCCTTAACTTTCTCCCTCAGCCACACTTTTACTATTTATCCCCCTGTGTTACCTCCTATTATCAGCATTCCATTATTTCAATTTCTCTTCCCTGAGTTCTTGATATAAGCCGCACTCTTCTGTAATGGTATTCCTTAACTATTATTTTAGCAGCATTTTGTCTGCGGACAGAAGAGACCCACAAATGACTAATTATATTTTTATGGTCGCAGTAGCAGTTCCCACTTAAGCGGCTTCAGCGGGTGTGACCACACAAAACTAAGTCACTTAAGTGGCCACAAGACAAAACCTCTGCGGTAACGTGGATTTTCACATGCAGATCTCTGGCTACGCTGCAGCAAGCCTCCGCGGCGATGCATCACACGAGCCTTAGATGTAGCCGTCTGAGACCTGTCGATGAACCCCCATTTTGCACCAATCATAACCACAGGCGTAGCTTGGTCAGTAAGATTGGGAGGGATGGGGTGTGAGCCTCAGATGGTTCAACAACCAGGCTGGGAAATGTTTAAATAGATTATAAGACAGGCAGGGTGCATGAGACAGGGTAAGGGGCAGTGGTATGCGGTTTGGTAGGAGTATTAAGAGAGAAAACACAATGTTCTGTACAATAACCAATAGTTTTGAGAATTTTCAAACAATGCGGGCGTGTTTTTTTGTCTGTGTGTATGTAAAAATTAATGCTCAAATCCGACTGACATCCCACAATGACTGACTGACGGAAATCACCTTCACCTAACTATTTATAAGAACATATATTTATTAGAGGTGGTGTAACACCCCAAACATCCCTCTGCAGCTACGCTCCCCATCACACCATTCATGTTGCAAGGCCCGATATGTACTTACGCTATCTCCACACCAGGGCTTTAAGTGGGCAGGGTTCCTCTGGGTCTGAGACCCGGCAGTGAATAAAACTGAACCTTGAAACAAGTCTCTATCGGGCTCTATATTCATGATCCTAGCTTTACAGAAAAAACATGATAGGTTTATGAACAATAACTGTAAAACCCACATAGTTAATCCATGCCAGTGAGGAAGATCCTATGCACCTTTCACATATTTTACTTACTCTTCCATTACATAAGAGTGTGTTTTATTTCCGGGATGTTATCTGCAATTGATTTCTTCCAGCTCATTACTCTTGTGCAGTGCATGCTGTGAATGAGTTCACTCATGTGAGATCTGGTGGTGGGTGCTTGTTTATAATGGGCCATGATTGAGACATCAGCAGTTGACACCGAAGGTAGTACACATTTCTAATGGTGCCCATCAGGGGGGTCATAAAGGTGCTCAGAACACATGCTCCTCCAATCCTTAAGCTCCCTCAGAGTACACAGAGCAGCAGCCTCTTGTGCCAAAAGTAATTGTGATTCTGTGTGAAAAGTATCAAACAGTTACAAAGCTGTCAACAGGACAAAGTGAAATAAAATACAGTGCTTACAGGTGAGTGGGTGTTGTGTGTAGTGGGGATGGTGAAGGGAAAGAGATGGAAGGAATTACATGCTGAAGAGGATGAACACGGGGTGCTGAAGAGGAAAGAGATGAGGTGTAAGCTATACAGAAGTAGGACTTCAGAAAGGTGGGGAGAAAAGTAGTGTTTGAGGGTGACATTGCAGAGCAAAGTGGTGTGAAGAGAAGAGTGTGAGAGATTGAGACACTCCGAAGACCAAAGACCGCAGAAATGTTTGTCTCATATTTTCAGAACTGAAATACTTTAAATTTTTAATTATTCACTACAAAAACATTACAATTGCCTCTTTATCTGATATTGCTATCAAACAATGGCAAAGGCAGTAGATCATGTCTGTAACTGCGTGATATGCATGAATACGTTAGCAGAAAGGTCACAAAAGCATCAAAATACCTTATTACGTAGCCCACACCTATTGGAAAGGATTTTTAGTTACACTTCTTAAGACAGACCCCCCAGCTTTTTTCATTCCCACTTAAAGCTCCGCTTAACGCTTTTAACCACACTTATCGAAATACACATTGGATGCATCAGTGTTTAAAAGGTATAAGGTTTCTAGACCTTTCATGCACACTGTACACTTTAGGCTAGCATCTCGTCCCCATATCAGAATTCTATTTGGGATAGAAAGTCCCTGCTTTGAACACAGCATCAAGTGCCACGACCGATGTGAACATCCTTTACTACAGATAAAGGGTCTCCCTTCCAATGGACTTCTCATGTTACGTGTTAAGTGAGATAAATCACTGTTAAGTTTGTAGAGTCTCGATTTCAACTCAATTAAGTTCTAGATTGAGGGGATGAGCCTCTAATCCAAAATACATGTTTTTCTGCCTCCCCAGCTCAAAGGCTATTTGTTGATTGCCTACTCCCTGCAGTCCAAACCTTCATGAGCGTTGTGCTGCTCAGCAATACAAAACACGTCTGCTCTACCACTAAGGTGTTGCCAAATCGTATTTGGATACACTTAATCAGATATTCCTATTTACAATTCTACTGTACTTCACTATTATGTACTGCTTCAAATACTCCAAGAGGTAGTAAAATACTCTGATTCACATCTGGTTTCTAGGCACTATTTCCGAGTGAATGACTAAAAGCCTGACCTACATGCATGGTGTAGGGTGGGACATGCGAAGTTTGTGGACATGCTCTAAATGGAGGGTCAGGCTTCCTGCGCTTACGCATCATGTGTTGAGTACAGTGTGAGACCTGACTGAGTTGTCTACTTCCAAATCTTAAACCGTTCAGTCTCAGATGACAGAAAACAACCACTGAAATGGTAAAACGGTTTCATGGCACCATACTATGCGGTCATTTCAGAAGTAACAGAAACCAAGGTTCTAGTGGTGTATTCAAGCAACAAGAGAAAAATATACAAGTCTACCCAGGTGCAACAGAAGATAATGCAATGGGGGCACAGTTAAGCAATTGAAGAATTATACTATGTAATCCACCCAAGAGTGACAGATGCCAGAGCCGGAAGGTAAGCTTAGAATACTAAACACAGTTCATCCACGAGCGGCAGTAGCCAAAGCCTTGAAAATGTAGTTAAGCAACCACAGAACATGTTGCGGAGTCCATCATGGATCAACAGAAACCCTAGTCCTGGAGGCACGATTAGGCGACCAGTGAACACTATTTGAAATCCACAAAAGAAGAGAGCAGTAACCATTACATACAAAGTCAATGTATATACTTTAAGAAGTCCAGTCAGGAGTGGCAGAAGAAGATCAAAGTAATGGGTATTATATAGTCAGTGGTGACACAGAGGATGTCTTCTCCCACCGGGGAGGTGTTAACACAACTCTTTGGTGTGGGGAATACTATGGAAATAGAACTGAAAGGGTGGAATATGTGGTACTGTAGAAGGAAAGCATTTATGTTACTGAACGAGATCGGACAAGAGTGGGAAGGAGGGTCAAGGAAGAATGTAGAGTACTGAAACGGGCCTTGGTTTCTGGCCATAGCCATTCTTTTTTTTCTGGCACTGATATGCCATCACCAGTAACTTCTCCAATTCAGCTTGACAGCAAGGCAGGTCACTTTGGGAGGAGAGGTTAAGAGGGATGAGGAGGAGTTTAAATTGACACAAGATCAAGGGGCCGGGGCAGCGAGATCGAGGGATCGCTGGGAAGTGAAGAGCAAAGTGAGGGGTCAGAGTGACTTAAGAATGTAAGAGGAGTCCCAATTCAGTCGTTAAGGAGGCTCCATTTAAACAAATCCACGTGGAATCAAATAAGGTACACAGACCACGTATCAACAAATACAGGCATAAACAATTTAGTCCCCATGTAAATCACAATCCCACCTTTATATTTCAGTGGGAAAGAGCACACTCCCAGGTCTGCAAGCACCGTGGTCTGCGAATTGCAAGGTTTGGTTCTATCAGTGTTCCCTGTCACTGCAACTGACAGAAGATGGCAGGGCCAAGGAAGAGAGACATGGGGGGGGGGGGGAGGTTGGGAGGTAGGGGGTCTGCTAAGTGAAAATGGAGGACAAATCAGCAGCTAACACCCATCACAAATAACAGGTGCCAATTCAACAGTGGTTACTTGCTGTCCATGGGTGACAAACAACTCAAGAAAGGATTACAATCAGGATTACAATCCGTGGTCTTATGCAAACATATTTTTCAATTGCGATGACAAGAGCTGTATTATAAAGGTTGGTGTCTGCATATATCCCAGATGATCTCTAGACTATCTATCCTTCTATATAATACTACAGTACAGTTCGTCGATCAATTTCTCTTTTGCAGATGACTTCTCCAACAGTTAAAATTATATTTAGTTTTCAAAACATTTTATAGAACTTTCTTTTTAATTGATTTTTGATTTTTTTGTTTGCAGTAAACAACAAAAGATAAAGAACTTAGGTGAGGGATAAGTGACCTGGAGAATATGTTCTTTAGTCGAAAGGTCATATCATTTGCAAATATGTTTTAACCCCTTCGCTGCCAGTCCTTTCCCCCTTCAGGTGCCAAGCCTTTTTTTGGCTGTTTTGGGCAGTTTGAGCTTAGGCCCTCATAACTTTTTGTCCACATAAGCTACCCATGCCAAATTTGCGTCCTTTTTTCCCAACATCCCAGGGATTCTAGAGGTACCCAGGCGTTGTGAGTTCCCCTGAATGAGACAAAGAAATTAGCCAAAATACAGCAAAACATTATTTAAAAACAAATAGGAAAAAGGGCTGCAGAAGAAGGCTTGTGTTTTTTTCCCTGAAAATGTCATCAACAAAGGGTTTGCAGTGTTAAATCATTATCTTCCCAGCTTTCAGGAACAGGCAGACTTGAATCCGAAATCCCCATTTTTCAACACAATTTTGGCATTTTACTGGGACATAACCCATTTTTACTATTTTTTGTGCTTTCAGCCTCCTTCCAGTTAGTGACAGAAGTGGGTGTGAAACCAATGCTGGACCCCAGAAAGCTAAACATTTCTGAAAAGCAGACAACATTCTGAATTCAGCAAGGGTTAATTTGTGTAGAGCCTACTAGGGTTTCCTACAGAAAATAACAGCTGAAATAAAACAATATTGAAATTGAGGTGAAAAAAACAGCCATTTTTCTCCACCTTTTACTCTGTAACTTTTTCCTGCGATGTCAGATTTAGCAAAATGGGCAGAAGATAATGTGTTGAGAAGCAGTGGTTATTTGCACATGTCTGAATTCCGGGGTGCCCATACTAGAATGTGAATTAGAGGGCATTTCTCAAACAGACATCTTTTTTTACACACTGTCTTACATTTGGAAGAAAAAAATGTAGAGAAAGACAAGGGGCAATAACACTTGTTTTGCTTTTCTGTGTTCCCCCAAGTCTCCCGATGAAAATGGTATCTCACTTGCATGGTTAGGCCTAATGCTCACGACAGGAAACACAACATTGACACATCACATTTTTAAATTGAAATTTGACGTGTTTTTTGCAAAGTGCCTAGCTGTAGATTTTGGCCTCGAGCTCAGCCGGCACCTAGGGAAACCTACCAAACCTGGGCATTTTAAAAACTAGACACCTAGGGGAATCCAAGATGGGTTGATTTGTGGGCCTCTCACCAGGTTCTGTTACCCAGAATCCTTTGCAAACCTCAAAATTTGGCCCCAAAACACTTCTTCCTCACATTTCAGAGACAGAAAGTTCTGGAATCTGAGAGGAGCCACAAATTATTTCCACCTAGCCTTCCCCCAAGTCTCCCAATAAAAACGGTACCTCACTTATGTGGGTAGGTTAAGTGCCCCTGAAAGGAAATGCCCCAAAACACTATCTGGACACATTCAAATTATCAAATGCAAAACTGCCTGTTTTTGCGGGGGCACATGCTTTTTGGGTCCTGGGCTCAGCAGCCATCTAGGGAAACCTACCAAACCCAGACATTTCTGAAAACTAGACACCTGAGGGAGTCCAGGGAGGTGTGACTTGCGTGGATCCACCAATGTTTTCTTACCCAGAATCTTCAGCACATCTTAAATTTAGCTTAAAAAAATATATATATATATATATATTTTCCCCACATTTCTGTGTGGGATCACCGCCCAGGGACACTTTTCCTACCACCCAACGTTCCCATCTGTCTCCCGGTAAAAATTATACCTCACTTGTGTAGTTGGGCCAAGTGCCTGTGACAGGGAAGAGCCAAACACATGTCGAAATTGAGGGGGAACCAAAGTGGGTCCAAAAGGGCAGTTTGAAAAAAAATTAATTTAAGCGGACAAGTGCAGCAGAACTTTCATCGGTATAGATGAGACAATTCTGGGTGGTAGGAATTTTGTGGATTTCTGCAAATTCCGGAAGGTTCCATCACAAAAATGTGGGAAAAATGTGTGATTTCCAGCAAAGTTGGAGGTTTGCAGGGCATTGTGGGTAAGAAAATGGTGCAGGGTGCATGTGAAGCACACCACCCTGATGTTTAGTTTTCAGATGTGTCTTGGTCTTGTCGATTTTTCTACATGACAGCATCCCAAAGTCCAAAAGGTGCAGCCCTCACCATTCCAAGTGGGACGATTTTGAGAGTTAGCCAAGCTCTCCTGGCCCAAATGTAAAACCAAAACTCAAAATAATCAAATGTCCTCTTGCTTGCCGTGGAATATGATGTTTTAGTGTGTGGGGGCAGAACTGAAAGACTGTTACCCCCTTCAGTTGGGGTGGGGGCATAACCAGGCCCATACTGGTTGATAGTCACCACCCCACTATTTATTTTTATTTTTTAATTCCATGGCATCTAGTAGACATTCTGCCCCTCCCGGGGTGTGGATCAGGGGTAATTGTCCCATCTACCCACTAGTGGGCAGAACAACTTTTGCCCCATTTATTTGGGGTGGGGGTATGACCATACCCCCACCCTCTTATTTTGGAACAAAATCTTCCCTGGTCTCTGGTGGGCTTTCTGTCCCCCTTGGGGGCAGATGGGGCTTCCAAAATAGACCGGGGCAGATATGGCCAACAGTAATGTGCCCCCATGGGGAGCGACCCTTGCCTAGGGGGTTGCATCCCCCAACAAAATACACACACGCACACACCAATCCCAATAGAAATAGGTCGCTCTGCCCCCAAAGGGGACAGAAATGATCTAAAGACAATTTGTCCCCCCAAGGGAGCAACCCTTGCCTAAGGGGTCGCTCCCCACATATATTAAAAAAAAAAAAAGAAAATCCCTTGTGTCTAGGGTTTTCTGCCCCCGCCTAATTACAGTAGGCCGTTCTGGGCAGCAATGGCGTACAACAACCCGCCTATCTGAACTAGCTCATTTATTCTATCAACCAGGAAGCCCAATAGTATTTGTGAACGTGAAAGAGCAATGTGCCCACCATATACACCATTGCATTGGAATTAAGGGGTATTCTGGATGCACCTCTGACTCAAAGCAACAGTTAAAGAGTGATATTCCCGCTCCTGAAAATTATCCACAGGAGCCAAAAGGGCTCGGTCTCTACCATGTACAGACATTCAGTGAGGGTGATCATTTTGGACACCACCACCCACCCTAGAAGAGACTGAAGAAGCCTCCACAATTGGATACACCCTCCTGTAATCCCAAACAAACAACACTTTCAGTAAGCTATCAAAATTCAGTATCTTGTATGGTATAGATAAGATTGCCATTGATTACAGTGCAAGTTAAGGTCTTTCCTGTAGATGAAGGTGATGGAAAAAATAAAATATAGCCCCAATGAGCTTTTTACTGCAGCGGTTCAAATAAAATTGTACTTGTGATGTAAATATAATTCCAAGCTGATATAATACCATTGAAAGGGAATTTCCATATTACCTTCAGTTACCATCCCACATGTATTTTGAAAACACCTTTATACTAAGACCAGTGGCAGCTCCTCTGCTACAAATATTTTGAGAAGGTTCAAATCAGTGATTTTTAATTTTGTAAATCCGCAGTGCACTGAGACCGTTTTCAACGGCAGGACAAGCTGAATTAGATCCCAAAAGAAAAGGTTACACCTACCTATTTGCTTCTGCTAATTGCGAGCCACTGTTGTTAACCAAGCTCATTAGAGGTGGTTAGTCTGATTTGTTTATCACTTCAAAGCCTGTCTCATCATCTCACTTTTCACAGCTTGTACTGCTGCTGTTTCTGCTCCATGTTGCTACAATTTTCCGCTTGCTCTGTTTCTGTAACCAACTGGCTGCAGAACATCTGCTCCCATGTCCCAGTTGGGCTCCTTCATATACTGTTCTCCATGCTAATCAATTATCCATTGCAAGTCTTGTTCCCTGACAGCACCTCTGGAATGGCAGATGGTCCACAAGCATACAGAATACCAGACTGTGGCGCCAGGAACTAGACAAACAACAAAAAAATCCTCTTCCAGGAATATTTTGGACCTCTTTGTAGAAGGCAATCAATAGTTAGGTGTAATGAAATCAAATCAAATCAAACTCTGAAGTCTTTTGGGGTGCATGTCTCTATACAATGCTGATGCCTGTGTCCTAAACAGGAGATTACACAAAGTGGAAGAGTGCATATTCAAGTATTCAGTTATCAATCAAAGAAATGGCCTGGCCTTTCGTAGGGCATCTGAGTTACAGTAAGGTCTGGTCTGATTAGAATTTTGCTGTAGCCAATAACAAACGTTCTCTTCATTAATATTCTTTAGACAGGGCTGAATCTCCTGTAATCGATTCTGAGCTTGTCTGTGGCATTAAAAACAGATAATGGCCCTCATTATGGCACTGGCGGTCTTGTCCAAAGACCGCTGTGGTGACGGCTGCCAACAGACCGCCACGGAAGCGGTAATCCGCACGCCAGATAATGACACACAAACACAAAACCAACAGAAACCAGCCACAACCACAATTCCGCCAGACCCGATGGGGGTGAAAAACTGTCGGACCCACCACCCTAACCGCTACGCCAGCAATACACTGCCCTCCAAATTATGGACCACGAATCACCACAGCAGACACTCAACGGTAGTCAGCCATTGGTGGTGCACACCACCGCAGCAGAATTGGGCACCCAACACCACTAGAAGCCAACAATGGACAGATTAAAAAACCCACACCTGACACAAACACACACCGTACATACCCACCAACAGCACTATAAAAGACCCCCCCACACAACCCAAAATCCTTTGCAAACACGAAAAGTCTACTACACATTGCCCGACCAAACCTTTAGAGAACTGCACACATACACACCACATCCACCAATACACCTGTCATGCATCACACACCCTACCTCAACACCTAACACGTCTGCACAACACGCACATTAAACAATAGGCATGTCCCTACAAAAGAACACCCATTTCAGTGATGAAGAGTTGCGGGTGATGGTGGAAGAAATTGATAGGGTAGAGCCACAGCTGTTTGGTACACAGGTCCAGCAGATCTCCATTGCCAGGAAGATGGAGCTATGGTGGAGGATCATGGACAGGGTGAACTCCGTGGGACAATATCCACGCACAAGGGACGACATTCAAAAGAGATGGAACGACCTATGGGGGAAGGTGCGTGCCACTGCATCAAGGCACCAGGTCGCCATCATGAGGACTGGTGGCGGACCCCACCTCCTTCCCCACAGTTAACTGCATGGGAGGAGCAAGTCTTGGCAATCAGGGCCTAACTGGAGTAACTGGAGGGCTGGACACTGGTAAGTCACCATTACCACCCTACCTCCACGATACCTACATGGCATGTCACCCCCTCACCCTGACCCCTACTCCCCACTCCATCCTATACAGGGCACCAACCACAATAACCTTCCTCAATTGTGTACCCCGGCATGACCTACCCACTACAAGCACACCCTTCCCAGCTCTGCATGCACACATAACAGCAATGCATGGGCAGCATGTAGCAATCCCATAATCCATCACCATACACTAAGCAAAGGTGGGAGGACAACACCAAACCCATAGGCAAAGCCATTAATGTGGAATATGTGACAGACAAAGACTAACAAATCACTCACATCTTCAGAGGTGCCCCAGCCAAGGTCAGCGGCGAGCAGGTGCCACGGCAACCCCGTCCTCTACCAGAAGATGCCCTCAGTGATGACAGCAACTCTGGATGTCCCGAGCTGGATGAACTCCCTGGCCCGTCTGGGACCACCGGTCAGTTAGCTTCCACATTCCACAGCTAGTCCACCATAGCCACCCCCTCCGACTCCAACACCACAGCAACCAGCCAATGTCCCCAAACCTCTGTCCCCAGGACACGTCGATCAGTAGTGTGCCCACCTGTAAAGGGACCTGAGTCAACACCACACAGGCAAGATGGTGAAGGTCCTGGTGTAAGTCAGAGTGGGCACACCATTCAGGGGACACAGGAACAGTGGGAGGTCAGCTGTGCGCCGGGGGAGGCCAGGCCCAGGGAACAGACTGCCCAGGAGGCACTCACACATGTCCTGGGGGCATACCAACAGTCTGAGGACAGGATGGGCCAGGTGATCACCATCATGCAGGAGAACCAGCACCTGCAGGGGGTACACCACCAGGAGGTCATGAAGCATTTCCAGGGCCTAAATGCCAACATGGCCTCCATTATAGGGGTGTTGGGTGGCAAGGCCAATACCATGCGGGAGATCAGAGCACATCAGCGGCCCACTTCCACTAGCCACTCCACCCAGCAGCAATCAACATCTGCTGCAGCTAGTGGAGAGGAGGACCTGCAACACCACCCACAGGCCACCAGCACCCCACCCACTGCAGAAGGTGAACCACCCTGCAAACGTTCCCTGCGACTCAGACAGACACCAGAAACTATTGCCAAGACCAAGACCACCGCAGGAAATGAGCCCCTCCAGAATGCCACCCCTTGTGTGCTACTGAGTCAGCTTGTTCACTTTGGACTGTCATTGCTCCTTTTCCTATGGCCCCATGGATACTGGACCTGTGCTACAAACCAACAGGCCACCACACTGAAGTTTTCGTCCACCATCACCCCACTCTGTCCCTTCCTTTTTGTCACTTAAATAAACACCCTTGAACACAACTGGAGTATTTGTGTTTTATCATCAACACTTTGCAATGTATTGAACTGCATTATCCTGTGCAAATGTCCTGTAATGTGTGAATCCATCCAACAAATGTGTTTAAGCAGTCATCACATCAGTACACAGTTGTGACCACACCAACATCTGTAAAAAGGGAAAGCATAAGTGACAGTCAATTGGAAAGTAAAGGTATTGCTTGGCACGACACAGCAGGCACACAGCACTTAGCTGAAACTGAGATATAAACAGAAGTACAGTCTTACCTGAGTGTCTTTGGAAGTACTGTTGTATGATATGTGTCTTGTTGTCCACATCCTCCTTCTCCTCATCCTCATTACTGTCTTCAATGTCCTCTGCTGCCACAGGTGCATTGTCTCCACCCTCCTTCTGCAAGTAGGGCACATGGCGTCTGAGGGCCAAATTGTGCAGCATGCAGCAAGCCACCACTATCTGGCAGACCTTCTTAGAGGCGTAGCATAGGGATCCACCTGTTAAATGGAGGCACCAGAACCTGGCTTTGAGTAGACCAAATGTGAGTTAAACAACCCTCCTGGTACGGCCATGTGCTTCATTGTACCAATTTTCTGCCCCTGTCCTTGGATTCCTCACTGAGGTCAACAGCCAGGTCAGGTTTGGGTAGCCGGAGTCACCTGAAAGTAGTGAGGGACACACATTACCTATGTACAATGGTATGGAGTACAACTCCAGTAGGCATACTCTGGCATACATTGTGTGAAGATTCATGCTCACCTATGAGCTACACTCTGTGCCTCTGCAGTCGTGCCATCACCTGTTGGACGCTGCTATTCCTCAATACATAGGCATCATGCCCACGGACGTGACCGCCATTTTCTCTGTACCACCAGGAAACTTGGCAGTGATGTGAGAGATGTATTGATCAGCAAGCCACACCATCTGGACAGTCAGAGAGTGGGAACTCTTCCTATTCCAGTGGACCTGCTCATTTGCCCTGGAAGGAACCAAGGCAATATGGGTCCCGTCAATGGTCCCAATCACATGTGGTATGTGTCCCATGGCATAGGATGCAGCCTTCACAGTGGGCAAATCTTCACTCTGGGGGAATTAGATGTAGCTACTCGTGTTTGAGCAAGGTAGACAAAAACCTTCCAAGCACAATCAAAATCATTGGCTGTGACATTCCTGCAGCCAAGCCCACTGTCACCTGGAATGAACCACTTGCCAGGAAGTGGAGGACTGACAGTATCTGTACTGCAGGGGGTATTGCTGTAGTGCTACAGAAAGTAGGAATCAGATCTGGCTCCAATTGTTGACACAGCTCAATAATTGTGGCTCTGTCCAGACGATAGGTGACTATGATGTGCCGGTCCTCCAGTGCAGCGAAGTCCACTAGGGGTCTGTACACAGGTGCTTGCCTCCTCCCCTCCTCTGCAGTGGTAGGTATTTAAGTAAACCAAACATGAGATGTGTGTGACCACAGGAAGTATGGACACACAATATCACAGTACAGAGAGCATGTATGTATGTAGCAGAATGGAACTGTCTTGTAGTGTACAATCAATAACTATGACGCAAATTAAATTGTCCAACACAAGTACCAGCATTAGGAAATGACAACCGCCAGTCCTGTGTGCAGGGGCAGGTGGAAGTGACCTTACTCTGCCGGCGTTTGACGTCATGGCGGAAGGCGGTCTGCACCACCGTGCAACTCCTCATTGGCTAACATGGAGCTCTATGGAGCACAGGAACCAATGATGATCAACGCTGGGGGTGACAGTGTTCACTGCCACGGACGTGAAAGCCATTTTCTCTGTACCACTTCACTTTATTCCTGACTCACTACGGTTCAACATCTTCACTGCGTGTGCTGCTGTGTCCTGTGTCTAGAACCCGCAATGGCCCGTGCTACAGGGGAAAGGGCCCCAGCCTTCACATCGGAGCAGTTGGAGAAGCTTGTTGATGGGGTCTTACCCCTGTATGGGCAGTTGTGTGGACCCCCAGACCAACAAGTGAGTACATCATGGGTACTTTGGATGCGACATAGCTGCAGGAAGATGTATGTGTGTAATGGCAGTGTGTCATTTGGGGGGGGGGGGTGATTTGGCTGCATGCAATGTGCATGCAGAGGTACAGGTCATGTGTGTGCTTAATGTGGGATCTATGCAGTATGTAAGCCATTTCTGTTACAGAATGGAGGGTTGAGTTCATGGTTTCCTTCTGTCTGTGTTCCATATGCAGGTCACCGCCCGTCAGAAGAAAGGGTCGTGGTGTGCCATTGTCAAGGACGTGCGGACCCTGGGGGTCCATAGCCGGCAGAGCACCCACTGATGGAAATGGTGGGAGGACCTGAGATGCTGGGTTCGGAAGACCGCAGAGGCCCAGCCTCCCAACAAGGAAGGGGTGCCTGTCGGACCCGGACCCCTCTAATGGCCCGCATACTGGCGGCGGCCAATCCTGAGTTGGATGGGCGCTTGAGGGTAGCACAGCAGCTACAAGATGGGTGAGTACAGACTGTGTGGTATTTATTTTTGTTGCCTGCCATGAGGTTTGGGTGCAAGGTTTTAGTCAATGGATGCCCCAATATGCTGGTTTAGCTATTCTTGTGGGTTCCTGCTTATAAATGTAGGATGGTATGTATATTTGGTATTGGTAAGAAGCTGGCATACCATGGCAGATATGGCTTAGCGAGTCCCAGTAGGTGTGCAGATGGTAGTGTTTGGGTTCTTTACTGCTACTGTACCCAGGTAATGGTTTGTTATCGTGGTCCATAATGCACAGGCTTAGTCCCAGTGAGTGATTGTGATGTGTATGCCATATGTGCTGTTGTTGCTGTGATTGACCCTGTGCTCCCTTTCTTTCTCCCCCACCCTCTCTCCTTTTCTCATCCTGTCCTTGTGTGCATTAGCATCATCTAGTGAAGGAGCAGGGGGCACCGGCGAGTGGGGGAGCTGCAGCCCACAGGACCCAGGAGGCAGAGTCCACTGATGCCGAGGGGACCAGTGGGTTGAAGGGTGAGGGGAGCACCATGGGGGGAGACTGGAGCAACAAAACCTGACTCGGATTCCTCCTCCGATGGAAGCTCCCTGGTGGTGGCGGACCCCTCTGGGACCACCCCAGCTAAAACATCTTCCACCACCCCGTACCAGCACCGCCCTCCCAGTTACCCCTACCCAGTTGCCCATGCAGCTCACCCAGGAGGGTGGGCATCTCCTCCCCCCCCCAAGCACCTCAGGCCCTGCCCCAGTCAGCCCTGCTGCACTCACTGAGGAGGCTACTGACCTCCTGAGATCCATCTCTGTAGGGCAGTCAACCATAGTGAATGCAATCCAGGAGCTGGCATCCCAGATGCAGCAATGCAATGCCTAACTGGAGGGCATTCACAGTGGCTTGGCTGCCCTACCGAGATCGTTTCAGGCTCTGGCCTCCTCTTTGACAGCAGCCAGTGTCCCTGGTTCTTCCGTCCCCTCTCCAACTACCTGTTCCCAGTCCCCAAACCCTCTCACCCAACCCACACAATCAGACAAGCATGCATCCAAAACAACAGACAGGACTCGCACAGACAAACACAGGCGCCACACTTCACTCCACAAGCACACACACAGCCAACACACAAAAGCCACTGCCTCCACTGTCTCCCCCTCCCTCCTGGTCACATCAACACACACACCTGCATGCACTGCATCATCAGTACCAGATCCTGCCACCTGCACAGCCTTGTTCAGTCACCACAACAGCAGACATGCAGAATAGCACTCCATTCACCACATGCGCAGTCATCACAACCTCATGCAGCACACCCACCTCACTTGCAGACACAACCACATTTACATACACACGTCCTGTTTGTCCTCTTCCACCCTGTCTGCCCCCTCCCAAAACACATAAATGCTCCCACTCAGACACTCAACAGCCATCCACCTCACACACGCACACTATCCATGCACCTACACCCAAGTCCAGCACACCTATTCCTCCTACAACAACTCCCTCTACCTCCACTCCCAAACCTCATCCCACAACCTGCCCCATTGGACCTAAAAACGTTTCCTTTCCCGTCTAGACCTTTTCCTTCCCCCCCCCATCCTGCCCATTAGAGGAAGATCCCTCTCCCCCAGCCCAGTACCTCCAGCTCCCAGTCCACTCCTGTTCCTCCCCCTAAAGCTTCACCTGCCACTAAGGGGCTCAAGAGTGGCACCCCAGCCCCCCCACCCCAAGCAACCACCTCCGCCCCCTAAACAACAGAGCAAGGACCTGCCACATCCCAAACCCAAGTCCAAGGATCCCCCTCCCAAGAACACCCCACACAATCCCCGACCTCCCCCTGCAACCTGAGGTGCAAACCTTTAACAATAAAACTATAATAAACAATGTTCATTATTGTTTTATTGTTAAAGGAGCAGGGACATGGGGCATGACGGAGGAGGAGTGTGCATATGTGTTTGCCCGGCCGTCTCGGGCGAGACAAACACACATGCGCACTGGGCTCTCTCCAAACTGGCACTGTGTTGCCAGGTTGGAGAGAGCAGGCAGAGTATTGCTCCCTGTTTAACTCAGAGCACCAAACCAAGGCGCTCCGGCTGATCTGAATGCAGCTTTCATGGTGCCAGCAGCATGAGAGCAGCGTTCAGACTGGACGCAGGGCAGGCTGGGAGCCTGTGCCTGCAGTAGGCTGAAGAGCAGCGCGGCAACAGGGAATTAGGCAAGTCTTTTTTTCCCCTCTTTTCCCCAAATCCCCTGGCACCGCCAGCCCATTTTTCTGCACTGCGAGCCGCTCCTTTTTCTAGTGTTAAAAAATAGATATATCATGGGGTAATTTGTGAGCAGTAGTAGTTTGGTGGCAATTGATGACAATGGCCTGGAAAAGCGTCTAAAATGAGGTTTGCAGTTTAAAAAATTAATCTGTCATTTACTGTGTAGCAACGAACTGCTCACTAATTCATTACCCCTGAGGGGGAAATGGCTTAGTGTCCTTAAATTACAGAAAGTGATGATGCAGAAGATAACCAACATGAATATTTTCTCCAGGTCCCAGTAGCACAGGTCATGACTGAGCAATGAGAAGGTGGTTCATCACTCAACCGTGTTCACACTTCATGGGGTAAAGATCAGCAGCTAGCTCTACCTGGCGCAGGGTCACTACTGATAGGTTTTAGTCCTTTTTACAATTATAACCTATCTCTCACATACCTCGCTCATCACACCCAAGGTGCTGTAAGCTATAGCATGATAAATGCACCTTGGTCATCGCCATGACATGAAAATACTTCCCCCATAGGCTCAAAACAAAAACACCATCCTTCTGACACACACCAGCACTGTTTAACTTGCAATCCGTTTAAGTGCTCCAGTACCCGAAAGAGTAGTGGTAAGTTAAAAAAAAAAATCAAATGCTAGACTACAATACAATAGTTCACACAAGAATTGAACTGGTGGGCTAAGAAGAGTGAGAAATCTAAAAGGAGGAGGTTAAGAAAGAATAGAGGAGTCTTAACAAGGCAGTTTTGGAAATGTTACAAAATAGTGAAAAGGTCACTGTGTCCCAGTTGACTATATAGTAATCTATTTAATGTGACAGCACTGCTTATTGCATTTAAGTGTACAGTGCTGAGTAAAAACGCGGAATAATGGTGGATTGTCAGACATTCCTTGGTGTGCTGTACAGTAAATACATAATATGCCCCAAAGTGCACATAATATCAACAGTGCAGAGACCTGCGCAGATTCTGAATAATTTGTGTACTTGGAGGTCAAAGAATCCTTTGCCAATGGTTTGCAGACTTAGCGCGTATAGATGACGGTACGTTATTAAGTATATGATTAATTAGTTAAAGGGTCTTTGTGTCCCCTCCTAAGTTATTATTCCACTTTGACGCCTGAATCAAATCAAACTTCAATTTCTATTGTCAACTCGATTGTGGACATAGAGGTGGATGTTTTTCAATCCCCAGCACTTCTTTTAGGAAATTATCTGTGAAACTCTCAGCTGTGTCCACTGCTCAAGATCATCAAGCTCCCCCGCACCCCCCTACTGACGGATGCACATATTAAATTAGAAAGCAGCAGTGGCTCGGGTTCGCATACAACATCTCAAAATCCTTGTTTCCTCCATATATGTAATCCACTCTGTGTCTGGGTAATTAAAGTCTCGTATTACCAGCACTCTGGCTTTGTTACACGCCATTTTAATTTGAGCAATAATTGGATTATTTGGCCATTTGTTTGATGGCTATGGCAAATGACATTTCTCCCTCGCTGCTTGTTTTTGGACACACCTCCAACCTTCTCGTCTACAGATGGCCTGGCCGACTTCCCACTTTTACTATATTATGGGTCAGTCACATGCGTGAATGAATTGGCTGCATCAGATCCCTCCCCCGGGGAGGTACTAATGTAATTTGGCTTGAGGGTATGCACGTTTAGCAAGGTAACATCATTGCCTCATATAATGGAATGAAGCTGCCAGTCTATTATGAATTACAAATCCTGTAAGGCAACTTATGAAATACCTACGTATCTACTAACCCAGTGATAACTAATATTGACTAAACAACACACGCCCCCGTTAGGAGTAAGGTTGCTAAAAATGAGTAATTTTGAGAATAAGTCAAGTTCTCATCAATAACGGATTTTATTTTATTATGAGTGACAATTCAGACTTCTCCCTATTACCCTGTTACATTATTGGCCACTCACAAGTAGGATGTACACTGCTACACAGAGGACGAGCTCCATTTAATTTTAGATAACACCACTTTTTAAATGTTATTATTTCATTTTTTATTTTTTTTTAATACAAGATTCAATCATAGGGTTAAAGTTGACAACAAGTCTTATACTTGTCCTCTTGGTTATGAGTGTAAATGGGATGGTGACAGTGTAACACTCTCATCAACAGTGGCCTTTCAAACTTTCAGAGTGAGCACCACTGACGAGAAGCTCGGCAGACAGCAACCTTTCTGTATCTGTGGCCATTTGTATCGCTCCTGTGGGCTGACTTGTCATGCTCTTTTGTGGACACTAGTCTGTCCATCATTGACAGAGTGGTGCCTAATTCAGCGATATAGAATAGCTTGTTTGAAACAACGTCTAATTTTAGTTGGTCTTTCATCCCATGACCATATTTAAAAAAAACATGAGACTTGTACAGAATATTGTTAGGTAAAGGTCTTTATATCAAAGCGCTCTCACCAGTGCATCTGAACACAAACAGAAAAAAATGTAGTAGGGCGGGACCGCAGAATAGACCAGAGGGTAATTAAAGATTCAGTCATTAGAAAGAACAATAAAACGATAATACATGGACCTCAAGGTTCCTGATCAAACCAGGTGTACATATATACATACTGTATTAGTGAACTGTGTTTTAGCATAAGCAAATATTCACGTGTAGATTTGCTCATGTGAAAATCTATTGAGTGTTTACAAGTTCACTTTCCTTCCAAACACTTTATTCCCATCCCTGGAAGAACTTCTACTTCTGCCCTTGTCAGGAGTAAATTTCCAACCTTTCTCAGTAAGTAAAAGATCAGAGAAGTGCTGGTGAAAATCCTTAAAACATGCATTTTGGTAGGTTTGCACACACCCAAAAGGCATTACAGTCCTGAACTATTGCTTACTGCTTCCTCCAGCCCCAGTGTGCAGATCTGTGGAAAGGAGGTAAAATAAGGAAACTGCAATAATAGAGCTTGAAATTGCTAATATTCAAGCCTTACTTTAGTATTAGCCGTGGCATAATTAGAGAGGCTATTATCAGCGCTGTAACATAATGGGATTGCCGCCATAATTTGTCACCGCAATACATGGCACCAAAGGGAAAAATAGATTTTTTTTTACACAACAAGTAGATTCAGAAGCAACCTGTCCCATGGACAAGTAGATATTTTATTAAATTCCACACTCCTGTAGCGTACCGGACTATATCCTAAAGAGTGTAGTAGGTCCTTTCTTTAGAAGCATCTGCACCCTAAAACACAAAAGAACCACAGACAAATCAGAGTGCAGAGTAGGTCTAATAGTCGCGAAATAACCATGTCAAAAGGTGCCAAAACAGGAGCGCCTAAATCCAAATTAGGAGCAAAAATTACAGTGTATTCAGTTATAAATGTTTTTTTTAATGCAGGACCATACAAATTATATAGATATCATAGGCTGAAGGACATTCATGGTGAAAAGCAATATTAAGCATGCTGTTTAAACAAGTGATGCTGTCAAAAGGCGAAGTGGGATAATAAAGATATAAAGCCACAAAAAGCTTCTAATATAATATGGGTGGGGCAATTGTGTTACAAGAACCCATCTTAACAAATGACAGCCATTGCACAAATATGCGTGCCTGTGTGCTATATACAGGTCTCAGCAAAGACTGAAATAGTGTGATCCATCTGCTCTATAAATTGCTAAATAGCATAAAACAGGCTCTTTCCAACAGTGTGTCTATACAGATATAAACAAACCATGCAGGGATATCCAATATTGCTTATATGTCCAGATAAGATAGGAAGCAAAAGACTATTTTCATATACACAGGTTGTATCTAGGAAAGTACCAAAGATTACCGCAAGGAATGTGGAAGCATAGCACTGTCTCCAGGTATTATTAAAGTAGCAGTAGCTTTGTTGAGTTCTACTGCACAAAGTTTATTGATGCACTCTGCTTTTCATTGTGCAACCTGTATGTGTCCCAGTCTTGAAAATAAAATTAAAAAATACATTAACGGAAAAAAGAAGCAGTAGATAGTTAGGACAGGTGGACTATCCTGCAACTCTTATATAATAGCCCCATGTATTCCAACTATGGACCAAACTGTAATAATCATCAATTCTCTAACCCTACAGCCTTGAAACTAATCCAATTAAAAGAGCTCCTTTTTCTCACTGTGATTCTAATACTGCATTATCAACAGCTCATACATAGAGTCAACAAACTGCAGTCGGCAACAGATGTGTGTAGCATTCTGAAGATTAAAAGACACAGTTCAAGATGAAGATATTTGGTGTGAACAACAGCAATGAGCATATTAACTTCGGGCTCTAATTGGCTGCATCAATATTATTGAAATTCATTTGCTTCCACGCTTCTCATATACTGGCAGGACAATTCTTTGTTATCTACTAAAAGTATTCTTCAATTAACTGAACTCACTTACTGTAGCATGAATTTGGACATAGAAAAAGGCCCTGTAAGCCTTAAGTTGGGGAACAAGTCTGATGTCAATCCCAAGGATTTTGGAGACTCTGACATCCAAATGCTGGTATAATTGTGTGACAGTTTGGAATTGATGGGCAGGGTGATACTTATTAAAGGATATGTTGCACTGCTTGGAAGAGACATTTAGAAGGTGGCAGGATCAAGCAGAACAGTGTAATGTGTTATAGCCAGGTATGTCATGCCATGTTATGTTGGATGACATGCCTGTGTTTAATGTGGAGTGTAAGAATGGAAATGTTGAACTAATTTTGAAGGAAGTATTCATTGAGTAGAACACAACAGTAAGCTTACATATAACACTATTCTGTTGCACATAAATTGAGACCCGTTACGGTATGTTAGCAATGATTTGAAAATGTTTGGCAGATGTGCAATAATGGTATGATAACCCCCCACAGAACCTTCAGAATGGACTTCCAAAGTGGTTAGTGCAACAAAAAAATCTGGCAAGATTTGTCTGTGTGTAGATCTTGGCTCTGCAATTAAAAACAGTCTTTGTATTGTCACCCGCTACTTAAAATGTATAAAGTGTTAGAGTATCTTGATGATGCAGTATATTTTTTCTATTATTGTATAAAATTTCCTTAGCACCATCCAAGTCTTACCACATTCAAGAGACTGTTTCTTGCATCTAAATATTTACACTTTTGATTTGGGATGGCTTAGCAGCAAGTGTTTTTTTCAAAAGCTTATGAATAATCTACTTGGAAATATCAAAAGGGTGTAATAATTTCAAGATCATATTCTGATTTTTTCTGCAAAACCTCCAGAGAATTAAAAATCTTGATGAAGCGGGCATCACAGTGAAAAAGACAAACATGTTAAGTACATCACACAAACTGTTGACTATCTGGGGTGCACTATCAATTTGGAAAGCCTAAATCCAAAACCAAATTTGCTGAAGTCTTCAAGAATGTGTCTAATCCTAAAGATATACATGCACTGAGGTGCTTTTTGAGGAATTAAGTAACACTGCACCTGGTTTGTGCTTGGGTATGCTACTGTGGTTGAACATTTGAGGGCCACTTTGAAGAAAAGAATAAAGTTTCTGTGGAGCAAGGAGCAAGTTGACAATTTTAGATAAGTGAAAGACATGATTCAGAGCACAATGACAATTAAACTGCCTCTAAGTGGTGTAAAGGTAACAGTGAGTGCAGGTGTGAAAGCACATTGTATTGGAACTGTACCTGCGTGTTAATGACAGACAGAACACAGCTGCTGTTATCTCATGTGACTGTCATGGCCCTGAAAGGCACTAGAGCACAACAGAATGTGAAGCTTTAGTGTGTACTTGGACTGTAGAGACTGTAGAGAAGTCGAAGATGTACCTATGAGGCTTGTGTTTTGATCTGCCTCGTGATCATTAACCAATAGTCTAGACAGTGAACAAGAGTGATGTTCGAATAGCCCTCTCTAGTTTTGCATGTTTAATTTCCAATATTGCAGAAATATAATTTCACCATCAAGTATGAATGGATGAGAAAAGTATGGATTTGTCATGAGTGTGATGTAGCATCTGAGTATGCTGATCAGGAATCTAATGGAGCACTTATTGGTGGAGAATGGTTGGGTACTTACCATAATGACCCATTGATGTGCAAAGTAATGAAATATGCAGTGAACGGCTGACCTGAGTGAAATATAAAAAAGGAGCTAAGACGTTTTGCAGAACTGGCCACAGAAGGAGATTTTGTTTTACAACAGGGGTTGCTCATACCACCTGAAGGTATCTGTGCTAAATTAATCAGTGTGGCATACTCTGGACACATTGGTGTCATGGCTGCAAAAAAGCTGTTATATAAAATGTAATGGTGGCCGTCCAGGGCTGGGAAAGTGGAAAAGCATCTTATTGTGTGGCATGAATGTTTTGCACCATATAAGCATTGGGAATTATGGGAGAAACCCTTGCATACTGTTTTCTTGCTAAAGCCCCTGGGAGAAGATAGATAATGATTTTTCTGGTCTGATAAATATGCTTCCCGAGCCATAAGATACTTAACTGTGTTAATCAATTTTTTATTGAAATTGATTTATTACTCTTTTGTGGCATCAGCCAACACTATTTAGTTGGCGGCTTGTGTCCAAGTACACGTGGTTGGTGATGCCCTGAGTATTTTAGCAGTGTATGGCCAATTGGGTTTGAGGCTCTGACCAGAGTATATGTATCTAGTGGGCTGTATTGTTCCTGTAATAAACTCACTTTGTCTAAAGTGCCATTAAGGTTCTTCGGTGTGAGGTATGATAATGGACCTGGGCCATAAAACCTGCAAAACACGTATTAGTTATTGGGAGACATTTTCTCTGATGACAGAGTTCCATTTTTTCCTCGCACATCACACAAAACTGAGTAATTAAACTCTATGGTTGGGACTGGGACAGAAGCAAATTGGTTTACAGATAATCTATGAGCCTTAGACCAATTTTCCTAAAATTCACAGTGTCAATGGTAAACTACCTACACAAAAATAGAACATCTACTTTTTGTGTTTAGAGAATCCCTATGCTTCTACAACTGTAGAGCTCTAAAGAATGGCAAACATTCCCTCCATGGTGTGGCACAGTTCCAAAAGCAACAGCTGAGGTGCTTTGACAGGGCTCGCGTCCTGTTTCAGTTTGATACAGTAGGCCGAATACCCTTATACTTCATCTGCATTATTGCTTTGATCCATGCATATTCTTTTTGAAGTGATTGCCGAAGCACTCTTCATGTTGTTCCCTTGTCATGTACTTGTCACTCAAACACAGCCACCATAGGTCTCAAAGGAGGTAAATTGTTTTAATTCCCTTCAAACAATGTTCTGCTACCGAAATATGACAGCCCTTTCTGATCTGGCCTATAAGTCTTTACGAATCTCCATGGATGCCTAATTGTGATTCCTTTTACTGTTAGTACACACTGCAAATGCGCGCTTTTATCACAAAAATCATCAGACAACCTATTTCATCATCACTCCATTTAACTGAACCAGACGGTTAGTGGCCTTTGCATGTTCAATTATCTAGCAGTGAGCGATAGTATTCCACCAAGGGGCCAAATTATGTCGACCAAGTTCATACAGTTTGTCCAATGACAGCCCTCTTAAAATCATATTCTCTTAGGCATACAACGAGTGCCTTTTTGATATGACCATTGCTTTGACTGGAGACAAACAGAAAAAGGCAATGATCGAGCCCTACTCGTGGGCCTCATTTCACCCTGGTAGGCCATGCAGAAAGTTGCAATCATCATCACAGTTTCACCTCTAACTGCCCTCTGCTAACCTAACAACATTCAAAATGTTGCCCTTTTTATAAAAGGCAAATAGATTTCGCTTGAGAGTGAACATTTCTAGGGTACAGACATGCCAATTATACTTGCTATGTTGCCCTGCCCTGTGCAAGTGTTGGACCACTTCACTATTGAAGGATCGCAAGTGCAACAAACCACAAAGACTCCAAAGGAAACTGAAAATTGGTTAAGTGGTTAAAGCAGGATTGCAACACTCTACAATTCACAATTTAGGTAGAGTTCCCAGACATCCACGCCAGTGTATAAATTCAGTTCCAAAATCTTATTTTGTTAATTTATTTTGGATTCGTAGAGATCGCACACCTAGCTTCTAGTCAGAGTGGGGGGCTGTGCTTTAGGGCAGAGGAGTTTACTCAGACACTTATTATACAGGTTATTGACAAGGAGACTATTCGAAGATCATTTGCAGAGCAGCTGAGAAGGGAGATAGCACTTCAGAACATCAACGCGATGCCCAATCGCTTTTTAGAGACTTATAGTGCTCAGCAGGAGAACTAGCAACAATCTTGAATATGAACTTAATATGCGCCAAGTGCCGTGGAAAGTCATGTACTTCATCAATGGTTTATGGGAGCCCAGGCCATATTACAACTATACTCAAGTTAATCCTCAACTTTGCCACTGAGTTTAAAAATAAAAAAAGGACCAAAGAATACCCATCACAGGAGACAGCAAAACGAAACAAGCTACAGACCTGAAGGAAACCAAGGGGCTTCTGAGGTTCATTCCGTATGCAAAGGTCCCACACACAAAGTAGGCCAAAGGCTGGATTTCGTTCCGCCTCACACTCCGACCAGAGGTGAGTAGCTACCGTTTGTGGAGCAGGTGCAGTGCTACCAGGGCCAAGGGCTTTAGGAGCCCATCACACCCAACATATGGTTGCATTTTATATACAGCAGACGAGGACCAATTTTACTGGCTTGCAGTTCACACCCTTGCTTTGCCACTGGCCGACCAGTTCCTAGTCTACTCACAAATAAAATACAATATACAACTAAGGTATCTTCATGAGGATTTCCCCAGCCCAAATGTGTGTACAAATAATCATAATAATAAGAAAAATAACTAGGATTAACATAACGTGTATTTGTAAAGTACGTGTTTATCCTTATGGGTATCTTGGTGAAGAAATAACATGCTTATTGCCCGCCCAATTCAAGGACACTCGTTTTATCGACCTCAGGATGATTAAAGGCTGAGTGGACCTGGTGGGGTTTGATCCTGCGATCTTGAGGTCCAACACAGATCCCTGTAGGGGATGAATTAATCCACTGCGTCACCGGATTAAGCTCAGTATCAAGTGAGGGGATGTCAGAAAAAGAAAGTAAAGCCAAACAAAATCATACCTCTGAGGGGCAGCTTGTTGGCTCGTCGAGGCAGAAGCATAATGACCTACGGAGCAGCATGCACACAAAAAGCAGGAACACAAGTGAAGGAGCAAACCTGTATTTACATTGCAGAGGGGCAGGAAGACTTTACGTGGCTGGATAACAAAGATGAAGAGAGGGGCGAGAGATGAGGACCTCCAACGACCATGGGATTGTTGCACAATACCAGATACACTCCTTCATCCTTCACTACTCATTTTGTAAAATTCTAGGGACCGTGACGTTAGTAAAGATAATTCGATTAGGAGAAGCAAAACATTTATGCAGAATCTTTATTTTTTTTTCTACAGGAAAGGAACCCAACAATTGAAGCTGCAAGTCCCATGCCTATTTGGTCAAGTGCATGCCTAGCGTGAAGCCTACATTCATCAAACTTGGCCTCCTGAGAGTAGGAAGCATTATCCAAACATCCGCCCCAACAAATAGCCATCCTTTACAAAAGTGACTCAGAAATCCAAACCTTGCAGAGTTAGGGAGCGAAAAATGAATGCAATACTAAGGGAAGGTCGCTGCTTTCTCCAGTCAGCGCTGAGCCTAATCGAGGCTGACGCATGACAGAATTGCGCATGCGGTTTCGCCCGGGCTATGACTGAAGCCACTGACAGAGGGTAAACGGAGCATGGCAGTAGGTCTTAGCCCCTGCCTGGCATGGCCACACAAGTGTACACCGCCTGTCAAGTGATAGCGTGCAGGTTAATGAAGGGCAGCCTTAGTTTTTAAAATTCCCCTCACTGTGTTGCGGATCAGACTGTGCACCACGAAGGCATCCAACCTCTGAGCGAGCGGCTAAGGGTACGTGACACTGATTTAAAAATTCATGCGCTCTAATCAATTTAAAAGTTAGACAACTAAGAGGAGGTGAGCAGAGGCCGGAAAATAAAATGCTAATCAGCGATGGTAGCTTTTTCATTCAAAACTTTCACTTGAGGTAATGAATAGGGACTGCAACATCATAAAAGAACAATTCAAAGAATTGATTTTATGTAATATCAGTAGAAATGGAAACTCTAATGATACAACAATTCTTGATAAGAAGGCAGTAAGGCAATTTGTTCTTTTTTTTTTTTTTTTTTAAATTACACCAGCCCCTTCTCAGAGCCAAAGCAGTGAATTCAGGGGCCCAGTAAGGGACAATGGGCTCTTACACTGACCCAGCATGGCATGTTTGAATGGTTAGCGAGCAGCAACTTTCCTGGCCCTCTCTTCACACTGCCGCCACTGGTGCAACCTCCAGGGATTGTCCCCTGGGTCTGCCTTTATTATTTCTGACAAGTTCTCAGACTCGATCAAGTGGCGGGGCCATCATCTACTGAGTACACAGTAACGTGCTGGATTTAGTGTACTGAGAACAATGTGCTATAACTTTTGTAAAACATACTGAGGGGGTTCTGGTGATTTTTCATGGTCAGTTTTGCAGAACGTTTTAACTGTCTAATTCCTGTGGTATTCAAACACTGGTGCCTTTGAGACACAAGGTGGATGCAGAGACGGTGATGGTGCATCTTGAAAAACAGAGGTTATGAAGTTTCTAGAATCATTACAGACTGGTTTAAGTACAAAAAGCAATGTGGATGCTATTCCTTAATTCTGGGCACAGAATTGAAAAAAGATCTGCTGCAACCTTTATTTTGTCAAATGTAGTTTGCTCGAGATCCGTGCAGAGCTCTGAATGCTCCTCTCAAACACAGCTTGGTATACGTCCTGCTGATGGAAGGATAGACATTGACAGTTTGGTGCAACCCACAGGCTCCTGGCAAACTGCATCAGCAAAGAGGTCAGCGCTCCATGCCTATTGTTTGCCTTAGCATTAACATCACAAATGGTATTATTTATATCTACAGAATCATCTACTTTATGGATACACTCTGACGTGTGATTAACTATAATTTGTGACACGTTATTACAGCAACTAATTTTTAAAGTCATTTAGCGTGTATAACTTCTATAGTACGATTACACTGTCTAGGCCTCCTGTAGACTGTTAATGCTCACTGAGCAGCGCACTCTGGCCTACCAGGTATCTTGCATCTGAGGTTGTGCGAACCTCACAAATGGCATCCAGTTTTCGAACATATGGCTCCAAGCTTTGGCCTCGCGCTTGGCAGGGCACTTGACCTCAAACTTGGGAGGCCATGCAGCTATTTTACCCTTGAAGTAAGTTGCTGGTCAATTAAACAATATTAAATGGGGAATCCCAGTACTGGCAGCCTAGGGCAGTAAATCAATGCTTTGTTCTGGCCTCTGCCTCTAGAGCATCCAGTTGATTTTTTTCTTGAAAGAAGATGGTTCTCTACCATGGTCACATACTACTCTACGGAACCTGTGTCTGCCCTCCAGGCAAGGGTGACTGCTTCCACTTGTGAACAATAACAAGGTTCTTAGCCCTCTCTTTTGCAAGGGGCAGCTGGAAACCTCTACCCTTTATTTCTTGCATCAAGAAAGTTATACAGATCAGCCCAAGTTGTAATGACAGAAACTTTCATTGGCTCAGAATCTGATGTCAGTCTGTCAGGACAAGGTCACATACCCTTTACCACTGACTGCCCCACTTTCCCTTTAGATCGCTATTAAATCCAGCATTAACGTACAAGGTCTGAACAGCTGCAGCAGCCCTAATGCTATCTGATGACAAGTGCACTGCAAGAGCGGTAGCAACTTGCGGAGTAAAGGACTGATGCTTCCTGTGTGAATGGTACGTTTGTATTACTTTAGATACTGGGAAGAGCGTTTCTGCCTTAAGACCTACAAACAGGAGGGAAGACATGGCAAAAGTGAACTTTTATAACCAAACATCCTGCATCTCCACGGCAAACGCATTTTGCAGCTTATTTTACGGGGTAATTAATTACAAACCCCACATGACTCTCTGGAGTTTTAGTGCGATATACCACCATTAACCCCCTTTATTGGTGGGAATTAGGAATACAAAAGAGGGTGCCACTTTTAGGTTGTAGAAAAGTAGTGCTAGATTTGTCGGACAGTCAAGTGATAGGGTAATAAGGGCACACACAACAGTGTGCCCGAACGACCAAGATTGCTTCTATGAAAAGGTGCGTTAGGTGTGTCAAGTGGAGGTACAACCTGGCTACTAACTGAAAAATACCACTAGCAACCAATGGGCTGCAGCTTATCATAGCAAGGAGTTCTTCAAGATTAATTCTGTCACAAAGTCTACTCCATCAGAATATGGAGCCACTTATTGTATGCTTGTGAGTGTCATAAATATCAAAATCCAACGTTATGTGATAAAACTCAGTTATAAGTTCGAGTGCTTGCCTATAAGACATTCAGTGTTCGGATGGAGGCTCACGGGCCTTCATGGAAAGGATAGTCAAAGATTCAGAGCTAATTGTTATTGTGAATCTTTAAATGACTGCATTATTGATATCCTCTCGCCTCATCCAAAGCTGGCTCGGAGAGCTTGTCATTAAAGGTCTTTTCCACACATTGTCCCCAGGTCAAGACTCTTGACTTTGCATTGAGTTCGAGATGGAACATGCAGGCACACATCAAATGCAAGCCAATCTTCCAATTTTGAGCTATGTGAACTGTGAATAATTAAGAGTTCATGTCTACCGTGCAAGTCGACCAGTCTTGGCTTTATGCCACCAATGAGTGGCCCCAATTTATTTTAAGGCTCCCTTAAAGCCCCACAATCTTGTCATAGTTTGACTGGAAGTGAATACCCAAAAGTGTATGAATGAACCTCTCATCTTGCCCTTCGAGCACTATTTGCTCCTACAGCACTGCTGTTCTCAAGAATGAATGAAAATGTCCATAAGCCATTCCATTTTATAGTTGAAGGTCTCTAGAATTTCGAATCATTAGATCACCTCAATGTTTTACAAGGATTGCCAGCTTTCTGGAACCTCTACCCTTCCCGGGATTTGAATCATTACAGACAACCAGCTTCAGTATAAATAATTAAGAAAAAATATTTTCGGGGCTTCTATCCTAGTCGTTGTTTTTGTTAATTGTATGTTTTTACTAAGATATTTCTTTCATTTTTGTAGTAATTATATTGTATAATGCATTAGCACGTTTGGTGCGGTTTGTACTAAAAATATACTAAATTATTTCAATGAGTTCAAACGCAAGGTTAACGAAATGCGCACATTGGTTAACAGAAAACACAGGCAGCCTCACAATAACAAAAGCAGCGAGATTTTAAACTAAATGGAAGTTTCTGTTGTGTATATGTACTTAGAGAATTGTGTCTAAAAAGGAGTAAATTCAAATGCTCTCCCTCGCATTCAATAGATATGTTTAGTTAACAGGTTTAAGTGCAAAAAACCTCCTAATCTCCATAAAGAGGCTGTCCTGTAAAGCCCTCCACACAACTCATAACACTGGCCCTAAGTCCTCGCCTCATAGTTCTCAGGCAACAGGACGTGCTCATAAAACACTCACAAATGATCACATCACATCGCAACAATTTATTTGCACCAATCTGTCTGAACCACATGCTCAAACATCCCGGGAAAGGCAACAAAACAACAACGAGGCACGTGTTGTGTGATGGTCAGACAAATCTAGCCCTGGGCTTACTATACAACATGCGGGTTTCCTAAGTTATAGGTTCGAAATATTTGAGCCAATAGTACCTTTTAAGATGGTGCAAAGCACCGACTATCTTGGCAAATGAGCCCTTTTGCACTTGTATTAAGCAATACCTTTTTGATACATAATGGAAACCAATAAAGGAAAAATGGGTAAAAATAAAAAAAATGTTGTTGTAGTTTTAAATTTTGAAAGAAGATTTAGACCTAAGATGAGTCCCTAAGGGTTAAACCTGCCAGAATATCAATAGCTATGGATTGTTTTACCACATTTTAAACTCAAATGATTTGAATAGGTTACAGTCAGGATCAGAAATAAAAGTAATCTGGGGAAAAAAGTGCTGTAAATAAAGATGTATAAAAGCAGCATAAGACTTAATCATCCCTGAGCCATCTTCTTGACCCATCACATCTAATTAACCATGCTAGCTTTGCCTCTCATCTCTATGCTGTGAGTTGGCTCAGGAGTTACCCCTTAATCTCGTTTTGCTGCTTTCGAGGGCAAACATACAAGATAAAATAGATCTCCTCAGAGACATCCCGGAGTGCTGTGTTTCAGGAGAAATAAAAAAAGCAGTCAGCTCTGGGAAGGAATGAACAGGCTTTCAAGCTCTGCAAGATGCCTGCAATATATGACGACGCATGGCTCTCTGCTGGTTAGGTGTGCACAACTGCTCTGCTCTAGGACACACAAAAGTGGGTCTGAGGAAGTGAATGTATGGGTGTAGGAAATTATGTAAGGGGTGCTGAATGTACTGTGTTTGTGTGGCTCTGCATTACTTTTATATAGTGCCTGTGTGTGGTCTACATGACTTAAAGGCTGGTCAGTTTGGTATGTATACCTCATCTCAAACGTGGAAAGCAATATGTAAGAGCATGCTAGTTCTAGGTGGTGGATTACACAGTTTCCTGTGTTTTGGATGTCAATATTCTGGCGGGTTGTTTAATGGAGTGGTGTCATGCAGGCCTTGGTGCGTGGAATTGACACTGCAGTGGATGCATGTAAGCGAGGTTAGTAGAGGAGATGCGTGGTGGAAGGAATTCAGTCTGTCCAGATTAGCTATAAGCCTGTGAATAATGTTGATACAGATACATTACTAATAGGTTGGCCCTTGGTGCTGTGGTAGATGTGGTTCATACATTGGTAGCATGCAGGGGGAGGCAGAATTGAGAGCTAGGTCTATACATGGAGAACATGTGGGGAGCGAAATTGGTAGTTTTGGTGCACACATCTGCACACTTCCCTTTGGCTGGGCTTGAATGATGCAGGGATTACAAAGAACATAACTAGTTTATGCAATAGAAATGGGGTTAGAATGCTTACCGTCTATGCCAGTGGTTCCCAACCTGTGGTCCGCGGACCCCCAGGGGTCCGTGACACATTCCCAGGGGGTCCGCAGGCCTGGGCTGGGAGGAAGGCACTTTTCCAGCTGGGGCCTCTGACAAACACGTACGTGCGTGTTTTTATATTTATTACTTCCTTTGTTGAGCAGTTTTAAACGGACTGCAAAGCTCCTTGTACTTCAAAAATAAAAGTGTCAAGCTAACTCAAGTGATTAATGTATCTGCTGGAGAGAGATGGGTGTTTTGTGCAGTGGCAGTTTTGACTCAAAGGTAGCGCAGATGGTTAATATGCCTGCTGCAAAGAATGTGTATCATGCAAAAACCAGTATTTTATGAGCATGGCACAGTGGGTTATTGCTTTTGTCACAGAGATTCTTTTGTTACTATGCAGTTCATAATCATAATTTAGCACAGTGAGCTGTGAACTGCCATTAAAGAGCTGCATGCAAATCGCATGGCACAAATTAGAAAGTTGTTTTTTTCCTAGTCTTTCATTTTCCTTATGCTGCTAAAAAAGGTTTGCTTGTATAGAAATATATTCCTATTGCTTACGCATTGCTCAATTTGTGCTTGTTATTTCCGGTGCTGAGCACCGGCACTTATTTTTGAGGGACGGGGCTTATTCTTCTGCCTCAAGCATTTGCTACGAGCAAAAATCACAAGGGAAAAACAAAAAAGTGTCACAAAGGGAGAAAGTAGAAAGCTGCTAGAGTGAGCTGAAGTGACAGGGAGTGGCTTTATATGGATTGAAGAGGCCCAAGATGGTTCAGGATTCTGCTGCCTCAGGATTCCGTGTACCCACATTTAATTGTAGCAGCCGCATGTTTAAGAAGAGGGCTTTGGGCACCGGCACGTTTTTATTTACAAATTAAGCACTGTGCTAACGTCATCGCTAATCACTGTGCTGTGTTCTGAATTCTAAGTTTGTGCTTCTCCGGACCAAGCACTCTTAGAAAATACCTACCAGTGTGGATGACGTGAATCCTACACCTTGTAGTCCCCTGTAAAGTGCGGTGACACCCTACAGTGGTATGAGAGGTGCTATAAAACAAATGAAGTACATGTGAAAGAGA
Organism: Pleurodeles waltl; assembly: GCF_031143425.1. Taxonomy (NCBI): domain Eukaryota; kingdom Metazoa; phylum Chordata; class Amphibia; order Caudata; family Salamandridae; genus Pleurodeles; species Pleurodeles waltl. Next base: position 762,229,578 of record NC_090445.1, read on the forward strand.
GGCTAGGGAGAGATGAGAGGCCCTTATGGTTTATTTCATTTCCGCTTCACTTATTTACGTGAAAAAGCTTTCTCAGATCTAGCATCCCTAAAAATTAAAAACAGAAATCGCTTCGGGAATGTAGAATCGGACCTGAGGATTCACCTTTTCTAAATAGAACCCAACATTGAAAAGGTAGTTGCCGAGATGCAGCGTCAACCTTCCCAATAAAATGTTTCGATTTTTGCATCTTTTTTTCAATATAAAAGAATTTTATCTTTAGTAATATGAGTATTTGTTTGGTGTGTACTTGTTATATTTTTTGCGAATTACTGTTTTAATGTTTGAAAATTAAATCGTACAAATTGCTGGGGGTCCCCGGCTTCCAGTAATGATTCATTGGGGGTCCTCAGGAGTCAAAAGGTTGGGAACCACTGGTCTATGCCAATGCGGGTATATGTTGTGAAGTCCCTTCATGTCACTGGAGGGTGTGGAGCAAGGGAAGGTGAAAGGCTGGAGAGGGTGCTTAAGAAGGAGAAGTAGATCCAAGGAATTTTTTGGATTAAAATGACCAAAAAAACATACACATTCAGCCAGCGCACAAAGGCAAACTTCATTTGGATTTCCGTTTAACATTTGCTTTTCCTTTGTTAATGGGATGTATGTTCCTTCTTAATAATCGGCAGAATCCAGTGTGCATGTTAGAGCTATATTTAATTATTTATTTTGTGAAATCCTGCAGTCTTCATTTTTATTTGAGAGCAATGATATGATCAGCAAATCAACAGCCAGAATGACAGAGAGATGAAGCAATACTACCAAGGTGAGAAGCTCTATGTGTTACAATGTAAAGTATTTCTACAATTTTCTACAAGAAAGCAGGGAAACGATTTACCCTTACAACGGCGGCAAATGGAGCTGGTCTTGCACTTACAGCAATGCATGACATTATCTGTACACAGCTGGACTCGGAAATGACGTTTGTTACTGCTATCCTGTCAGTGAAAAGCATAACCTAACCTTGCTCCACCAGAGACAAAAGAGCTACAGTCAATAAAATAATCATGAGGTATTTTGAGTGACTTACTCAACTTAAGAAAAGATGCGGGGTTGTAAACCCACCAGTGTCCTTCCAGGACAAATTAGGGATGCTTTGCCACACTATAAAGCTGCCATAACAGTTGAGAAAGTGGTACATTTGCATGCCAGTTCACATTAAACTGACCAACTGGAGAGCAAGCTAGAATACTTGCCCAATGATTAGTTGTGTAGGGCCGGTAGGCCCATGTGACAGAAAGATATCAATACAGCCACACTTTTAGAAAGCAGTGTTATGAGTGTGCTCTAGCTTCAGAATGGGAAGCACTTGGCTATTGTAGAAACAAAAGAGTGGTCAGCTCTCATCAAGCAAAAGCATACAGCCATGTCCTGTGGATGGGCACTCCGGGACACAGCAGGTGCAAAGCCTGGGGGGTGGCAGTCCCAAGGACCATCATTGGTTCCTTGAGGGGGTGGAGGGGTGGGCAAGCTCCCCCCATCCTACAAGTATAGCCTCGGGCAGGTGGTGGTCCCAAGGTCTACAGGGGGTCTGAAATGGACTCCCTCCATTTTTTTTTTATGTTTGCCCTGGGGAGGTGGTGGTCCCCGGGGCAGGGTGGTGGGATGCGGCCCCTTGCACTGAAGATTAAGAAAGCCCCGGGAAAGTGGCGGTCCTCGGGACTGAGCGCCCTCATTATTTGATTCATAAAGCTCCAGCGAGGTGGTGGTCCCCAGGGTAGCTGGGTGACTCCTTCATCCCTGTCCCCTTGCATCTTAACTGATTAGAGACCCTGGGAGGTGGGAGCCCCAGGGCTGTGGGGGGCCGCGCAGCCCCCACACATAATTACAGCTTTGTCCCGGGGAGGTGCCGGTCCATGGGGCTGCAGGTGGGGGCCCGGCACTCCCCATCCCGTACTACAATAAAAGAATGCCCCTGGAACTTGGTCCACTCGGGGCTTAAAAAAGACACAGCACGGGAGCCCATGCTTTTTTTTGTTTACATTTTCACTGAATCCGCCATGACTCGCAGCAAATCTTTAAAAAAAAATGCATTTTAGCCCCCGGGTGTCTGTACCCTGGCCCTCTTTAAAAAAATCATTTTCTGGGACTCGGCTGACAAGTCCCAACATGGCTGTCAACACTTCTGGATAGAATTATACCAAATTTGGCAGAAGAGTAAGTCCTGGTCCAAACAGCACCCTTTTTTTGTTTGGGGTAAATCCGTTCAGTAGTTTAAGAGAAATTCAAGGAAAACCAAATTTGTATATCTAGAGGCGCGAAGGCTTCACCAACCCTCACAATCTCTTGCAGACATCTGGTTGGCTGCCAACACTTCAGCCAGGAAGTGTTGGCAGCCATTTTAACACACTGCTTCAGCCGAGTCCCGGAAAAAAAGATATAAAAAGAAAAGGGGCCAGAATAGTGAGACCCTGACCCCATAGCTCTGGTGCTGGGAATTCAAAGAGACCCCGCCCGGGGCCAAAAGGAACTTTTTAGAAAAAATATTTTGCCACAAATTCGCAACAATGTTTCAAATTTGAGACAAAAAAACAAAAAAAAAAACATGCATGATCTCCCAAGCTTGTTTTATATATACACCCCAGTTTTGCCATGTCCCGAGGGCATATCAGAAATAAAGGAGGGGGTGCACAGCCCCCCCCCCCCCCCGGAGTAGCCCCAGGGACTGCTACCTCCCTGGGGCCCCCCACTTGTGAAGACAATAATGGCCCTGGAGACCACCACCCCTAAGGCCGGCACCTGCTATGTCCCGGGGTGCCCACCCTTGGGAAATAGTTGTTTGCTCTGACTTGGCGGGAGTCAGAGCAAACAACTCCACTCCCAGCACGTGAGAGCGGTCAAACAGCTCTCGCTTGCTAAGAACTTGCTAGGAATTGAGTGGGCAGGGAAAGAGACGAAAGGATTGCTCTCACAGAAAGGGAGCTGCAGGTTTAGCAGCTCCGTGTCTATGACACCAGTGCCGACTCCTGCGGTCCCCAATGGTGGTGACTGGATGCAATTGGGGGACACCAAGGTGACATGGCCGGACCCAAGAGGGATAGGGTCTTGGGGGCCAAAATCGACCAGGGCCGCGCACCACCCTCCCTACAAAATAAAACATATTATAAGGCCCTGGGGATGGGGTCTCCGGGGCTGAAATCAGCCAGGTGAGGGGCACCACGCAGTCCCCTCCCCTATTAAAATGTGAAATTTATTTGTGGCGGTGAATGTATCACTAATCTATTGAAGCGCAATCTCTATGTGACTGCAAAGAGCGGGTTCCTTCTTGCCCTCTCCTGGTGAGAGCAGAGTCTATGGTTCTCCCTTTAAAATGCTACGGGTATGCAAATGTGCAAATCACTTGGAAGCTCCGCCCACTCGGCCCCAGTCCGTCCACCTCAGTAGAATGCAAAGGTTTTCACACATTTCGCCAGGATGATGGACAGCTTACCAAAGGGCCCCCCCCACCAGTGCGTTTCCCGGCGATTTTGGTGGTGCGTTCCTGATGCTGAGGAATATGAGGACACCTCCACAAAAACAAAGAAGCACTTACATCATACAGCCAAAAGGAAGGACCCTGGTTTAGCGGAGATTTAAGCCTTTGTAGTCACATGGGCCTCTCTATAGGAGGATTCACGTTATCACAGAATTCTAGAGAAAGACGCACAAGGAATAATCACACAGCCAAACTCACACAAGATCACTGGTGACATTTCCTCATAGTCCATTACACAGCTGTAATGTAGAACACACACTGGACTTTTACCCAACTGCACTTGGGTAGATATTTTGTGCAAAGCTGTGGACTCTTCTTGGATAAAAGGGCAGGTGAGACCTCTTTGAGGCCGAGTCAAACACACAGCTACTGACACACCACACAGACACCCACTCACAGATGCACTCAGACACTCATGCACCCACTCACAGACTCATGTACTCACTAACAGACCCACTCAGACACTCACACATGCACTTACAGACCCTCTCAGACATTCATGCACCCACTCACAGTCATGCACTCACTCAAAGATGCACTCAGACTCAAGTACCCACTAATAGGCCTACTCTGACACTCATGCACCCCCTCACAGACCCACTGAGAGCCTCACACACATCCTCACAGACCCACACACCCACTCACAGAGACATTCTGACACCCACTCTCACGCCCAAAGACTCCCTGTCACACCCAGACACTCTCACACACACTGTCACACCCAGAGACACCCTCTGTCACCTATTCTCACATCCAGAGAGACAGACCCTGTGGCCAACCCCTGCCACGCAAGGCCAATGGCCGTGCTCGGCATGGGGTTATGTAGTTATAGGGGGTTGGCCAGAGGGCCTGGTCGCAGGCATTGGTTGGATTAACGTATAGTAATTAAAATTACTTTCCTTTAAAAACAAAAAACACAGAAATTCAGCGAAAAAACAAAGGTTAAAGGGATGTTATGGGTAGGTAATAGAATTGAAAAAAAACATAGAAATTCACTTAAAAATCCAGAGGTTACAGGGACGTTATAGTTAGGTTCTAAATTTACTCACACAAAACCATTACAATTCAGCAGTTTTAGTTAGCGTTCTTTCAAGTAACTATAACTCGTGCCCTGGCCATGCACTGCTAATTACCCCAGATATTACAGCACTCCTGACCACTTTCATAACGTCTATAAAAATATATATGAAATATTAGCAGTCAATTTATTGAAGAAAAAACTGTGCATGGCGGGGGCACGAGTAATAGCTACCATAGGGCGCGAGTTATAGTTCCTTGAAATAACTAACTATAACTGCTGAATTTCTATGGTTTTGTGTGAGTAAATTCAGAACCTAACTATAACGTCTCCGTAGCCTTTTTTAGGTGAATACCTATATAGATGGTTTATACTTACCTATTACATTTTTACCACGCATATGCCTTTACCAACCATGCGTTTAACACAAAATGTTTGTGGTAGTGGAAAAGGTATATGTGACAAAGGCATTTGCGCTGTCAAAGTTTTCATTGGAAATGCATGTGTGGCAATTGTGCATGCGTTGTACATGGCGTTGTAAATGGCGTTGTAAAGGCATGCGTGGTTCCGGCATGGAACCGTTGTCTCCATGCAGCCAACAAGAAAGACATTCTAACTGGGGATATCAGTAGCAGCATTTCAATTTTACTAGAGGCATTAGCTGGAGATTTCTCTCAAAATACTGGTGTACACGTGATGTTAGTGGCATCTAAAAACGGCCGGCGTTGCTGGACTTTAAGGAAATTCAACTTTTACTTTTACAAATGTTCCCTAATTTTGATGTTTAACACCCCGCTAAAACCGCGTATGCGTGTGTGTGTTTGTGTGAGAAAGAGAGTTAATAAAGCGCCAAAAAGAAAGACCTCGAGCAATTTCGTTTTTAATTTCATTAGTATCAACGGGAACTCCTTGTTAATCACTGTCAGATGTCATTCTGTTTTTCTCGGTTACGCTTATGCAAACAAACTAAATGGCAAACGGCCCCAGAGAGACAGACAAAAGAGTTTATCCAAAGTACATCTGGGAGCACATGCTAGCAAACAAAATTATGTGTCACAATCTTCATTAGCAGCTTCGGTGAGAGTACATTATTATACCTTTGATATTTTTTCTTCGTTTCAATTCACAAATGAAAAACCTAAACAATTACAGATTTTTTTTCTTCTCCCTCAATACACTCAATTAGTGTACCAAAATGTCTAACCTGGCTTTATCATTCTCCTAGTTGCTCTACTCCTTGCATCTTCTTTGTTAAGAAGGTATACCGTATGACAAATAACAGGCTTTTGCTGAGACTGGTTGTCAGTTGTGTTGTATCTGGCATGTTTAGGGTATTTTCCAGGATATGGAAATCTGTGTGTGTGTTCAGCATGTGCCTTTTTCCTTGTTCTTGCAGATGTAACCTTTGCCCCAGAACCCCAAGAAACTCCCTTTAAATCAGTATATATTCATCACAGAAGAGTAAGGTTTCTATAAATGCAGCATTATACCCAAAGGTCGGAAGTGACCAGTTGGTTTCAGGATTGGTCACTGACAGGTGGCAATACATAGATAATGCAGAAAGGGGTTGTGGAAGTACCAGTCCCAGTGGGCAGGCCCTTCCCACGGGTGACTTTTCTTGGGAATGGGAGAACTGGCTAGGGTAGCTCACAGGAACTTCTTGGACCTTCACCAACAGCTTTCTTGTATAACACCCTCATCTAACAGATTCTTAGAGGCTGAGATATACCACAGTAAGAGCTTGCCAAGAGCCAGATTGTCCGTGGATCACTGCCTCTAACGTAAAGGTAAGCAGTTAACTGAAGGTGGTAAGACATATGCTTTGTTGATCCCCACCTTCACCGTAGCCTCAGTTTTAATACCTCCAATGCTCCTATTCAGCTATCCCGTGCTTCAGTGACCCATAAAGAATCTCCCCACTCTTCTGATCTGTGTATTATATCCAGCCTTTACAACCACCCTCCCCAATCTTTTTCCTGATCACAAGGGGCTTCCCTCGTTCCAGGCAATCTTCTTAAGGTATCCATAATGTTTATTGTTTTGCCCCATGCCTGTATAACTGATGTACTGTCCACAGTAGCATCCCCGGTTTTCACATATTCATCTTACCTCTTGTGTTCGAGTTGGTCTGGATGGGTGTCAATGTATTAGGCACAATTGTTTGAGGACATGAAATCAGGACCAGGAGGAGCGAGCAAGAAGCCCGTGAGGGCACAATGACGTACATTTCAGTTTTTAATATAATTGCTGCTACACACACTTGCCTTTGTTCAGGAGAACTCCAATGGATGACTGGTCTGGCATCTCTATGCTCCACAGTAGAAAAGCATGACGCACCCAATGAATAGTGTTGTTGCCCCAGTGTCGTCATTTGAGGTGGGGTTCCTATACAAGAAGGTACTCTCTTTATGCAGCCTTCTTGAATCTCCTCTGCATTTCTGATGACAGTCATTCAGGTACCCCGAATATCGAGGACCCTGAAAGATCTTCAATCACTTCTGGATTTCGCACTGTTTCCCCATCTCTGTGGAACCCTACAAAGATGGACATGCTTCAAACCACAAATGGGCTGTGGGCTCAAGCAAAACTTTATTTTTTTAGATTGTAACTCTTACTTTCTTTCCCTTTTTAGATCACCTTCAGGGACTCTCTCTTAATTTCTCTTCAGGCCCCCGTGCTAATCGTTTTAGGGTGTTTGTGACGGGTTCATGCCCTCTGATTTGCCATAGAAGAGGGGGAGGTGTAACTGTGCTGGGGTCTATATTTGCACAAAGTGCTTGTAATAGTCATCTTGGCATGCTTCAGCTCCGACAACAGCGGAGTCATGATATCATCACAACAACCTTGCTAAGTACACAAATACACCAATCAGGTCAGATAATTGCATCTGTGCACAATGCTCAACTGCCACTGAACAATGACAGAGACGTTGAACGTTCAAACAGCAAGGTGGCTAGAAGTTCCAACCACACGCAAGGAAATCTAAAAATAAAGGAACACTATTCTGTACTGCCAAGGGAAGGGGAGCTATTTTTTTATATATGGAAAAGCTCAGTGCAAAGACCACTAATGTGTTGGTACATCAATTGTACCCCCACAATACATATCAACAAATAGTGCATTCTCCTCGTGTGTAATATGAAAACAGAATAGTCACAAAAAAGCAAAAAGGGAACTGCAACAATTTCGAGTTGGCACTATTTTTAAAAATCGGCCTTTAGAGTTCCCACCTTTGGAGAATCACACACACCAACATTTTGAATCTCGCAGGAGGGATATTTTTTTAAAAAACAGAAAAATCGCAGGAACTGATTTTCTCTATGGACTTAGATAAAAGAGGATGGAATTTTAGGCAGGAGTCACCTAAAATAGAGCTATTTTGGGCTTTAAAAAATCAGAAGTCTCCTGCCTGAATCGGGTTTGTAGGCATGTATGAAATTAATGCTTGCCCAGGATTATAATAAGTATTAGCAACACCTTTCCTGCGGTGAGCTCGCTAAAGAAATTTATGCAGAATGAATTTGATGACATTCACTTAGGAAACAGTATGGTCTTTTGTTTACAGCTACAACTGGTAAAAGGAAAGTGAGTAGCTAAGAAACCATGCACAGTTAAAGCAAACAGGCAATGCAACTCACTGAGGAAAAGGGCCTTTCTAACATAGATGAACAAGTTGCTTACCTTTGAAAATGCTCTTTGTAGTGGATACTCTATCTAACAACAGATTTCTCACCTTCAGAATATTCTCCAGGCTACCTCGGCACCAGTGGGTGGTGTTGGGTGGCTCCACACCAATGTCACTGTTCTCCGGAAGGGACATGAGGAGCCACATTTAAGCGCCAACCAAGATTGCTGAAATTAGCTGCTTTCTGGGCTGTCCATGCTCCAAGAAACAGAGTCTAACAGCAGATGACCCGTGTTCAGACTTCTTTAGATGGAAAACAGTCAAGTTCACAGAACATGGAGGCGGAAATTTTGGTGAGGAATCTGCAAATAGGCAGAGTATCCACCAGAAAGAGTGTTACCAAAGCAGCTGTGTAACAAAGGCCCAAGCAATGTGGTTGGGCAGGGGGTTCAAGTACGAGGGGGCACCCTCAGCACAGTGCACTGTGTATGAATGGGCAGGACCCTGACTGGGTCCAGATGGGTGGGGGCACCCTACAGGGACTTTGCCGGTGTCCCCTCGAGTTTTGTTACACCATTGTACCAAAGGTAACTAATTTGTTTTTCTGATGGATACCGCAGATTCCTCACCTTCTGAATAGATACCAAAAGTGGTAATTTCCAGGCGGTGGCCCGTGAACTGGCACAAACCAAAAAAGCCCTTCAGGAATAAGCAGACAAAGCAACCCCTTTCATCAGACTTGGCTGCCCAGACAACTGTGTTTCTTAAACATGTGGAGCAAAGAGCAGATTGTCCATACCATGCTTCTTGGTATGATCAATGTAGAAACTGAGAGCTGTTTTGCAATCTAGCTGATGTAGTCTCTTCTCTTTCAAGGTGGAGCAAGTATTCCTGACATGAAATTCTGTTGAATAGAGGCTTAGGGTCCACAACACCAGCTTGTCTGGACACAATGTTTTGTATGGCAGGTTGACAGAGACCAAAAGAATTGATGAATTAAATCCAGATCTGTCACTGAAGGTGAATGTTTGATTTGTTCTGCATTCTGTCCATCATTTGGTTTGTTTGCTGTTGACATAGAGGGCATGCCTCAGAGATGTTAGGAAAAGGAGGAAAACTGCCTCTAAAGTGAGAAGCTGCAAAGGATCTCTGTGCAAAGGTTCAAAATGAGTATGAATATGAGAACTAGATTCAGGTTCCACTTGGGCATGGTGAAGGGTCTGGGCAGAAACAAATGTGGCAGTCCTTTAAAAAACACATCACAAGAGGCAATTTAAATAAAGAAGCAAAGTCCAGTAACTGAATATAGTGGGAAGAGCTGACAAATAACCTTTAACTATCCCCAAAGCAATGCCTTGCTGGGCTACAAACACCACAAGGAGCAACACTCTGATAGTTGGCTTGAAGTGTACAGTCTGCTGAGTACCACATCATACTACAAACCTATCCCAACAACAGGAGGATACTGTTTTTGTTGTGGGGTGCCTGGCTGCCAGAATATCATCAACCACTTTGAGAATAAGGTTTAATTAAGTCAAGTGCTGTCTGTGTGGGGTCAAAAAAGGGTTCAGAGCTTCCAGTGGGTGCTGAGGGTGGAACCGTCAGTGCAATCCTATTCAGAGGTCCTTGCGATTCCTTGGAGCCCAAAGGCACTCCTGAGGGAGCCGTCAGAATGCCAAAGAGATACAGCATAGCTTCATGGAACTTGTGGATTTGCTGGGGAGTCGCAGAAGGTCCAGGAAACTTGGGTTGGTGCGGGACAAGAGATGCAACTAGCTCCAAAGAAGATTGAATTCGGGAGCAAGACCGAGAGGTAAGTTTATGCTCTTGCACCTTACTCAGGAGTTCGAGAGCGGCAGGAAGTGGACAACTCCTGCTCAGACTTTTTGTCCTTCTTTTTGGATTTACCATAAGACTTTGAATGCAATGAAGATCCGCTGTGTTAACGACTTTCTTAGCAATAACTGGAACCCAATCTTTTCTTGGACTTCGACCAGCCATGGTGTGGAGTCTTATGCTGTTTGTCAACATTCAGTTTCATCTCACGGTCATGAATGGCCTTTGGAATCATCAAGGCACAGTTGCTATTGGCCTTGGAGCTGTAGTCCCAAGCACCGAAGGAATATCTGGTGGGAATCTGTTACACCATTTGCTTACCACAGTTCCCACAAGGTTTCATTCCTGAAGGTTTCCTTGTCCCTTGAACAGTGGTATTTAAGTTAAATTTTTTGAAATTAGTTTCATGAAGAGACACGGGTAGCTCTGGGTCCAAGTCTAGTGGCAAGGAATAAAAGGAACTGGCTTCAGCAGGCTTGGGTGACACTTATGTCCAGCACACATCACTTTCTGAGCGGAATGAGGGCACAAAGCTGCCTGACGCCCCCTACCGTCACGCTTGAAAATTTCTGCATCTAGTCTGACACCTGGGGAATATTCAAAGGATGAGAAATCTGTGCTAGGACTATCCGTCACAAAGCATTTTTAATAGATCTTAGATTGGGAAACAATTCGGTCTTGTGTCAGTGAGTTAACTGCACAAAAGAAAGAGTTGAAGGCAGGGAAGCAGAGTCATTGTGACAGTTGGTAAGGCTCACTATGGCCGGGGAGGTCAATGTAAAAAGGATTCAAAATATTTGCTATTTTAGTAGTGTTTACCTCATAGTGCAATTAGCATTCCTGACTCATACTGAGACCCTGTTCAACTCTGCATCACATGCCTCTATGTGCTTCTGTAGGCGCATGACATTCAGCTTCAATGCGCTGCTACACTCCACAGCTATCAACTTTACTGATCACTGTGGCTTGGGAGTTCACCAAAAATTCCACACCATCGCCCTTTTATCCCACTGCTCTTTCTTAATTCTCTAAAGCCTTACCTGGCATTCCACACCTCCTGCCGACCCTAAACCCTAGAGGCCCGCTACTCACACCACAGGTAAATGAAAAAGAAATCTTATAGTCGCAGCATTTCTCAACCTACTCGGAAGCCCGTCTCCTTCCAAGCAGTACCACACTCATCACTTCTTTCTATACTCATCTAGGCGCTGTCCAGGATCACTAAGGCTGTATGCATCCCCTAACTCAACTACTTTCTTTACAATTTCTTTTAAATCATTAACAAAATGGCATGGAACTCGCTACCCTTCATTTCTTCCTTTTCCCTCTCAGTTTGCGTTATCATTTTCAATACCACAAAACCGAACTTGTACCAGTCTTGTGCTTGCAGAAATAGTCATCCTGCTTGAAAAAATCACAGTGGCCTCCTCTACTTTTAGTAACTTTCTCTCATTTCATTCTTCATTAAGGGCCTAGGTTGCACCAAACCGTTTTGCAGTTCCAAACCCCGCAATCCACGTGGTTTGCAGGTATAAAATTGTATGATGCCACCTACTGAATCACTTTTTTGAGAGTCAAAAATGTCTTTTCGACTTTTTCCATGAGGGGTTTTGCTAATCATTGCTATTATGTTCTGGGGGATAATAAGACACATACTAAGATATGAAGTGGAAGTTATTTAATGTAACGAGCAGACAGCACATGACGTCTCTCACTGTGAAGTCTTCCAGGCTCGAACAGCAACTGCCTCTGCCTGGAACCCTCACAGAGAACACCAGCCAGATGACAATAACATTCTATGGTTTGAAAGACAACCCAATGAAAGCATACAACAACTATGTATTATAATTTAGATGGGATGTGAAAGGGGCATTCCCTCCTACCTACAACTTACAGTGGCATATCAATGTTTGTGACAATACAGGTGGGCAGAAATCATTGAAAAGTTACCAAAACCTCAGACGGGTGGTAACTGATACGTAAGTGGGATTAATACAGGGCTCGTGCTAGGCATCCCTGTGGGAGAAGGCAGTGCTCTGGGAGACCACTGACTCCTCCTGTAATGTTCCCAAATGGGAAGGAGCATCTGTCACTGCAAAGAGCATGGACTGCTTTAAAAAAGAGAATGTCTCTTGTTCGGGAAAGCAAATACAATGTTAGTGGTCTGCTGAGCCTTATGGGCCACCATTCCTTAATTCACAATCTCACTTGGTCGAAATTTGTGATCTGTCTTAATAATATTCGTTAGGCAGGTTAATTTGAGATCACCGCAAATGTACAGTTTGTGATGCGATCCATTAATGCAAAGGTAGCATCGCATATTGAAAACCCATTCACAAACCATTGAGCTTGCAATCTGCATATATTGGTTTTTGGATGCAGATTATTACTTCGGGCCCTTAGTTCCTACAGCATCTACTCTTTAACAGACTTATCGTCCAACTACCCTTAAATAGCATGTTTAGCTCCATTCCTCTAAACAGGGAGTGATGTGCAGACATGGCTCCCAACCAAGTCTCTAATTGCTTATGAGAGTTAACCATCACCCAGCTTCCATTACCTTCTCCTACATCTCTATGTAGCTTGCACCCAAGTCAACCAGGCTAGCTCCCATCGTCTTTGGGCATCTTCGGCACTAATCTCACGTGGTTCATCTCCTACTTGCTGAATGAATACTATTTAGTGCCCTGATGCTCTTCTAGCTTTATGTTTCAAGGCATTTTACTGATTTTAGGCCATAATAGCAACATAACTAACTCCCTTGCCTAATCCCACCCTTCTACCCGGTCATCCTACTTGCCGTTGAATGCTTAGTTCATGTCAGCTCAGTTAGGGGCCAAGGATATTCTTCCTCAGAATTAACAGGGACACTTCCTTTTTCAGCTGTTTGCAGAGACCTGGGATGACAAAGGCAGGTCAGCAACCTACAGTCCACGAAGAGATTTTCCAGGAGAGGGCACCAAATGCATATATGCGTCTTCTCGGATCCTGTTACAACAGACAAAATGCTCTCCATTCTTAATAAAAAAACACACACTCACATACCACTCACGTTTATGCTGAACAATAGTCAGTCCCTATCTGGTCATGATTGTCTATTTGGTGCATAGTCTGAGCTTATTAATTAAAGATGCATGACATTTTACATGCCCCCAATCTCACTTCCACCATTCATCATAGAAGCATGCTTTGGCTGCCTTTGGTATTTTAATTTTGGATATGGTTTTAATATTTTGAGTGACCGCTTCCAATACCAAGGGAAGTTTGGGACAGAGCCACAGTATATGTGTCAGTGTACCCACCTGCCTGCACCCTCTCCAACATATGTCAGTTCTACTAGGGTCAACAGCGTTTAAAAGTGTTGGCGTCCAGTGCTATAGGAGTCATATTTTGTTAGCAGTATTGCTCGCCTGAGCATCTGTAATGCCTCTATAGGTGTTGTATTTTATGGCTTAAAAGCCTTGGACCCTGGGCAGCGGGTGAAAGGGGAGAATCAGTCAATGGCCCTTCCATCTGTAAAAACATAAGAAAACACCATTAACATGAAAACCGCCCAGATCGTGAGGGTTTGATGTTTGTCATCTGCAGGCTGGAACAGTTGTTTTTTAAGTCTTATTCTATCTTTTGAAGTTTGGGTGTATAAGAAGATCTCACAGCGAATGAAAACTTCCCCTGAAGAAGGGCTGTGGCCCGAAATGCATTGGGATTTAAAGCGTTAATTTACCCACTGGAAATATTTGAAGCATGACAGATGAAGCTAAATGTGGCTCAGAATATAAATAAATATAACGAAACTATCATCATTGATGAAAGTTGATGAAGATCATTCATACAATGAGATTAATATGAACCTCAGTTTGAGGAGATACAGTAGTGCGAAAAAGGGGTGCTGTTCCAGTACAGTAACAGTGCATCTAGTATATCTGATCAGAGGGTGATATTCTTCACACACACTTAAAGGATAAAAAGAGACCACTATTGGTAACAATCTCCTTGAAGTGTATTATGGTTTTCCACTGCTGATCAGCGAGAGTGGGTCTTAACTCATTTTCCCATTTCTTCTGGTCTGACCCATTCTGCTTAGTTTTCTGTCTGCCACATTTTACAAATCCTATAATCTAGGTGTGAGTTATGTTCTATCTTCTTTTAGAGCAATCATTAAAATTGAGGTAACCTGTGGGTAGCCACTATATTTTTCATTTTAGAATTGGTCCAGGGCACCACTTGCACATCACTGAATCTCTCAGTTGTAATGTTATATTTATTTGTATAGTGCACTATCACCCGTGAGGGTATCTTGGCTCTGAGGAAAGCCTTGCACATCTGCACAGACGCTTGAGGGAGGATTTACTCAAATAGCCAGGTCCTTTTGCATACTTAATTAAGATAGGAGGAGGCTCTGATGTGTAGTGGGAAGCGGTTTCATTCTTTATTCTTTAAGAGCAATGCAGGCGAAGGCTCGACCTCTAAGCCTGCTTTAGAGAATGCATGCGACATCTGCTAGTAAGGGTCTGGCTGAGCAGAGGTGCCTGGAAGGTTGATGGATGTGACTGCAGCTGTTTAGGTAGGCTGGGCATGTGTGGTGTAGTGCTTTGTATGTGTTTGTGCGAAGCTTGAAATATATACACTTTTATGCATCAGGAGACAGTGGAGCTCCTTTAGGTGTTGTGTGATGTGAGACAGGCGTGGGAGGCTAAGGAACGGTCTTGGTTGTTGCATTCTGGGTGGTCTGCAGTCTGTTGGTGAGATGACTAGTGATCCATGTGCAAAGAAAGTTCCCATTGTCCTGCCTGCGGGTGATGAGGGCTTGGGTTTTGGTCTTTATGGTGTTGTTCAGAAACCACTTTTAGATCTTTCTCTGCACTGGAGTCGACAGACTTCAAGATTGTAGCAGTTTCATCTGAGATAATGGTGTTTCCATGTGGTCCATGGTGCATTCTTTGTCTGAGACTGGCTGCTGAATTTCTGGGGTCAGGTTTAGGGTTGAGGTGGTCATGTACAGCTGCTATCCTGAAAAAGTCTGAGAAGTTGTCACATAGTTCTTGAGATGGGGTCATGTGCTGATGGTGGTTGTGGGCGTGGTGAAGTTCTCGATAATGGGAAGATTTATTTTGCTTTGGGAGCTGCCATGGATGCAATCTGCTACGGCCTTCCGCTTAGTGTTCCGGACTTGCTGGTGGTCGTGTATCAAGGGGGATCTGAAGGTGTCTACATCTGTGGATTCTTGGCTCAAACTCTACCTGTGGTTTTAGCTGCTTGAAGTGCCATTAGGTCATCCTGAGCACATCTGCATATTATCCTTTCTGCTCTTTATCGAGAACATTCACTATTTTCAAGCTAAGGGTTATAGGTGTGGAATACAGATTTTCACTGTACAGTTGACATATTCCTACTTCTTTATACATTCCTTGATTAAATTGTGTGCACTCTTCTCTGATGCATGGTCACTCTATGGCTCCATCATATCAAGAACAATGTTTTGTCTCATACATGGCAACCGTTGGTCATGTGCATGCTGTGCCACAAGTATTCTCTTGTCACATGTGCTGTAACACTTGTGGAAACAAGCACATACAAGTCCTCCACTCTTGTAACTTAACATCCTTGATGAGTTTGAGTCTGAGTATCTGAGGCACAGTACCTCTAGCTACTGCTCAGTTTAGAGGCATGCATTCACTTTTTGCTGTGGTGAGAGAGTGCACCACTTTTACCAGAGCTGATATTTTAGATCTGGTCTAAAGACAGCTTTAGCAGCCTTGCCAGCCTCAAGCAATGAAATAAAATCATAAATAAAAAAATGCATACACACATAGAGGGACTTTGGCCCAGCTTTCTTCCCACACTGTTCTATTCAACTGTCATGGAAAATCTGCTTCTCACACCACAGCATAGAGTATTGGGAAATGGGTCAGCCCACTTCAGCCACTGACTTTCTTGCACAGTGAATAACTATGTTTGGCTGGTTACATGTGCACATTTGCCTAAAAAGAAGTGAACTTCTGTTGAGGGCTGCTGTGATCTTTTACTTTGAGAATGTTTTTTCTTCCCATTCTCTACCCTTTTATTTTTTTCAGCCATCATTGTGTTTTCAAACTATTGGTGTGATTTTGATGGATGCGGGACAGCTGCCAAAATGTGGCCGATGGTCCCACCATCCTACTTTGAGCGCATTGACATGTATACACTTTAAAATAGGGAGTACGTGACAATTTCTACCTTTTGGAGGCTGTCCTATGTTCACCATACTAAGAAAAATCAGCCTATACGTCTTCAAATTACAGTAATTCAAAGCCAACAGTACTGCTTCTGTGTGCCAATTTAGAATCATATTTTCCTTCCACGTGCAATAGAATTGAAAGGGTGACTATACCTCTTAACCTGCTTCTTAGAAATCACCCATAATGTTTAGGCTGAGCTTTGTTCAACTTGTCAGCTTTGCTAATGCTTGTTTTATCAAGTGTGAAAATCGCCATAATCCATGTACCACATCTGGTTACTTAGTCACTTCCTTCTTTAGGGTCATTTGAGTAGGACCTAATATAAGGACTCCACTTTTTGAGGGTACATACATACAGGCATAGGGTAGCAAAAAGGTTAATAAAATACGCAATATGATCACAATCCAAATCTCTTAGCTACAACGACCACCATAAACTAAATGTATGAAGATAAATGTTTTAGGGTTTACAAGTTTTGGAAACAGCCCAAATTTTCTACAGCGTAAGCCACTCACAGAATGAATACCAACTAATTTGTTTCGAATATTTGGAACATTTCACCTTGTTCAGTCACAGTTAGACACTTAATTACCAAGGCACCTAGCACTAACCTTTCAGGATACTAAAACCTGACAGAATGACAAATTTAGCATTTACTTGAAATTACTAGAGCAGTTTTACCAAGAAATGTGAAGTCAATAACTTCTTGATTTAATGCTACGAAAATGGAAAAAGATAAACAACTGAAAAAGATCAGAATAAAAGGCAATTTAGAAGGAGCACAGTGCTTCCTTCAATGGGTTTCTGGCCATGAGCATAATGCTGCCACAAAAATCTGTTTTGCATCATCTAATTGCCTGAAACAAGAACACATAATTTAGGTTTAAAAAACCACTGCTTGCCACTTAAAGCTTAAGAGCAGCACTAGTGATAGAAATAGCCTCTCTATGATATTTTTGTTCATGGGTAGGTTGTTTCAGCAGCGAAGCAATTACTGTGGTTTGCGAAGGTAGCCTTTAAGGCTATAACCCTCAGTACTCTGTTTACAAACAATGGCCAGGACGCCAAAAAGGCCTCTGTGTGGTCAAGTCAAGGGACGTCAAAAAGGGCCCAGTGTGGCCTGGGCCACATCCCCGTACTTACGCCCAGGGGGATAGCTGGCATAAGAAGCAAATATGAACAGTTACTGCATCTCCCGCCCTCCTTGTCCTGCATGAAAAACACCTACGTACCCCTCCCGTAGCCACATCTGGGAGAGAAAAAGAAACTTCAAGGCAATAATGGTGGGAGGGAAGTATAGTCAGGGGAGAAGCAATGGATGGGGAATGGGGACCTAAATTCATGTAAACAAACTGCATGATCGCTTTGAAACAACTAGCACCATTAAGTACTATGAAAAATAAAGGGTATGTTAACAGAAATCTCTATAGCACTGTATTACCAATACTATAGCGTTTCAGTGCTTTCTAAAATCGGGTACCTTCATGTTCTGCTCCCAAGATTTCATAACAGACTGGAGCATGTTTACCAGTTATTTGACATGTATCATCAGTAGAGTGGGTGCCACTAACAGTGCGTTTTTGCTAATATTTCGGTGAAGTAGTGTTACATAGGGCAGTGGGGTTTGGAGTGTGTAGCTGGAGGTCTTTACCAATTTGGGTATATGCCACATGAGAGGACTGGTATGTGCACAGTCAGGCCTGAAGTATATTTCAGTGGAAAACGAACATGGGGTCTTCATAGGTGTCCTCTGTAGAAACGAAAATGTGACCTGTGCACACCGAACTGACAGTTTCAAAGTGCTGTCCTCACTTTTTAAGGGGAAGTGTAAAGGTATCAGTACTTGGTGTTCTTGACCAGTATTTCTGGACATATTTAGACAAGTTGCTAGCTCAAAGACCCTAATGGGCAAACTGTACATTGATACAGAACGAAATTAATCAGAATACAAGGAACGAATATACAGCTTTATCCTGTGAGGTCACTTCAGAAGCATTTTATGCAATTCTTATCTAGTGGAACTGGGAAGGTGGAATTGGGCATCTTAGCTGCTGCACGCATGATCTTTTCACAGACTTGACAGATTGTTGAAAGTATATAGGCGATCTTCGACCTTTTTCTACCTTGTGGACTTGGAGGGATGGGGAAAGGCTAGCCACTGGTATCCTTAGGGCAACTCAAGGGCGGGAAGAGGGATCCAATAAGGGGATACTTCCAAAGGACATCACTAAATGGAGACTGCATTATTTTAAAGAGCAGACTTGGTTGGTTTTACTGCAACATGTGACAAGAAAGCACTGTGTCAACACTGCATTATACCGACAGTGTACATTCACTGGACAATAGCGGGAGAGTGTTGCATGGAGTCGGGAGTCAACACAGTGACAACAATACCAAATGTGAACTCACAATACAATTACGGGATGACATATACTGCTTATACAATCTTGGGGATACGAGTCAGCACTTCCAATGCAATCTCGGTTCTATGGCTGCAGTGCCATAAAACAATCTCAAAGCTGGGCTTGCAGAGTGCACTAGCAATACAATCTCAAGGCAGTGCCTGCAGTATTCGCATTGCATACAAGGGCTTGCGAAGTGATCCCATTATCCGGGCACCATAACCGAGACAGTGCTCGGAAACCAGGTCTGAGTGCATGGTCAGCTTACTAGGACACATTGTAGGGGCTTCCAATTCTAAGGAGTACCACACGGCGAGCACAAGGGGCGGCAGAGGGTGTGTAACTAAGCTCCTGCAACACCATACCACTTCAACGCAAACTGTTATCATTTGAGAAGGAGTAAAACCCTAATCAACTGCTTACCTTCTTTTCTGGTCTCTTGCACAGAACTGCTACTACTCTGGCAAATATTGTTCCGGTGTGATATGTAGAAACGGACAACATGCAATTTTAGAAACACAAAAGCATCCCATTTAGTTATTATGCATTTACAAATCTTTTTTATAATCTGTCACGTTGTTTTGAAGGAATACCTCTTTTCAAACCAGGTGCATGTGAAAAAGGCCCTCTTAATCCAGGCAAATTAAACTTTTGAAAAAGCTGGAAAAGAGACAGGTGTTGGGTGACCACCACGTGAAGGACATTTTGAGTTTGGGTTTTAACCATGCAGGTGTGAAACAGATTGACTGATTACAATATATGTAGAGTGGGCTATGGTCCATAAACTTCAACAACTGGCTTTTTAGACTTGCCTCTTTCAGCCTGGCTGGAGTATATGTCAATCAGTCTAGCTCAGCCTAGAGCAGTGTGCCTCTCTTCGCTGATGATACTGGCTATTAGGGTGTGTTATTCCACCTCTAGTGCAGTCTGTGCGTTCTGTTGCATGAGGGCCTACTTTACAACTAAAGCCCTCTCTGTCGGCTTCTGTTGGCATCCTTCTGTGGATCCCTCTCTCTGTTTTGTATTGTGTTTTGCTTTGTGTTCTTCATCCGCCCCGTCCACCTCTATGTTTTGTTGCTCATGCCTGTCTTGCCATCCTTCCTCCTTTGCCCTCTTCATTCCATGAGATGCATCTTCCTCATCGATCCCTGTACACCATCCTTCTCATATCTACACCCTTCCTCCTTTTCTTTTCTTGTTTTTTATTAACTTTCCCGATCACCTTGCCAACGCTTTAACTGCCCTGCTTGCCCTTAACAGTGGGCAGTCAATGAGATGAAGACGCCTCAGGACAGGCTATTTCTTTTCATAGAAGTATTCAATTCATAATGCTAAATGTGCGCTATGCTGAAGGCTCCCTTGCTTCCAGTATGGTCCTGTGTTTCTATGTCTTAACAAGGATGTGTGGCACTGGAGCCTTCATCTGAAACCTTCTTTACTTCCAATGCCAACGACTGGCTCCCTTGCCATCGTACTAGTCTTGCATGGAAACAAAAAGAGCACTGCGTCAAAGGTGAGAAGGCCTTCAAGACGGTCCACCTTTCGCTCCTTGACTGCTCTGGCTTTAGTGTGCTGATGCTGCATGTGTGAGGACATCAAACTCAGCCCCATAAACCTCGTAGATGCTAGTTATTAAATGCATTCAAATGTTGATTTTACAGAAAGTTTTGAAAAATATGAAGAAAGCGTATTTTAGAGTCACATACTGCGCAGAGAGAAATGCCTATAATCTGTAAATCCAGGGAATGAGAAGTGTTATGAGGAAAAAAATAATGGACACAAACAGAAATATTTAATATAAAGCACAAAGACGAAAGAGACATACATTACAATAAAAAGATCAGAAGGACGAAACTCATCAACAGTCATGAAAAAGAGAAATATGAAATAACCAGCCTAAAAATCACTTTAATTGAAATTGTGGCATCACGTCTCGACACAGTCGGAACTGTGGCCGCCTGTGTATGAGGAAGGCGCATCACAGATCCTTCTCTGGCACACATTTTCTCTGCATCAAGCGACAGACTGGCAGAATTCAGCACCGGGACATCATTTTAAGAGCGGAAGGGTAAAACTTGTACTTCTTTTTTGCTGTGTGTGTACACTTTTGTTCCTTCTTTTCAACCCCCTCTAAGGTTGCCTCTGGGCGACAGCCCTCCACCAAACGACCCTTTCAACGCACAGCTAGCTCGCTCAGCTAAGCGGCTGTGCGAGAACAGTGGGCCCCTTGTGTGCGCCTGGTGAGCAGACCAGCTCTGCGCCACAATGGTAACAATGACTAAATTACACTGCCTGTCACCGCCTTTTGTGCAACACCTCGAACAGGTGCCATTGCCAGAACAGGGGGGCTGCAATATTGCATTCACGGCGCCCGCGGAGCAACAACGCACTTTTTTTTAATTTTATTTCCCGTGTTCTTTGAGTGAATGCTTGTAGGGCAGTCCAATGAAAGACTGGCCTCAACGGAATGCCTCTGTAAACCAAAGCATTCTCCGCCATACTAGCAGCACTGAATGCAGAGACATCTCGGGCACTGAAACACAAACACCTTATTCGCGCACGTGGCAAACCGGCTTCCACGCACAGGCACGTTTCCAGCAGCCAGGAGAACGAGAGAGTGCAAACGTAAATATATAAATAGCGACTGGAGAGAAGTACCGCCAGACCACTCCTGGCTGCAACAAGGAAGACACCGAGAGGACAACTCAAAACGTTATTTATGGTTGTAAACGGGGTAGTAGCTCATAAGCATCAAACGTGACGCTCAAAAGCAGACAAGCACTGGTAAAGCAATCTGAGAGCTATAGGCGCTGGCAATGTTAATGCATTTGTGTAGAACAGCCTCAGACACAAATACATTTACATTGCCAACGTCTATAGTTCTCGGATTGCCTGTTCTAATTTGCTGTAGCTGGGTTTATATATAGATCACTTTGAAGAACCAGCCGCCTTTTGGCGCTTTAGGAGTAGTGCACTAGCTGTATATCACTGGAGACACTAACTGGTTGTGCCAAGTGGTCGGATTTCTACCAAAAGGCTTTTGGCGGGCACCGATGTGTTCAGTCTGCTGCCATGTGAAAATTCACTTTAAATTATGAAAGAAAGGCCTGGACTACGGTATGGCTTGATTTTCGCTGCCATGTGTAAACAGTACATGTTGCCAGCTGCAAGGAATGAGATAGGCAACCTTCCGGACAAAGGTCAACATGCTCTATTTTTAGATAAACATGTTTATTTGAAGATGTTATTTATTCAGAGACAAAATACTTCAAATAATAATACAGGAGCAGATGAAGTAATGTCGTTCTGTTATATTTAACACATCTATTTTGGAATTAGTTGGCTTACAGGTCCTTTATCTATATCAGAGCACACACTGGAGTGGGCCTCGTGTATAGTAGGTGCCCACTTCATAAAGTGGCACCATGCCACAAAACGTTTCGATGTCCTTAAAGTGATGTGTTTTGTGGTGTACCTGTGAAGATTAAGCGTCACGCAATACACCATACAACTGCACAATGTAACATGTCATGCATTTATATATCCTGTACCATAAGCGTACCATCTAACGTAACATTTAGTATCCCTTACACAGCCACCTAACACGTGACAGCACAGATGACCAGAAGACATCGCTTTCACAACAGGAAAAAACACACAAGGGTGAGGCACAACAGCACACAAAACTAATTTCAGAACACCATTCTCAGTCACTTCATTTCACACGTGTGGGGGTAGGAATAAGAGCGCACACACCCTCCTCCTGGGGCTCTCCCTCCACGCGAATAACGTAATGTACCCGAATTCAATCTCAGACTCAATCTAATTCTCTCTCTCGCTTTCTTTCTTCCTTCCTTTCTTTCTTTAATAAACCAAAAAAGCACAGAATGAAAGCTGCCTAATAGCACAGTAGCAGAGCAGCGGATGGGCTGCCGTACACCCACATTCTGAAAATGAAGGAGCGGCGCCTAAGGCACCAGTAGAGCAGCCTTCCTTGTCAACAAATTGCTCCAGACATGGCCTTTCACTCTTGCTATTGGGGACGTTCCTGAAGCCGGCAGCTGAGCCAGCGGTGTGGTACTCGTGTAAAGCACTGCAATATCTTCGGGTTGAGTCTGCGCTTTATAAAAACTTCTTTAAAAAAATGAAACAAAAATAGCCTGCAGATAAAGCTGCAGCGCTCCTAATGTGTGGAGGGAAGGTAAGCCATAAAAAAAAGTAGTCCCGAAACAATGGCTAAAAAATGGCTGCTGAGTAGCTTTACAGTACTTCACTGATGTTCTTGGGGAGGTCTAATCACCGGAAGAGGCATGATGTATCCATGCCCTTGACAAATGGTGGTAATGAAAAATGAAGCAATGATGGTTCCAGCAAATGGCAAGCCTATAGGCGGGCAGAAGCCCCAGGTGTAGATCCAAGCATGTCTTGATTTGAGGCAGCGTATGCACGCCGTCTAGTGCCAAGACCTAAAAAAGGAAAACGGGCTTGTGGTACCCTATACAGCTCTTTTTCAGCAACTTTCTCAAAGTGTGTGCATGTATCACACGCTGCTTGTCTGCACTGAACACTGAGAGGGTAGGTCTTCTGCATGCTAAAAATGTGTGGAAAACAACATGAGACTGATTCAGTGCTGCAAGGGTCAGAATCTTCATACTAAGAAAGAAAAAATGGATATGCTAGTGGTGTGTCCAAGGACAGACGGTGGAAATGTGGGTTACATACACAAGGATTAGGTGTGCAACACTGGCTGGATTAAAAGGGCTGTTATCTGCTCTAGCCAGGCCTGCTTCTTCAAGGGCACTTGGTATGGCGGTACTGCAGGTGTGTGCAACATGGACGTGGAGGTAGCATGGCCTGGGATCCAAGTAACACCGCAACCAAGTTCTATGCTCCTAAAGGTATGGTTAAGTTCTCCTTTTGCTGCAGAGCATCATCAAGGAAGAAGTGGGAAGTTGCAGAAGGCCCAACATTTTTCTAGACATATACCCAACGGTGGGGCTCTCACTGTGACACTCGTTAAGGTCTTTGAACATTCCTCATTGTTTCACAGGAACATCCACCAGCACTGGGATACTAGAATGTGTACTTAAAAGGCAGGTCTATGTCAAGCATCACTAACATACCCCAAGGGTACAGCAAAGCTTTGTCGGCTTCACTAACAACAAGATGTACAGAAACAGTGGAAGCAGGAGAAACAGCTTACGGTTGTGCCATGCACACAGAAGAGCTAGAACAAAGGGACCAATAGTAAATACTTCTATCGCAGAACACTGCAACCTTCTTTCTCTCACACAAGAGGTGCAGCTGAGGCAGCAGAAGTGCTAGCTTCCTTCCCACACAGAAAAGGTCTGGCTTGGGAGGCGGCACAGTAAGCTTCAGTTACCTTTTGTCCTTCTGTCTCGGCGGCTGGCATCTTTTAGTAAAGAGATGGCACCGAGAATGTGACAACTGGGAACCTCGCAGGCCCCCACCCCTGCAGACCTCGGCCACACCACAACGATCTAAAACAAGCCCACACGGAAAACCACATTCTGTGGGATGCAGCTGAAACCAACTGTACAGTGCTAAATATTGTTTAGGTAAAAGTACCTTAACAGAGGGGATGGATTGGTTTTCATTTTATATTTTAAGCACTAATAATAAAGTATTATATGCAATGCTACACAAGATCGTACATATACGGACTGAATTAATATGGTTGCAATTTAACACATTTTATATGATGTAAAAAAGTAAAGTTATTAATGTGCTTTAGTTAGGCCACGTGTCTGCATAAATCTTTTTTGGACAAGATAGACACCATTTTCATCACTCACTCCTGCTCAACCTTTCTCCCAACACAAATCCTCTCCCCACAGGGTTCGCTGAACACAGTAAACCGACGACATAATAGTTTATTTACAGCTGCAGTCGATGCCTTGTTAGTGTTGAGCTTGCTATGCTGCAGATGTCAGATTGCAACAAATATCTATCTCAATCGGTTTCATCAATGGGTCCATTACCTAGGAAAAAGTCTTACTGTCTAAATGTTTTATACTTGTTCAAGAATCTTCATATGACAGTAGCATAGAGGGTGTTCAATCCTTTTTTTTTTTTTTTTTTAAGGTAATTGCATGCATTATTAATTTGCTCTGATTTGCTAAACTAATATTATATTTTTGCTCACAGCACGATAACCCCTTGATTTTGGGGGGTGGGGGGAGCTAAAGATTTTCCTGAGCTTTTCTATACTGCTAGGATGCTGCCCAATTTTCCTGTCATGCTGCCCAAGGAGACAACATATTTTCTGATTTTTACATACTCATTATAACTTTGCATCTGAGAGCGTTCATAGTATTTACTCTGTACAGCTTATTTATTTTTTTGTAATAACCTCCAAGGTTTCATTAATCCAGAACTCAATTACTGAGTGGACCCCATTATTTAATAAACTGATTTTACTCCAAATTATGTTTGGGGAGGTGCCCTAATGCAGGGACACATTTGCTTCGTGAAACTAAGGTATAACACTGTCTCAGATCCAGTAAACTGGGGCTGACCGACTGATATATTTTGGGGTGTCCAGATTTTGGGCTACTGTTTTGTTTCCATAGGTGCAGGTCCTACGTCTGGTCTGCTGCAGGGGCCTGGTGTACCAGTTGTTTTGCATTATATCCAAAACGTGTTGCTTTAGTTACTGTATTTCTGTGCATTTGCTTGATCCTTTCCTTGCCTCTTTTTCTTTCTTCTGCATATTGGTTTTTAAGTCTAAATTCTACACTTCAGTGCACACTCCTTCCTAACATTCAGCCCCTTAGGGCATAGAAAAGGTGATTAGACCTTCATTAAATCACTTGATCATCCCTTATTCCTTTGAACTGCCCTCCCGGGACATCTAGTACGTGCATAATAGTGAAGGGTGGAAGGTTTAAGGTGTTGTCCTGTGGCGTCTTCCTGCAAGTCTGTTTTTGCTTTGAAAGGCACACTCTGATGCTCAGGACTGAAGGTACACTCAACTACAGGATACAATGGCATGTATATTCTGTCTTGAAAGCTATTCTACACACTTATTTGGCTACCACTCCATGCACAACACACTGCTACATGTTGTGATATCAATTCTGGAGCACACATTCAGGACCTCACACACAACACCAGAACACACTAAATACCCTTCTACATCTAAGCACAACCAACTAAGTAGCTACTTATTCAACTAAATGAAAGCAAGCAGAGGTCTCACCAAGATTAAGACAAACGGTATGGCAATCCAATGACAACACAATACCTCATAGAACATGTTCAAAGTGGACAACTGCAGTGCAAGATTCCCTTCTTAGAAGAACCACTGCTTGGCAAAAGGTTGAACCTGAGCCAGCTTAACTTCCTTGTAGAACAGACACTAAATGGCAGCAGAGTGACTCACAGAACATGTACGGCTCGTATGTAGGTTACTCATATATTTCTGGAGCAGGTGGTTAATCCACTGAGATTTGTATGGGTGAATGTAAGTTTGTATGCTACTATCATTGTCACTTAGATTTCACACGGTCACAATATTTGCAGTCAGTCTTTCATTTCTGTTTTCAGTTTAGATGCTATTAGTGATACTTCTGAAACAACAACTCAATTTCTCAGCTAGAATAGCTTATTCTACTTAAGTGGAGACAGATGTATTCCTAGACTGAAGGTCCCTATAAGGTCTGTGTGTGTGTGAATACCATAACTTGGCACTTGAAGGCTCACATCAGTCGGCAGGTAGAGAAGAATGACAACACAGACAATTAACACAACAGAACTACTTCACATGAACTAGAAGTGGTGATTAACAATGCTACGGATGGAAGGCTGATGGGGACTGGAATTTGAGGCCACAGAAGAAAACTCTTTCTCCCAGGTACATGGTGGAGGCCTCATCTTTCAGCTTCATAACAAATGTCAAGCACTACAATGGGTTCATCCTGTGTAGACAAGTAGATCACTGAATGAAAGAATCACAGGATAGTGTTGAGATGTAGCTGAATGAGGCAACATTATTTTGTCTAGCAACATCTACCTCAAACACACGAGAAACTAGAAAGCAAGAAGCATATGAGATGATAAGCAGTGACAGTCAAATCCCGTGATACTATCTAACAGCCACTTGATGTGTTGAGGATCTTCCTTAAGGGACAATTCCACTTAGTGGTGACAAGTATAGGTTGATTTTTGTATGGTGCTTATTGGCAAATAATTTGTGATTCCCAATCTGTAAATCGTGGGAAGCCTGCAACATAACTACTGGATACGAAAGAAACTGCCGGCCTCCACAGTTTTGGCTCCAGCTAGAATGACCAGGGAGAAGCATTGGCAAAGAATCAAATCACATGGTGAGCTAACATGTGTAGATATACTAGGTAACCACCTGCTTGTTCAGGTTGAACAATAGGTGCAAACAGTAACAAAATTGTCCTGCATAAGCAACATTCAAGGCTTAACGGGCTAAGAAAACCTTTCTGAAAAGGGGTGCATGTTGAGCTGACAGTTTTCCCTCAAGCTTAAAATATGTGTGTAATAAAGTCAGTGGTGGCTAACTAAACTTCGATGAGTCAGTAATCCCGGACAACAGAGGGGCTAGGAACCTAAAATGAGCAAGATTATCTCCATTTCCAATAGACTAGAACCAGGAAAAAGGGATGTGCAATGAAAATGCAATACACTTTGATGTGATTTGTATACCTACAGCAACGTTTATCCCAAGCACTGGCAGTTAAAACAGATAAATGTATGCCACGGTCCATCTTGCCAATACCAAAATGTACAGATTCTCGGTGACCACACATCAGTTTTTTCCATAATTTCTCTCATTTAAAAAAAAAATCTCTTTATTGATATATGTTACATAACAGTATGCATATGCACTCGAGCGCAACATCGCTGTTTGAATAATTGTACCAACATGGGTAACCACAATATTGAAAAAACAGAATAACTGTAGTGAGAGATCAAGAGGTGTGAAAAGAAAGGTTGAAACATACAGAGTAATAGGTTAGAAACTGCCTGTGGGTGGCCCCAGACAGGGGCTGGGGGTGGCGTGAGAGGAGGCTGGCGAAGGGTGGGGTTGGAGCTTGGGGGGGGGTGGAGAGAGGAGGCGGCGGCCCCCCCCCCCCCCCCCCCAGCGGCCGTGTTTTTTTTCAGGTGCATGAGTCATTTGTGGAATCGAACCGTTATTTATTGGTTGGAGGCGGACAGTTATATCAGTGCAACATTGTGGACATTGCGGGTGATAGGCACCCCATTTCCTGCGTGTGGATGCATTGGGTCCGGGTACGTAGTATCTTCCCTTCCACGCTGTGTATGTGGGTGATAGGGTTGCAGGTAACTATTGCGTCAGGCTCAGGGAGTATTCCTCCAGATATGTGATCAGCTGTGTGGGACCCCACCATGTGGAGAGTGAGGATTTGTGTGTGTTGTGTTGGGGCGGCTTCTTGTGTGCACTCTCCAGTGTCTCAGCAATGCGATGGATATGTGAACTATATGTGGCAAATAAAGTTGCTGGTAGTTTCAAGGGGGTCGTGTATCATCTTTATGCTCAATTGAGACAACGAGGGAGTCCCATGTGTCCAATCCCTTGATCGTCACTCCCCTATCCCGGAGAGACTGCAGTACCTGTGCCCCCGCCTTTGCCCATTTTAACAGTTCGCCTGTATAACGGTGTATGTCCGGCACGTTCGGTGCCTTCCCCTGCATCGTTAAGAAGCGTTTAAATAGCACGAATGCCAGTTCGATGCACCTGTGCACCTGCTTCCCTCCCTTGGGCCTCAGGCGGATACCTAGTAAACAGGATTCGGAAGTGGGAGACAATGGGTGACCTAACCATTCAGCAGTTAGTGAAGTTATGGCTTGCCAGGACCGCAGCACAGGGGGACAATCCTACGTCCTATGGAAGAAGGTAGCATCTGGGTCACCACACCTCGGGCATTCCTGACTAGCTTGGGGGAACACTCTCCAGAGCCTATGCGGGGAGAGGTAGGTTTGATGTAAAGAATTGAATTGCGTGTAACAGAATCTGGGGTTACATGAGACTTTGCGTGTCAAGCTGAGTGCGGTGTTCCATGCCTGTTGTGTCAGCGGTGTGGGGAGGGCCAGATCCCACCTGGCCTTTGCTTTTGCCTGAGCCACATCCAGGCTCCCGAGCAAAGTACTGTATATCTGAGATGTGCTGAGCTGCGTACCTAGACCGGCTAATAAATCATGCAAGATAGGGGCGGTCGGGGGCTCACATTCCCCACAATGCCACGTGTTGCGTGCAAGGTGCCACAGAGCACAGTGTGTTATAAACCAACCCCGACCCAAGTCATGGGCATTCGCGAGTGCGGTGTAGGTCAAAAATTGACCCTCTTCGAAAATGTCCCCTATTGTCTGTATGCCCTTTGTAGGCCAGAGGACAGTCTGTGCTGTCCATCCATCCTCCAGGCACTCGGAATGGACAGCAGGGGAATAACAGCGTCTTAAAGAAGACACGAGGGATCATTAACGGTAGCGCAGAGAAGTGATATAGCAGCCATAGAAGTATGATCACCTTCGCGATCACCACTCTCCCCAGTGGGGGCAACGGGAGCGAGCACCAAAAAGGCAATGAGCATCTGATGGATCTGACCGTGCGTCCCAGGTTCCCTCCTCTGAGGTTAGTTGCACTGTGATATATGTGGATCCCGAGGTATTTGAAGGTGGTATAGCACCATGGTAAAGCATGTGTCGAGGCAGTGGGACGAAGAGTCTCGGGAACCAGTATCATTGGAAACAGGCTGGACTTTGTCCAGTTCACACGCAAGCCAGAGAGGTCTCCAAATAGATCTAGCAACCGTAATAAGTCCGGGAGGGACTGTGTGCAATTGCGTAGGTGTATCAGTGAGTCGTTCGCGTAGAGGGAGAAGATTGGGTGTATTTCGCAGTCAGAGATGCCCCATTCTGGAGCCCTGCCCCTGAGCCGTGCCACGAGTGGTTCAATCGCCAATGCAAACAATAGCAGCGAGAGGGGGCAACCCTGTCTCGTGCCTCTTCCGATGTCAAACCTGTCCAATATGATCCCGCCAGTCTTAACCTGGGCAGTCGGTCCTGAATACAAAACGGCAATCCACAGCATGAATGCTTTCCCGAAACCCATGCGCCTTAGTGCCTCCATTAAGAAAGGCCAGCCCAGTGTATCAAATGCCTTCTCTATATCGAGAGACATTGCAACCTGTTCATACTCCAACTTCGGGGCATCAGACATGAGCCTTAGCAGGCATCGTATATTAATAAAGGTGTTCCGACCAGGGATAAAGCCTGACTGGTCCTCGTGAACCAGCGACGGCAGCAGCAGGAGAAGGCGGTTCGCAAGGACCTTCCCCAGTATTTTACAGTCCAGGTTTAACAGTGATAGGGGTCGATACGAACGAACATCCAGTGGGTCGTGACCTGGCTTGGGAAGAACCACTATTATTGCTTCACGTTGCGAATCCCCATAATTTCTCTCATGACACAGTATTCACTACAGGCCTCCTCCCCTGCACAGGAGGCCTGTTAAAAAGCCAAACAGGAACTTTGTTTCTGCACTTTAAGGGACAATCCAAATGGACGCCTTACAACACTCCAGTCCCAGAACTAAAAAATGTTTGGTCAGATGGGACATGAAACATTTAACCTTAGTATAGCATCTGGTAAAAATACATTTAATGACTCTTGAGATTTATTTGTACTTGTAGGTGGGGAGAGGAGCACCCATCGTGGTTTAGTGAACAATCTTTAACAAGATTGGCACTTGCTTCCAAAGCGAGAAACAAGATGTCATTACTAATGGGGAGGCAGTGAATTTGCCTACAGCACCACAAGGCTAATACTACACCATGCAGCAACAGAGTGACTAAATCTAATGTGTACAGGTGTATGCTGGAGGTTGAAAACATAGTAACTTACTTACTAATAAACAATTTTCTTGGGTAGAATTGTACACAAGATCAAAAACGTACACATAATTAAACTTCAATGATGACATTTAATCTATATAATCATGAAAGGAAAAATGAACCAATGGTTAATAGTTTGCTACAAATGCAGTAGAATAGTTTCTTGATGTAGAGACTAGTTTAAGACTTCAGAGTTTGTCTGGGGCCTGATTTTTATTTTTATCCTGAGATCAATGGCAAAAGCAAAACCAAGGTGACCTTCATTCTATGAAGTTAGGCAATCCATTCGAGTAAAAAAAATATTACAGGCACTGGCACAACACATTCGTTCAATGATTCTGAGTCAAAACAAGCCCCACATCTCTCAGTCTTTTTCTGGACATATCCACTTTGACACTGCATATTGTTGAAGGAGTGAAGGGTCAAGCTGCCACTTTCCGGAGCGCTGTTAAGAAGAGTACTCTCCAAGCACACATGCATATGAATACTTCTGTTGGACATGAGTCATGCAGCGTCGGCTCCTCCATTAAGGTGGACGAGCATCGCCCCACTGACCTTGCAGATGGGAAAACATGAGAAATAAAATGATAATAACATAGGTTATTATCATTTTATTTTTCCTCACTTACTTGAGCACAGAGAAGGGCGCAGCAAGTCGGGCCAAGCCATTCTGATGGACAGCTGCAGCAAGGAGGAGGAGTGCTGGCAAAGTTGCAAGCGTGCATGTCGGTTAGGCCGGCTGTCTAAGGACTAGATCTCTCCACCCGAGCTGCGTAGTACAGCTGGGTGGAGAACAGACACAGGGTCATAGTCCCTTAGTGAGCGCCAAACCAGGTCGTTCCCGACCAATCCGAGCCCTGCTCTCATGTTCTGTAATACCAGCATGAAAGCATCTGGATTGGCGTAGGGGAGCCTGTGGTTTGCTGGGAGTCAAAGAGCAGTGGTGCAAAAAAGCACTGAGACGGCCGACGGCAGGTAAGCAGTATTTTTTTATATTATTATCCCCAAGCTGGCCTCCCGTTGCCCCACCACTTTAATGCCACAGCAGCTGCCACTGGAGTCATGTATGGACCTTCAGTCATAACGTAGAGAAGACATGATCCATACAAGTAAGCAGCACCTCAGATTTGCAGCACACTAGCCTGTTTCACTCCCTCTGATTGTGCACATACAGGCACAAGAAAGTAGTAGGTAGCAAAAACACAGAACTCTACCCAAGCGTCAACCTGCACTTCCCTGGTACTCGATCACTGGCATCAGCAGTGCTGTGCCACGCGAAACATGTGCCTAGCTGATGTAAGAGGTATTTAACTTCATTAATGACAACTTCCAGCAACAAAAAAGGCAATTAGAAGAAATAAATATACAAGCTTTAATGAAAAAACATGTTTCCACTTTTAGCTCATATAAATACTCCTAGCAGCAATGGAAATTACTTTCTCACTCTGTCAGAAATATTTTAAAGTTTCGAATACAATGGAGAAAATAATCCCACCCCCCCAACTTTATCTGGAACCCTTCTTTCAAACGTATTGCAAAAGTGAAGAAGGTTGGAGGAGGCTCCCACCTCTTAACACCACTGAACAGAGATTGAATGAATGTGTAAAATTTACACCTTTGCAACAACGGGCTTACCTTTGAAAACACTGTTCTTAAGAGATAGAATACATAAAACGTGGAGAATGCAACAAGGGACAAAGACATGTTTGTCATCGTGGACTGGTAAGTAATCAAAAACCACATGTAAATCACATTTAAGTATCTTCCAGCTAGTTACATTTTCTCCATATGTGAAATGTGGCACTACTGGTTTTGCCTTGAAATCTTCACCCACCCACTCATGCTATTGCTTCATATAAGGTAATTCCATCTTAAATAGTCTCACTTTTGATGGAACTTTGTGAAACAGATACACCGTCCTCAAAGTTCTGCACAATCACTATGAATGACTGTATCTACAAAGCATTTCTAGATCTATGCTTGAGTGAAAAAATAACTTTGCTTCTCGCTTAAGGAAAATGACTTATCTAGACATCTATTAAGTATCTGCGATTTAAACCACAACAACGGTGTAAACACTGAAACTGCTTATACTGTGTATGTACTGGAGAGAAGGGCAAAACCAGTCTGCTGTAGCTTCAATTCCCTTCAAGAGGGGTCCTGCATTGGCTGTTTGGGCTAAAGTGTTCCTACTGTAGGCGGACCAGCTGACCTCTGTCCCGAGAGGCATAATGGAAGCAAAAATGACGGTCTGGAATGCAGCCTCAAGCGATTGCCAGTGGCTGCGACTATCTGCAAGCATTCCATCCACTGATCACGATTGTGTTTTCCTTAACACAATCTTGCCAGGATAATAAAAGTTAAAAATACCCAAAATTAAGGCCGAAGTAACTCACATGCTAACAAGCTTTAATATAGGAAAAGACT
Organism: Pleurodeles waltl; assembly: GCF_031143425.1. Taxonomy (NCBI): domain Eukaryota; kingdom Metazoa; phylum Chordata; class Amphibia; order Caudata; family Salamandridae; genus Pleurodeles; species Pleurodeles waltl. Next base: position 762,262,521 of record NC_090445.1, read on the forward strand.
GTTAAATTGAGTGTTCAAAGAGATTGCCACTAGCCTCAGTTCATAACAAGCATTTGCAATGCAATGGGTCTCGCATTTGCTCGAGTTGGAGCTATTAGCGTTGTAAACTCCTAACCAGACTTTTCTTGCCACATTAATTGAAAATGAAAAGTAAAACAAGTTCACATAAGCGAGCCGATTCACAGCGCCACGGCCGCCATGAGCATCAGCGTGGTAGTGATGGGTGTGAGGGGGGCGTTGTTAAAAGCCCAGATACATAGCAACACGTTGGAAAAGCAGCGCTTGTGCGCTGCTCTCCTTGACCCTTAAAACAAACTGAACCCTCAAATTACATTCAATGATCATTCTTCAGTAGCTGGACCACAAAAGCAATGGTTGACAAAAAGGTGCTTTAAAAAGTCGCTTATTAAGCTAGCAAGCATTTGCAACACCAATATGTTTAGCCTTGGCAAACTGGTGATATCAGTATATTTTTGAAAACATATGCTACAAAAAGAAAAGGAAAATAAAATGCCACTGCATAACTACGGTGGCCATATGCTTCCAGTAAAAAATTAAATGAACAAAATGAACAATAATTTTAATAGAAGGGTGCAGGTGCTTCTTAGCAGAGAGGGGCATTTAAAACAATCATGGAAATCCATTTTAATTTAAATGCAGAGCACGAAAAAATATGATTGTTATTGCTGCAAAGAAATGGTACTATGTTTTGAAGTAATGCAACCTAAATACATAGTATATCGACACAAAGATGACATACAAAAGTATAATAAAGGAAAGAACACACATTGGCAGAGTGAAATATTGGCCCCCAGCCCTGGCTCTGAAGTGCACATCTTTTTAAGCTGAAGCGCTAAATGATGTCAATCATAATGCAACAGAAGCAACAGCTTCTATGAGAGACATGCTATGTGCTGTGGTGGGTCGAAGCAACAAGTGAATTACAGCTGAACAGACAAAGACATCAGACCAAAACGCCCTCCAAGTATGTATTTATGTATTTTTAATTTAAGAATTAGTTTTATTGCATGGCGTTGGTAAGACAGGTACCAACCTGTGGCCTCTGGGCCAGAACAAAAAATGCAATCTTAATAGATGTAACTGACCATTATGAAGATGTAATTTGTGGAGCCAGCACTCAGTACCGTAAGACTACAATGGTGTAAGGTGCATAACGTACTTCTGATTTGTCTACTGTTACAGCCACTCCTTGAATTTCTCCTCTTTTTTTCAGCTCGTATTCTTTCCCATGCTAATTTCCGTATCTATATACAATCTGCTGGTTTGAGGTCTTCACCTGGAGCACTCTATAGCACAATAGTTTGACATCAGTGCATAGTAACTTTGAGTTGAAATGATTCAGTAAAGAATAATGTGTGACCTTTTCAATTTCATTTGCTTATAATTGTCAACTACATAGCCATTAAGTTAAAAAAGGAGCATAAATGAGAAGTAGAATGTTGATCTATCTATTTCCCCTCCCAATACAGAAAGTTTCAGCTGATTTGGTAATCATCACAATTATCTACTCACACTTAAATTTAAAGATGGGATCAATCTAGTGATCTAGGGTCGAACCCTGTCTGCTAACACCAGTCACAATAATAATAATTCCCAGCTCAACTCCACTGTTTCAATATAACATTTATCACTGTGATATTAAGAATAGCAGTGTAACACAGGATCTGACACATAGATCTTCCTTATATCCCAGTAAATCGGTTTGAGAGGGACTGGTATATGCCCAAAGACTTTTTGGAACCACAATGACTATTTTGCTAATTGGGACATAGCAGAGGAGAAATGGCTGTCCACAATATAATATAGGTAACTTTTGGCTTGATATATTATCTAAACTACTGAAGGAAAACTCCCTTTGTTCCTGTACCAGTACTAGTGAGTACCCTTGGAGCATTCCTGCAGGACAAGGGACTTTCCCAGGACAGGAGAAAATTATCAGAGAGAAAAAAACAAAATGGTATAAATGCAAAAAGAAACTTTGAGAAATTTGAAGGGTTAAAACAGTTTTTTAACCTGCTAGAGTATGTAAAGATGTATAATTTTTGACTATATTTTTATTCAGCTACTTCCTTTGTCGTGCATGATTTTTTTGACAACTTTTGACAGTTAAAGGGTTAGTGACTAAGGGCCTAATTATGAGTGCGGCGGTCACCGCCTTACTTGCTGTGGTGGTCCAATCACCGCAATCTTGGCGGTCCAACCACCAGATTACAATGCTGACAGTCGGAGCGTGAGGAGACTGCCACCACTGCGAGGATCATGGATCCTAACGGGTTGACAGAGGTGCAAGTCGTGGTCAACCACGGCGGTGCCGATGTCGGCACCATTGTGCTGATCACAACTTGCCTTTCCACCAGCCTTCTCATGGCGGGGTCACCGCCATGAAAAGGCTGGCGGAGAGGCATAGACTCTTAGGCTCAAGTTCAAAATGTCACCTCTAGTAGGGCATGTCTCGCTGGTATGCAAAGACAGGGACAGGAGCCAGAATGCAACATTGCTATAGGTCACCTAGTACATGGATTTGTCCTTTACTCCCTGAATACGTGTTTAATCTAGACAGGTAGATCATCAAAGCTGATAGACCACTTTCACTGTTTGTCTTCATTCAAGTTCACACAATAAAAGACACAGAAGTTATGCCCTGGTTACCCTAAATACACCCCTGCTATGTGCAAAAGAGCAAACCATAACCATTGGTAGAATGTATTAATCCATCCTGGAACACTGCAATCAATAAGACTACCTCACCAACTCCTCCAGCATGGGTCAGTACATGTTTTTGAAGTTTACCATGAATTATCTGGTAGAGTTATTAAGTGACCTTAAAAAGAGCTATTCAACTTGCACCTTTCTTACAGATTGGAACGGTAGGATTGTTCCATATGATTTTTCAGGGAGCAGTAATTATATTGTGCTTAAATTTGAGTAATTAATGTCTAATATCCGGGTATTATTTTTTAACTCTCAATTTCATTCTTTTATTTTCAATTTAACCTTATGATAATTTCGTTTTTTTAATTATTAGTTTTGTGATTATTGAATACATTATTTATTTTGTCTAGGTTTTTTCCTTGCTTACTTGCTGCGACACCCCTTCGCCATCTGCCTTTCTCATTAATGGTAATATAATTTTGCTTTATGATGGTGTGGTCGGAGGGGCATGCCCCTTGCAAGTCTTAAATTGATTAATCATACCTTTTTATTCCCCTGACTTTTCATTTATGTTTAACAAAGTTTGAAATAAATCATCACTGCTAAAGTTCTAACATATTTGTGAACTTACGATAAATAAATATATGTTATTTTACTTATTATATACGTTGTGCAAAGCTTTAACTTTTTTTATGATGGTGTGGCGGGATGGGGACTCACTCCCCTTGCCAACCTTCATTAATTAATCATACTTTTTATTACCTTGAGCCTTCACGTGTTTTAATCTTTCTTCTATTAAACTCTTACCCAAACCCTCACACTTGTTCACATCTCCTTCATGTTCGATACGTTCATAAAGAGTTTTCCCAATGCTTTTTTTGCCAGCTTGTTTGAGTCCTAAAGGTAGATTTCTGTTACTGTCGTGTCACCTGCTCGGCTACCCCGTAAGAATTTCTTCCAAATCTTTAACATTATATTAAGGAGGGAAGCAAATCTCCCTGATACCTTACTACTTAGTTGACTCCTCAACTTCAGGAGTAAAATCATTGAAAGCCTCCAATACTAAAACAAATGCCGATTTTGCTGAAACAAGTTTTTCTCAGTGTTTCTCAAGCCGTACTTACTTAATTATGACATCGATTTAATCACCATTCAATATCCAAGCCTTCCACAGAAAAAAACAATGTGAACTGCATTGCATCACTGTGCACGCAGAGTTGGTGACTGGTTCCACAAATCTTTCCTCATTCATTACTTGAAAACTAATTATAATAGGCAGTTAAAATCCTATTTGTTACCACCTTCTGGGTTAATTTAGCTTTTCATATCATTTTCTCAATTATAGACTGCAAAGCATTTAGGAAATATAATTTAAGGCACGAGCATTGTTGTTCTGAAATTAGATGTAAATACTGGATCCATTCTTTTTTTTTGTTGACAAAGGTATAGTTGGTAATAGATTGATTTGACATTTTAATGTTGATTTGATGATTTTGTAAATGGGAGTATATACAAGAACGCGTTGATCCTCTTCACGGGGTAAGCAGTAGGAATTATGCATCAGATTGGTTACGTTTCTAGTAGTGACATGCTTATTAATGCTCAAAGGTAGCTAGATGTGTCTTAAGCCAGGGAGCTTTAAACTTCACACGTTCTGCGTGCCTGCTGCTGAGGTGGGACCTCATCCCCCGGCAGCCCATGTTAAGCCTGCAGAGGAGGAGGGGGCCCTCAGAGACTCACGCTCATAGGTGTTTCAATGGTCCAACTGCTGTCCGGCACGGTCAGGTCTGATCAACATCCTAGTCTTTCTCATATGACCGATTCATCAAGTGGCTTTGACTCTGTTCCACCATTGAGTCTAGATGTGAACTCCTGGAACGTGGCGGGCATGTGATCTAAACTGTACAATCCCAACTATTTGCAGCTGCTGCAGTAGCATGACATTATTTGTTGTCAAGAGACATGGACACAATACTCCTTGTTCATTAATGGTTATTCAACTTTTTAGCATCCCACCCACTCCATCATCCTCAGAAAAGGCCAGGGGTGGTTTGAAAACCTATGTATCAGCCAGCCCCGTTAATACAACTATCTGAGAATTGTTCTGTGCAGCATTTTAACAAAATATTATTTAAGCTCCAGAAACTGTTCAATAAGCTGCGGATCAATTTGTATAATAATATTTTTGATCCCTCCATGGCAAAGGATGTGGATGAATTGGAGGATCATTTATGTAAAGAAGAAAACGTTCACAATAATGAGCTGTTGATAGTGGGTGTACGGGACTTCAATATATGTACATGCGACCCCAAAATCGTGCTCCAATATTCGCTGGCATAGGCTTGTGCACAACAATTGACCACGTTATTCTCTAGGGATTTAGTACCTGTTTTCCATAAATATGAGATAACCACAACCTGTATACGTTTCTTTGGGCCTAAAAAAGGACATTGGTAACAAAGGTAATAATACCAAACACAATAAGTCTGACTATATAAAGAATAGGGGGTTTGCATATTCAGTGAAATCAGATTGATAAGGATTTATTTTTGAGGGACTTAGTGACTGATAACCAGGCTTCAATTACCACCGCTTTACATCGGGATGGACCGCCTGGTGACATTAGTCAGGCATATACTTCGTTGGGTCTGTATATCACAGAAAAATTAATTAATTACCCTGTGGACAGCATTAGCCCAAGTTGGTATAAGCAAGATTGTCCTAAATCTCACAAAACTCTCAAAATGGCACGTGGGAAACAATCCTGGGATAAGCTAGGGGTGGTTGAGGCCAGGAAAGCTTATAAAGCTGCTTTTGCAGCCAATAAAGCGAAAATTTGGAATATGGCATGGGAAGACCTTGAGGCTGCGAGTGACCTAAAGCATCCTGTGCCTTCTGGAAAGTTATAAACTGCCCTTTGTTTTCAAGTCATGATAGCTAGCAGGAAGAAGGAGTTAACTCCGCGGATGCTTGGGTAGCAAATTTTTCCAGGAATTTCGAGCCTAGTAATCCTACTGAACTAGAGGCAGTGGGGGAAGAACTCCATTATGACTTTGAGGCTCCCACTGCCCTAAGTACCTCAATCAAAGTATCAGATGTTATATTAGCCTTCAAAAGCTACCACATAGACATAGCCCCCACCCAAACGGAGTCCCCTCAGATTTGTTTAAGGCGCTTGCCCAATTCTGGGGCACACTAATTACTAACATCATAAGAGCAGCTATTGTATTCCCACCCATCTGACCTGGCAGGAGGCAATAATTTCCCCAATATTTAAAAATGGGGCAAAAATCAACCCGATTCCTACCGTCCCATCTGGCTGCTGGATACCACAGTTAAAACACCGGGCAGGGTAATTTATACTGGCTAAGCTGGAAACATGAGTCACTGAAAAGGAGGTCTTTCTGTCGTACAGTTTGGAATTCGCCCAGGGCTGGGCACGGTGGAGCAGTGCCTTAACCCATATCTTATCACACAAAAATATGTTAAGGCCAAATAATGCAGCATACATCCGGCCTTAGGACCTAAGGTGTGCTTTAGGCAGTGTCCAATGACCCAAACTCTGGGGTATCAGGGAAGAAATGCGAATAAATAGAGCTATTGTTGATTTACTTCACAGGTAACATGCATATACTTTAACTAGAATTCACCTCCAAAGTTGTGTACTGGCGCCTTTCCTATTTTTATTTTATATTAACAGCCCTGAAGATCACTTGTGTTCAAGAGGGAAAGATTTTCCCAAGATCGGCTCTCGCTTGATTCCTGTACTACTGTACGCAGATAATGCTTTTAATACGTTCATGGTCGAATTGAGGGTAAGGACACATTCCACAAAGTCGTTCATAATGAAATGTGGCCCCAGGCTCTCTAAAACCTGAAACTTCTGGCTTTTTTTGGGCAGAGATTGTTGAGTCCAAATTTTACTTACCTGGGTATCCCATTTAATTATATCAGAGTCCTGCAATTTCAAAAGTTTATTGAAGCCATTTTTCAATTTGTCAAAAGACTAGGACACAAACCTGTAAAAGAGCTATTACACTCCTTCAAAAGCAAATGTTTATCTATGGGTACTTTTGGAGCAGATATATGGGATTACACTAAAAGTACCTCTTTACAGTTAGTGGAGAATTAATTTATAGAAGACTCTTGGCTGTTTCACAATAGGCACACACAAATTTCTGCCACTCTGAAGTGGGTCCCAGTTTTATAGAAGATCATGTTAAACTCCAGCCCTTGTTATTATGGCTTAGATTATGGAGGAAGCCAGAGACGCATTTCAGTACAGTTGCTTTGTCCAACTGCCTTGCCTAAGACAATGTATTATATACATCTCTTGGCTCCTCTATGTAAGACAACGTTTTAATGACCTAGGACTACCGAAGCTCTTCTCCAGTCCACTAGTCTCTGCCCACCTTACTCCCTTCTGTAGTTAAGAACTATTATATAAGCGTAGCCAATTTGTGTGTTTGGCAAATCTGGATAACGGGGCGGGGGGATTTTTCCACTGGAATTTAAATGGCCAGCGCTGTTTCTTCAATTAATCACTAATGAGCGACATAAATGTTTTTTTACCAGTTTCAACTTAACGTACTCCACTTCCTGTTGGCCTTTCCTACCCAAGGAGCATAGCTCTCATCGCCCATTTACTTGTAGTACAGCACAAAGCACATTGCACTTTATTTTATTTGGTCCACTGTATATTATGCAAAGGAGACGCTTTTTGCTCCCAATCCTATGAGAATGTAAAATTAGATCTCATAAGATGGCTCTCGCTCACTTACAGGGCATAGGGAGCTCAGAGTTGTGTTATCTTGTGATAAAAGTTAGAAGTGTCCTACAAACCCTAATGAGGTACTGAGTTTGAGAAAAGGGCATTTACTTATACTTCTGTAATAATTATTATAATTTTAATTTTGTAGTATTTAATATTTATCCACTGTTCAATTGTGACTTTTATATTGATGTATTTAATGTTTCTATGAACTTTTTTCCTCACTGCATCTGAATAAAGAATTATTGCCTGACTGTGTCTTAAGAGTTTATGTTAAATATTGGGGGGAGGTACTAAGAAGTGCACTGCGGTTTCCACTAGCTATTGTTCAACCTCACATACCACATGGGATGAAGCAAGTATGAATGTAACATTTGATATGTGAGTTGGCCTCTACAAAATAAAAAAAAGTAATGTAGCTTCCAATGCAGTTGAAACTTAAGATTATCTTTTGGAAAGTTTTTTAAAATAAAAACTGGTTAGTTTTGAGAAAAATAACAAAGGACAAGTTAACATAAATGTGAATCTTTAAGAGTGTCAGTTAGTAGGACAGCATGGTAATGCATATACTCTTGCTCTCCTTGCCCATAGTCAGGTAAGTGGTCTCACCACTTTGCAGCGGTAACACAAACACTAAAAATTGATATGATAATTCTTTCCCATACCACACACGTTGTATGGCATCTAGAGCACTTTATTACAGGCCAATATATTTCTATCACAGTTCTGACATTTACTTACATTTCGTAGGACACACCTATCCTTCAAAGAGCACCTTTTCAGAGGGTATGCACCAATCAATCCAAATGGAAAAAATGTCCTCCTCAAACAAATACTTAATACAGGACTGGTCCGATATTATTTTCTAGGTACTCAGTGAGGTCCAGTTGTAATGCATTCTATGCTATTCTGTCAGCTCTACAAACTACAGACTGACTTGGACAACTATTAGTCCAAATCCATATCTTACTATGTTCCCAAATCACAAACCCATTTCAGTGTTCCCAAGTTGGCTGGTACATTGCTTGTGAAAGCTTTATAAGTCTTACACATTGTATTGTATTGTACTGTGTTGTAATAGTATTTATATAGCGCTTACTACCCCTGACGAGGCGTTGAAGCGCTTTTCGGCAAGTAGCACGCTACTCCGGAACCCAAAAAGAATTAGTGGTGGACTAGTATAGGGAAATATGAGTACAGTTTTAGTATTATTATGAGTTAATTTGAGCTGCGGATATGAGAGTTTGTTAGCTAGATTGACTGGAGTAATGGAGGGGTGGACAAGGGAAGAATCCAGAAGTGTTAATTGGGAGTTTATGGTAATAGGATTTAGGCTAGGGGAGGAGTAAAGGGAGGATGGAGGAGGGAAGAGTCTGTGGAAGGGGTTAGGGAGATCATAGTAGCAGGGTGAGATAAATGAGGGAGGATATAGTGGGGGTTGTTTGGGAGATCATGGTAGTAAAGTGAGGTTTGGGTGAGTTAGATGTGGAAGCGGAGGGAAGAGCTTAGGCAGAGTTATTTAGGAGATGAAAGTAGAAGAATAGATTTGGGATGAGTCGGAGTGGGAATGGAGGATAGATTGATAGAGACATGACATATGGTGATGGGTAGATAAGTGTGATATAAGATGAGAGCAGGGATTCATAAGTATCTAGTATAACAACTTATCTAGGAGTTATGCAATGACCTATGCACATGTTAAGCATAGAATAACAAACACTTCCAATCACACATGAATACACACACATATGCACACATATATGTACATACATATACATATTTAAATCATGAGTAAAAATAGTTAAACAGGTTTAAAGAGTGTGTGTGTAGTTTATTGTTATGACATAGTAGCGATACATATTTTCTAAAGAACTATATATAACTAGAATATACACATAATCAGAAAAAAATATTTATCAACATAGGCATATGCAGTCCATAGTTGTTTGAATATGGTGGTTATGAAGGAAAGAGCCAACTCTTCAGTAGTTTTCTGAAGACAAGATAGTTATCTGTGGCTCTTATAGTTGGGGGTAATTAATTCCATAGTTTGGCTGCTTGAACGGAGAAGGATGTACCACCTATAGTCTTTTTCTTGTATGGTGGTGTTCTAAGGCGGGGGTGCTAATCTTGAGCGGAGGTTTCTTTGTTGAATGTATTTGGTTATTTTGTTTCTGATAAAAAACGGTCCTGTTCCATGCATAGCTTTGTGGGTGAGACAAAGCAGCTTGAAAGTGCATTTTCTGGCAACGGGTAACCAGTGTAGTGCTCTCAAGGCAGGGGAGATGTGGGCTTGTGGCTTTACATGTAAAAGTAGCCTGGCTGCGGAGTTCTGAATAGATTGTAGTTTTTTCATAATAGATAGAGGTGATCCATGGTAGAGGCCATTGGCATAATCCAGGTTGGATAGTATAAGCGAGATAGTAGCTTGCACCTTGTGGGGAAATCCGAGGTGGGGGAAGATGCATCGTAGAGTCTTCAAGGTGATAAAGCTTGTTTGTGCTAATTTGCCCACTTGGGCATTCATGGTTAACTTGGAGTCCATGGTGATTCCAAGGGTTTTATCTTCCTTGGATAATTGAGTAGGTGGTCAAAGATAGTCAGGCCAGGCGCACAGTGGGTCATAACTTTTCCAGTCACCACATATGAGTATTTCTGTTTTGGATGCATTTAGTTTGAGATGGCTCCAGGTTATCCACTGATCAACAGCTCTGAGGCAACTGAAGATTTCTGAGTTTTCAATGTTTTTGGGGCATTCTAATTTAAGTGGTATTTGTGTGTCATCTGCATAGTTGTAGCATGTGAGGTGAAAATCATTGATCAGTTCTGGTAATGATATCATAGATGTTGAAAAGCAAAGGTGAGATGATTGATCCTTGGAGGACCCCTGCTTTTGTGAGGTAGGGCTTGGACGAGAAGGGGGAGCTTAGATGATATTAGATCTTTTTTGAAGGTAGGATGTAATCCAGTCGAGAGCAGTCCCTTCTATGTTGGCTGCATTGCACTGTGTTCAATTCCTTGGTCAATATTCTTGCTTCCATCTGTGAATAACCTGCTGAATTGTAGCACACAATATTATACTACCAACATTATTGCATACCAGATGATAAGGTACAGGTGGATTTGCCCCCTTATTCAGTTCAAATGAAATTCCAAGTTCATCATATGTTTGCAGATCCTTCGGCCTGGCCAGGTTCTCTAGTTTTGATATACCTACTTAAATTACTCCATTTGAGACACCCAATGCTCTACCTGCCCACAGGGCACTTTGTTTTTCAACCTCTCATGCTTGTCAGCTTTCTAGGATTTCACTAAGAAACCTATGGCAAGTCTCCCACCCCCAAATATATCTGCCCCATACATGACGTACATATATCCATACTCTCCCTTGGCCAACCTGTCATTCCTGATCAAGGTTTCCTCTAAGATGGTGTACAAACAATATTTTGTCACCATCTGCTGTGAGGCCCAATAAGAATTTCTGAAATGGACAAGCAAGAACCCCCACTGCACCCTTTGTATATAGGCCTAAAGAAAGTAGGCAGGGACATTCAAGGCATTTCACAACTCCAAAGCAGTGTACCAAGTGCATTGTTCATGTTCTGAAAATATTTATTGTGGATCCAACACTTGGTCTTTTGGAGGACCTAAAGGAACTTTGGCAGGGAGGCTATTTTGAATAGGGTAGCTCTCTAAATAATTGGGCAAGAGAGTCCCTTTCCTGCGGCGGACTTTCTCCTTGAATTTATGAAGCACTCCAGGAGGCAGTATTGGTGGAGATTTTTATGGAAACCTCTATGTCAAGGTATCTGAAACCATCCTCTTTTACTTTAATTTTATATTGTGAAAAGGGCCTCATTATCTTTTGCCAGACTGGGACTAAAATGGATTTAGTTCAATTAATGCAACCCATTTGCTTCATGGACCACGTGATCAGACCTGATTCAACAAGGCAACAGTTCTAAATCCAGTCTAAAGAGTAGTGGTGAGAATATGCACATCTGCCTCATCCCTAGACTACTGAAGAGGTAGGGAAAGCAAGCAGTTGACAAGCCCTGTTGTGATAGGCATGATATACAATGCTACTAACCATTCAACACATTAATGACTAAACTCCATCTTTTGATGGATCCCAAGTAGAAAGCACCTTTCAATGGTATCAATTGAGCTTTTAGTATCTAATGACAAGATCACAAGAGAGTCTTCATTGCTTTCTGCTAATTCAATACAATTATATAGTTTGCACAGTTCAACATGGTGCGCCAATCTGGTATAAATGTAGACCAGTCCAGGGGCACTATGGATGTGATAACTATCAGCAATGTATTGGTAAGTATCTTGGCCAAATGTTTGGTGTCAACATTTAGGAGGGAAGCAGGGTGACATGAAGACCACAAATAGATTTTCGCCTCTCACTGTCTACCGGCCCTCATGTCTTTGAACAATATCAAGAGCACATCCTCAGCTAAAAAGACTGGATAGCGAGATATGCAGTTCTTCCCTCGCTGCATTTGGTTGATAGAAACTCACTTCCACTTCAATGATTTCTTCATCCAATTTTAGTCAGTCAGTCTGCAGCAGCCCCGGGAGCCTATGATCTGCAAAGAAATCTTCAATAATGAGCCTGTAATTTTGCTAAGATACTCTTTATTGAACTACAGAGATCTGTGCTACTTTTCTGTTCCCCCCCTACCTCCTCGCTTCATATTTTTAACCTTGCCTACATGCCTGGGTTTCTCATCCCTCAGTTATAAGCAGATGATCAACTTCATTCCTATGCAACCCTGCACAGTGTTCCCTGTAGGCATTCCTCACATCATTACTATATTAATTTTTCTAATGTTCTAGTCTTTACATACCCTGTCGATTTCTGAAAGTGTTAATTTGTTATTGCTGGAGGACACCAACCAACGTCAAATAATGAAACACTGATTAACAATCTAAATCTGGGCCATGCAGAAAACTTGTCATCCACTCTTACTTAAAGAGTGGACCTAGTTCCCTGGTTGGACTGCAATGGTGTCTCCCTTTGGGGCAATCTGAGGCTCGACTGACAATTCGTGTTATGGACTACTGAGTTTGTTTTTTTTTGTTCAGGGTGCCACTTTCTTTTAATTTTATTCTATAGGTAGATTTGCCGATCCGAGAACTACAACATTTATCGACTATGATTAAGCAGCACCCAGTACCAATTCATGCTACTTATAATGTACTTTTTTAACTTTAGTTACATGTTTGCATTCATTTTTTCTGTTTGTTACAGTTCTTTTCTAAAATATATTGTGACTTGACAAGTTCATTTTCGGCATAATGTAAAGTTTTGCCAATTCATACAATTGTTTTTTACTTCTTTACTTGTGAAAGAACCACGGTTTGCTTATATTTCCCTATATTATGCAGGTCGCCAGGGATACTGGATTGCCCTTTTTTGTCCTGCAGTGTTTTGACAGCATACGGCCGATGGGAGAATGAATATTGATCAGTGGTCGGCAATGGAAATTAGGTCCTTGATCTACAGAATAGATAATCCTACCTGTGACATGGAATGGTTGAGGGTCGAAGACAGGCAGTGGCTAGATGCAGACTGAGGCTGCCATTACAAACTGCCAGGGACGCAACAGCAAGGAATCAAAGCTAGATCAGAACACAGAAAGGACAGAGGCTTTGCCCGATTGAGAAATCTTTAGGGGAGGTCAACTCTTTTGGGGAGTTACAGCAAATCCTAGAGCTGTGGGGTCGAATAATAAGGCTAAGGTGATGGGACAACAACCTAAACCCTCTTTCTTGAACCAAAAACATGCATGACCAAGTATGCATTGGGGGATGTCCTCTTTAGTAAAAATCACTAGAGACTGATTCTGAGAATCAGAAATTAAGGATGAAAAGGTAAGTGTGACAAGGACCAGCCTCTATGGAAAATGGGTGTCAAGATACAGGCACTGATTGACAGGAGGACTAACTTGCAATGAGTAATGGGGGCTAGGAAACCAGAACAGGGGGGGCATAAAGAAACAAAAGATTTGTCCCAAGACACTGACAGGCAATAAGAATGCCACCTTGAAAGCAACAACTATAAAGTATGAAGCAATGCTGTACACATCTCAGGTGCCTAGGAAAAGGGCACGTGTATCTCAGTTCCCCCCGGTGCTAGGAGCAGCAGCATATAACCGCTGATGGAATATAACCTTCAGTCCGGATAGAGGAGGATCCCACAATTCGTGAAATATATGCAGAGTGGAACCCAGGGGTACCAGAGCTGATCAGATTGCAAGAGAGAGACGCAAGGGGATAGTGAGCATCATGAACCAGTGGATCAAGTATGTAGATATGTGTCTGCTATGTTTATACCACAAACCCAACCACAAGGCAGCTGAGTGGACAAGAACACAACAATGGCAGGAGTAAGAACCAAGAAAGAGGAATTAACTTATCAAGAGAGAAAGGCCCTGCTACGCCTGACCTTGAGCTGGACAATGGGCACTGTTTAACTGGTTAAAGGAAGTGACTGTCAAGAAGAATGAAGATAAGGGCTAATGCAATTAACTCAACGCAATGAGAAGGACAATGTGTACGAAACAGCGTTTAGGCTAAAATCGAAAGAAAGTAAGTTTTGGTGTAATCCATGCTGACAGACACCGTGGACGGAGGAGACCTAGGAACCTTCGCAAGACTGCGCTATTATGTGCTCAGAGAACATGAATGTTAAGACTTGCAGTGGTGGCACTGGGAGAATTGCTGAACGGTACACAAAGCACGTTCAATTTGAAACTGATAATGCACTATGATACACAGTGAAATGGAGAATTTCACCAGCGACTCCTCGGAGCATGGCGTTAAACAGCACATCTGAAGGAGGACGGTGGGTTGGAGTCAGGGAGACTTTGGAACAACCACAAAGGGAGTTAAAGTATTTCATTTATTTTCCTAGGCAAAGGGTCAAACCCCTGTACTGCTGTGTCATGTCGCAATCGATAACATTACAAAAAAGGAAAACAAAAACACTTCTGAAACAGAAGGCAAACTAGGGAATAATGCTTTCCATTTTTGCATGATATAATTAGCCTTCCTCTCTGGTGAGAACTGGTTTCGTGAATCGTAATGACCAGCACCTTACTGACAAGTAATATACTGTAAAGATACACTAGGCACCCAACTTGAATAATGTGTAAACATTTTTTAAATGAAAAGGCCTTTGGCTTGCACATGCACATTCCCTAAGCATTTGATACTGCACACATGTTTCTGTGGCAGCTTGAGAACACAATGATAGAACATCACACTAAGGGGGAAGAGTTAAGAAGGCAACTACTTCCGAGCTTTGCTGAATCTGGATGTACTTTAAAGCAACTGCTAGGCCCTACCAAGCCTTAGTTTTCCTAACTATTAAGTAAAGGTTCCTGCTGTCCATTGGTAGACCTTAGATGCTAAAATTAGAAGTTTTGAGGTGGAAAGGGACTGGATGGGCAACGGCTGGAATTCACAAAACCGGACCATACGTAAACTCTGTCAAACGTAGAGTCATAAAGAGCTTCTTGCTTCCAGGGGAAGGCAGCAACTGGTTCAAGTGATGGTCCTTCAATGCTGTTTTTATGTGGTCTTTGAGTTTGTAATGAAAGTTAACCTGGCTGCTCAGTAAAGGACTCTATAACTTTAAAACCTGCTGATCGCTTTCTTTGACAGGCATGGAGAGAAATCATTATCAGTTTATTAGTCCATTCCTGGGAAGATGAAAAAGCTTATGGAGTAGCCATATTTGTTTTATACGGAATGACAACGACATTCCATACTTTTTTTTATATCGTGTCTCACACCCCACTACTGTCATTTCTTGGCACTGAAAATAACATATAGCATTTTTAACCTATTTATTCAGATTACCTTTAATGACCTGGAAAAGAAGGAAGGCTGCTTTGGGATACCAACTTTTAAATTCAGACCATGTTTCAGTGTTAACTGTTCAACACATTGAACCATCCTGCTAGCTATCTAATAACTAACTGATTCCATGTAGCAGAGGGCCATGGCACAGAGACAGCATCAGGGCCTAAGCCACCAGTTGTCATTCAGTGCTAACCATTTATCTCCCCCTTACCAAGGTGTCCCTAAAACAATCAATCAGGCACTGGACGTAGGGCACATCATTCTGCATCCTCTCTGCCCAACTGAACACATGCCAAATCTATGTAATTAAAATATAGTTTGCCAGTGGGAGCATTCTGGAAGTAGTTACAATTGGCCAATTTGAACTACTATAAAAGTTATATTTTTAAAATACATTTTGGCTGTGAATATATGGGGTTTATTTATGATATACCTCAAGAGTTCAATTAAACTTACTATTTCCTATTATATTTCACACCCTAATTTTTAGGGAGGTTTTAAATTGTGTTTTTTTTGGTACGAGATTTGGCTTTGGTCTGCAGACCACTTCTTGAGTCTGTACGCACCATAGACTTTCTCTCTCTAATCAAGACTGCTACCTGCTATTTTTCAGTTTTGCCAGCTTTTTTGTGGAATTAGGGATTTTTCGGCCAGGCTGGGATGTGGTGTCACACCCTGGAATTAAACTCTCATATGAAAGTGTTACTGTAGATTGAGATTCTCAAATATTGCTCAGTGAGTCAAGACGTCGATGCTGGAGAGCGGGGTGAAAAATCTGTGCACCTTAAATAAAGGACTTCTTAAGTTAATAATTTACTACGTTCTAACTTGAAACCTCAAGTTTGGACATAGAAACAATTTTATGAGAGGGCCTCCTCAGTGCTAGCGCACCAAGATGACCACAGCCCTCTAAGCTCCAATCTACCTGCTGTTTGACCTGGCCATAACAATGGTAAGGATTGTAGCACATTCTGCTATTTAGAGGCATTGGGCATTCAGAGATATGAGAAATCCTATTGGTTTCTCCATTTCCTTGGAAGCTGTGATTCTGCAATAATTTCTCCCTTTCGGTGGATGCACTGAGGTAACACTTTAGGCCAGACGAAAGCACACCTTCGGAAGACACATTGCTTGAGGTTCGCCGGCTCATTCCAAATAACATCCCACAACCTTTTTAGCTGCTGCAGAGCCAAAGATTACTTTATTTTAAGAATAAAATGTGATTCACAAAGAACTATAACGAATATGTATGCTTTTCCCAGATTTGTTGATTATCTCGCTCTTACCCCCCATAAAGATATAATTGATACATGCTTATTCCATAGTTGAGCCCGAATATGTCAACAGATTTGGCTATTTCAGATTTTCTGCCCATAAGTATATTTTTATTAGCTTTTCAAAAAAGCTTGGCAACTTTGACAGCCTTAAATTACTCCACTACTTTTTTGATAAGCCTATGAACTTGACACAAATGGCTACATCAATAACAGATATGAAAGCTTCTCAAACAGGAAACAAAATGCAGCTCTTCTGGCAGCTAAATTAAAAATAGTGCAACTACAAGATATACCTGTGTTAAAAAAATGGAAGAATTGCAATCAAAACACTTTTTAATTATGTCATTAGTGATGATACAAAAGCATTCATATAGACAGCTGGTTTGCCTAAAAAATGTCAGACATTGAAATCAACATTAATGATCAAAATAAAATAATAGAAGTGATTGCTGCTATAGTAAATTTAGTTGCACCTATACAGACCACGCTTTTTGACTAACAAAAGAGAAACAGACAATATAATCTTCAAAGTTTTAATCTACCACAAAATGTGGGTCAACATTGTAAATTACATTTGGAAAATATTTTACCCAATCTACTCACCTTAAAATGTCCTGGCTAATAATAAATAGATAAAACGTAGAGTTCCTCCACAAGGTAAACTCTACTTCAAATGGTTCAGACAAATCATATTTGAAGCACATCATCATTTATTTGCAGAACGTATGGCAGCCAGACCGATTCCTTCCTTAGTAGTGGAAAGTAATAAAACTTATCTATCACGATTTTGCTAAGGAAACAGTAGCAATCACCAAAATAATTTCTCTACTCCGAGTTCATATCAAAGAAGCTTGATATAAATATGGCCTGCTTGACCCAGCAACTATGTGAATTTGGAAGAATTGCATTTTTAAATTGTTTACTTCACTAGCTAACTTGGTTGCAAATATAGATCTTGATGCACCTTCTCAGACGGATTCTTTATGATGATGACCTATAGCGTCAAAAATAGGGTATGGCCTAGTTTACTAGTATACATCTTTACCTTTTATTTACTTATTATGTTCCACTTAGAGGTGTTGCATTACAGATGGACTTTGGTAGGCTCCTCTTTGCTTCATGATTATATTTTTTATGTGGATACATGAAGAAATATTATATGTGATATATGCCATTTATGTTTGTTTATATGTGGGCTTCTTAGCTGTATGTTTATATGCTACTTAGTCATTTATTTAGCGTTTTAACTGTCTAGTCCTAAAATTATTTCTTTGAACTTTAAGACATCTGTCAAAAGGAAAACGATTATTGACTATTTAAATCACTTTAAGACTGATATTGGTTCCCTGAAAAAACACATACATAATAAATTGTTATCTACAATTTATCATCTACAATGAACAAAAATCGGATTAGTAGTATTGTTTTCTCTGCAAGAAAAGGAAGTATAAATGGTGTTGCTATCTTATTTGCAAAATAATTACATGTTCAATTTTCAGAACATCATCATCACGCAGATGGAAGGTTTATCTATGTTAAGACTGGAATTGGCAAGCATGTCCTTCATTTAGTAAACTTATATGCACTAACCAGTGATGATCTAGTGCTTTGGAGAAACATCAGCAAAGAAATATTTCGTTTTAGAAATACACATATTATAGTAGGTGATGATTTTATTTGAACCAGTGACCCATTGCTAGATAGACATTCAACTGTTACATTTAAACTCTTCAAGTTTTTTTATGGCTCCTAAGACCCTTTTTCAAAATTGAAAATTAATCAATTGTGTTTACATTCTCCGAACAACAACATTTTTTTACACTTTATTCTAATTCACATTCAAGTAGTGAATATCTTTTACCTTCTAGGAATCTAAGGAACTCTACATCAAATATGAGAACTGATCAAACCGACATCGCTGATCATGCTTTCATTTCTGTCAACCTTAATTTGAAGGAACTCCCAATCAATCCCACTAAATAGAGAATGAATAGCAAAATAGCTCTCAGTGAGAAAAACAGGAACAAAGTATTACTTTACAATTATTCTATTAATAATAAGATATCTCACACTTCAAAAATGTACTCTTTGGGATGCTTTTACGGCATTTGCCCAAAGTATCTATATTTCAAGCATGTTCTATGAAGGTACGAGATTTAAATGCAAATTAATACAATTTATTAAATTGATAAATATGAAGCACTATTCGTTTCATCTAAAGACAATAAATATAAATCCATATAATAAAAACTATGGTATGAATTTAATACGATGCTTAGTAGAAGAGCAGGAATACCGCTGTCTAATTATAAAACCAAATATTATTATGATGTTAATAGTTCAGGTAGACTTTTAGCCAACTATCTGCGGATTAAGAAAGCCTTTAATCAAACACGTGCCATGGGGTCATTTGATGGCAAATTATGTAACAGGTCAAATGATAGTGCTATGAAATATTGAGATTTTTATACAGAATTATAGCAAAAGCCAACACATATCCAAGCTAATAATACAGATCAATTTTATGTACCAGTGATGTACTTATAATCTCACTATAAGACAGAAAACGTACAGACCATCCCATTTCTATGTCCAAGATTGTTGCTGCAGTAAACCTGCTCATCTTTGGTAAATCTCCAGAGTGAGCAGGTTTTCCTCAACTATTCTACAAGTTATTTAGTTACCAGTTATTACCATACCTTTTATCGTTATATCAAAAATATCGGAGAACGATCTCAGCAAAAGGCTTATTTCAAGAACCATTAAGAATTGTCAGTCTTAAGCCATAGAAACGACCACCTAAAGTATAGATCTATATCTCCTCCTAATCAAGATTATTACATTAATGCAGAAAGATTAGCTAATAGACTCTCCAATACCTTATATAACATAATAAACAACAAATTTAATTTCATTCATGATCAAGACAGCATAATTATGGAGCCCATTCTCAGACAGCAGAATAGTGCTAAGCTGACTTGCACACCCAGGTCACCAGCCCTCCATGTTCAGAAAACTAAATACTTGTAACCAGCGTATCCCTGCCCCAAGAGGAATGTGAACAAGCAGTCCCAAGTCCACAGTAAAGGAGCGTTCACTCCCCTGGCTAGGGAGAGTACCCTGTGTCTAAATTCAAAAACGTATAGCAACACCATCAAGTCTATACTACTTCTTTATAACAAAAACTTTTAGTTTTCAATCTACGTTCACCAGCAATATTTTTTTATTATTATTTAACTTCTATTTCCATTAGTGCAGATATTTTTTTTTTATTCATAAACTGAATTGTTTATATTTGCTTTATGGCCGAAATTAGTGTACATCGATATAGTATACATCTTATGTCTTTGTCATGCTACTTGTTTTGTCATAATTAAAATTAATAAAGACATCTGACCAAAAAACCATTTTATGAGAAAAGTTCCTGAAAGCCATTCTGCACTCACATCTGAATCTTGACAGGCTACATTCAAAATTAAAATGGCACCTGACGCTCTATGAGCTTTTATATATGTAATTATCTTCTTGGCCATGGTCTCATCATAGGCTCTCTCTGCTTTCGGCTGGTGGGTATAACAGAGTCAAGGCAGTGATGCTGGTGACCCACCTTTACTCCCTCAATAATGAAAAAATAAACTGATACCTCCAAACAGACAGGAAATGATAAAAAAGAGTAATTCATATTGTGGTACGTAATTTTAAATCTGTGTGTATGGCGATAACGCCTGAAGGTGGTGAGGTAGTAGCCATATGGTGTGATTATTTCTAGGCGCGTGTGGTTTCCGAAGAGAGCAAGGATGACCATATAGTAAATGGGGAAAAACAACTTCTTTCACCATGGGAGAGAACAGAGCTTCTCATAGGTAACACATGAATAGTAAGTTCGAGCATCACAGTGCAAAGGTGCAGCGTTCTGTCAAGCTAGGAAATTGAGGACGTCGACAGCAGAGCTTCATCCCTTCAAAGCTCTGTCACAAGAACTGCTGAACATCATGCTTCATTCCTGCAATTGTATATACGGGTAAAGAGAAATCAGTGATGCTGGCAACCCACTTGTCTGCTAAAGACCATCTTTAGTACTTCAATAGTAAAACTAAAAACTGAGGTCTCCAAACAGATAAGGAAGGATAAAAAATGCATGAGGTGTAGAGGCAAACTGCATAATGGTTTTAAAAAAGACATGATTGTCAAAGCAAAATTAATGCATTATACGTTGTTATACACAAAGAGTGATCAAAATGTTTCAGTGATCCATGTGATTGTGAAGATCACACAAACGTATCACAACATAGGCAATGCAATTTTAACTAACTCGGTAAGGGAATAAAATATGGAGGTGGTTAAGTACATGCCATTCAGTGTGATTGTTTTTAGGCAAATTTGGTTTTAGATGAGAGCCAGAAAAGTAACATAGTAAATCGTGAAACTCAATGTCTTTCACCATGGGTCAGTACAGAGCTTCTTACAGCTAACATGTAATTAGCAAATCTGAACATCACAGTGTAAAGGTGCAGCGTTGTCAATGTATGATGTTCACGATTGCAGACGGCAGAGCTACTTAACTTCAGTCATGCTCTGTCACCAATACTGCTGAAGATCATACTTCTCTCCTGCAATTATTTAATTGGGTATTCTACTGTTGTCCTCATTTTTACACTCCATATTGTGGAATAGATATACACCAAACTACAAAAAGGCCCCGTTGTGGTACAGTCTCTGAGATCATGTCAAGGGTGGTCATAATTTGATTGGGAGTTTGTTACTTGTAATGGGAAAGGGGAAATGTTGGGGGTATCTATCCCCCCCCCTCCACCCGTCCTTTCAGCAAACAGTGTGCAATCTGGCAAAAGAATTCAGAGGTGGATTAAAGTGTATTTTAGAATATTTGGGCAGATTCATCAAATGGTTCTAAAGTGGGTGGACATCCGGAATACGACTTTCCTATGAGGGTTCATCTTACCATAGTTTGATTCACAATCCATGACTCATAGAACTCCTCTCGTCTGAAAATAAACAGTTACAGTACTTAAATGTCATTCCAGATAATAGGCAAAAATCTATTTTTCAACTTCTTTATGATCAGCTTTTATGTATTGGTTCAATTCAAATATTTGATATTCTTTTTGCTGTAAAGTTTGTGTGACTAATCTGTAGGTTTTAGTAACTTTTACATCAATCCTCCTTTGATCGTCACCATAGCAGAAAAACCTGTACACAAGCATAACCAAATTGTATTTTAACCTGTTTCTACTGCTAGTGCAGTTTAAACCGTAGAGTACCTCCTGTTTTGATATACATTTACTATGTATGCCAAATCATGTGAAAGGTGGTCCTACTGGTTATCTGCTCTGTTTTGCAGGGGATGAAAAAAAAGAACTTTGTACACTGTCTTACAATAATGATGTTTATATTGTGAAGAAATCGATTATATGTCAAACCACAAAGGTGCATATTATGCTTTCTCCAGTCTTTACTAATCTGCAGTTATGATAACTCTAAATCGTTTTACAGAATATGCAAAAGGGATAAATGTATGACTAATGCTTCGAAATCCTATAATGTCCTTGCCTTTCTGGCACAGGGTGAAGAATATTAGTATATGTGATAAGTGCTAGATAAACAGGTGTATAAATAAACAACGTCAAAATATTTGGTGATTACAAATTGTAATATATTGTTGAATGATGCATACAAGTATACTTTCAGACGTATCTATGAAAAACTCTACTGGACACAGGCAAATACATATCTTACACAGAGTTTTACACTCTCACTACATAGTTATGGGTAGGATGAGTAGCCCAGAAGAAATGCATTTCTGATTATTAATAATCGCTCCCTCGTTTGACAAATACGGTTAGTGGGAGTCCCCAAAACTGTTTTCTCTATTTAGATTCTTATGGGAGGCATTTGTCAAAAGGCAGCCTAGCATCTACAGGGAGTGCAGAATTATTAGGCAAGTTGTATTTTTGAGGATTAATTTTATTATTGAACAACAACCATGTTCTCAATGAACCCAAAAAACTCATTAATATCAAAGCTGAATATTTTTGGAAGTAGTTTTTAGTTTTAGCTATGTTAGGGGGATATCTGTGTGTGCAGGTGACTATTACTGTGCATAATTATTAGGCAACTTAACAAAAAAAAATATATACCCATTTCAATTATTTATTATTACCAGTGAAACCAATATAACATCTCAACATTCACAAATATACATTTCTGACATTCAAAAACAAAACAAAAACAAATCAGTGACCAATATAGCCACCTTTCTTTGCAAGGACACTCAAAAGCCTGCCATCCATGGATTCTGTCAGTGTTTTGATCTGTTCACCATCAACATTGCGTGCAGCAGCAACCACAGCCTCCCAGACACTGTTCAGAGAGGTGTACTGTTTTCCCTCCTTGTAAATCTCACATTTGATGATGGACCACAGGTTCTCAATGGGGTTCAGATCAGGTGAACAAGGAGGCCATGTCATTAGATTTCCTTCTTTTATACCCTTTCTTGCCAGCCACGCTGTGGAGTACTTGGACGCGTGTGATGGAGCATTGTCCTGCATGAAAATCATGTTTTTCTTGAAGGATGCAGACTTCTTCCTGTACCACTGCTTGAAGAAGGTGTCTTCCAGGAACTGGCAGTAGGACTGGGAGTTGAGCTTGACTCCATCCTCAACCCGAAAAGGCCCCACAAGCTCATCTTTGATGATACCAGCCCAAACCAGTACTCCACCTCCACCTTGCTGGCGTCTGAGTCGGACTGGAGCTCTCTGCCCTTTATCAATCCAGCCACGGGCCCATCCATCTGGCCCATCAAGACTCACTCTCATTTCATCAGTCCATAAAACCTTAGAAAAATCAGTCTTGAGATATTTCTTGGCCCAGTCTTGACGTTTCAGCTTGTGTGTCTTGTTCAGTGGTGGTCGTCTTTCAGCCTTTCTTACCTTGGCCATGTCTCTGAGTATTGCACACCTTGTGCTTTTGGGCACTCCAGTGATGTTGCAGCTCTGAAATATGGCCAAACTGGTGGCAAGTGGCATCGTGGCAGCTGCACGCTTGACTTTTCTCAGTTCATGGGCAGTTATTTTGCGCCTTGGTTTTTCCACACGCTTCTTGCGACCCTGTTGACTATTTTGAATGAAACGCTTGATTGTTCGATGATCACGCTTCAGAAGCTCTGCAGTTTTAAGAGTGCTGCATCCCTCTGCAAGATATCTCACTATTTTTGACTTTTCTGAGCCTGTAAAGTCCTTCTTTTGACCCATTTTGCCAAAGGAAAGGAAGTTGCCTAATAATTATGCACACCTGATATAGGGTGTTGATGTCATTAGACCACACCCCTTCTCATTACAGAGATGCACATCACCTAATATGCTTAATTGGTAGTAGGCTTTCGAGCCTATACAGCTTGGAGTAAGACAACATGCATAAAGAGGATGATGTGGTCAAAATACTCATTTGCCTAATAATTCTGCACTCCCTGTACTTGATGGAATGGCACCAAACTTGGCCTGAACACAGAGCCCGGCGTTTTCTGTCCAATTGTGTGGCTTGTAAATCCATCTATTGTTTTTCGTGATTTCCACAGAAGACAGATCTTACAGATATGTCAACAGCCTGGCTGGCAATGCAGTTAAGAGCCTGAATCTAGCAATCTGATCGGATTGGAAAGCTAAAGAAATCTGGATGTTACTTCAGACGAGTCAAATCATGAGAAACAAAGAAATACACACAAAAAACGTGTGTCTGCCATCTGTGTGTTGTGTGGACACAAACCAGACAAAAAAAGGCAAAACCCACGATTCAGGAGTCTGCAAATTTTTGACTACCACTTTTAATTTCGACTGCCTTGCAATAAACGAGATGGCAAATGACTCATGGGTCAGAGAAAAAATGTCCAGCTGCCACATGGAGAGTTGGTAATGTTGGCTCCCAACTTCTGGAACAAACACAGAGAAACAGGATTCGGCATTAGGAATTAAGAGTTAGGGGGCGGAGCCCATTTTGTATCCACTGTCAAAGGAGCAGTCTTTACTAGACTGGAGATAAAATCAGAGGTGCAAAAAGGAAAAAAACCTAACAGAAGAAAGGCCTTCATCATGTATGCACCCAAGAAATGGAACCGTATCTCAATTGATAATTTCCTGCAACTCTCCTGCAATTCAGATACATTTATCCACCTACAGCCAACAGCTTCTCTGTTGCCAGACTTGTTAATGACCGTTGTTCCTCATTCGGCACGCTGTTTCCCAGCTAGGATCTTGCAATGTAAATACCACTATGTACATACATGCTGCCATGTCTTGCACCAGCGACTGTTAGGAAGCACTTAAAGGCATTGCCTTCAAGGCTTGCGGACAGAGAGGGCTGTAGTAAAGAAAGTACCCAAGGCAGCAGCCATTGGCGAATTTCAGAAGTAATTCGTTTCGGGTAACAATAATAAAGACCCCTAAACTGAAGCATTTTATAAGCGTGCTTTCAAAGTTTAATAGTGCGTGTTATTTTGTGATATGAGTAAACAACCACAACGTTCCTTTAGCAAAGTTCTTCAGTAAACACGCACACAAAACAAACACAGCATAATTATATATTGCAATTATAATGAAGTATTATGCCGCTCCATCACTTTATCAGAACATGCTAAACTCTTACTTTCAGCAACTATGGCACAAATAAACATGTTCAAGCCCACAGAACAGATCGAATATGGACGACTTCTCGCTAGACTTGAGTGTCATGGCAGGCAGGGTCAACCGGGTATCCCAACATGGTTTGGATGAGATGATTAACATTGCACACTTATATTACAAATGCATTTTTGAGATGACAAACATAATCGGTGATCGAACCATGACCACGCCTGAAATGAATTCGAAAAACATTCTGAACAGCTGGGAGGAATTTTAATGCTATCAACAGATTAAGGAAACTTGTTTTTTTTTCATACATTATATAAACATTGCTAGAAAAGGGTAAGATTTCACAGCAGTTTCAGTGGTATGCAATTTAGATTTCTAATGGAAGGTACAGTGTTCCATATTGCAAAACGGAATTTCTCCCTTAAATTGATTAGTTCTAGTCCGTGGCATAAGGATTTAGGTTTAATGGGAAACTGGCAAAACTTTCCATAAAATAAACCGCTGAGTTATGTCAGATTACCGGGAGGAAATCATCCACGAAAGATGAAATATTTGTCGACATAATTATGTGAGATTAATACATAAATTAAATAAATATTTCAATAAAATCCACAATTTACCCAGATTCCATTAAGATAGTACTGCAAACTAAAGCCAACTGATGTGCAGGACTCTTTAAATAAAATGTAAAAAGAAGCAAGCTGAAAACTCTTCCTGTGAGAGTTTTTAACAAGATGAACTATTTTCTAGCACTCGTGGCGAAACAGCGCAGCCTATGTGTGGAAAAGAATAACGCACGCTAACGAATTTTAACTGCAACAGCATTAGTCTGAGAAATGTCCGCAAAACGATAACCCCATCTGCTTCAAAAACCTCGAGATGCCATTTATGTCACTTTTGCCACCAGACATGACGTAATATTGCTGTGCAATATAAGGAAATAAAACACAAATCTGGGACACTGGGGATGTTTTTCTAAACGTTAATGGCCCATATTCGATGTTCATATCCGCGGTGGAGTAAGGTATGAAAGGTATGTGTTCCGCTTCAAAGCCAACTTTTCATTAATGCTGTCTCTTTGAAAAAACACTAATTAATTTAGCATTTTAACATTATTCTTCTACCAGCAAACGTTCAAACTCTCATGACGTTTTGCAAACATTTAACTGTCCCAATGCTGTGGAAGTATCTTGATATAACCACACAGCGACCTATTAATGATGTGCAAAAAAACTGCTAACCGTGGAAATAACAAGAAGAAATAGAAAGGCGCCAGGAAAAGAAGGCTGAGGTGAGAAACTTCTAACACGGTGGCTGAAGAGAGAGCGTGGCACTAACACCATAACAATGCCCATCCAACATATATATATGTCAAACACCTGGAACTTCATGCCCAGAAACTATGATGAGGTAAAAGGAATTTTTCGCAGGTCAATTTTGTTTTAGATGCAATCAACTAATATATTGTTATGATGTATACTATGTATGATAAATGTTTCAGCTAGCTGGCCACTTGTCAAGCTATGAATTCGAGACAGAAATATGAAACGTGAACACTGGAAAGTGAAAATTGTAGACAATTAGCACATAATTGCGTATCCTTTTACAGCTTTATAAGCCAACAACAGAATAATAAGGTGGTGCAGATTTAGGCATCCGTGACAAGTAAATCCCTTGGATAGAACAGTCCCATGCAGCTGGCAGCAGCTCAGTCACTTGTATGCAAACTCTGAAACTCTACTACAGACAGCAATACACAGACCCCAGCCTGTGGAATTCCAGCTATGGGTCTCAGTAGCAGTTGAGCAGATACCACTGTGGGCACTGGGGGTGATGGGGAACTACACATGAGTACAGCTCTGATTAAAGGTAAACAGAAAGAACCTTGAAAAGTTTATAAACAGATCATGCATGTTTTATTTCCTATCTACTGAGTGAAAAATGCACAGAGCTAAAGACTCTTAAAAGTGATGTGTAGCAAATGATGAAAATGCCACCGATTGTCAACAATATGTCACAACCCACTTAGATGAGCTGCACCAGCAAAAATCTGTTATGACCTTGGTTAGCAAAGCAAACTGAAGCAATGTACTGTATTTTATTGACGGCATAGGTGCCTACCCACTCAGCACACTACTCTGTCACTCGGATGACTTGAATAAAGACAATGACAACTGAAAGGAGAGATTACACTTAGTTTTTACAAACGATAAGTGGCAATAAGTGCAACACGCTTTTTCATTTCTGAACAAAGTATCACATGTGAAAAAGAGATCATAATGTCCTGCAAAGCAAAAGGAAAGTCAGGTTCAGGGAAAACAGACAGGCAGTTATGTTTTCTGTTTTGTTGGCACTTTTTAACAAGTTTTTTAATTTGTGAAGTGCCTCAACTGTATATTATGGATACATTTAAACAGGGGGAGGGGTACTGACATGCTTCAAGTGCTTTTCACTTTAAAAAACTGCAACATTTGCAGAATGTATTCATGTCTGTGAAAGGCTAAGAAGAAAAGCAAATCTTTCATATGAAGCCCTACAACGGAAGTGCAATTCGATGCGTCTTTATTTACTGCAAGACATGGATGTGGTTAATGGCAAAAGGACCCAAAATCTACACAAGTCAATTACAATATAGATTTTTGCCTTTTTTAAGAGTTAGGACTGAATATGAAACTCAAATTGAGTAGCACATATGCCATTAAAAAGACCAAACTACGTTCAACGTGGTTCGAAATATTAAATATTTATTTTAAATCTAACCTGTCTTGTAATTGCTTAAAAGGTAAGTCTCAGAAAATGCAAAAGCTTCTACAAGCTTGAGTTCAGGAACATTGATTTCTTTTCACATTTCAAAAAATAGTGACCATATTATCAGCAGCTTTTAAGCTGTATCTTGGCAGACAATATAGTATATACTGGAGATATATAAACGTTATTTCAACAGCTTCTCTTTGATACAAAAGTAAAACGTTCACCTAATGGGACTAAACTCTTGCAAAAGACACATTATTATGATTTGCAAACAAAGATTTCCCTGGGATGAACAAAGAAAAATAAAGTATCCTGGCCATTGAACTGTAAAAAGCGAGTAAAGAGTAGGAGAGAATTATATCTGCTTCTTTTTCTGCTTTACAAAAATGTATGTCTTCTTAACATAACATATATTTAGGGAAGTTTAGTCCTCTCTTTATGAACAAGGGCTGACTGCTTCTCCAGGTCCACAAAAATATGTTGTTCCTACATTCTCTTCTCCCATGCGCTTTCCATATAAGGCCCTGCAAATTCACTCAAGCTGCTTAAACATCTCAGATGGACAAAAAAACTAGCCTCTTCAATGTAACACGCAGTCATCAATCAAAAGGGTAAAGCCCCACTGATCAAACCAATGGATTTTACTTTTCAGCAATTTTAACAGCGGATGGTTTCCTATGAATCGCATGCCCTGGTCTGAACTGAAACCGTGTGATAGAAAGAACAAAGAATCCATCAGCGCTGTCTAAGTGCGAAACTACGGCCCATTTCATAACACAAATAAAATTTAGCACCCAACTTTGTCAGTTAGATAGGCAGGGCATCTTTTCAGCCAACGTACAGGGGGAAAAATCATGTTCTTATTCTCCTGGGTAAATTCATGAAGGACTGTGTACTTCATAGGTACGATTTAGTTATGTGTCTAAATAAAACAGTTTATCCTAAGGCCTGCTCTATTTTGACGTGTTTGTTAAAGTCAGCGGTGCCCTTTACTTACAAGCTGTGCCACCAACCATTCCAGGCACAAATCACCAGGTGTCCCTCTAAACAATGACACAGTATGCTGTTGACTTGGTAAACAGACACCGATCTCTGCCAGGATGACTTAATGTCATTCTTTGTCTGTACTGTTAATATATCACATTGTTTTTAAACGGCAATTTTGTGTATTTAAATTCACAGCAGAATAGACATGATAGCCAAGCGCATATGGAGAGAATTTAAATAAAGCTTTGGTTTCACTCAAGCATATGTAGGGACATTAAAACAAAGCTGTGGTTGAGTTCTTGAAGCAGATGATCGGCATATGGCTTGACTTAATAAAGTCAGTAGCAAATTCTAGGTTCTCTTCTAACAAATGTGTAGCTCTTACAAAGAAAAATGCGACGTAGCAAAAACTTCATTTCCGATTCTTATGTCGGGACATAAGCAGCCTCGCTCACAGGCAGGAACCAAGTCTTATGTACAGAGCTCAATACATCCGCTAGAGCTGCAGATCAAGTGAAGTACATAAAATTAGCACGAGACATCGACAGAAATAAAGTAGTTTTGTTCTTGGATGACATTTCCAACAGCTGTTTCGTAATCATGTGGGGGTTGAATTATTCTGAGCAATTGTTTTTTTTTCTTAGATTACTACTTTAAATATTATCCTGGTCCAATAAACCCCAAGGTGGAGTTGGGAAACTAGCAGGCAGGATCCTAAACTGTCTGGGGCCTGGAGGTGGTCTGACCTTTGAACTCAGCGCTGGGGGTTCCGGGCTTTGTTTACAGCCTTAACAGCGGATTGCACCTTGGCGACTGTAGTTCAAGCGGAAAAATACTTGGTCTCCAGAACTGCACTCTGTTGCCAACCAGACTCTTAATCCCTCAACCAACTGTGTCCTCTGGAGTCGCTGAAGATAATGCCAATTTGTGGCACTGTCTGCATTTTTAAATGATTAAAATTAAGCCGTAAACACACGGCAGTGGAATTAGCCCGTTTAGAGGCTGGTTGCTTCCCTCCCACATCCCAGTTTGCGCTAGTGCGGTTGATCCCTGCAACTCTACGCGGGTGCAATTTTAATGACTTTGCCGGGTGGTGTTTTGATGTTCTTCTGGAAGGCAAGAAAAAAAACACAGTGCTCTGTGTTTGTGGGGAAGGCAGATACGGAGGCTGTGTAGCTGCGATTGGGGACACGGTGACATCGCTTCTGTTTTCCACAGATAGAATCGGTGTCATTTTCCTCTCAGACGATAAGACACCTCGCTGACGGAGCCGATTAGGGGAGAAATTATTATAAAACGCACTTTTATCCAACGGGGATCGAGTGATAGCAGTTCGCCCTTAGGAAACAGGGAAGCGGAACTGATTGGCCACTCTCCCGGTCCAAACCAACATCGAAAAGAAATACATTTGAAAGTTGTATAAATAGAGTTGTTTATAACATGGACCTGCAAAAACAATGACTATTAAATCGATGCTTTCTGTCCAAAAGGCACATGGATTATTAAAATAAACCTTGAGAGTGAAGTTGTGCTTTCAAATGCACAACAGCACACCTCCCACTCGGACTCTCTTGTTGCTTATCTTCAGAAACTGACACCCACATCTGCAAAACCGGCTGGAAGGCAAACCGATGAACACAAGTGCTGGTGCTCCTCTTATGCTACAAGATGCACTAAGACTCCAGGGAACATCATAAAACAAATATTGATTTTTCCCCCCCTCAAAACTTAAGGTGCTTGAGGATCTTAAGACTGGCGGTATGTGTTCACTGAAAGTACCTTTAACCTAGCCTCTCAGGCGATGTTTCAATATATGTGTGCTAATCAAAGCATAGCAATGCTTGTTGAAAAATAATGATATTGAGAAGCTTGCGCACACTTTAGAGAGGAAAACTCTCCGGACCGTGGACCACAGGTTAAAGGCACACTGACTCTGCAGCTACTTAAGGACGACACCTTTTATCTCTTCCTCAAGTATTCATCCTCAAAACTCACAAACATGAAGATTTAAATGATTAACATTGCATCTGCGTGTTTTATGCTGTTAGCAATAAAATTGAATCACTGTTTATTAGAACATTCTGCCCTCTAGTGGCAGAATTTTCTAATAGCCTTATAGCCCTTCCTAGCTGGGCTATACCTGCAATTAAATACTGCTACCTTGTTAAAGTCCCTCACCTTCGCCGCGGGCCTTTACCGCTGGACCATCAACACGAAATACCAGGCCTAGTATCCAGTTTTCTCAAACATGAGCTGACTGATCTTTCTTCTACAAGCGAGCTGCACAAACAACTAGTTAATGTCACAAAAACATTTCCAGCCTACCCCATGTGGCCAACCTTTAAGTTTGGAACCAAGCCCAACATTTACTGCCCTTCTTTAAGGAGCTTCTGTGTGCCAGGGGCAACTTCTCCTGAAAGACACTCTGCTTGGGATCTCATATGAAACAGCGCACACCCTTAAAATTCTTACCAAGCCATGTCAGAAGCAAATGTTGTTCTCCCTCTGAAGATATCCGTTCTCTCAGGCTCTGATTCTTGTGATATGGCCAATCAACTTAGGAAAGTGCACCCCCTTTCTGTCTTAACCATGGACTAATGCTCTTGCATGAAACTTTCTCTGTTCACAGTAATACAGTTTTATTCAGATCATCCCACCTTGTGCCCTTGAGGTGTCAGTGCCCTGATGCCACTTCAGCAGCATATGCATGCTCTACAAGGGTACTAGATTACAGAAACAAATAGTTGTCAAATGTTAATCTAGAACTCTGACACAATTAAACTAAATGCATACAGATACCTTTAAGGCGACTTGACTAGGAGAAGGATATACTGGAAGGTGATCAGTGATGAATTAAATCATTTGTAGCAGTTGTAAAACTGGAACATACCTCTAAAAAGCACACTTGACAGGCTGATTACACCTCAAAAGTGGCACAATGTGTAATGCATGATAGTATTCAAAGCCCTGATGCGCTGTTTCCTTTGTCACTATGAAGGCCCACTGTTTAGGTGTACTATGATTTCACCTTCCTGATGAATCCAAAATGATCACAGTAACCAAACAAGCATTTGCAATGCAACGGGTCTCGCATTTGCTCAAGTTAGAGCTACTAGCCTTGTAAACTCCTAACCGGACTTTAGAAAAGAACTGGACCATAGACTGAATGTACCAATTATGGTAACCCCATGGGTCCCTGGACGTAATGGCTGTGCAGAGGACGTAAACATTTCATCCTGCACCCACCTCCCTCCCCTGGGCAAGGATGGCAGGTGAATCGCTTCCCCTGCCACTCCTGGGTCCATCCAAAACCCCCCCAGTGACGTCTGATGACATCAGCATGTGATCGCGTGCTGACCTCATCTGAGGTTGGCCCCATCCGACCCCAGGAGAAACTTGATTTGTTTCTCCTCGGATGGGGGAAGGGGGCAGGTCAGACAGGCATCGGAGGAAAGGAAAGCCTTCTCTATTTTATTTTTTTAAATAAATAAACAAGGGAAGCAGCCCTTTGGGCAAGGGTCGCTCCCCTAGGGGGACAATTTATTTGAAGTCCATTTCTGCCCCCCATGGGGGCAGATGGGCCTATTTTAATTAGGTGGTCTGCCCCCTAGGGGGGCAGAAAACACTAGACACCAGGGATAATTTATTTTTCTTATACAGGGTTGAGCAGCTCCTTAGGCAAGGGTTGCTCCCCTCGGGGCCAAATTTATTTTTGGCCATTTCTGCCGCTCTTGGGGGCAGATTGGCCTATTTTTATTAGGCAATCTGCCCCCAAGGGGGGCAGAAACCACTAGACTCCACGGATTTTTTTATTTTATTTATAATTTCATAAGGGGGGTGAGCCCATAGGCAGGGGACGCACCCCAGGGGGTGGGGGGAGTCATAGACTAGTAGGCCATTTCTGCCCCCCTAGGGAGCAGATCGGCCTACTTTTATTTGAAACCACTAGATACCAGGGATTTTTTATTTTTGTAAATTTCACATAAGGGGAGCGACCTCTTAGGCAAGGGTTGCTGCCCGGGAGGGGGGGGGGGGGGGGGGGGGTGTCATAATATATTAGGCCATTCCTGCCCCCCTTGGGGAAGATCAACCTATTTCTATTAGGCCCATCTGCAGAAACCATTTAGGCACCAGGAATTGTTTTGGGGGTGTATGTTTTGTTTGGGGGGGCGGCCCCTTGGGCAAGGGTCCCTCCCCATGGGGGCACATTTCTGTTGGCCATTTCTGGGTTGGGGTGTGGGGGCAGAAAGCCCCCTAGACACTAGGGAATAATTGTTTTTAAAAAAAAGAGGGTGGGGGTATGGCCACCCATACCCCCACCCCAAATAAATGGGGACAAAGTTCTTCTGCCCACCAGTGAGACGATGGGGCACTCCTTGGGGGGGGGAGGTAGACATTTGGCAGAAAGCCTATTTGATGCCAGTGAATTAAAAAAAAAAAAGGGTGGGAGCTGCCAACCAAAAATCAGATGCCCCCTTGCAAAAACAGGTAGTTTTGTAATAGATGATTTTGATGTATCCATGTTGTGTTTTGGGGCATTTCCTGTTGGGGGCACTAGGCCTACCCACACAAGTGAGGTACCATTTTTATCAAGAGACTTGGAGGAATGCCGGGTGGAAGGAAGTTTGTGCTTCCAGAACTTTCCACCACCGAAATGTGAGGAAAACATGTTTGTTTTTTGCCAAATTTTGAGGTTTGAAAAGGATTCTGGTGAGCAGAACATGGTGAGAGCCCCACAAGTCACCCCATCCTGGATTCCCCTAGGTAGCTAGTTTTTAAAAAAATGCACAGGTTTGATAGGTTTCCCTAGGTGCCGGCTGAGCTAGAGGCCAAAACCCACAGATAGGCACCTTCCAAAAAACACGTCAGACTTCAATGTAAAAATATGGTGTGTCCATGTTGCGTTTCCTTTCGCGGGCACAAGGTCTACCCACACAACTGAGGTATCATTTTTATCTGGAGACTTGGGGGACACAGAATAGAAGAACAAGTGTTATTGTTCCAAGTCTTTCTCTACATTTTTTCATTCCAAATGTAAGACAGTGTGTAAGAAAGAAGTCTATTTGAGAATTGCCCTGTAGTTCACATGCTAGTATGGGGACCCCGGAATTCAGAGATGAGCAAATAACCACTGCTTCTCAACACCTTATCTTGTGCCCACTTTGGAAATACAAAGGTGTACTTGATACCTATTTTTCACTCTTTATATTTCACCAAATGAATTGCTGTATACCAGTATACAATGAAAATCCAGTGAGAGGTGCAGCTCCTTTATTGGCTCTGGGTACCCAAGGTTCTTGATGAACCTACAAGCCCTGTATATCCCCGGAACCAGAAGAGTCCAGCGGACGTAATGGTAGATGGCTTTCAACAATCTGCCATAGATGGATAAAGCTGTAGAAGAAAACGTGTACAGCAATGGGTCTTTTTTTTACCTCAATATCAATATTGTTTTTATTTTAGTTGTTACTTCCTGTAGGAAAACCTTGAAGGATCTACACAAACAACCCCTTGCTGAATTCAGAATTATGTCTACTTTTCAGAAATGTTTAGTTTTCCGTGATCCAGCCTTGGTTTCACACCCATTTCTGTAAGTAACTGGGAGGAGGCTAAAGGCACGAAAAAAGTAAAAATAGGGTATGTCCCTGTAAAATGCCAAAATTGTGTTGTAAAATGCCAAAATTATGTTGATAAATGTGGTTTTCTGATTCAAGAGTGCCTGTTCCTGATAGCTGGGAAGATGGTGATGTTAGAACCAAAAACCTTTAATTGAGTCATTTTCAGGGGAAAACACACATGCTTTCTTCTGAAGTACTTTTTCCCATTTTTGTGAAATAAACTAAATTTTATCTGTATTTTGGCTAATTTCCTGGTCTCCTCCAGGGGAACCCACAAACTCTGGGTACCTTTAGAATCCCTAGGATACTGGAAAAAGAGATGCAAATTGGTGTGGATTGCTTAAGTGGACAAAAAGTTATGAGGGCCTAGGTGAAAACTACCTCAAATAGCCCAAAAAAATCTCGGCACATGAAGGGGAAAAGGCCTGGCAACAAAGTGGTTAAAGAAGGGAAAAGCTCTAACAGTAATATTATGATTTTATTTTACTGTACAAATTTAATCTCTTGAATCTAGGTTACGGCTAAACGTATTTTAGTAAAACAAATGCACATGAACAATGCTGTGGCATAAGTCATGTGTGCAAAGTAGAATAAGTTATTTTTTGCCATTATTGGGGGATGGGAGGGGCATGGTAACCCACTCAAGGCTTCAATCCTTGTCAGGCAGGGCCCATCACCACACTCAACAATGGCAATAAAATATTATATATATATATATATATATATATATATATATATATACAGACAGACACATACACACATACACATGCCATACCTGCACTCAAAAAAAAAAAAAAATGGAATTAACTTTTTAAACCCGCTTTACGAATTTCTGTGCAGCCTACTTCTTGCCTCTTCACTGGATGATGCCTTGTATTTGGGAGGGGATATATATATATATATATATATATATATATATATATATATATATATATATTACATATACATATAGTATTAGATAGATATATAAATATATATGTATATTATACATAGTATTTGGGAGGGGAGGTATATAATTCATCAGAAAAAAAAGACTACAGTTAGGTTCAGATTTTACACACACAAAACCATAGAAGTTCGACTTTTATAGTTAGAGTTATTTCAAGTAACTATAACTCTTGAACTAAGGTAACTATAACTCGCACCCTCGCCATGCACAGTTTTCTTATCAATAATTTTAGTGCAAGTGTTACAGTGATATTATCAATTATGTCAGAGAAGATGTCAGGAGTGATGTAATATCTTTGGGATTTAGCAGTGCATTGTCAGGGCGCAAGTTATAGTTACCTTGGGGCATGAGTTATACTTATTTGAAAAAACTAACTATAACAGCTGAATTTCTATGGTTTTCTGCATGTAAAATTTGAGCCTAACTATAGCGTCCTTGTAACCTTCGTTTTTTTTTGTGAATTTCCAAGGTTTAAAAAAAAATTATATTTCTTAACTATAAAGTCGCTGTAACTGTTGTTTTTTTTTCAGTGAATTTATAGGGGTTCTTTAACGTTAAGTAAGACGCCCATTGCAATGCACGGTGGGTGGATTAGACGCAGGGCCTGGCCTGGTATTGTGCAGATCCCCACAACCCCCAAGATTGCAGCTCCTGCTTCATTCCTCCTTGCCTTCCATTGTCCAGGTCCATGCTCCCGATCACTCATTATAGCTGTGTGGCCGTTGTTCTGCCACTGCCCTCCCCACCTACCCTGAACAGTTAGCTTGCTGCCCCATCTACCTCCTCCCTGCCCTCTGTTGTGAAAATACATGCACTAACCTCCTCCCTCCTGCCCTGCATGATCCAATGTGCTGCCACTGTCCTTCATTTAGCTTGATATCCATGCCCATTCCTCCTGCCCTCCATTGTCCAACTGTATGCCCCATCATTGCCCTCCTGCTTAGCCTCTGTGCTTAGGTTGCTGCCCCTACCATCCTTACCCCTGCCCTCTGATGTCTGTGTGCATGCTGCAGCTCCCTTCTTTTTGCTCACCATGTTCCATGGACCTACCTCTGCCCCTCTTCTACACTGAGTGTTCTGTTGAGCTGTCACTGTCCCTTCCACCTGCCTGGCTAGGTCAGATGACTGCCGCCTGTTCCTGCAACCTCCACCCTGCCTGTCTTAGTTCCATGACCCTATCACCTCACTCCTGTCCTTCATGGTCCATTTGGGTGCCACTCCCTTCTGCCCTCCATGCTGTTGTGCTGCAACTGCTCCTCTTCTGTCCTCCATGGTTCTTTGTGCATGCCATTGGCCCCTCCCTCCTGCCCACCATGGTCGTTGTGCTGTCACTAACCCTCCCTCTTGCCATGCATGATCTTCTGTGCTACCACAGCCCCTTTCACCTGCCCTGTGGGGTCAGCTTGCTGCCCTAGACCCCCTCCCATCTTTCATCCGTTTGTGTGTATGCCATTATAGTCTCACTGTTGCTGTCCATGGTGTGTTGTGCTTCCAGTGCCCATCCCGCTTGCCATTCATGGTCCGCTTGCTACTCCTGCCATGCCCCCTTGCCTACTGCCCTCTGCCTTTCACATGGAGGCCCATATCCCTCTCTCTTCTGCCGGTCTCTCCTGCCCTTCATGGTCCATTATGATACAACTGTCTCTCCTGTTTGTCTGGTATAGTCAGCATGCTGCCCTTACCTCTTTCCCCTCTGCACTCTGTTGTCCATGTGCATGGCCTGGCCCCCTCTCTATTGCTTTCTATGGTCCACTGTGCTGCAATGCTGTCCTGCTTGCCATGTGTGGTGTATTGTGCTGCTGTAACTCCACACGCCTGCCGTATAAGGTCAGTTTGGTGCCTCAGCGCATTTCCCTCCTGCCTTCTGTTATGCGAGTCCATGTCCCCACCCCATTCCTCCTGCCCTGCGTGATCCAATGTACCATACTTGCCAACATTTTCAAGATGGTAAGTGGGAAATTTTGGAGGAAAAAAAGAAAACTTGGGGAACTGATTTTCCCCATGGTTTTAAATTAATAAAGAGGACATTTTAGGCAGGAGATAGATAAAATAAAGCCCTTTTGGGCTTAGAAACATTGTGAGTCTCCTGCTTGAATTGGGTCTGTTGGCATGTATGGTTGTACTGCCACTGCCTCCAACTTCTGTCCTCAATGGTCTATTATGTTGCCAGAGCCTCTCTTGCCTGACCTGCATTGTTGATTTGTTGTCCCGTCCCGCTTTCCGCTGTTCTCCATGGTCCATTGTGTTGCCACTGCCTCTTCCCATTGGCCAACGTGGTCAACTTGCTGCCTCTGCATCCTCCTCCCTGCCCTCAATTATCCGAGTCTATGCCCTTGATCTATGCTTCCCCACAGTATTCTAATGAACAACTAGATTGCCAACATTCTAAACTTGTTGCAAGTGTGGCATGCCTGACGTCATCTTGATGTAATCAAAACGGTAATACCTATAGCATTTGCTTTAGGAATTATAAAAATGAGATGGTGTTATTCCCATAGAAATGATGGTTAGTGCTCTAAAAAACTAAAATGAAGACATGTTTTCAGAGTTCTCAAATAGCAACAAAACACTTTTAAATTATTTGCTATCTTTAGATGTTTTATCCAGTTGATCACTTGATTATACGTTACACTTAGGGGAAAGGTTTTTGCGTTATAGCCAGAGCTGCAGACTTTGCGACTGGGGAACCAGGTTCAAGTATTGGCAGCAGCTCAACATCATGTGATTCTGGGCAAATCACTTAAGCTCCTCATTCTTAAAACCAAAATGAATGTGTCTTTGTGTAATTTAATTGATGCTCATGTAAAGCACACCAGTACCTTCTGGTCCAGTCTGCTTTACATAAAACTGCAAAAAACAAAATAAATTGTTTTGCACACTTTTTTTCATTGTGCTTTCCATGTACTACAGTTTGGTGATATTTGTGCTACATTTGGGCTCTTTTTTCTCGGGTGACCATATTGGAAGACATATTTGTTATGAAGCTCCCTAATTTCCTCATTTACTGCAGTATTCTCAGCAGAAAATGTTTCCAGTTTTCCACTTTAATTCCATCAAGATGGCGTTCAGATGTGCCACACAATTCTGGCATAAATCCAGAATGTTAGCACTGTAGTTGCTAATTAGAATACTTTAGTAAAGCTGCTGATCACCGGGGAGTTAACTCTTTTGATGGTGCTGAAAGTGCAAATTTCAGTCTGCATGTCCGAATGCTTTTAAAGAAATAGAAGAGGGAGATATTTGAGAAGTCACTTAAAACATGTCATAGGTTTACTTTCGACTGCACTAATCATCATTTCAATGACAAAATGAACCCCATCATGTTGTTCCTCCCTAAATTAAATGTTCTAAGTTTTATCAGTTCGATTCATTCAAGATCGCTTCAGGTGTGCCACACTTTTATCATAAATGAGACTGGTGGCGCTCTAGTTGTTCTTTAGAACACTCTGGAAGGCTGCAGTAGAACACAAGATTTTGCAATGCAATGGGTCTCGCATTTGATCGAGTTAGAGCTACTAGCATTGTTAAATCCTAACCAGACTTTTATTGACATGTAAACTGAAAATTAAAAGTAAAACAGTTTCATATAAGCGAGCCGATTCACAGCGCCACGACTGCCATGAGCATCAGCGTGAAGAGAGACACAAAAGTAAAAAGAAGTTCACTCACAATCTAACTTATTGGAAAAAGTGCAATTATCCATGTAACAGGGGCGATGGCCAAGGTGGTAACAAAACCTCCCTAAGGAGTGACAAACGTAAACCATTTACCAATGTCATCAAAGGATTTTTGAAGGGCAAGCCCACGAGTGAGTGGTACTGATGGGCGTGAGGTGGGCATTGTTAAAAGCCCAGACACATACCAAAACGTCGGATAAGCAGCACTTGCGCGCTGCTATGCTCGACCTGAAAAGGTAAAAAGACTGGGCTTTTGCATGCTCTTTCAGCCTTAGCACCATCAATGAACGCCTCGAAGAAGAGGACTCTGCCACAGGTAGCAAGGGTTCCGCCAGGGGTAGAGTAGTCCTTAATGCTGTACCTGCAAACAAAGTTTGTCTCAATAAACATCTGGTAGGCCTCAAGTTTTGCTGTGCTGCATTTTCCTTTCTTTTGCTGCAAGGAACAAAACATGAAACAAAGCTCAGAACCCTGCACCCCAATGCAACAGCGACCGAAGCAGGCTCAAATGACCTTTCTACTTCACCTTTCAATACCAAGCAAGAGCTTTTTTTTTTTTTTTATAGTTTTATATAGCGCATGGCACTACATAACCACCAGGGCATGAAGCCACTTTACTTAAGCGCCAAATAAAGTGATCTGCCCAGAATCACAGGATGTTAAGCTGATGCTGGAATTCGAACAGGATGCCCAAGTTCCAAAGTCATCAGCTCGTCGTTAGGCCACATTTCCTACCTAGCTTGGGTAAGAACAAAGTCTGATAGGCTAAAACACAGGGGGTTGGGCAGTATCTCAGTAAAGGAACAACAAGAATATGCAGTTCAAATAGGGGTGAACTTACAATGGACAGCAGCACAGATGGTGAAGGTAAGCCGGTTAGTATCTTAGCTGTGCCCTCCTTGGCGCAGCGGTTGGAAAACTGCAAGGGAAAGGTCATCTGTTGGTTTGAAGTCCACTTGACAGGGCGGAGTGGCTCTAATTTGGTATAAAATTAACAGACGGCCTTAGAGGGAATTCTCCATTCCATTAGCCCTTCGATAACAATGACAAACCTAGATTAAGCAAAGAGCTTGTTATGACTTACGTTATGGATTATGCACAGGTAAATAACACAGGCTGAAGCCTTTAATTACATTGAACAACATGGTTGTCTCTAGTGGGCAAATACTTTGTCACTCGAGCCTCCCTTCTCCCACTGTAGCAATTAGTTCCTTTAACACCCTGGCTGTTCGGAGGCTGAGTGGCAGGAATGGAAGAAATTAAGGCAAAAAAAGGCAACATCCATTCTCCAATCAATGCAAGCAACATGATGTAAATGGAGATGCCTCTAAAAGTATTTTTTTGAGTCCACAGTCTAACATAACGCCTTCGAAAGAGTATGATGTCAAATCTGACTACAAGTAAAACAAACGTTAGTCCTGAAAATGAAGGCTGTTTTCTGTGAATCGCCACAGTACTCACGATGAAGGAGATCTTCTGCACAACTGGACATACCAACTTATGTTGTGGGGGGTCCGTGTCCCCTGCTATAATAAACAAGCAATGCATTTCGAAGAGTAGCAAATTAGCTGTGTGCTGAAGAGTATTGATTTTGAATTACATTCGGTTAAAAAAATGCCATACACAGCTTACACAGAATCCACAGCTTTCTGTCACTGGGCAGAGAAGTATTTTAGCCCACTATTACCTTCCACGTGGAAACCAGGAACCGTCTCAAACAACACTGTGTTAAGGATAACTTTCCTAATTAAATAATAAAAGTCAATACATGTCTATTAATGCCTCATTTTTCAGAATGCAAGAAGGGAAAGAACAATAGAAAGACATTCTATTGCAGTGTAGCACAGGTTTGTAATTCGTTCTCATCACAGGCCTAACAACACACCATCCCTGCCTTGTTTCCTGAAGATGCTAAAGAAGTTCCTCTTTAAAAATAAATCATCCAGAAGCAGCCATAATGACTGCTTGCCCAACATGGATGCCAATTTAAAGATTCCTCACATTTGTAAGCAAGATTCATTGGCCCTTGCTTTGTTGCCATTCTGTTCTACTACAAGCCCATCAGTTGGCATTTTGCCACTTATTGTGTGTCTTTGAGGCATTGTTAGAACACCCTCAAACATAATATTGGGCCCTGACACTGTATGTGCCATTTTAGTTTTTGTATATCCGTGTGAAATTGTCTTAAATGCAGCATTGAGGCAATTAAATTCAGGATTTTATGATGCACTGAACCATTATTCTTATAAAGCCTTTGTTGTTGATGGCTGTTGATTGTTCCACGACAGCTAAAGCATTTCTTGCAAGCTTGTTGTGCAACACCAAACGTTTTCTGGTGGTTATGCAATGCCACAACACATGTACATTAAAACAAAATTGCCCTTTGCATAGAGTTATATTTGATAGAATGAAGTTCTCCAGGCCGATGGCAAAAACATTTGGAGCTTGTCGGTCATGTCATGTAAGCATGTCACCAGTCTTTTTGGAAGCTATAAATAAAGCTGCACTCTTGCAGCCACTTATGCCAACTGTTACCACCACACTGTGAATTTTAAGTGATTGTGATTTATTGTGATCTGTACTCCGTGCTGTGCGCCTTAGTATCAATTCTAAGTAAATGCCCCACTTGCGGAAGCCTAGCATTCCTGCCAAAAAAGACAAAAACATGTTCAATGCACAAACGCACACACAATATGCATTTTTGCAGAGCGACGGGATCTATAGCTTTTTGAGACCAGAAATAGATTTGGGGCCAACACAGCTGAAAATGAAAACCTAAGTGTTCCATCTTTTTACAAATATCAGCTAACTTCGAGATCGTGCTGCGAAAAAAGAGAAAAAGTAGTCCACAAAACGGACGGAAAACAGCGAGCCTCGTATGTTTTCAGTACTTGGTGGCTGCACTCGAGGAGGGCTAACCACTGGAAAAGGCATAACGTATGCGTGCCTTCCACTAATGAAAGCAAGCATATTTTAAAAGGCAAGCCCACAAACCAATAAAAGACACTGACGTGACATAGGCGGGGCTCCGAGCCCTTTTCTAACTACTACAGTGTCTCGTAAGCGATACGCAGGCTCGACCCGAACAAGGGAATCAACTGACAGGCTGCTCCTGTCGGAAGTACATGTTTTACCGAGAATGTCAGACTTCAATCTCATTTGGCTAAGAAAGATACTGTGAATTTACAGAAAATATGCTCTCATTTAAGCTTCTGGAGCACCTTCCATAACCTCTATGGGAAAATCATGAGAAAACAGTCTTCTCTCAGACATGTCTCATGAAATCCCAGCAAAAGGCTTTTTCACAGGGTAAAATCACCTTAGAACACACCACAATTCCTATAATGAGTATGGTACCATCAACAAATGATTTATATTTTAACTAACATCTGTTATCATCCTTTATATGTTCTCCATTTTGTGACCCTCAAAACCTGCC
This sequence comes from Pleurodeles waltl, assembly GCF_031143425.1. Classification (NCBI taxonomy): domain Eukaryota; kingdom Metazoa; phylum Chordata; class Amphibia; order Caudata; family Salamandridae; genus Pleurodeles; species Pleurodeles waltl. Next base: position 762,305,186 of record NC_090445.1, read on the forward strand.
AATCACTACAATGCATTTCAGTAAGGTGCTATCATGTATATTGGTCCCAAGGTGACTGTCAGCACTTCCTGGTTGAAGTTCTAACAGCCAATCGGATCTCACCATAAGATCTGTGCTTAGGTTCTACCCAGATATCTAAAAAAATGTTTCCTTTAATAACTCGAAACTACTGCACAAGTTTACACCAAACAACAAAAGTGTGATCTGCGCATCCTGATCTAGCTTCCTGCCAAATGTGGTGTAATTCCGTTCAGCGATTCGGGCTGTAGTCCTGTCTAAAGACCTTATGGGAAAATGTGGTTCAAGACCCTCTTTTTCCTCAGCCCCCGCTTGACAGACTACTCCAAAATTCTCAAGACACAAGCTGAACTGTCGTATTAATTTTGAAAATGATGTGAAGATTCATCAGATGGTGCCAATGCAATTGGCAAAGCAAAAAGTGCTTTACCTACGGAAACTAGGTCCTAATTGTACCTATCTACTGGCGACCACCAGTAGGTTAATATATATATTGTAGAAGTGTTTGTTCTGAACACCAAAATACGCTCTAGGGTAGTGGAGTGTATTTAACCGCATTAAACCTACAGTTTTCTATCTAAAACGCCACATTCATACGGTCATCAAATTTGGGAAGTGCATCTTACTCAGGTGGGGGGGGGGGGGAGGGGCGGAAGTGTGTGTGTGTGTTTGTGTACACACACACATATATATATATATATATATATATATATATATATATACAGACTTCACAGAGAACCGTTAATGACGTCATGAGAGCCCCCAAACACCTCTGCAGAGCTTTCACACTCTTGGGGGCTACAGGCATTATACAGCATGGTGGACAAAGTTATGCTGCAAGGTTGTCACACATTTTCTAGCAGTGTTGATTTATCCGTTTTAGCCTGAAATAATATTTGTTGTGGAATATGCACATTAGGCCACTCATGTGGCATATTCTGTGGCAAATGCTGTCCATTTGTAATTATGTAGTTCACACTGCTGCCAGAGTTTTATAAATATATTGGTCTTTACTTTTTTCCATTGTTTTATAAACAATTTATTTAAGAAAGGCAAACACAACCTAAACATTCTAATTCCAATCCGTCCGTTTGCAGTGCTTTGAAGAAAACAGCTTTATCAAGCAAATTACCCCAAAATAAACATGTAATATACAACCTACCTAGTGCTTAATGTGTAATCTGGTCGTATATTGCCACCTTAGGGGTTCTGGTGACATTTACAAACTACAAAGGAGAATGTCGCCAGAACCCTTTGATGGCAGGATTGTGCCACATCCCATGGTTATCATTCATGTATCTCCCACTCTTCCTCTATAATAAATGCACACAGAGTTTTCAATGGGTTTTAAAAAGTTACACTACATGCAGACTACAGCACTAAATGATGGTCTCAAAAATGTTAAAATACATTACTGGAGTTACATAAAAAAATCATACTAAATTAAGTCATGCAAAAATCTCAACTCAGCCTATGAAATACGCTGTGCCCTATCATGGTGTATTGGTGGCTAATAGAAGGGAGCTAAAATATTTATGTTAGCACCTTAAATGACATATTACATTACTTTGAGATCATATTTGGTAACGATAACCCTTTGCTCCATTTGAAAACTTTATTTTTGAATAAATTGTGCCTCAAAAGTGACTACCCATTAATAAGACGATTTAGGCTGCACTGTACGCATTTGCATTCCTTCCACTACCATGAGAGGTGTGCATGAGCATGTGATGTTGTAGCTTATATATGGCTTATTTTACAGTTCCATCACTTTGTTTGGCCTTTGTGAATGTGTTGTGGTAGAGCAGCTGTAGAATGTACATTTGTTGATCTAAATGCACATTTGCTTAAAATATGTGTATTTCTTGGCCTGGATCTGTACTTCCTGAAGTAAATCTATCATGTGGCTCATTTCCTCTGTAATGAACAGTTAAAGTGTGGTCCAATTTTGTAATTACGGTGCGTGCGAATAAATTATGATAACACATGAACGTGAAATTGTGCACACCGAATGTTACTTTGGTCGTTCTGCGCAGACCCGATTTATAGATCAGTCGTTAACTTGCTTAAACTCATTTTTCTTGAAAATGAATGGGTCATTTTCATCATTTTAAGTGAATATATGGTCGGAGAGAGTTTATGTCCACGCTAAATTGGGGTAAACGTAAGTGAACATTTTCGGGTTATTTCACTTTGTGTGTGTTTTATTGGTAATCAAACATTACCAACGTTTTCAGACCACTACCTCAAAATCACATTTACGCAATGTCAACCTTCACATCTACAAGCATTTGTGAAATCAATATTTCGTGACTGTTAGTCAAAACGTACTAAAGCCGGAGGGTAAACCTAATGTTTAAATTGCCTGGTTCTTAGGCACTGGTGTAACACACCTACATATAGGCACATACACACCCAGGCATACACGCAGAGACGCACACAGCTCCTCACACTTCGTGCTTTCATTTTCAGAATTAATCTTACTTTAATCAACACTTGAGTTGGCCAACGCTTAAATGCAATAAGATAAATCCACGCAAGGAGCAACAAGAGGTATAAATGTCATGTTTTATTGTCAATGCAAATGTGCCATCAACAGTCCGACAAAATGGGCGCGAATACGTCTAAGACGTCAAAAGAAAGGGTCCATTATAATGGGGTTTATGTATTACCAGAAACATATGATGAAGGACGTGTAAAGATTAAACATGGTGACGTCGTGTGCTCGGAGCTTTTTTTTTCTGGCTGACTGCTGCAAATACACTCTCCGGAGGCGCGAGGGCCCTTCTCTACAGAAGAGAAATACATAACGTCATTGGGTGTGTGCAGTGTTTTAGTATCAATCACAAACAACGGTGTGTGGCGGCAGACAAGAATGTGACAGCAGCAGCCGACCAACCAAATGTCCTGTGAGTGGGAGATATATATAATCCGCGACGGTTCCAAAGGGCCGTTAGTTAATAAACATGAATGGATCAACTAAGTAAATGGAAACGGGTGCTTTAATCAGAATATTCTAAAGCTACACTTCAAGAGGACAGACTGTGGACATATCGAAGGCTACTGTGCGCCGGTCTGCCGCCCCAGCCGGGCGCACGTGGATCTCGCACTGGGTGAACAAGCCTAGCCACCTTCTGGAACTCCGCGGTCGCAGGGCGGGAGGTGCGTCCACTTTTAAGGATCAACATGTGTCTGGCAGACGCAGCCGCCTCAGAGCGCTTGCAGGAAGCGGGGAGGGGCATTGAATGAGGAGCGATGTAAAAATTGTAGCGGCGCTGTGGCCTTTATGATCGATTAGGGAGCTGTGAGTCCGCTGGCACAGCAGATACGGCGAGTGTCTGGTCCTGCCCGAACCGTAGGAACTCCCTCTTCCATTCTGACGAAGAGCAGTGGCGAGTTTAGAGCCTTGTTTGTGGAACAATTCCCCTCGCCCCCCCACCCAAAAAAAAACAGGTTCCCTTGGTGGGCAGATCGATCTATCTATCTATCTATCTATCTATCTATCTATCTATCTATCTGTCTGTCTGTCTGTCTGTCTGTCTGTCTGTCTGTCTGTCTGTCTGTCTATCTATCTGTCTGTCTATCTGTCTATCTCCTTTGTTCTGCAGAGATATACTTATCAGGAAGAGTTCTCCCCTCTTGCACCGATGGCGCGGGGCTGATTGGGTGGCCGGAAGTTGACACTGTGGAGAGAGTAAGTGACGCCGCGGTGATCCACTGCACGGGGTGTAGTGGAGCAGCAGTGGAGCTCCAGCATGCGTTGCGTGGCTAGAGTAGGGCGAGGGAGCGGGAAGGCCTCTGTTGTTTGCATTTGAAGTGCGAGGGAGGCCTGGTGCGAGCAAACTTCAGATGTGAAGAACAAAAGAGTCGTCTTTTCCGTATCTCTCTTCGGCTTTCTTTTAACCAGCCATCAACTAGAGCTGAAATGCTATAGCGCTCTCGCCATTTATTCTACGCAGACTGATACACACACGTGCTGTCATCGCAGGCCTACATTACTAAAACACTCTCTCCATGGTAGCCTCACAGGGTCACCTCCTCGCCTACCACCATTTACACAAAGAGGCTGGCCAAGTAGGAACCTTTGGCTTGAAAACAGCTTATTAACGTGTAATTGAATGCTGATTTCGCCTTGTTCAGCCCCAAAGTGCGCGACATTATATGTGCGTGAAGTAAGTTAATTCCACAGAAGGATGGGGCCTAATCACGAGTTGGATCAGAGTGTGCCAGTCACAGGAGTACTTGCGCCCCCGTTGGCACAGCAAGGCTCAAAGCCCCGGTAGGCTTCAAAGAGCGCGCCCCTTCCAGAACTCTTCGCTTTCTAGTAAAGCTGCGGCCGCGGTGTTCGCTCTCCTAATGCCAGCGTCCGAGAATCAAAACACCTTAAAACAAATTGATGTACTCTTTAATACAGTCATCACATCATCACAGGCCTGTGCACCCTGCCACGGCGGTTACCGGGGGGATACGAGCCGCGCATCCCTTTGTCGCTCGCTTCAATGGCTCCTAGAGGGGAGGGGGAGACAGCTCAATTGAGATATTGGCACGTCTGATTGACAAGGGCTAATCAGCTTACCTCCGCACTAATAAAGATGATGCCTGTGGAGCTGGCGGGGGCGGCCACTGAGTGAACTTTCACGGAGCCCCAAGCCTCGAGGGCCAGGGACCAGAGAAGCTGCAGCCGCCTCTAAACTGGTTTCAGGCAATCCTTAATGGGTTATTTGCCTCATTCTCGCCAGACAGCAGCCCGCAGTCCCCTAGCTTTGCCGCCTGTGTCGGCAACGCCGCTCAGCCCCGGCAGGCGACTCTGCCAACAAGGAAGGGTCCGAGCAGAGAGGCTGGAGGATCTCCGAGGGCTCCTCCGTTTCCTCTCGCAGAGGCGGGGTCTGAGTGTCAGTCACCTGCTCTGCATCCAGGTATAGTTATCAGCCAGGCCTCTGGGGCAGGGGCAGCGGCTCCGGGCAGCTGCCACATGAAACACGTGCAGAGCGCCTGGAAGCGGAAGGGCGCAGACAGATGTCGCAGACGGGCTGTGCCGGCCTCAGGGCAGGCCGGTTTGCCAGGAAAGACCGAAGTGGAAAGAGAATGTCTGAACTAACAATATGCGTCAAAGACGCAAAGATCGACACTCCATATTCCCTGACCCTCCAGGTGCAACAACAGGTCTTTAGCGATGACCAAGTACATTAAAACATACTTTAGGGACTAGGCTGACCGAGCAACATGACTATCAAGGTTCCTCTTACAGCCTGAGTATATCCACTGGGGATTACCTCATATTGTGCTCATAGTATATTACGGATTAGTAACACATGCTACACCAGGACTGCACAGTGCACGGAGAGCACGTTATAATGCTCTTTACCACGTCATGCATTTCTATATAGCCGCGGATCTATTTCTGTTGGCCGCGTACACACAATGCCTCTAATTCGTTTTTGCACCATAATGGAAAAGCCCATTTACTACATCCTACTGGATTTGCACGCCAGGCCTCATTACCATGTGAAGCGACAGAGACATGCTTGACTGACTCTTCGCAGGGACAGGCAATTGGCGAATCATTGGAGTAAAAGAAACACCCGAGTTGATCAGTCACAGAGAAGGGGGCAGCTGCCCCCCCCGCCCCCCCACCTCACACCACCGCTGCAGGGTGCTGCACATGCTTCTATGGCCCACGGGCCCGGTCCTTCAGAAGTCCACACTCCACGCCTGCAGCAGCCTCTGCACTCCCAGGGCTCCCTTTCTTCTCCTTAAGGGGTTTGGCCGGGGATATGCCGTAGAAGAATATACCGCTAATAAAAGACCATGTGATCAGAATCCCAGTGACACAGTTAGCCCAATGAACTGATTTTGCAATCTAAATTGAAAAAAAAATAGTAACCGGGTATATACGTTCTTGTTTGTATGCTCAGGGCTACATAAGTGTTAGCATGAAGGGGAATATTAGGAGTATGGAGTGTTACAGGGCAATGAGGAGATTGCTGCAGGCAATCTCCTGCTGTAGGAAGGAAAACAATTAAATAGAAGGACATCGTCTTACGTGTTAGTTTTTACTGTCAGCCGAAGGAGACTTCTACCACAGAAAGAAAAAAAATAGAAAGTACTCACTAAGGGCCAGATGTACCAAAGGATTTTACCCATTCTGTCTCTATGGGAAAATGCTTAGTACATATGGCCCCAAGTTCCTCCGCTTGTACAGACTGCTGAGTAACGGCAGCCATGCTAAGAGAACTACTTTTTTTGTTAAAAAGGAACATCTTCACGACTGATTCGAAGATGTCTGACGAGGCCGTAACGTGAGACACTAAGAGCACTGGTAGGCCGATACTGAAGTATAAAGCGTGGGCGAGACACTACATTAACCCTTGGTAAATTACTGATCGAGGGCTCTGCATAACCAACTTAAAAGGAAATCCATATCAGAACCAATGGGTTTTTGGGAGCGCACGAAAACGCCAGCAAACTTTTAAAGTGTTTTTTGCCCCTCACCAGGCCTTGGATTCAACTACTAAAAGAACTATGTCATCAGATCATGGATACGTGGGAAAGCGGCACAAATTTCTATGTGGAAACCTCTTAATACCACTTCACTTATTCTCAAATATAAATATTGCAGTGGTTTTAACATACGAGAAAAACTATTTTATAGAAGTCAATTTGAGCCTTAAAAACTACAGCACTTTTACAAGAAAATCTGGCAGATCTGAAACAGTGGCAATACAAACAAATAAGAGAAAAAGATTTGCACTTAACTCCGTTCATTTAATTTTTTGGCTCCGGATGAGTTTGGTTTAGGACAGGCACCCCATTATTTTCTAAGCGAAACAGGCCAAATGTTTTCTCAATCCCTGCAATACGCTCGAGCTTTGTAAAATGTGAATATTGTTTCAATAAAATAGTGATTTATCCATTAAAAAACGCACCCTTTGACACTGTGTTTGGTTTCTCGGACAGTTGCATTAATTAACATAATGTGGTCTTACCGGTGCCCCAGTTCATCTTTCTCACCTGTTTGACGGGTTTTAACTAAATAATATTTAATATCATGATCGATATCGACAAACTTAAAATGGCAAATGTTTGACTTGAACTTCGCATAGCTCTCTGCCATACTGGTCCCATTAACATGAGCCTATGAATCTCAGTTATGGTGCTCATGATAACACAACCCTACAATACTTCACAGGGACATCAACCAGCTTCAATAAATGTTTTAAAAAGGAAAAAAAATGTACAATGCGTGTCTACTCTTTTTAGGTTTCGCCTGAGACAGCACCTGCGCTGTCACTTGAAACATATTTTGTTAGCTTAAAGGGGGCTCACAGCCTACCCATTGCTTACTATTGGCCGTCTTCATTGTCACTCATTTCTTGCTTCTCATTGGTCAGCGGTGTGCCAGCTTCTCTTCCTCTTTGCATATTTGTCCCTTCTCAGGAGGATGGACCAAGTACTGCTTCCTTTTAACACACAGTGTCCTTCCACTACTTGCACAGGTTTCAGAGGTATTTTTGTTTGTTTTAGTTGCAGCACTCCATGGGTGCAGGTGTTTGAAGGCCATTTCCCCCACCTCATAATGTGTTCAATTGCTAACACCTGGCATCCTCCCTCCTATCCCCTCCAGCATTCCGTTGTTGCTTGCCTCTGTCCCTCCCACAATCCGTTGTTGCTTGCCCCATCCTTTCCACACCCTGCCCCTGCCCATTGTTGTCCCTTGACCAGTACCTCCCACCCCCTCATGCATTCCGTTGTTGCTTGCCCCATCCCTCTCAGATTCAGTTGGTGTTGCTTGCTATGTCCAACCAAATCCCTTCCAGATTGCATTGTTTTGCTTGCCCCTTCCATCTTACCACCCCTTGTTTTCCATTATTTTGCTTGCGCTGTCCACCCACCACTACCCTGTTGTTTGCCTTGTATGCCCGCCCCTCTCCCTGTTGTTGCTTGCCTGTCTCCCCTCACCTTCCCTCTCAGGTCACTGCTTGCCCATACCCCAAGCCCCTTCCCCATTGTTGTTCCCTGACCCATCCCCTCACTCCATCCAGCCAGAAAAAAGCACTATAATGTGTCCTGCACTGGCTGTGTCATATCCCTTTTTTCCATCCCCTTGCCCCTCTCTCTTCCGTGTTATGCTTTCCCCGTACTCGTGACCACACCGTCGTCGCTCATCTTGCCCCACCCCAAACCATCCCCCACTGTTGATTGCCACTTACCCACTTCCACTCCTTGCAGGAAAAAAAGGCACTATGACTCCGCTGTATCATAGTACATTTTATGTAACTTTTAACAATGCTGCAGAACAGCTTTGGAGCTATACAACACATAGACCCCCACTCTCTAGTAAAGGGACTGCTGACACTCCCTCCTCACACCAGACTCCTAGTCCCCGTCAAACCTACTACTTAGATAAGCCCTTAAGGTCATATGACGCTAGGCCACTTTACAGACAGGCACCTGTCTTCTTTAACACCCATGTAGCACTGAAGCAAAATTCCCAAAACGTTAAGACCAACGGCCTATACTGCCCCTATGTCCGCCCATTAGGATGTCAAAGGGCAGTCACCTCTTAGTCCAGGTACCAAGAAGTAAGAGGCAAGGTGTCGGATAGCGTTCACCTACCACACCATGCCCACAGACCCAAACACCACCACCTAAATAAAACGTAACTGCTGCATGTTCACACTGGCCCTCTCTGCCCCACCCATCTCCCCTCATGCCTCATAATACAGCAACTATTATATCACCTTTGCATTCCGAAATGAGCTTATACCTATGTACCTACATAGAATCCTCACTTGCTCCATTTCCCAGCACTCAAAGAGCAAGTCCCTTGCCGACGGAAGGTTCTGATCGAAACCACAAGAGAATGCCACATAGGCTTGGGGCACATTAGCCACTAAACAAGATTAACTATATAATGGTTAGGACCACAATACTGGATTCTCTGTTCTGATGGAGCCCTGATCTCTCCACCAGAAGTTTGATGTCTGCCAACCACATTTTCCTTTCCATATAGCTGACATGTTAGAAGAAATGTGGAAGAATCCGTAAGATGCAATGCTGTGTGACTCATTTCCCTTGAATCGAAGATGGGAAACTGGGAAATTGAAGACGTTGCTAAAACCCACTTCACATTTTCTAGCAGACACATGGGTTAACCAATCCCTTGAGTTAATCTCTTATATTTTAAGTTTAGAACTCAGCCTAGCAGCTAGAAGCCTTGCGTCAGTTACTGCTCAATCTTTCAAAATAGCCGTTTTCTGACTCTATTAAACTTTTTTCAATGATTTCAAAGGCTTTTTCAGTTCACAGACACACAAGGATTAGGACTCTCATCTATAGGCAGTTATTTATTGCTACTGTCTGCAAATCTAGAACTTCAATGGCAGTACAGAGCTATACACAAACTACATAACACAAGTGTTCTGCGAAACATACAAGTGCATGTTGAAATAACTGATGTATGCAAATGAACTGAAAAATGAAAACTGAGAAACCACTTTGGGAGAAACAAAATCAGTTCACAGACACACAAGGATTAGCACTCTCATCTACAGACATGTATTGCTACTGTCTGCAAATCTATCTAAGAACCCACTGAACATACTGACACGATAGGCGTTAAAGAGATGGCAAAAATATAATGTACAGCAAACGTCCTAGCATAGATAAACTCATATAATTGAGGTTACCACTATGCATCTTGAGATATCAATTAACACCCAGAGAGCTCTCACTGGCAATACTGTCTCATACACAAACCACATAACACAACTGTTCTACAAACATGCAAAGTGCATTTTGGAAGAACTGATATATGCGAATTAATTGAAAAATGAAAACCGAAAACCACAATGGGGGAAACAAAATCACGGAAAACCAATTTTAAGCAAATCAAATAAATAGACAATTAAAGGAAACACTTTAAAGGAAGGCTACTGTTAAGGAAAAATCCCAAATTACATTTGGGTGGAATTTAGGACTAGTGAGGGTTTTTTTGGGTTCAAGGATTGGTAATGTTTAGTGGTGGTGAGGGTTTTTTAGGGAGGGTTCAGGGATGGTTGGAATTTAAAGGTGATGATGGTCTTTAAGTATCAGCAATGAGTGCCCTTTAGGGGTGGTGAGGGATCTTGGGGTTCAGGGAGGTTTAGAGTTTAGGGATGGTGACATGTTTTTCAGGTTCAGGGATGAATGGAGGGTAATGGTGTTGAGGTTTTAGGGTTAATGGATGGGTAGAGTTTAAAGTTGGTGAGGGTTTTAGGGTTCAGTGATGGGTAGAGGTTGGGGTGGTGAAGAGTTTGTAGGGTTCAGGATTGGGTGGAGGTTAGGGTGGCAATGGTTTGTTTAGGATTCATGAATGGGTGGAGTTTAGATGTAGAAAGGTGTTTTTAGGTTTCATGGTTGGATAAAGTTTAGGGCTATAGAGGGGTTTTAAGGGTCAGTGATGGGTGGTGTGTAGGGGTAGAAAAGGCTTTTAAGGTTCAGGGATGGATGCACTTTAGTGGTCCGGGATGTGTGTAGTTTAGGTGTAGTGAGGGTCTTTTAGGTTTCTGGCATGGGTGCAGTTTAGGGATAGAAAGGGCTTTTGGGGTTCAGGGATGGGTGCAGTTTAGGCACGGTCAGAGGTCTTCAGGGGACAGGGATGGATGGTATTTTTAGGGGCTGTTAAGAGTACCAAATATGGATGGCGTTTAGGGAATGTGAGGGGTCAGCGAATTAAAAGCATCCAATATAATTGTTTGACATTGTAAAAGATATACATCTGAAATAATGTCCTTAAAGTAAAACACTGAAATAAATACATCTGACAAAACTGTTTCTGAAAGTATTACCTGGAACCAATACACTTTAAAAAGTAAGCATGCCAAAGCCAATTTGGAACAAAAATGGCATTCTATGAATTGGTTTCTATGAAATGGTAAAAGCAATTGATTCTGAATATTACCATTCAAAAGTTTAGTTGAAATTGTTTCTCAGTTATGGTATTCCAAGAAACACACCTCTCATTCTAAAACCATACTAAAGATGCAGAAAACAGCAGTGGTACATGCATCATATTTTAGTGATCATGAACAATGGCACAATCTGAGAACAAGATACTTAAAATCTTGGGAAATCAAATCCCATCCATCTGTGCACCCACAAACTATGTGCGGCTTGTGAAGTGGCTGCAGAGCAACACCGCCCAAAGCGATTCACCATTTGTAAAATGATTATAATTAGGGCAGCATGTTTTATTCTTCATGTTTACCAAATCGATTTCCATATATATATATATATATTTTTTTTTTACAATTGTTCCACAAGTCCTCGTGTGTCATAGTGTTTTTGCCCAATTCTACGTTTCCAGTAACTGCCCATCTTTTGGAAGGGGAGCTCTACCCTGTAGAACGTGCTCCCTGTTTCGCTAAATAACACGCAATCCCCGGTTGCATCTCCATTGAAAGGCCAATCCCTGGCTGTTTGACAGTACACCTCCTTAAGCAGTTCGTGTTGTGCGTTAGGTTTCTGGTTTTCTGCAGCACCAATGGATTTATTTGGAAAGTGTATTTTTGTTCTTTAAAAATAGCAAATCTAAATAAATAATACCCAGTCGAAGCGCCAACAGACCAAAGACTGTTATGCTAGGTACGTTCCATTTTATGAGGATGGTTTCTGGGGGATTAATTCATTAAGAAAAATGGCAGAAGAGAGGGTAAATTTTGAAACGCACATTCAGGTAGCAAAAAAAGCACTTAAAACGGTAACGGGAAAAACACAAAACTGCTATTAAACAAGGAGTGGAAACCTAAAAACAAGAACTTAGAGGCCCCTAGTCTTTCTTGCAACCAATGGATGAAAACAACTTCATATATTTCGATGTATATAGGCATTATATTTGTAGAAGACCTCTTTGACATATGGTTCTAAATGCTGGATTACCAATTGCCTTCATAGTACCTATATATCTCTGATCAGTGCTGAACGTGAGAAAAGTTACATTTGAAGCCTCTCTAACTCTAATGTGGTAGGGCTTTGTTCTTAGTAGGGGGCAATAGGTTCTCCCAATAAAAGGCCCACTGACGGAACACTATATCATTCTATGGAAGAACATTTAAATGGGACAGGTACAAGAAGGACTTTTCAGGTAGCTTATAAAACTCTCGTGATTTTAGTAAGAAATGTTTACGCTGCAGCCAAATTGTAACATTAATGTAAAGAAGTCTACGGATTATGGGCCTGCCATCATTGGAAGGCTACTTCCTTGATAAATTGTTCATTCCGTTCAAGGCTCATGATTAGCCAGACGACCACGTTTAGGAAAATTTGCAGTATGAATTTTTAAGTAGCAACAGTATAGAGCAGTGATACTCAAAGTACGGCCCAGGGGGCTCATGCAGCCCCCCTGACATTTACATGCGGCCCCCCGGTCAACAGCAGCACTGTGCTGCTGTTTATTCGACTTGGCACCAGCACAAAAAATTGATAAATAAAGGGCAAGTATTTAATTGGAGGCTAATTGAAAAGAGTGTAACTATGGTGTCTTGGAACTCAACTTTAGAAACACCTTCATTTTTAAAGACATTGTGCAACAAAAATATAAAAGTATGATCTGTTTAAAGTTTAAAAAGTGCATTTCATTAACCTGCAGAACAGTTTCACCTTAGTACACACAATTATATCACTGCATTGAGAAATATTTTTAAAGTGATAGTTTTCGAACATAAATTTAGAAACTTTCATCCCACTTGTCCCCCACACCCTGACAACAATGTGAACTAAGAGGCAAGCCAGTTGTTATGTGAACTCTTTCGGAGGGCTGGGTTTCTATTATACATGAACAACATTATGTTTTATTAAATCAGACACTCAAGGTTTTATGCAGCATACATCCTGAAGACGTATTTCAACGTTCTTATATGTGATGATGAAGAAAACGGAAAAAAGGAGGTAAAGTGAAATAAAACATTTGCGTAGGATCACACAATTTGGTTAAGTGGAGAAGCCGGGATTTATACCCAAGTTTCTGTTTTCACATTGCTCAATTCAGACACTAGGTGTATACGCTTCACTTACCTTATAACCACTTTACCACCACCCCCAGCCCTCTGACCACCGCCCTGCTGACATCAATGCGGCCCTCGGTCACATCACAGACCAAACGGTGCGCCCCCTGCGAAAATGTTTGTGAGTACCCATGGTATAGAGGCTGTTGCAATAACACAGCTTGGTTATTGGACCCAGCACCATTAGCATGCGTTAATTAGGAGGCAGAATTGTATTAATCTCTTTTATACACACTAAACAGACAAAGAAAATGTTTAACACAAATTTGTATTTCCGTAATAAGCAGGTGTCAGAGTACACTCCAGATTTCTGTTTTATGTGTTTCCCAAAACAAATTGAGAATAACCTTAAGATTACAGTACTATAACTAATGTGGGTAACTACTGTTACTTCTGACTTTGCCACTGTAGATAATCACTTCATCGCTAACTGGAAGAACAAGTAATGCATCTATTTTTTACCTGAGCATCCGCTTTTGGTACACTGCTCTAGCTCTAGGAGATAGCTACCTGATGACAGCAGTTTCATCCCTTCGAAGACAGGTCACATTTTGGAGGACATTGTTGCTCTCGGTGATGGGCAGGATCACCCTTGCTAAGACGGTTATACTCCTGAAACTTTATTTCTTTGCGGCCCTGCTACTGTAAATGTCCAGTACATGTTTTTAATACCTAGACGTCCCCTGGGAGACTTGATCTGGCACAGCAGTTGGCACTGGGTACTAGCTAAACTTCAGAGACTCACAGCGGTAAACGGGCTGGATGTGCTCAACTTGAATTTTGGATGTGCCTAACTTGAACACTATTTCATTGCCTCCTAGCTTCAGTTGCTGTGCAGCTGGGTCTCAGACATCTATCCGGAAGATACTGCCACAGATCAGCAATCATGGCCCCTGACTAAAGTGCTTCAACACATCTCTCCAGTCGGTCGCTCTGCTCGTCTGTCCCCATGGCTGACACAAGGTGCCAATCAATATTACCAACGTGCACTGAGGCTCACAGCATGCATGATCTCGTATGCAGTGGGTATCCCTCTTCCAGGGATGGCCTGCTTGGGGAGCCCAGGTTCCTTGTCTGGCCTTGCCCACTGGCGTGCCCTTGGCATACTCACCTTGGGAACCTCTTTCGAGAACACCTTTGAGGAACTCACTGATTACTATGTGATTCTGCAGGGCCAGTTCTTACCTGTAACACACTGATCCATACCCTACGCAATGCTTGATGCATCAAAGCTAATGAGCCTCCCCCACAAGAGGTCCTACAGCCCCTATACACCATAAGCACCGGTCATCATCAGACAAAACGCCTGACTAAAGCACTAACTGCACACACGTTGTTTCTGCTGGAGACTCTGCAACAAATGGAAACCAGAATTCGGTGGAGAACTAAATGATGCTGAATGGGATCACTCCATAACTCTCGTAGCTACTGTATCAGAAACTGTCAAGTTTAAACTTATCAGGTTTTAAATTCTGCACCAAGCATAATTAACACCAATAAAGACCAATACATACTTCCCGGAGTCTAATGCTTCATGCCTGAGGTGACCGCAGATCTGTGCTACATGTTCTTGGAATGTACATTACTGACTCATTTCTGGAGAATTACATTGGAGCAGCTGACCCAACTGTCCAGCCTCCCCCAACTTACATGTTTGGAAGCTAGGCGCACTGGGATTATTTCAGTGTACTAAATGACCAAGAGCTTTCACTCGTTTTCTAGACTTAGCCATGCTACTGGCCATACACTGCATTACCTGTCGATTGAAAGACAGCACCCCCCCCCGAGGTGGCCAGTTGGTGTTGCTTGATTGTCTTGTGGGATGAATTTGAAAGCACAGCCCTCTGACGCGAGGAAGCTAGCGAACTCAGCAGATGTTCAGTATCACTGGACTGGGATGTGCTACTAGCCAAATTCAGTGCCCTCTCCAAGGACGAAACTTTATCTTCCTAAGAAGTAATTACCTCTGATCCCCCCCCTCACACTGGCCCTGCTCTCTGTTCCCCCCATCTCCCATACCCAGATTCCTTAGAAAACAATTGCCTTCCTATCTCAGATTCAGACCTCAGACATCCACTGCATACACTAAGTAGCAATGCTGCTGTGTCAGATGTCCAAAACGACAGTCCAGTTCCAGGGCCAGGCAGGGTCTGTTGCAGCAGGTCAGCTGGACAGTTGCAGGGAGGCCTCTGGAGAATGTTGTGTCCCTGTAGCTGAGAACAGGTTGTTAACCTGGGATGAAGGGAGCAGGTCAAGTCTTCCTTCACAGAGAGAAGGGTGGGCCTTAAGCAGCAGAGCAGGCTTCTGAGGAACAAGGTAAGCCTCAAGCAGCAGGGCAGTCCTCTGAGGAACAAGCAGTCCTTCCTCTGTAATGTCTGCAGGTCCAGGGGTGTACTGAAAAGTGGCTGAGGAGATGCAATATTTATAACTGGTACCATCATGTGAAGTGGGTGAATTTTCTCGCCCCCCTACATCTGGTTCTGGAAAGTTCTTCTCTTCCCCTGCCAATGCTAAGAGAAGTCTAGGGTAACAAAATACTTGTGTTAGGTTGTTTGTGTGTGCTGGAAGCAAGACTTTTGAAATGTATGTTGGGCAGGGAACAGCTCTTCCCCAACCATCCTAGCAGATTGGCTAATCCTACCTAAAACTGGTCCCCCATTGGTACACATTCTTAATAGGGGAGCCATTACCAGACCCATGCAATTGAAAATTCCTAGAAGGCCTTTGAAGCTTCTGGGCTGGAAAATGTCAACTTTCTAAAAGTAGCATTTTCATAATTGCAATCTAAAATCCGACCTTATCAATAAAGAGGATTTAAATCACATTTGAGTCCAAACATGACATTTCTACTTGCTCCCAAACATTAGCACTTATTAAATGTAATAAGTTAACCAACGTTATCCAGTAGGAGAAATAGGCCTTAAAGCAGTGAAAAAGGAATTTAGGAGCTTTTCAATACCGGACATGTAAAGCTTAAAATCATGTGTTCTACTTTTTACATACAGTGCTCTCTGGCCTACAGGCCTTGAGGGCCTACCTTTGGGAGACGTATACATAATAAAAAGGAAGGTTTAGGCCTGGCAAAAGGTCTGTTTTGCCAGGTCACAATGGCAGTTTAAAACTACACGAAAGGCTAAAATGGCAGATCTGAGGCATGTTTAAAGGCTACTCTAGTGGGTGGCACCATGACTGCTGCAGGGCCAATAGTAGGATTTAATTTACAAGCCCTGGGTACATGTAGCACCATATACAAGGGACCTATAAATAAATTAAGTGGGGCAATGAGATGCAAGCCAATTTTACCATGTTTTAGGGAGAGAGCACAAACACTTTAGCACTGTCTAAATTGCATAGCAGAAAGCCCTAGTGCCAACAAAAATCTAATTCAGAGAACAGGAGGGGTGAAGGCAAAAGTCTGGGGGTGACACTGTAGAGAAGACCAAGTCCAACATCTCCAGGTCAAGCAGTTCCCCTACAACTTGACACAGTTTGTTTCACAGGGACTCAGCTGTAATCTGCACAGGATCCCTCAAAACACCCATTAGAGGCCCATGGCCTAAGTTATTCAGTCTGAAGTTCAGAAAGGTTAGCACTGTCGGTCACAGTAGTTTTGGAAACTCCTAGTTTGGCCTCCAATGTTTTCAATATTCCCCTCATTGTTCCTTCTCTATGTCTCCCACTCTATGTGTTGGCCATTGAAGATTGTCCTTCCCCGCTTTCACTGCTCTTTTAATATTGCTTGATGTTCCAACCATTTCTAAGACCGTAGCATTAACAGAACACAAAAGAGTAAGCTCTCTGAGAATGAGGTACTGCTCACCATCAATCTGCAACATGAATTTCCTCCCATACACCACAACAGCACAAAAATTCCTCCATTTGTCACCATTTGTCAGCCTTGACTCCACAACAGAATCCAGTGCGGATTAATACACAGCTCAGTGGTAACACATCATCTACAGACTGCACTGATCACACAGTATTCTTCATTCATTCTTTCATTGCATCAGGAAATACAATAATTTGAAGTTGTATATTAGCCAGGAACTTATTTCATAGCTCTGTCCGAAAATCCAAGGCTGTTGGCAGGCCCGGGAACAAAATCTTGCTCTTTCCTGGCTAGATCCACTAATAGTTGCATCCTCTGGTTGCCACCTTGACATCTGCCATGACCTCATTTAAGCTGTGGCTCTCAATTTCCCAGCCTCACCCTCCTCTGTGCACTTTCAGAATTTACTGGGAATTGTGCTACAGGCACTCTGGGCTCTTACCTCCACGTGACAGCCTGAGTCTCTGTTACCATAGCCTTGCTCCACTGCATCAGCAGCGATCTACCAAGAATATGTCACTGTAGAAAGACAGCGTACCCACTGTCACTCTCGCTGTGGCTCCCTCATAAGTAGCATTCATCAAGGCCCAGACATCTCCAGCATCATTTTGTTTGTCTCATAATCTCTGGTCCTTCCTAGAGACTGTATGTATCTGCAAAATCAGGGCTACGAATGGGAACTCAGAAGAGATGTCACTACATTGGGCTCCTGTCTGTGACCGTCTTTTAGACTCATGATTGAGATGCTCCTTGGACGCGGTTGAATATTTTCTGAGTTAGGTCTAATAGATGCAAGATACTCCCCACTATAAACAAGCATTACACGCAGGGTTCTATTTTTTTGTGTAACATAGTGTAGTTGAGGGTGAATCCTGGCATTATTCCCTGGGCGCTGGCATTTGACAGGTAAAGACATTTGTAGCAAAGTGTATGCAAAAGATTTAATAAAAACGCATTATATAGATCATTAAAAAAAATGCTCACCTCAATTTCAAAGGGGTCCTATCCTTAAAACAAAAATAAGTGCATGAAAAAGGATTTCTAAAGAATATGGAATCACAGTTTAAAGACAGGAAATAAAGACACTGTGAAAAAAAGGCTTAGAAATGATTTACTCTATGTTTCCTATATGAATATATACATGGATGGACTACTACAGAAAATATTGTTTTTTATTATTAGAAATTAATAAAACTATAGTCAATAATTCCCTAAACACGGCCGCTCTCACTGTGAATCCATGACGCGTAGGGTTGAAATGGTTGGGATTTCAATAAATAGCTGTATCGTAAGCATAAAACACAGACTCTGGAGCCATTATGAAAACGTGCTCATTATTCACTTACAAGCAGGGATCTACAAAAGACTGAAAGGTTTCTGCTCTGAAGAACACACCACTTTCTTGCCCAGATCAAACCCTCTATTCTGACTCTTTTTGTAGTTAGATCACAACAAGGCCAAAGTGATATTAAATCATTTATGAAGTTTTAAGATTAGGCATCAAAGCAATATATTTGCCACGAGTGTCGTTCTGACACATGCATTTCAGTGGGAAGCATTACTTAGATTCTTCAGGCTAAGCACAAGCAGGCATTTCAATGTTAACATACAAAGCAGTTATGCTAAGGAGACATTTCAACAAATATTTTGTTGTTTCCCTTAAAAAAATGAGTGTTTCATTTTGTTCACATCTCATAGGCAGAAAAACATGTTAAAGGAAAAGACGAACACGTACCTAACATGAACAGATAGTGAGACTAACAATGGTTAAAAATGTTAGAGCACTATACGGTTTGCGAAAAAAAACGTATGATTGCTTCAAATATGCCACTGTCAATTTGAATGCTGTCTATACAAGATGGCATGTGAATTATTTTGTTAGGGGACTGTTGTGTAAAGAGAAATACAAATAACTAGGCATGGCAAGTGATGAAGCTACATAGGTCAATAGGGAAAAAAGCAAAGAGTGCCAGGAATCAAACCCGAGCCCTAAAGATCACCACGTTTCAGATTCAAGTACTCAGCACAATAAGCAGTCCTGTCGGCTGAAAGACGAAGTCCCAATTTTGTGCTAGCTACACATCACTGGACCAAAAGCTAATCATCTGGACCGAATCATCAGCCTCATAGGGTGCTCTCAATTTCTCTTTGGAGAAGAAATGGGACGTCTATGACATCATTATGAGTATGAGAGGATGGCCAATTTGCAGAAGAATCTGTGAATATACCAAAGGTGTAGAACCCTTGATACCAGTAAGGAATTCTTTCTTCTCCATCAGATAACATTCTAGAGATTCAATCTCCTAGAAAACAGCACTGAGGAGCAGTAAGAATGGACAGAGTGGAGGAACCTGTGCAAGAAGTCTAATAAAAGAGATTTCAAATCTAGGTTAGGTGCCAATCCTGCTTTTACAGCACTACTTCGATACACTTGGTTCAGCCTAACCCTTGGCAACTCATCTCACTAACGGCTAATAACACCAGGTATAAAGCTTTCTGAAATATTTCAAGTCGTCTCTATATGATCTACAGACACGAAGTTGTTTTCTGGAGACAAAACATTGCAAGAAGGAAAAAACAACAGAAGACACGCCTTCTCCATTCATCCTCCAAGAATCGGAACAGCATCCTTTTCAGCATCAAGCAGAAGACAACTGTTCAAGGAGCAGTACTACTTTACCCCATCAACTCCTTGGCCTTTCCCTCTAATGCCTATCCTTCCCCGGGGGTTACACCCCTATCCAGTGCTCAGCTGCTCTCGAGCTTGTTTGGTGCTCTATGACATACCAACACATAGCTGCATACAGAGGACAAGAGGCAGCCGAGGAGGGGTGGCACACGGAATAAGCACAAATTAAGGAAGATATAACAGCATTACACCATGCCGTTTCAGGAAGTAGGGAACAGGATTACTGCACAATGGCCAGACTGGCTTCAGGAATTCTGGGGTTTCAGGATCTGGAACGCAGCAGTAAGCCTAGAGCTATGCCAAACCAAGAAACCATCTCCACGAGTCCAAGAGTTTCATTCACAGAAGACTGGGAAGCATCAACAGACAGCAAAGGCCACAAAAGAGAACTACGCATAACACAGATTCAGCAAAGTTGGTCACACAGATCAGGAATTAGCACACTGGTGCGGTGCCATAGCAAAGGAAACAAGGACAGGGTGGAACACAGGGCTGTAATCACTGTCAAAGTACTGTAAGGGGTCAGCAATGGCTTTTATTCATGACAATGTGAATCCAGGGAATGAACCTGGGACACTAATTTGAAACTCTAATTCTGGCTTCACATAGCACTAATACGTCCATTGAGAGGACGTGTGCTGTTATCAGAGACAGCAGCTTCCTTCACCCACCAAGTGTATGAATGTTTGCAAGATATCAGGATAGCAAAGGCTGAAATGTGCAGGTTCCTGTTTCGTAGCTGCTAATAGCTTGGCTTCAGGCTGCATGTCTGTAGTATTTTAAAAGCTGAAAATTGAAGATTTCAGTTCTTCCTGAGCACCTGAACAGTGCAATATGGCAGATGCAATGGATTTGTCTTGTGAATAACAATGATAACAGATGAGACGGTATATAAGTCATTTTGTTCACTGTGAAGTCCAAATGCAATAAGTCGGAGCCCCCATAAAATCAAGCTGAACTGCATCCCTTTCTCTAGCACATGGTGGACCTCTGACTTTTGAAAACACCCCTTTATGTTTCCCAGTGAGGCAGAAAAGGACCGAAGTGAACGTCCTGGTGACTTCCGGTGGAAGTAGGTTAACACAGCTTAGACCTTATTGAATTATATACTGTGTTTTCATAATGATAGAAGTATATAAAGCGCTAACTAGAAAAGATAGCCCCGGATCTGGAATATCAACACCAACGAAGAACGAAGAGGATGAATACTATTGACTTAAAAGTTGCACATCACTTAAAGATACACAGCAGGATCTGATGAAAGTTAGTCTTGATTTCTTGATGAACTATCAGATCAGGTCTGACAATTCAATGTGCACACGGTAAGGCACAGGGAACAAAGGAGTATGTTTTCTAGGCTGAAAAGCAGAGTTCGCGATATGCTCCTGTTATTGTAGCAGCAGCCAATATGACTCAAAGTGAGAATGAGTGAGGGGTACTGAGCCAAAAGTGAAGGGTGTGATGTGTACATTATTATATTTTTCAATGTAATGCAAACGTCTTACACTTTTTCACCAGCTGAGAAGATAAGTTATTTTGGTTCCCACAACTGTAAAGAATTGCTTTTTGATTTCCAGTGCACTCTTTAGCGCTCCCTTAGAAACCAAGACTACAGAGAACACAATCGCGCAACTGGGCTTAATGTGAAATTATAAAGGATTCAATCACGTCACACTGCATATGAATATACAGAAACGACTAGCCATAATACATATATGTGGCTGGAGCCAGTATTTGACCAGGAGTTTGTCTAAAGTGGCCAACGATACATACATTGCCGTGACTTCTGCAATCTTTTAATAATTGGGTGATCGGGGCTCTATACACAAAGTAAAGATTAGACGGCAGAAAACTGTCAGTGTTTACAGTTTCACAACATAATACACTTTCTCTTGAGCGGCAATACACTTGTATTCTTGTACAGTTCAACATTTGAAGCATGTTTTGTCTCTCGTGTGGTTGTGTATGGATGAGGGTCACAGGACTTCTCCCTCTGTTAATCTGTTTTATGCTATGAGTGGTCATTTTTATGTCTGTTTTCTCAATCCAGTGAAGATGAGATCTAATAATTAGGTTCTTGAAAGCGCAACCAAGAAACCAGAGCTCTTATAGGGGCTTTTCCATATGATCTAGTTGTGCAATCCTTGTCAAATTAGGTCTTTGCTCGTTCCTCAGCTCCAGTATCCATCCAGTTTATTTACCTTAAGTGTTACACAGGGGGTATGCAATGATCAGAGCAAGTGTAATCGTGTTTAACAAAATACTATTATCACAAGGTACTTTAAAAATGTATGCTAGAATAAAGATTGTATCCAAGCACAGTTACATATCTTCTGAGGAGGAGGCAACTTACATTTCTAAACGCTCATTTGATTAAGTGCTGTGTATTGCAACCATTTTAGTCTTGGGAAGGTCTGGTCCAAGAACCATCTAGAGAGAGAGAGAGAGAGGTCTCTAGAGAGAGGGGTTCCTGTGGGTTGGCATTTAAAGGTCCATAATAAAAATTGCTGAGGGGAAGTAGCAAATGGTGAGTGGGGAGAGAATTTATGGGGCAACAGATTTCTGGGCTGGAGTTACTAGCAGGGACAAGTAAGTGTAAACATTGTGGGATTCCTCACATTATGTATGTGTCGCTGTCGTACACTGTTGTTGAATCCCTCCTTCGTTACTAGAAAGACACTTCTAAATTGTACAGTGCAATGAAGAATAAAAAATGCACACTTTTTAATGACTACTCATTAAATGCTGATAGACTGTGCTTTACATTCATGAGCTGATCATTCCGGACACTTTTTCATTTAGAGTAATGTATTTGTCTTACACGCTTCAGGTTGAAGAAAAGATAACTAGCATCTCATTGCATTACTGTTAAAAAAAAACTCTCAGCGGACTTGGAAAACTACAAGTGCTTATCACTCTACAGACTATTTATTTCTCAACATGCCAGTTACATAATCAGCTCAACATGCATGATCGACTTCACCGTCGCAAGTTGGCTACTTTGGGAGAAAGGGGGCACTGGATGACGGCTCCTCTATTTTCCTTAATGGAAAGGGATGGAGTACAGGAGGCAATTTCCACACAGGCACTTTCGAAACGGTCCATGGCCACTAGCCCACACGGCTTAATTGTCTCCATAATCCAGCCATCATTCCAGTACTAACAGAGGGAACACAAACATCAAATGAGCTCAATCAGTTTAGCAGATACTTTCTACACACAAGGTGATTCAACACTTTTGCCTCCGATTTAATTTTTAATTTTAAGTTTTAACAAGTTTAGACATGAAGCCACGATACATCCTCAACTTGGGCCTTTCCCTTGAATGCAATTTATACACAAAGGGGGGAGGGTGGGGGACGGGGGTATCAGGCTCTATCTGTAAATCTATTTACAGTTCCCTGTACAGCAACTGCACAGGACATCTCTGTCACTTTAAAGCAGTCCAAGAGCTGGAAGCAAGATGGCACGGATGAAATGAGATGGTGAAATGCTTGGAATGTGAAATACGGTCTACTCCCAGCAAGAAAAGGAATTACACACTACAGGGCAAGATGAGAGCTGTTCCCAATTGTAAGTCTCAAAAACTGAGGTTATTAAAAATATAGGTATGAACATCTTTCTTTCTCAGGATTTCTTTCACTATTTCCCATCCTTGGTAAACCGTTGGAGGGGACTAAGTGTTACTGTGATGGAGTTTTTTTCCTATCAGACCAGAAACCTAGCCATTATCAGTTATGACAACTTGATTCGTCCCTTGCGCCAATAAGAGTGCTGCCAGACTGCACACTTGTCAGTGCAACAATGGTCCTAAGGCTAGTGACAGGATCAAGAGGTTATGGCCTTGTTAAGGGTTTGGCAAAGAAGTACGAATGCTGAAAATCAGTGGTCCTCCTGGTCTACCAAACCCGAGCACACATTTATCTGTGGGGGGAACTGCTGGGTTACAGCTGGCAGAGCCTCAGCTGGCTCTGCAGACAGTAATCCCTGACCCAACAGTCCATGAGCCACGACATTGCTGGATCATAACGACAAGGTGACGTCATTGATTTTTAGGTGCAAGGCAGAGGCAGGGAAAATAAAGAACTGCCACCGGGCACAGAGAAAACTTTCTACAAGTTGGGACCATTTGTATTTTGGTCAGAGAAAAGAAACTTCCACTTTGAGAGTTTATTTTCTCTAAACCCGTGGTTCCCAACCTGTGGTCCTGGGACCCCTAGGGGTCCGGAAAGCCTCCTCAGGGGGGCCGTAACTGCTTAGAAAATGTAATAATTATAGCAAATTAGGACCCCCAGCTTTTAGTAATGATTCAGTGGGGGCCACTGGGTTCCAGTATTGATGAAGTGGTGGTCGACAGATGTCAAAAGGTTGGGAACCACTGCTCTACACAAAGTTTGTTAAGCTGATGCTCTGTGCCTTCACAGCAAACTTGCCGTGCTGTGCAACAAACAGAAAGTCATCCCCCCGGGGCAGAGCCAGACCATCTGCCAGGATCCCTATGTTGCCACTAGTTACATACGCCTGCATTGGCTGCAGGTGAGAGTAGATGGGTGTCTATAGACAATATTTGCTCTGTCTGTCTTTATCCTACTGCCTCACGGTCCGGTTAAAAAATGCACAAGTACGTTTCCGCAAGAGTGCAAGTTCTGCCACACCCAGCAGAACTCAGGTTCACTCACATAACCTCGGGATTTCATAGCTTTATTCATAATTTCTGGCATACACAATTTTAGATTACCAGAAAGAGATCAAAAAGGTACATTTAAAAACACCTCGTATAATGTCATGACCCCATCCTCTTTCACATTATATGAAGTATCAGCATGTAAACAGTCATGAGGCGATTCACAACTACAATGTGCACCGCCAAAAATAAAAACTTCTGGAGAGTAATGCCCAATTTAAAAAAGAAAATGGAGAGACCCAGAAAAAAATGAAAAGAGGGCTGCCTGGGGACATGCCGCATTCAATTCAGTAAAGTGAATTTAAACCTGAGGGTGTTTTTAATGGCTAAAATGCCTTCTGATTGGTCAATGCCCCTTACTGAGCAAGGGGTACCAAGAGATTTCCCCCGCCAGCTGTATGGTACAGTCTCTCCGACTCATACTCTAATACTCCTTTACTATTTTTTAATGTACATATTTGGATTACAGGAAGTCCAATTATTTTTCTTGGTCCGCTCCATCCATGAGCCAAGCTCCGGAATATTCAGATTTGGAGACGTTCCCTTTCACATGTATATCCTGAACCTTTAGGGGGCCTACTCCCAGTTTTCCGCCTATTAATCTTCGCAGGTTCACCATGTAAATGTTCCCTTTGCTCTGCCGATTTGTGCAACCTCCAAGAATCCCAACAATGAAGATGAATGAATTGAATATCCATAAAGCAGCCCGGGGAATATGCAACCGATAATGATGGTATTATTTTCCGGAGATGGGGAATGGCGCAAGCGCTCATTAGTAACCCTGTATTGTAATGTGCCTGTTTCCCTAACGCCGCGGACAGCTCTTAGCATGAGCAGATTTGCATGCAAATAAAGAGCGAACCGCAGGGAATGTAAACAATGTTGCAACGGAGAGCATAGTGCAGTGTCCTGGCCACAGTTGGCAAATTAACAAATTCCTATTGACTTGTGGCTGAGGTCAATAACAGGATGTATTGATCTGAAAAGTTAATGCTCGCCGAGGTCAATCTCGGATCTCAAGGGTCAACGAATCTAGATGCTGCCATGCACTCGTGAGCTCTGCAAAGATGATTACACGCGCAGGGAAAGGCCGGGTCTGTGGCCAATGGGAAAGCACAGAGTGAAGCTTAAGGAACAAAAGGAACATGATGCAAGTCGCTTCAATAAAGAGAGTTCTGCCACAACGTCCACACCATTTATTCCCTGCGGATGTTTATTTTACGTTTCATCCATTCTATGGGAAGAATTCTCCCATTAAAAGTGGAACACTGTATAGAGAGACTGTTTCTCCTCATCTTCCAGTGCACTGTAACAAGTTAGTAAGGTTTGTGCCATCTGCCACTAGGAAAGCCTAGGTTGTCCAAGGACTGACTTTTCAGACTATACTAGTGGTTCCAGTGCAGACAACGGTCTAAATCATCCACTGATGACATAGCGCTTTCTGCTCAACCGGTGGGACTGCGTGGTGTGACTTGCTTGAAGTGATGTTAATGAATGAGTTCATAGATAAATGATCATCAATCTTATTAGGGTTTTGTTGAGTATAACCTAATTGTGAGGCCCCTACATGGGGGTTTCTCCCAGTATATCAATTAGGTTTTGATGTGAGGTAGGCTCGACTGTATTAAGGAGGCATGCAAATCGATCGATGAGAAATACAAATAATCTTACTCCTTACAGGATCCTGTGGTAGCCCACAAGACATCTGAAAAAATAATTTGAATGAGTGTGGTTACATGTACAAATACATCCACAGTTATTGACTCCCTGTAATTTAGCAAGTGTATCCCCACACACCAAAATTAAGTGGCAGCAGATGTTCGGGGCTCTGCACCCGCCCAGCACCTGCACAGTTTCTCTGCTCAATACAGAGGGCACAAGTGGTGCATCAGCAAAAACAGACCATGAAAGTAAATGCCTATTATTTTTAATATAATTATCAGGCATCACCTGGCAGTATGTCATTTAACATTGCACATTTTCCTACTACCCAGGATACTGGATCTCGAACTGGAAGATTGGCCTCCAGCTCCTGGGCAGCTTGGACGAACTCTCAAGGCGTAGCTCTTGGAAAGTCAGCTGAAGAGTCGGCGAGATGCAGTACAACGCCACTAGAACAAGGACAATTACTCGAAAACAGGTAATACTTGCATAAATACCCTAAAATAATCGTACAATAAAGGGAACAACTGTGATTGCCTCAAGCAAGTAGCCATAACAGTTCAATATATTTAAAAAAATAACATTAAGGCAGAGGTCCGATCTGAGGTTTACAGATTGGTGCACAAACAGTGCCATGGTTTTATAATAAACAACGGGCCAGTGGAATTCTATGATAGTTCAGAACATATGGTAGCACTAGAGCTCTCCAGATACTCAAAAGTCTTTCATTATAATGTAAGGCACGCCTAAAGGGGTATTCGGAAGAGAAAAAGGCTTCAGAGTCAAACATTATTCTTGAAGGGCCCCTTCCTAACGCTCACCACAAGGTTTGAACTCATTTCATTAATTACAGTTAGAGAGGTGTCCCGTCACCCTAGCTCCTACTGGACTTGGTAAAGGTTTTGTGGTTCCAGGATAAGAAGAGCTCCCTAGATTTCGGGGTCACCATGAGCTAAAGGGAACAAAAAGTTATTACCTACCAGTCACAACTGACAATTTTCAGTACAGCAATACAAATTGAATACAGGATAGTACACCAATAAGGGTAACTCAGAATCGTAAAACCGGTTTACACCACTGCAACCATTGGTTAATGTCGAGATGTTCCATCTGACTAGACGAGGGGTCTGTCTCCCTTTAAAGGACTTTAAAATGGTTAGGAAAGGATAGTTCTGGTGTCTGTAGTACTAGATACACCGAGCCAGTATTCTCAGACGCAAAAGGAAACTCTCCAATAATAATCTCGTAATAGGCCTTATGCCACACTTTGGTTAATTTCTTACATATATGTTTGATCAAATATTTCTGACATTACTTAATGTGTGTGGCATTTTTATACTACACTAGACCTTTGATATATGGATGATATTTACCTTTTCACTGCTTTCTGTATCTTCTAAAAAATTATAAAATATTTGGAACAAAAAAGGACTTGCAATCACCCTAAAGAACAAGTTACTTACCTTCGGTAACGCTTTTTCTGGTGGATACAATATCTACCCGTGGATTTCTCACTTTATGAATTCACCCTTGCGCCAGCATCCAACTGAAAATCTTCTTCCCAGCTCTCCACGTCGACGTGGACGTCACAATTGCACGGCTCCACGCAACTCCGTCTGACGTCACCGTGCCAATAAGAGGTCCTCGCCGGCGTGCTGACATCAGTTTCACCCATTTTTTACGTGTCTCTGAGGCGAACAGGTGAGAACCGACTCCACAATAACTCCAATAAATCCATATATACATAAAACCTTCAAGATGCAACATAATCAAAACCATCATTTATATATACAGGAAAAATATCAATATATACATACATCTATATAACCACATATCCTAGTGCAATCAGACAGGCAATGGGGAGGCGGGTGGGACTGTGAAGAATCCACAGGTAGCTATTGTATCCACCAGAAAAAGCATTACTGAAGGTAAGTAACTTGTTCTTCTGATGGATACAAATACCTGTGGATTCCTCCCCTTATGAAAAGAGTCCCAAAGCAGTACCGCACTCGGAGGTGGGTGCCTGCTTGATTACATTAAGAAATCCTGCAACACAGATCGTGCAAAATGGCCGTCCCTCCGAACCTCAGAGTCCAAGCAGTAATGCTTTGCAAAGGTATGGAGGGACGCCCAAGTTGCTGCCTTGCAAATATCCACCACCGGAACCCCCCTTGAGAGGGCCGAAGTAGCAGACTTAGCCCTGGTGGAGTGGGCTCTGATACCCTCAGGGGGAACCTTTATCGCCAACGAGTAGCAGATCTTGATACAAAGGATAACCCACCTGGAGATAGTTCTTTTATGGACTGCTCTGCCCTTCCTCTGTCCAACATACCCCATGAACAGCTGATCTTCCAGGCGAAAGTCCTTCGTCCTTTCCAATGTAAAAACTAAGCGCCCTTTTAGGGTCCAAACGGTGAAGCCTTTCTTCCTCCTTCGAGGGGTGAGGAGACGGGTAGAAAGATGGAAGGGTAATAGACTGCCCTATATGAAAAAGAGAGACAACTTTTGGCAGGAAAGCAGCCCTGGTTTTCAACACCACTTTATCTGGGAAAAACAAGGTAAAGGGGGGTTTAACAGAAAGAGCTTGAAGCTCACTAACCTGCCTACTGTCTTAAGCACTAAAAACCTTAATGGGCAAGAGTGCATGGGCTTAAAAGGTGACCCCATTAAAAAGGTTAAAACAAGATTTAGGTCCCACTGAGGCACATGAAAAGGAGTGGGAGGAAATCTATTAAGTAAACCCTTAAGAAACCTAACTACAATAGGTGATTTAAACAATGAGGGCTGATCCGGGAGGCAAAGAAAGGCTGACAGAGCAGCTAAATAACCCCTGACCGTAGCTACTGCACAACCCTTCTTTGCTAAGTCCAAAGCAAATAATAAAATATCAGAAAGGTGGGCCTTCAAAAGATCAATTTGCTTTTCTCCACACCAAGCCACAAATTTTGCCCACCTGCCGGCTTAAACTGACTTAATGGAGTGTCGCCTGGCTGATAAAATAACATCCACTACGTCTGGTGGGAGAGAAAAGGAACTCAGGTTGCCCCGTTCAATCTCCAGCCATGAAGGGGCAGGCTCTGGGGTGGGGGTGTAGAACCTGCCCCCTCTGGGGGTGGGGGTGTAGAACCTGCCCCTGCGACTGCGAGAGGAGGTCTGCCCTGAGAGGTATACAGAGCGGAGGTCACAGCGTAGTTGGAGAAGGTCCGTGTACCACACCCTTCCTGGCCAATCTGGGGCTATTAAAATAACCTGAGGCCGATCTTGGTGAATCTTCCTTAGAACCCGAGAATCAAGGGTATGGGAGGGAAACGCGTGAAGCAATTGGTTGCACCAAGAGATCTCAAACGCGTCCCCCAAAGCTCCTTGCACCGGATACGGGAGGCTGCAGAATAACGGGCAGTGCGCGTTCTCCCGCGTGGCAAACAGATCTATCACCGGAGAACCCCACATCTGAAAGATGTGTAGGACCAGATCTGGATGGAGACGCCACTTGTGATCGGCCGAAAGGTGCCAACTGAGAGAGTCCGCAAGCACGCTGAGCACCCCAGCCAGATGATTTGCTATCAAGGAAATCCGATGGTCCTGAAGCCAGGACCAGAGACGCAGAGCTTCTCTGCAGAGAAGATACAACCCTATTCCTTCCTCCTTGTTTATATACCACATCGCAGTAGTGTTGTCCGTCAGGACCTGAACTGACTGACCGCGAAGGGACAGGAGGAAGGCCTTGAGAGCCAGACATATCGCCCGCAATTCCAACAGACTGATATGAAAAGTCTGTTCCACTGGAGACCAATGACCCTTGATCTCCAGGTCCCCCAGATGAGCTCCCCACCCTAGAGTGGAAGCATCCGTCATGATCGTGGCCACCGGCGGCAGCAGTGAAAACGGCCTTCCTTGCGAAAGGTTGCCGTCCACAGCAGCGTCTCTGGAGATCGTTATCGACTCCTCGAGATGCCCATTGTGGTGAAACCACTGCCACTGCCTGCAGAGGCACCATTGGAGAGCCCTCGTGTGCCACCGTGCATGAGTGACAAACAGAATGCAAGAAGCGAACAGACTGAGCAGGCGTAGGACCTTGAGGACTGGAACAACCGCTCCATTTTGAAACATTGGAATCAACACCTGAATATCCTGGATCCGCTGAGGCGGAGGATAGGCCCGATTCAATGTTGTATCCAGTGCTGCCCCTGTGAACAGGAGGCGTTGAGAGGGCTCCAGGTGAGATTTGGGTACATTTATCGAAAAACCCAGCCTGAACAACAACTGAGTTGTCATCCGCAAGTGACGCAACACAAGCTCTGGAGACTTGGCTTTGATCAACCAATCGTCCAGGTAAGGGAATACCGATATCCCCCTCCTTCTGAGACTTGCTGCCACCACTGCCATCACCTTTGTGAAAACTCGAGGTACTGAAGTAAGACCAAACAGAAGTACCTCAAACTGACAATGTTACGAACCCACCACAAACCGGAGATACTTCCTGTGCAACTTGAGAAGGGATATGAAAGTACGCATCCTGCAAGTCGACTGACACCATCCAATCCTCTTTGTTCAACGCCAGAAGTACCTGCGCTAGAGTCAGCATCTTGAATTTCTCCTGTTTGAGGAACCAATTCAAAATCCTCACGTCTAGGATCGGTCTCAAACGACCGTCCTTCTTGGGGGATCAGGAAGTATCTTGAATAACAACCCTGACCCCTTTCCTGCTCTGGAACCAACTCAACCGCACCTTTTGACAATAGGGTCTGAAGCTCCTGCTGTAACAACAGGAGATGGTCTTCTGAACAAAACGAGGGATGGGAGGAGGAAATTCCTGAAAAGAGAGAGCATATCCTTTTCTCACAATATTTATAACCCATGAGTCTGATATAACTAACTCCCACTCGTGGAGAACAAGACGTAATCTTCCCTCTACAGGAGAAGTATGGTCAATAAAGGGGAGAAAACTAGGGCTGCTTCCCTTGCTGTTGTCCTACAGAGTAAGAGGATGACGTAGGGTGCTGCTGGGTGGCCCCTCTTGTCCTAACCCTCCCCTGCCCTCTAAAGGATCGATATGGGAGACTGGTAGGCTGCTGGACTGAGGACTGGGGTCTCTCTCGATAAACTGCTCCACGTCCAAACCCCCTGAACCTCCAAAAGGACCTAAAAGGGGGGAGCAGAGGAGGCTTGCAATCGTAAAGACATCGCCGTGGCCCGGCTACCTTTAAAGCACTCTAGGGCAGAGTCCGCTTTATCTCCAAACTGTTTTTCCCCATCAAAGGGCAAATCCAACAAGGTGGTCTGTACATCTGGAAAAAAAAACAGAGGACCTCAACCAAGCGTGCCTCCTGGTAGCAACAGATGTACCCATTACCCTGGCCACCGAGTCCGTAGAGTCCAGGCCAGACTGAATTAGCTGTTTCGCCACAGCCTGCACATCAGGCAGGAGTTCCCCAAATGGTCTCTGTACATCCTGCGGCAGGTCAGGAATCATGGCCTTTGCGGAGTCCATGAGCGCGTGGATATATCTACCCAGAACACAGGTAGCGTTTGCAGCCTTGAGAGCCATGCTTCAAGACGAGAAAGTCTTCTTTGCAGATTGTTCCATCCGCTTGGATTCCCTGCCTGATGGAACCACAGGGAAGGAGCCTGGAGCAGATCGTGTACAGCAAGAGGCCTGAACCACCAAACTCTCCAGGGTACGATGTTGTGATAAAAACCCCAGATCACCAGGCGCCACTCTGTATCTCCTTGCCACAGCTCTATTCATAGCAGGCGACGATACAGGCTTCCTCCAAAGTTCTAATATGGGCTCCGTAAGAGCCTTGTTGAATGAAAGCAAAGGTTCTGCAGAAGTCAAAGAAGTATGCAGGACCACTGTTAAAATGTTTGTCGTAACTTCTGCAGCAGGCAATGTAATTTCCAAAAAGTTTGCTGCCTTCCTGATCACTGTGCGAAAAGAATCAGCCTCCACCGTAAATTACCCCGGTGAAGACAAGTCCCATTCAGGGGAAGTATCCAGCCCACTGGCCGACTCCAGGCCCTGATACTCTCCCAAGGGCTCGACAATCTCTCTTTCCTCCAACAAGTGCCTTTGATAGTCTTCCTCTTCTAAGAGACACAAGGCCTTCCTGGGTGACCTCAATCGAGCCTCCAACCTCGGCGTCGACATGGAATTTGCCCGACATCGAAGACACCGGCTTCAACACCTGACGTGGAACAGGAGAGGAAGGTTGACTCCGTTCAAATCCATCACTCGGACCCGGCGCCGGCACGGATCCTGACGGCGCCGAAGATGCTCTTGGCTCCACCACAGGCGCCAGCTGACGGGAGTGATGAAATCGGCGCCATAGATCTAGAAGGCGACGTCATGGGATCCACAGGGCCTCGAGGCGATGTCATTGGCGCCGGTCCGGTACCCTCAGCTGGATAGAATGGCATAAACGGCGCCACCTTGTACGGAGCAGTGGAGCCCAACGAAAATGCCAAAGTACCCGTGGGAGCAGCCGGTGCAACAGCAGGGCCATGGCATTGAACATAGAGAACATGGCATTCAAACGTGTCGCCGGATCCACTCCCGGAACCAGGAAGGCAGGATACCACTGGTCTCCCTGTTGCACCTGTGCGTGTTGAACATCGGACTCCTGTTCAGCAGGGGAAAATCGAGGACTGTCCAGAGGTGCCACAACCTCATAGACGGACGGCGCCGGAGAAGCCTCAGGACTCTGGGGTTGAGGAGTCACCGTCAGACTCACCTCCCACGTCATCGACGAGATGGAGACCAAAATCAGCTCCGAGCCGAATGGCGCCGATAGTCATGACGGCGCCGTTTCTTATGCTTCTTCGAAGAAGCATGGGAAGAGGATCTACGATGGCTCCTATGACCCTTCTTTGCCGTGGCCAAAAAGAGTTTGGCCTCCCTTTCCTTTAACGCCTTTGGATTCATGCTCTGGCAAGACACACACTCCTCGACGTCATGCTCAGAGCTAAGGCACCAAAGACAATCGTCATGAGGGTCAGTGACTGACATGCGACCCCCGCACTCTCTGCATGACTTGAAACCGGACTTCCTGGGGGGAGAGCAACAAGATGAAACCTCCAACAGAAGCGAGAGCTAGGAGAAAACCGTTAGCGTCGAAGGCACGGAAAAGAGGGAACTGACGTCAGCACGCCGGCGAGGACCTCTTATTGGCACAGTGACGTCAGACAGAGTGCGTGGGGCTGTGCAATTGTGAGGTCCTCGTCGACGTGGAGAGCTGGGAAGAAGATTTTCTGTCGGATGCTGGCGCAAGGGTGAATTCATAAGGTGGGAAATCTACATGTAGTTGTATCCATCAGAAACATACAATTTGTAATCAGAGCTTCGGTGGGCAAAATTCACAGAATGGACTTAAAAGTCCATGTTGACCAGAAGATGGCCCAGAGCATATGGGGTGGCTAGTTGATGGACCTCTGTGTGGATGTGAGAATTTTTGTGGCACCCACGCCTGGATGAAGTGGGACGGGGGAAGCACAGAAATGGTTTATCATACACAAAAATTACCTCAGTCATGCTTGTGAGACAGCTAGCCACGCAGTGCTAGGAAGACAGCAGCAGCAGGGCATAGGGCAAAACCTCAGGCACGGTGCTAGCCTTGATGAAACAAGCAACAGAAAGCCCAAGGAAAAGGTTCAAGAACCATCACAAGGGTGCATGAAGAAGAGAAATGACAATTATCTATTTATCTAGCTGGTCTTAGTTTTTCATTGTTCTGCTTATAAGTGTTTGTCATACTTAGTTTTCTCCTTATGAATATGTAATGTTAATACCGCTACTCTATTTTAATTGTAGAAATGCCTTAATAAAACTTTTTTCACATTATGGAATTTTTCCATGAACAATGGTTCTTTGATTAGTGGTCCCTTCTGTAGATATACCGTCTGAAAACTCTTCCATGCTACTTTTCATAAATATGCTTCTGTATAACTCTTTAAACTACTTCAAAGATCAATGCTTTTTCAGATTCTAATCTCTAAAAAAAGTTAATAGCTTTCTTACGCTCATTGAATTTGCTCCACCATTACCTCTGCATCCCTGCATGTACCAAGAACAGAGATGGTGTCCAGTTACAGAAGTTAGCATGTGCCCCCAAGTACAACAGAGAATTTCACCATGCTTAAAGCATAACATGCAGAAGTGCTTCCTGTGGGGTCACTGCTTCAGAAAACTAACGTTTCTCAGGTTACTGCAAAATACTGTGTAAAAAGGTCTAAATGATCTAGTGAGCCTGAGGTCATGGAGTCGCATGTCTGATTAGTTGAGGTTTAGGTTGTGATTGAGTCCAAGATGAGAGCTGACCTTGTTGCTGGACAGTTTTCTTCCATGTAACTACTGGTTCCTTCCCTGCGGCATTTTTTCCTCTTAGCGGCTGGGCCTTGATGTAACTGAGTAATATGGAGACTCAGCAGCTAAGGACCAGTTTCCATGTCATCAGCCAGCACATCACAATCATTAGGGCTTTAATTTGTGACACGGCACCAGTTCTGAGATCCCTGTGCACTACTATTCATATTGGTGCAATCGCTTGTTTCATCCAGCAATGAGAGCTGCTCCAATGATAGCCTATGTTCAGAAGGCACAATCTCATTAGAGATTATTCCTGTGGCCCACTCTAGTATTCTGTTTATGGACATCATTGTACATGGAGCAGTAACTGACCCAACAACTCTTCATTTGCCCAAGACTTGAAAAAAAAGGAGCTCACCTGCACTGGTCGCTCTCACAACTACTGCTAACAGCTCTTCCGGCCACGGGAGGAAGAGAGAGGTTTATCAAGCACCTTCAGGCTTGAAAATGCTCAGGGTGGCCTCCCCGTCGCAAGTCTCTCTTGGGCCTGTGGACAGTGGCCCTCACCGACAGCAAGCTCATTTCCCAAACATAGGAAACTACGACTACAAATATCTCTTACTAAGGAAGGTTTCCTACACTGAATATTCAGCAGCAATTAGCCAGACTAGAGCAGATTACTAATGGGGCCAAGGAGAACATGCTTTTGAAAAAATGGGCTCAGATATAAAGTCAAGAAAAATAGAGAAAAACACAGAGAACAAACAGAACACTGGTGAAGTGTAGTTCCTAAGTAGGAACCTACAAAGGATGCAGAAAATGACTGCTGTTTGAGGTAGATATATGCAACATAGTGCAAGTGCAGAGGTGGGCAAACCATCAAAGTAACATGGAGAGACGAGCCCGAGCCCAGCAAGGGTCAGGCTTGGCTCCAACAGTGTGAGCACGAGACAGGACATGAAAATATTTGCCATCTAAGTTAAGACACAAACATCAAGTAAAAAGATGATAAAATCTCTCTTCAAAATAAAAAATAAAAAGTGTACTACTTTGACACAATGAAGCGTTTCTCCCTTGAACCTAAGGTTATATAACTGTATTGAAAGGTGATTATTAAATGTCATAAATTTCAAGCATGAAGTTAAAATCGTTCCTGACCTGATGACAATGCTATTAGCAAACTAATAGGCAAGTCAGTTGTCTTGTGTACCCTACATGTGGCACAGGTTCTTATTATAGCTGAACCAACCTTTGAATCTATTATATAAAACACAAGAGGGTTTTGTGCCACACACACTTAATTCACAGATTTTAAGGTACTCTGACCTGAATAATAAAGAAGAGGGAGGCTTGGTGAAAAAGCATTTGCCTAGGATCCCATAATTGCTCAAGCAAGGAAACAGGAATTCATCCTGGGATTTCTGGTTTCAGACTGTGCAATTAAGTCACAAACAAGACATATCTCTTTCTCTCAACTGTTTTACATCTAAGGTTTATGCTTTGGCTTTTTTTCTCGGTACTTAGGTGGCAGGCAGAAACCACTTTTTTATAGTGTGAACCTGGCCCATGGCCATAAGGGTGCTTCACAACAAACCGAGACTATGTAACACATTATTTGTCAAGTAGATTATGGCCCTCATTACAACATTGGCGGGCGGCAACTGCCGCCCGCCAATTTGTAACCGCCGTGCGGCCGCCAATGCAGCCGCACTCCCGCGGTGCCCATTATGACATCCCCGCCGGCCCAGCAGGGATGTGGGCCGCAACATGGGAGCCGGCTCCAAATGGAGCCGGCGGTGTTGCGGCCGTGCGACAGGTGCAGTTGCACCTGTCGCGCTTTTCACTGTCTGCAGAGCAGACAGTGAAAAGCCGCATGGGGCCCTGTCAGGGGGCCCCTGCACTGCCCATGCCAGTGGCATGGGCAGTGCAGGGGCCCCCAGGGGCCCCGCGACTCCCCCTACCGCCAGCCTTTTCCTGGCGGTTCAAACCGCAAGGAAAAGGCTGGTGGTAGGGGGACTCGTAATCCCCTGGGCAGCGCTGCCCTGGCGGATTACTACAGCAGGGGCCATTGTGGCAGGAAACCGCCGGCCCCGGCGGTGCGACCACGGCGGACCCTGGAAGCACCGCCAGCCTGTTGGCAGTGCTTCCGTCATTTCAGCCCTGGCGGTCCTGTACCGCCAGGGTTGAAATGACCCCCTAAGTGACTTTCCCAGATTCAAAGGAAGCAGGGCCAAGGCAGGTATCAAATCTGATTCCCCATGTTCAGCAGCTCTAGCCGCAAGCTACGAGTGATATCTCAGCTCCTTTTCGGCTCGTGATTCCAAGAGGACTTCAAGCGGATTCAGTCAGGCATTTGGCTCGAGCTTTCTGTGGCTCGCCCACCATTACCATTGTGGAATGGGTGCAAGAAGATATTTATCCAAACCATATCACAAATGTTCAGCTTGTTTCTACAGCCTTTGGCAGGGTTAAAGAAAATAAAATCAGAGATAATATGGATCAATGATCAGCAGTGTTTTCATGGATAATCTGCTAAACTGAAACATTTAATTCTCTGAGGAACAGAAGATGAAAAAAATGAAGATACTGCCAGGTATGGAAACAGAGAACGCCCAAACTGATTGTACATGAGTGCACGCAAAAGTCAGAAAAAAGTAAAATTAACCATTGTGTAACTTTAGACCCAAAAATGTGCATTTAAGAAGGGCAGTGAATAGCTACATAATTAGAGTCCACCCACATATATTTCAAGAAGCAAACTTGGTGCGTAACAGGTACAGTTGCATTTTTTTTTTTTGGTTGGGGGGCAGGCGGGGGCAGGGGAACTGACGAGTGGCAATGTTCACATTCTAGCCGACCTGCATTTGGAATCGGTTCCAAGACCATTTCTTCACGTCGGCAATTTGGCCGGTATATTAAATATTAACAGTTTTTCCATACAGAAATGTTCGTTGTAGACATTTTGACGGTGCGATACATTGTACTTTTTCTGGTATTGGAATACCCTCAAGTTATTGGTCTTATATTGAGACAAGTTGGAGGTATAAACTATGTAAGGTATGTCCCGCCTTCTAACTCATTTTTTATTCATTCATGCAGAAGCGTTCAGCAGACTATCAATAACACACATGAACTTTTTCAAACTAATCCTACAGGTTTCTTAAGAGATCGAAGCAAAACCCAAACTGACAATTACGCACACAACACCTTCCCCCACCCCCTCTTTCTCAGCCGTATTCTCTGGCGGACCCCCAGTGTCCAAGAGCAAAGGGGCAAGAAAGTGCTGTATCTGAAGAACAGACACCGGCAGCGCGCCTCTTTTTATGTTTACTGGACATGGAGAGGCTCGCTCTTCAATGAAATCGTCGTATTTAATGTCGACTTCGCTCTTTTGTGGAACGGAGAGTGAGACATTGTTAACCCAACAGGAAGTACAGGCTAAGGCTTCAAACAGCGCGAGTACAAACGACAGCATTTCTGAGAGCCGGAGCCCCTTAAGTTTTCCAGTTGATGCAAGTTGTACACAAAGTCCTGATCCAATGCGAACTCCTGCTGAGCAAATACTGTGGCGTCCAACAAAGAGGTATCTGTTGGAAATACAAACACCTGCCAAACAGAAAACCTTTGCGTACACAAAGGCAAACTCGGAAGATGTGAACTTGGCTTTTCACAAACCACAGGAAATCTCGCACAAGGAGGGCATACAAACTACGCCACCGATTTCCCTGAATAAGAGGTGTACAATTTTTTTGCTCTCAAGTAATTGCCACTAATGTGCTTGAAAAAGACGACTCTGTATGCGTTGCCCTTGGATTTCCCTAAGTAGAATACGGATTTGTTTGTGCCACATTATACCAAGTTGGATTTGTTATTATGCATCAACAGTTCAAATACTAGTAAGTAAAAACTTTCCCGCAGAAGAGGTATTTTGGAAAGCCCAATACTGTAGAGGTCGTAGACCTATTTCGAATTGTGTACAGATATAAGCTTATTCAAGCCTATCAGATTAATAGTTTACAAGGTAAGCATTCAGAAACGGGGGCATTATGCTAAGCAAGTTAAAGGTGAAACTGCCCAGCTTTATCTGGTCAAACAGTTTTTAAAAACGCTGGGAGAACTGATTAAGGTACTCCATGCAAAAACGGCACTTTATGGGTAATTAAGTGTCTAACTGGGCAAGCAGTGTTCAACTCTCTCCTGATCTTTTGCAGGTCCACAAAGTGTCCGAGGAGTGCATCTGGGGGCCATATTTATGGTTATCACCAGCTAGTGGGTAGAGGTGACCCCCTTCTCCTACCTAACCAAAAGTTCCCAGGGTCAACCCTACCCACTTTTTAAGCAGTTCCTGTTTGTCCTACTACAAAGAATCCCACAGTGCAACTTATTCCTAAAATTCAAGATGGGGAACCCCTTCTCCTTTGTGCGGAATATGTGTTTCTCCAAATGTCGTGCCAGGGAAATGAGTAAACCACATCCTTTGTGGTCTCTCAAAACTGGTTCTAAGGGTAGCTTCCCTTCTACTGGGTTTGGAACCAGTCTAGATGAAGGAACAAAAGGTTGCCTCTCCCAGGTCTCACCTTATATTTACTTGTGAAGAGGCAAGCCATTTACAAGTTAATAAACTTCCTGAGTCCTCCCTCACTTTATGCAAGCGGAAGAAAAACACCTACACACACCCAAGCTCTTTATGCCCTGGGAGCAGTTTTCACACCTCATTAAGGTCAAGCCCTAGTAGAGCAGCTACTAGTAAGGTAACGCTAATTCACCTACAGAAGGTTTAGGCAAGTAACAGATAACTTCCTAAATGTTACTTTTCCTACATATATATTTAAAATGCAACCGTTGGGAGTCAGACTCTTGGGGGAGCAAGTGCTCTGATTGGCTGCCAGCAACATTAAAATAATGTTGCTGACAGCCATTACAGGATTCTGGGACTTAGGGCCTGAATTTAAGTTTGGGGACGGGGTTATTGTTAAAAATGGGGTCTCTAGTTGGCAGTGGTTTGAACCCTGTCCAAGTAAGGACCCTCAATCTAGTCAGAGCAGGGGAGTCACACAGATATGATAACCCCCTGCTAACCCTCTTGGTAGCTTGGCATGAGCAGGCAGGATCTCAGAGCCAATGTGAAAAGTATTTATACACACAGTAACACAGTGAAAACACTACAAAAGTACTTAAAACCAGTTTTAAAAAATAGCAAATATTTAGCAAGGCCAAAACCATACATAAGCAAAGATACACATTTTTAAAGATTAAACCTCAGTAACGTACTTAGAAACACAATAGCTCCAACTAGGTCTATCACAATGTCTTTGACGGAGTCTATCCCAACAGTCCGACCCAACTCGCAAGGGAGTGCAGGCCGGTGGAGGCCAGGCACGGACCCCAGGCACAGTACCTTTGAAAATGATGAGGAAGAAAAAGCTGGTGCGGCGTCAGTTCCTTACTGCTACGAGGGAGGTGAGGCGCTGGTTCCTTTCTACCAGGCAGGGGAGGTGAGGCGTCGGTTCCTTATGGTTGCAGAGGAGGTGATGTTCCTTTGGTGGCAAGGTGTTAGTTCCTTACGATCCAGCGAGGTTGAAGGATCCACGAGGTCAAGGCACGAGGCGTCAACTTTGTGGTGTAGCGATCACACCACGGGGCCACAGATGCTGCAGCAGAGTGAGAGTCAGGTGTACTGGACGTTGGGGACACAGTACTCAGGACTCACACTATTACAAGAGTTCGGAGGCTCTGCAGCAGCGTGGGGCCTGCGGCATCTGTTGCGGTCGTTGCACTCAGCGTGGACCATGGCTCTGGCGCAGGCAGCGGCACAGATTCTGACAGCGCCACCGGTTCTGAAGTCGTTCTGGAGTCTATGTACTGGTTTCTTCTTGGTTACAGCAGAACTCACTCCCATGGCCCCAAAAACTGGATTTGCACCACTTGGCAAGTCGGGACTCTCAGCAAGAGAGGCCAGGGGCTGGCAGATAAAGTCTTTGATGTCCCTGAGACTTCTAACAGTAGGTAAGTTCAGTCCAAGCCCTTGGGGAACCTTGGAAAGCAGGATGTAGAAAGCAAAGTCCAATGCTTTCACTCACAGGTCAGAAGCAGCAAGCAGCAGGCTAGCACAACAAAGAAACAAGCAGAGTGGCAGTCCCTCCTATGGCATCTAGCTCTTCTTCCGGACAGAATGTCCTCACTCCAGAAGTGTTGTAAAATGTTGGTCTCAGAGGTCCAATACGTATACCCATTTCTGCCTTTAAGGTAGACAAATTTCAAAGGAAAGTCTTTGTAGTGCACAAGACCCTACCTTTCCTGCCCTGGCCCCAGACACACTCCAGGGGGTTGGAGACTGATTTGTGTAAGGACAGACACAGCCCTATTCAGGTGCAAGTGTCAGCTCCTCCCACCACCCTAGCCCAGGAAGACCCATCAGGATATGCATGGCACACCTCAGCTCTCTTTGTGTGACTGTCAAGAATGAATTCACAAACAGCCAAACTGTCATCCTGACCCAGGCGTCTATTCCACAACCAGGTAGAGGCACAGAATGGTTAAGAAAGAAAATGCCCACTTTCTAAAAGTGGTATTTTCAAACTTACAATTTAAAAACCAACTAAATCATAAGTTGTATTTTTAAGTTCAGAGACCCCAAACTTGATATCTCCATCTGCTCCCAATGGGAGGTTACGCTTGAAATATTTTTTATGGCAATCCCCATGTTAACCTATGGGAGAGATATGCCTTGCAATAGTAAAAACCAAATTTAGCAGTATTTCATCATCAGGACATATAAAAGACACCAGGACACATAAAAGGCCCCAGTACATGCCTGCCTTTTAAATGTACTGTACCCTGCCCATGCGGCTGACCTGGGCCTACCTTAGTGGTAACTTACATGTAGTAAAAGGGAAGGTTCGGGTTTGGCAAATGGGTGTACATGCCAGGTTGAATTGCCAGTTAAAACTGCACACACAGACATGGCAGTGGCAGGTCTGAGACATGCTTACATGGCTACTCATGTGGGTGGCACAATCAGTGCTTCAGGCCCACTAGCAATATTTGACTTACATGCCCTGGGCACACACTGTGCACTGTAACAGGGACTTACTAGTAAACAGAATATGCCAATCATGGATAAACCAATCACCAATACCAGTTAGACAGGGAACACTTGCACTTTAGCACTGGCCAGCATTGGTAAAATGCCCAGAGTCCTAAAACCAGCAAAAGCAAAATTCAGCACAGGATCAAAAATAGGAGGTCAGATGCCAAAAAGACAGGGGAAACCACGCCAAGAGGGGACAGGTCTAAGATTTTTTTTTTCACAAATGTGACGGATATCCCATCTGCCGCATTACAATTTCCATAGGATATAAAGGAATTGTAATATGGCAGATGGCCTATCCGTCACATTTGGATGGAGTTACTCCGTCTACCAAATTCTAAATCTGGCCCTTGGTCCTCTGTCCTGAACATGTTTAAAGAAAAATATAAGGAGGCAGCAATCCTGCAGGACTTCCAGAGGATCAGAAAAAAAAGAAGAAATATTTATTATTGGGAAGGGGGAACGCAGCCCTCGCTCCCCAAGCCTTCACACGCTCCTTTAAACTGACCCCAGGGCCAAAATTAATTAATATGGGTAGAGGGACAGCAAGGCCCTCTCTCCCCGAGCCATGAGAGGCCCCAGGGAGCCCACTCCTGGGGCTGAAATTACTCAAAACGGGGGGAAGGGCACACTCCTCCACTCCTTGAACTCTAAATACCATGGGGAACCCTAACCCCTGGACTAAAATTAATCAAAATGGGGAGGGGGCTATGTGCCCTCCCACCTCTCCCCTCCCGAGCCATTATTGGTCTTTGGGAACCACCCCCTAGGGGCCAGTTCACTAGGTAAGTCCTGGGGAAGCCCACCTGGGACATAGCGGTTTCCCTGCCAGCACCGGTGCAGGCAGGGAAACCTGTGTTTGTTCCTGCTTAGCAGGAGCATTTTTAAATCTCCCACCAAAGAGTTTAAAAATGCTCCTGCCTGCTTGGAGCAGACCTTTGATCTGTTTCCCTGCCCACACTGTTTCAAGCAGGGAAACAGATCAAAATATTGCTCCCACCAGGAGGGAGCAGTATAAGTAGCTGTTCCCTGTGGGCAGGAGCAATGCTGGCTCTCACTGCATGTGGGTTGTCTGCTGGGGCCACAGGGGTCCAGGGGCTCCCCACAAGGCCTCCAAAGAAAATATGGTGGATGTCCTGGGTGGGCACCAGGGCACCAACCTTCAATGTTGCAGGCCCCTGGGATGGGGTCCACAGGTTGAAAAAAAAAAAAAACAGGGGGATTGTGCGGCCACCCCCTCTTTAATTTTTGTAGCGGCCCTGGGGACCCAGGGCCTAACAAGGCTCAGGGAGTGAGGGTCATGTGACACCCTCCCTTTTAATAAAAATAACAGCCCTGGGGAATGGGGTCTCCAGGGCCTAACTAGGCTCAGGCAGGGGGCCATGCCCTCCACCTCCCCTTTAATTAAAAAAAAAAAAAAAGGCCCTGGGGGATCGGGGCCCCAGGGCCTAACAAGGCTTGGCGAGCAGGGCCACATGGCTCTCCTCCGCTTTATGTAGTGGCCCTGGAGATGGGGTCCTCAGGGCCTAAGATTGCTTTGGAAGGGGTGGGCTATGCAGCCGCCTCCCCTCTAATAAAAAATAAAAAAATGACATTAGGGTATGAGGTCCTCAGGGCCTAATAGGGCTTGGGGAGGGCAGCCACGTGCCCTCCCCTCCCCTTTCATGAAAGTGGCTGGCA
Source organism: Pleurodeles waltl (assembly GCF_031143425.1). Taxonomy (NCBI): domain Eukaryota; kingdom Metazoa; phylum Chordata; class Amphibia; order Caudata; family Salamandridae; genus Pleurodeles; species Pleurodeles waltl. Next base: position 762,348,186 of record NC_090445.1, read on the forward strand.
GGCAGTACATTGAGGTGATGTGGTGGGGGATATTCCAAGAAAAATAGAGAAAGGGATCCCGATGTAGTACAAAAATCCCAGTCACCTACCCAGAGGCGTTCTCTACATTATTGAAGGGGTGTTGAAGGCATGATTAATATGAATAGTAGGACCAATGAGGCTTAATTATCCAACTCTTGTCCCAATGGGTCAACATATTTCAGCCCTGGAAAGGCCCCAATGGGGTCCAAGGCTTTCCTCAGGACTGGAATCTTATTTGTCCCTAAGATATGTCCCTGTCTATGTCGTCACACACATACGGTGGACATACAACTCCAGTTCCTAAGTCCTGGGAGCGGCAAATATATTGATCTTATTTACTGGTATGGTCGACAGAGTGCTCTTGTCTGGTCAGCAGGGGGCACCAGTCATGCTCCACTGCTGAAACTGCATCCGGGTGACCAGGGGGCATTCCAAGATGGCGGGGTATGATCCGCGGACGCCGTGCTTCTCTGAGCCAATTCTCACAGACTCCTGACCTGACGATCCGGCTTGACACGTCGAAGGAGCCTGGTGCTCCAACTCCCACGCCAAACTGAACTGCATTGTGATGCTCAAGTCCTTTGAAAATTCACTCCAACACCTCACATATTCAGTTTGTAATGTTTTCACAGCACGCAGGGGCTGTATTTGCTCTCTTTTGATATGTGATTTCCTATTGCTATGCTGGTTTAATAAATGAAAGTTTGTTTTAATAAAATAAAGTGTTCACTTGTTGATCATTTCTAGATTAAACAAAACGCAGGAAGACACAGTTATTATGAATTTTTAGATGAGCTGGGTTTTCACTAGCTTTGTTTGACACAGAATCCCTCCTACGCTACCTTAATGTGGCGTTCACTGACTTTTTGTACTTAAAATAAAGCATTTGCACATATCACTTAAAATTGCAGCTTTGAATGCCAGGTATAAGTAATCAAAAATAAACTTCTCTTTACAACTGGTATTCTTGCTGCAACAAAGAACAAGCATTTGCAATGCAATGGGTCTCGCATTTGTTGGAGCTAGAGCTATTGGCATTGTAAAAATCATAATTGGACATTCCTTGCCACATAAATTGGTCAACACTGCCTCATAATTTGGTATTTTCCTGCTACATAATTACAGTGGCCCCGCTCTGCACAGAACTAACGCAATTCAATTTACTCTCTTCCTCTATCTGCAGCCAAAAATGACAATGTTGCCATTTAGCATCCTGATTTAAATATGCCATGCTATTTCCAATAGAATACCACTTTCACCACCCCACCATCAGACCTGCTGGCTGGTTAACACAATTCCCAAAACAAGACAGCCACGGAGGGGTAACGATAGAAATAAACTAGAAGTGCCACCCAAACATATCAAGAGTGTTCAAACTGTCATAGTTTAATAAGGATGTTAAGTTAGCCTGAATCATCATCATATTTACAATAGTGAAATATTAATGAAACATATACAATTACAAACCCAATAAAAACCTTTATCAGAAATAAACGTTTAGCATTAGACTGTAATGCTCAGATCAGGCCCTAGAGGACACCACAATAAAAATAGCATTTGTTAGAAACATGGCCATGTTACCATATAGTTAGCCCCTAGAGGGCATAACCACATGAAAAGAAAATGACTGAATGTATTGCAGTGTAACCGTATTTTAAGCCCCTAGAGGGCATACACATTTTCAGGGCTAGCAGGCATACTGCCGTGATATAACAAACAAGAACCATAAAAAACAAACTACTCTCAACCGTAAAACAAAAGTTCCAGCCATGAGAGAGGTAAAAAGAAACTGAATGGAGCTAGGGGTTATTATTTTGGGGTCCCCACTAACCTAGTTTGGGGACCCAGAGATGATCTATACAGAAAGAGCAGGTTGTGGTGAACGTTTTGAAGATGGTCTCATTGTCCTAGGACCACTACAGGCTGAGTTATGAACAAAAGTGTTTTGTAAAAGAATGCCCTGAAAAGCATTATGGGACGACCGAGTATAGTAAATATTTTAGTATGTCGACTATAATGCTCAGAAAACCCCCTAAAGGACACCGCAATAAAAAATTCATTTGTAAGAAACATGGTCACATATCAATATAATTAGCCCCTAGAGGGCATAACCACTTGAAAATGGATTGGCAAAAAGTAATACAATGCAACCATAGATTTAGCCCCTAGCGGGTATAGTGCCTTACACATTTTCAGGCCTAGCAAGCCTATTGCAATACTAAGGCCCTTAAAACACATACTAGTCCAAGCTGTAAAACAAAAGTTCCAGCCGTAAGAGAGTTTAAAAAGGGACTGAATGGTGGGAGGAGTTATTATTTTGGGTGCCCGCTAACAGAGTGTGGGAATCCAAGGATGACAAACAGAAATAGTGCATCATGCTGAACGTTTTGGTGGTGGTTCCGTTATCCTAGGACCACCAGAGGCTGAGTTATGGGCAAAAATGTTTTGAAAAAGAATGCTTGCAAAGCATTATGGGGTGACTTTTCCGAAATGCACTGTATATTGTAGTATCAGCACTCCTGCTGTGCCGGGAGAACCACATTCAGGATTTCTGTGTTTTTAATAAAGCATTTATCAATAGTAAGTATTTTTTGGAAAGCTATTGAGCGCGTAGAGGAGAGACAAACAAAATTACTGATTAGGTAACAGTGTGAACAACGTGACCAGCACTCCAATACTGCCGATGGAGTTTGTGCTGTTGGTGCTGTGCGCGCCATGGCTGCCAGGGAGCATGAAGGAGGGAGGCCAAAGAAAAAAATAGTTCACTCACACTGAAGTATATTGGCAATCAAACAATTATCCATGTAACATGGTCAGTCTGCAAGGCAGGACAAATAGAAAGCAATTACCAATGACATCAAGGGATTTTTGAAAGGCAAGCCCATGAACGAGTGAAAGCGATGGGCATGAGGTGGGCGTGGTTAAAAGCCCACAATACTTACAACAGGTCAAAGCACTTGCATGCTAGACCTAAAAATGAAAGCAAGGCTCGAAGAGGTGAAATCTGATAATTGAGTTACCCTGCCTTGTCCCACTTCTCCTCTCGCTGTGTGCACACATTTCCAGAAAAGACAGCAAACTCCAACTCTGCTGATTAGGAGAACTAGTAGGCAGTGGGAGACAGGAGTAAAGAGAAACGGTGTAGCAAGAAACGGGAAGTAAGGGAGAAGGGAAGTGAAGGGATCAGTCAAGTAGGACAGATATTGGGTAAAACCCAGGAAAAAGATACAGAGTCAGTAAAATTTAAGTAGAGAAACCGAGGTGGAGAGATAGGTAAGGTTTTGAAGCAAGGCAGCAGGAGCTAGAGACAGCAATATGGGAATGTAGGGAGTGGGAGAGGATCCATGTACTCAAGAGGTGATGTAGAGGGAAAGGTAATGTAGAAAGAGAAGAAAGATAGAGAGTGGTAAATATATGTGAGATGTATAGAGAGGTGCTAGAAAAAAAGCAGTGAGAAGAGGGGAAAACTGAGAACAGCTGAGTGAGTTTAAATAGAGAAAGGTACAGAGAGTGGAGATAACACGAAACGTAGAAAGGTAGTGAGGAAAGAGTAAGGTAGTAAGAAGTGAGGTAAAGAGAACAGAGAGTAAGAAAAACAGAGAAGTTGGGTGCAAGAGAGCGACGGACTGAATAGCGAGCGCTAGTGGGAGAAATGTGAAACAGAGACACCTGTGATGTAGTGAGTGGTGAGTGGTGAGAAAAAGAGGGCTGAGGGAGAAGTTAAGAGGTGGCAAGACAGAGTTAAGGTAAAGTTGGAGTTGAGGGTGAGGGAGGTGAATTAAATGTGAGATAAGGAAGGAGAGGTGAGGAGAGATACAAGGAGATGAGATAGATAAAGGAGGAGGAACAGTGACTAGGTGAGGGTAGAAAAGCTGAGGTAGAGTGGGGGGCCGAGGAGTAGAGTTGACGAGTTTTGCACACAATGATAGAGATGTACAGTTGCTAGAAAGACATGAGGTAGACACAGGTACAGTAGAGATGTTTGGAATAGAGAGGGGAATATACATAGAGATGTAGAGATAGGTAAAGAGAGAGAGAGGTAAACAGAGAGGAGTGAAGTTGAAGATGCGATGAAACAGGGAAACAGACAAAGGACAGAAAGATTATTTTTTTAATGGAATTGTCACCAGTTGATTGAGTATGAGGAGTTAAGGGTGAAAATTCCTTGGAGGGTGGAGGCCTTGGTAAGTGCCTTATTTGCCCAAGCATTTTAATGGCTTGGTTTCAAAGCAGCTCTCTTCGGTTAAAAACAAAATATCAAAATCCATGAATATTGGTAACTTTATAGGGAGCAAAATAACTAACAATAATGTGAGTGTCAAAAACTGGATGGGGCCATGGAAATAGCCTTCTGCGATAAGAAGAAAAATGTTAAAGTGAGAAGAAATATCTAAAAATGAAAGACTATGCAATTATGATTAGCGGTTCAACCCCATTTGGATCTATCAGAAGGGCTCTTTAAGGAGGCAAATGGGTGGCGGAGTTATAAGACAGACACCAGATCACCTTTGAGGTAGTGAGGTAGGGTCGGGACATGATCTACTTAATAGGTGGAACACTTCTGCACATCCTCCTATACCTGTGCCCCTTCAGCAGGTAAATTATGAAGGTGGTTGATATTTTCAGGGGGCAAAACACGGCAATCTGACAGGAAATGTACCAAATGATGAAGTCAAGAAGGAACACACCATGCTAGTCTGGACAATTACAGCTAATATCAGGTTTCCAAACATCATCGGACAGTAGCTCCTAAGTGCCTAGTAAAGCCATCTAGATTTTGGTACATCTCTGGGTAAGGTTGTCTGTCAGGTCCGTGTAAAAGTCTACAGTTACACTATCATCTGGGATTAAATGTCGGATAGTTTCATTCCATTAAAATGCTCTGGAATTCACTGCAGCTCAAGCGGTGGGTTAACAAGCGTTCAGCATAGCATGCTTACCATAGTAAAGCACACACTATAATTTCTGTGCAAGCCTTCCGGAACTTAGAAGAATGAGGAAGAAACAAAACTATAGCACTGACTCGATGCATGTTGCTTTTTTAACAAGGTTGAGAGGGCTCCATAAACAGGGCTGAGCCCACTCGGATGTATCATCATTTTGAGTGAGGGTCGCAATGATGAAGCATACCACGGATAAACTGTTGATGAGGGACCCCTTATAAACCCCACAAGGGTTATCTCTTTTACAGATGGGTTTTAGAACCTGTTGGGTTCATTTTCTGACAAGTCCTGCAGGACTACCTTATCCTGTTGGTTAAAGAACTATAAATTGGGAGATAAGGTTCCCGGTGGACTAATTTATGCCCCCGCCCCGAAAGATGATGTAGCAATCCAGATTATTAGCATTCTAAAAATGAAAATGAAACCGTCCAGATTTTTGCTCAGAGAAACATGCTAAAAAGTGCATCTAAATTTCTTGCTGACACTGAAGAACGCTCAATCTTTACTGATGTATGTTTGGGAGTAATATTTTTGGCAGTGGTGGAATAAAGGGCCTTCTTCCTAACTGGTAAGATTTCTAAGATCTCAGTTCCGTTTTTAACCTGCTGGTGCAAAACTAAAGCATTTTTTCATTCTAAACGGAGATCAAAAGCAAGTAGTCAGCGGAGAACAAGATGATGTTGCAAAAAAGGTTTTAGTTAAGGTATCAATTTTTTTCCAACTGTTTCCAAGGTGTAATGCGGTAGATTACATTTCTCTGCATAAATGCGAATAGAAAATGACAGCAGGGTGCACGACAGTTCAAATGCATAAAACCGAGTTTCATTTTATCTCAACAGAATGACAGAGTTTAAACTTATCGCAATAGAATGTGTCCAGTTCATACTACTAGTCGAAGAACCATGGAGCATGAAACATTTTCAAACGGATTGAGCGTTAAACAAAGGAAGTGGGCACTTGAGGTAGTGGAGAAAACTATCCTGACTGAACAAGGAAAGAAGCCTTGCTAGGGCCCAATGGAGAGATCTAAATTTGTGAGAGGCAGCTGAGCATAGGAGGAACCTCAGCAGGTGGCAGTGCAACTTAGAGTACATACATGAGAGCGTGGTCACACACAGAATGAAGTCTGGTACAAACCGAGAACCATAATGAAGGAGGACAGCTTACACTTCGATGCCAATTTCTGCACAATGACGCTTGTTGAAGGTAGCCAACCTATCATAATATCTAGCAGAGAATGGTATAATAGTTCCACTGGCAATGGATAATCTAAGAAAGGCATTATGTAAGGTGGTGCTGCGACATCCCAGGCAGAAGACAAAAGACTGACAAGCCCTACTTACGATCTTCAACAGGATCCAGAAGTCACTGGGCAGAACACTGGAGGCTACCAGGCATCAAACGCTGGGGCATGGAGGTTATGCTTCTAGAAGACACCTAGCAGGAGGGATAAGAGCAAACCTACATTCTTGGTTCCATGGCTGACAGCTAGGCCACTGCACCACCTGTGTCCAACAAAAGCTACAATTTGTAAAAGTGGTAGGTGGGGTGACAAAGACTACAGAATGTACTCTGCAACAGAAGGAAATAGCAAGCGCATTTCTGAGAAGCAGCACTAGATATAGGAGTGAGACTTTCAGAAATTCATGGGTTTCCATCATGGAGAACCAAATATCACCTGCTGATCACAGACGTTAGGGTCAACTTCTGATAATACCTTTGTTTTTAAGGACAGAAGAACTAACGTTGCAGAAGTTAAGATAAATACCATGTTGCAACTCACCTTCGAGAAGAAAGCAGGATCAGAAGAGTAAGGTACATAGTCTATCTGGAGTAAAGGCATACCAACATAAGTGTTACCCCGGATTTCTATTACTCTCCACCCTCCAACTCCACACCAACCCTTCCGACTGGCTGCTTTTTACAGTGGAGACAGTAAAGTACGGATTAAGAGCTCAACAGGTGTTTGGGGAATATTAAAAACAGCATTTACATAAGTAAAAGAAAGACTTAATTTGGAATTCATGTGTGTTGTGAATGTGCAATTCTTACGCAATTTCATTTCTGAATATGGTATTTTGTGGATGGCAACAATAATACTTTGGATATCACCTTGACTGTGAAAAAAACATTTCCTTGATGACTTTGGGACTTCCTATTAAATAACACTCTGCTGTACTGTGCGATGTTACTTCAGCTTGCATGTTTGGGACGAACGTGATCAATCAACAAAGCTATTTTCTGAAAGGCATGTATGGGAAACATTAAGGCGGCTCACTACATGTAACTGGACGGAGTGCTCAAAAAGCTGGTGACCAGCAGAGTACTACATAAAATGTGATTTTGCCCTTAACTCTTCAGAAACGATATTACTATTAAGAACCCCGGCTTAGCAGCAGAATCAAACTATGGTTATTAATGGCTAATTCACTCTATAGGCAGAAAGCCATACACTCGCAATAAGAAAACACACACAAAAAAACAAAAGGCGTCCTAGTCCTATTTATATTTAACAGTAGCCCGTACAAAGAAAGATTTCAAGCACATCACGGAAAATTAAATATAGTTTATATTCTCACCAGAAAGGACAGCTTGTTTAGGACTAAAAAGAGGATAGAAATAAGTTGTTGTCCGTGTGGGTCAAATACAAAAAAGAGGCGCGATTTAAGTCTGCCCGTGCATTACTACTTTGGCAATGGTGATTCTAATTCGATTAACGATAGAAGAGTAAGCTCTGGTTACACACTGATATCCAACTGCCTTCCTGGCCTGCTGCTTGATGTGGTAATGTTCCCTGCGACATTTGTGAAGGTGTTCCTGCAGAGTCACATTTCACTAATGCAACGATGGAGTTGGCGAATTAAAGGAAAGGAAAGGACTTCGATCAACTGCACTAACCGCGCACACCAAGCCCAATATATATTGCGCAGAGTAATAGCTCTACTGGCATTTTGGAGCACCGTCTTCGAAGAGCCACAGCAAAGATGAAACTAATCTAACTGTAGAAGGTATTACCCATTGGAACAATCACTGGACGTTTACAAAGTGACACGCATTTAGTGCTGTGCATGACACAGTGTTAGGCAAGAGTTGGGTTACCTATCAATAACAGCACCTGGCATTCAGCCCCTCAGATCGGTAGCAACCCCCCCCCACCCCCACCCCCAAGAGTGTGGTACTCTATGTGAACTCAACCGCCACAATGCACTCCCGCTGAAAAAGCAAAGGAACCTAATGGGCTGGTCTCGTGCAGGCAGACAGCAGTAAATAAGATAACTTTGTGGCTGTCTGCCTGCACCATGACAATTAGGGGCCACTTATGGAAGAAAATAAAATAAAGTAAAAAACGGGTGGAGCGATACGGATACTTTTTATGAGCTGCTGTTGGATGACAACATGCCATAAATATAATATTTCTGGGGACTTTGTGCCACAAAACTACATTCAACTGAAAACGCATGTAGAATTCTTTAACGTTCTTGACATTATCTTTCACTATTTTGCGGATCGATCTAAGGTTTTTTTTGCAGCAAGAATCCTTCCTCTACCCATCTCACCAACCTTTGAAAATTAAAAGGACGCAAGCCTCTAATCCTGTCAGATGTAGTTTTTGTACGACAATCCGGACAGAACTTTGTAGTTCAGAAGCTTGTGATGAGAAGAAGCTGAAGGCCACCTTTGAAAACTTCTTTCAAAGGACGGAAAATAAAGGAAGGCAGAAGAGGTCACTTTTGCTTAAAAATAGTTGGATCACAAGTACTCCTTTCAGTAAAGGTTCAATAATGAATTCGTTTATAGTGAGGCAGTGACAAGAGTTCCTCTCACTACGGTTAAAAGTTGGTCTCTTCCAGTGACAACTAAGAACGTTAGTAGTGCAGAGCGGGTCTGTCCTTTCTTACAAATCCTCTCAACTGCCTTTGACGCCATTGACCGTCACATCCTTCTCTTGCATCTCTCCTCCCAGATAATAATTAGGAGAAGTGTTCCGAAGTGTCTCAATCGTTATCTTCCTATTTCTCTAACCAGTAGTGTCAAGTGTCCTGGTGCGACTCAACCTCAGCATGCATCCAGAAGAATCACCAGATCAGACATTCTTGTGATGTCACCAAAGCCCCAATCTTTGCCCTTATGAAATATGCAACATCAGATATACTTGAGAATTACTTCCGAAAATGCGACATCTGCTTCCGTGAATCTCTTTATTGCACACTTGTTTCTATCCACCACCTGCTTTCAATCACAAGGAGCATCCAGTTGTAAATGCTTGTTTTCAAAGACATTCATGGCTATTCTTGGTCTTGTATGATTGACTAAGAACATGATGTCATGAATGCTGACAAGATCCGACAACAAAGTTGATAAGCAAACTTTCATCAGGCGCACCTCCATATCTGGAGTAATACTCCCTTTGACATTGCCCTGCACCACTCTTTAGCTACCTTTAAGCAAAGGAAGATCACAGAAAAAGAATACCATCACCGCTACCCAATTGCTAAAATTGAACAGCTTCTAGACAACATTCATTTTTTTAAATAAATCTTTTTATTGAAACTTTGCTCATCATACAGCTTGTATAAGAAATTGACAACGAATATCGAGTGTCCTACAAAGCAGTGAGGGTCCACATCGTCAAGGTTTAACATAGATGCATATGAATCATGGCACTTTTACGGCCTATTTCATTTCAGACAGCTTTTGCCAATATTGGTTCAAATGGAATGAGCCACCTCTTTCGCCAACAGCATTATTGCCTTTAAAGTCATGCCAGGCCCCAAACCGTCTCCCACTTTTTGGGACACCTCCTGCTCAGGTAAATTACCTGCTCCGCCCTTTGGCACCAATGAAGGTCAGACTCCAATTTTTCAACTCTGGGGCAGAGCAGCCATGCCCCATGCCTTTGCAATATTGCACTTGGCCAACCCTACTTCCGCCACAAACCAGATCCTTTGATACTTGGGTCAGGGTTTCTCCCCTGATATCGTTAGGAGGAGCCATTTTGCGTCCATGGGAACCTCCAGAGACAGAACCTGGGCCATTTTCTCTGTAACTTTCCGCCAGTACTCAGATATCACCAGACAATCTCATAGGATATGGAAGAACGTACCCTCCTCGTTGCACCCCCTGAGACATCATGATGTGTGTGCTCTTCCTATCTTGTGGAGTAGGGTCCTAAAGTAATAGGACTTGTGCAGAATCCTAAGGTGAACTAGCCTGTACCTGGAACAAATAAAAATTTTCCCAGGGACTCTGAATGACTTCTACCCAGACTTCGTCGTCCATGTCGCCTATATCACCAATCCAGGTCTCTGAGTCACCAGCACATCAGGGGAGTTGTTGACCAGCTTCCTACAGAATATAGAGATCGCATTTTCCGTTATGGGCTCTGTGAGTAAGTGGCCCTCAAGAGGCAACGTCTCTGGTAGTTGCTCACCCTCCACTGTATGACTCCTAAGGATGTGCCCCAGTTGCAGGTAACTGTATTTCACTTACTCAACCAGCTCATATTCTTATCAGAAGGTCTCAAATTGTATTAAGGCTTGTCTCCTCCAGATATTGCAGAGATGTTTTGTTCTTATTAATTCCCATCTAGAGAAACCTGTCAAGACTCCGACCTCGTGTAGTAAGTCACTGTCCCTTAGTGGGGTCAAGTTGGAGAGTTTACTGTTCCAGCCCAAATAGTTTATGGCCTCCCTCGATATCCTAACCACCGTCTGGGTGTGAGTTGGTAAGTTGGTTCTCATTTCCTACGGCAAAGGATCATTTCATGTCCTCTGCGACCCATGACCTCCCAATGTTTGGGTATTCTCAGACTATCAGGAATCAACCTGTCATTAATCACTAGCAGCTGTGTCGACCAATATTACTTCAGGATATCCAGTACTGCTTGGTCTCCATCATATACCCACCCCCTCTATAATTTATTCAGCACAATGTGCGGGCATCTCCATTCCAGAGTAGCAGACAGACTTCATGGTCAATGTTCCTAAAGAACTCTGATGGAATCTTGAATGGCGTATTTTTGGAACACCTACAAGAGGCACAAGAAGGTCATTTTATAGAGCGCTGTACTGCCCATTAAGGATAGTGGAAGGACCCTTCAGTGCCCACATCTCAATAGAGCCTGTTTAGTTGTGAGAATAAGTTCCTGGACAGAAATTCTTGTGGGTCTCGGGTGACATATATCCCAAGGTATTGAAAGACTTCTAGCACTAAAGGTGCTCTGCAGTTGGCTGGGAGTTTCGGGATTTCACCCAACAGGGGAAAAAAACGTGATTTAGTCCAATTCATTCAATAGCCCGAATGGCTCCCAAAGGTATCAAAGACCTAGGGTATTCTGTCATGGAGAGGGATGGCTGAGTAATATATAGCAGGGCATCATCAACGTATACAGAGATGTGCTCCTCCCAGCCCTAATCAGCCCACACTCCCTGTATTAACGAGTCTTGACGAATTCAGGCCACAAGTAGCACCAGTGCAGAAATCATGAGGACGAAGGGAATCCCTGTTGAGTACACCTCTGGAGGGCAAAGATGCGAGAAACCGCAGAGTTAACTCTCACCCTACCCAGCAGGTCCCGATAGGGGAGTCTGACCGAGCCACAAAACTTCGGCCCAAATCCCAACCTTGCCAATGTGTCGAAGAGGTAGTTTCATTCAATACTGTCGAATGGCATTTTACCACCAAGGGCCATCAACACTGCCTGCTCTGATCAGGGCAGCCCAGTCATATGCAGCACTCAGTATAGTCATCTCACGTTAAGGCAGTGCTTCTATGTGACAAAGCCTGACTGGTCAAGGCTTATAATTGAGGTAATACCTTTAGGCAGCCTGGCAGCCAGGACTTTCAGCAGTACCTTAGCCTCAACATTTAGTAAGGATATGGGCCTGTAAGAGCCAAACACCATTGGCGGCTTGCCCTTCTTGTGTATGACAACAGTGGTGGCGATCCGCTGATATTTTGGCTGGCAGCCCTCTTCACGTGCTGCCTGAAATATAGTCAGCATATATTTGGTGACTCTATCCGCCATCCCCATGTACAAATCGACTGGAAAACTATTTGGCCCCACTGCCTTCCCAGACTGTATTCTTCATATAGCCAGTGCAACCTTCTCTTCCGTCTGTCTTCCTCCAGAGTCTCCCTCTCCTTCATCGTGAATGTTTGAAGGGCGATGAATCAGCACAGTCCTCATCAGTCATATTCGCCACAGGAGTATACAGTTGCACATAGTAGGTAGCAAAGGAGTCTGCTATGACTGCACTGGTCATCTGTAACACCCCGGCTCCAACTTCAATTGCTAACTCCCATGAATGGTCCTTGTCCATCCTATCTAGCCAGATCAACCATGTGCCGGCCTTGTCCCCTATGTCATATAGCCGGTGCTGCTTTCTTGACTGGAATGTGAGTACCTCAGATGTCCGTGGTATAGCCTGCATGTGCCAGGAGTGTGTAGCCAAATCTATTAAGAGCCCTGTAGTGGTACCCCCTGAGGTGTGTTTCTGGGATTGGCACTAGATCAGGGGCGTGTGGATGCAGATGATGAGGCACTAATGTGCGTTTAATTTTGCTGCCGAGACCATTTATGTTCCATGTCCATATGTTCAGCACTTTCCGTGTATGCCTTGCCGTAGCTGTGGTGGGTGTATATACATCAGTACTCTAGGGTGGGCCCCTATCGGCAGGTGTCTCCCCTGTACCCAATAGTGTAATCCCATACTACCGGTCCCCTCTGCAATGCTTGGCACGTGGGTTGAGACAACACAACAAGTAACAAAAACAGATAAATCGAACTCCACCCTCCCTGCTACCCTGAATCATTAGTTTAATGACACACAACCATCCCAAATTTCAGAGGGCCTGTGGCCCCGTTAGAAACTTTCAAACAACATGGGTGGCTACCATTGGGGTCAGTCTCTCACATGTCCTTGGGAGAGTCATGGGTTTGCTGCCCTTCAGGAGAGGAAGAGCGTCACAGTTCAGGAGTACTTTTTGGACATGGAGCGCTCTGTGCATTAGTGTCTTTCCGGCCAGCAACTTATCATCCTTCGACCCAGCTTCATGCCTCCTCTGGGGAGGTAAAGTGCCATGTCTTGCCCTCCCACTAACAATCGCAATCGAGCCAGGTATAACATCATATAGTTTATCTCTTTCGCTCTGAGCGCTTTCTTGACTTCCTTGAAGTTTCGCTTTTGCACCTGAAGGGTGAAGTCCAGAAAGATTTGTAAAACCATGTTTTCAAAATGAAGGTCTCCATGAGTGCGGGCTGCTTGGAGGTTTGCATCTTGGTCCCTGTAATCAAATAATCTGGCATATATAATCTGTGGCGGGGGCCCCCGATAGTCTATGTGCCCTCTCAATTGAGAAGAAGTTGGACAGTCTTTTGGGGGCAGAGGCTGTTCAGGATAAGGACTTCCAAGAAAAGATAGACACAGGGCCTCTCTGCCCCCTCAAGGACATCCCCACCACTTGAATGTTATTACGCCAAGCTCCCCCCCTCCTTGTCCTCCAGCCTGGCAGTGATGACTGAGTTCTGTTTTATTAGGGTTCAGACTTGTTCCTTCAGCCTTTTTGTGGTTGAATTCAGTACACTTATTGGTGACTCTGCCACTGTAACTTTCTTGTGATTTTCCTTAAGTCTGCTCTCAACAGGTTAACATCTACTGTGATGGCATCCAGTTTCGTGCCTCTGACCTCCTGTATTGCCACCATAATTTCCTGTAGCGAGGATCACCCTCAGGTCGGGCCTTCTGGCCATTTTAGCTGCCCCACTGCCCCTTGTGGCGCACTGCCTGAGGTAGTCACTGGTACCGTGCACTTATCCAGGTTGGTGGCTTGTGTAGGTTTAGGGCTTTAGCTCCGAACCATGACCCCAGGCACACCAATGTATGCTGGGAACGCTCCAACAGTTCCCCTGCGTCGAGTCGAGCAAGGTTCTACAAAGGACTATCATGGAGCATCAACCCGCATGCCTCTCTGTTCCATCGCTGTACCTGGGCACGGTCCACCCGTAACACTGGTGGTCAGGCTGCAGGATTAAATTCGGGCCAACTTTGGGGGAGGTTTAAGAATCTCTGTAGTGGAGCAACTCCATTCAGTCTCTCACTCCGCTTCCAGGCAGCAGCATCTAGCTGAGGACCAGTCACCTCAGGTCCCTGATCCCTCACCCCAGCAGCAGACCTCAGGGTGGGGGAGTTTTGGGGGTAGAAGCAGGAGGTGCAACATTTTTATTGCCTGTTGCCAGTGGGGGTTTCTTGCTGGCCCAATTGTGGGGAGAGCTCTCCCTCGTCAGGCTGTGCGAGGCAGGTTTCCTAGGGTCTTCTGCTCCTTCTTCTGCTCCCCACACGATTCAGTAATAGTTTGTCGAGTGGCTGCAGCCCACCCCTGGACCAGCCTGAAAACTGGTGGCCCCCTCTTCACCATCTCTCAAGGAAGTGAGGGACCAACTAGCCCTCTATAAGTGATGTTACCAAGGGCCTGATCTGGCATTTAATTTCCAGGGAAGAAAGCAGAGGCAATCACCATCTCTGTCACAATTCACCCCTTTGTTCCGCTTGTCGGGTGGGGAGGAAGAGGGCCCAAGTCGGCAGCAGACATTCACCATTTGCCACAGCAGTTTTGCCTCACATAGTATAAAGGTGCGATCCCCTGCAATGTGCCGTCCAGCCGTGCTGAACAACCTTTACTGTTAGTCTTGTCTCACTGTGGCTCAATCCAGGGCTGAACGATGTAAGGCCCCGTGGGAGAGACCACCCACCACCCTCTCCACTACCTCTTCTTCCCTCTTCGCACTCCAATGTAGTCACAGTTCCACGTGCCAGAGGAGGAGGGCTCTGTCATCAGAGCAGTCTCAGGAAAGACAACATTCCTCATCATTGGACCACAATACACTTATCTAGAGGGAATCCCTCCCAGTTAATATGGTACTTCTATAGTGGGTAAATCGTAGGCTTAAATCTAAATCATACTATTGGACAAGGACTTGACACTGGCAGAAAACATAATTAAAACCTGAAATTATTAAATTGTTGTCACAGGAAAGGTTTTTATTCAGGAAAAACAGGAAATTAGTTTCAAAATGTTCTTTTACGTCAACTTCATGTGCAACTATTACAAAACCCACCAGTTAGTCTACGTCTAACACGGAGTCCAAGCACCATATCACATCACTTTATCAAGTTTTCCACAGGCCTCCTTGCAAGGCTTCTACTATGCAGGCTTCCTCTGTTTGGTGTAGGAAACACAGTCTGTGCTGCAATTTAGTCTTGTCAGGAAAATACAATTTTAGCTCACCACATGCAGTGTCTGCTCCTCTTCCAGGCTTCCTGCTATGAGCTTGGGTTGCAAGGGATGTACAGGTAGGACACTTTCTTTGCAGTTGATCCATCAATATGGAATGAATGATCTTTTCATCTAAGCACATGATAACAGCTACATAAGGGACACTATACATTTTAAATATGCCACGAGTAGTTACAAAAGCACACAGAGGTAACGGAATCTGTAGTGTAAACTATGCAGATAATTTTACCAATTAACCGTGCAGAGAATATTGTTTGCTATATGCTTGTGATATGTGTAACCATAGCAATAGCACATAACCAGGAAGTGCTATGCACCAAGATGACCCTTCTTGTTACTCGTCAATACTGGAATTTTCAACCAGACGTGAAGGAACATTACATCAAGTCCCAGGTCTGACACACATCTGTGTTTCCTCGCTAAATTTATGAGAAGAGGAGCATTTCCATCGCTATAAGATATCATAAATTCCAACAACGTTTTGGGCGCTTATGACAGTTTCTGATCTCATCATAGGATGGAAACTTACCTTATCATTTCCTGGGCTGAACTCAGGTCTCAACTGGATGGTAATTGAGCTGCTGTTGTCATTCTTTTCGATCTATCTGACACAGACACCAGATACTACCAAAACTTCCTACATGATGTCCCTGAAATGGGTAAGCAGGACAAGGCACTGCCTGGGACTTTTCGTTTCTATAGCATTACATAAAAAAACTCCTTGTCCTGCCCAGCCTGTTCACTCCACTGTAATTTGGCGCTCTACTATTGCTTTAGAAATTCCCTGAAAAAACACTACCATGTTAAAACAAAAAAAACAAAATCACCAGTTATATGTAACTGACATAAGTATAACTTGCACTGCGGTAGATTTCGGACATAATCAGTGATGTAATATGTGAGGTCATAAACAGTCCATCATACGTTTGTCAGTTAGCTATTACTGGCGAATTTCAGTACTTTTTTTGTTTTAAAATGATGGTGTTTTTATGCAGTTAATTTCGTTTTTTTTTTTTTGTTTAACGTAAGTTAAAATCTTTGTTCCATACTAACGTATAACTCCACTTTAACCTTTGTTTTTCTCATAAAATTTCTATGTCTTTTCTAACACACTAATATCTTCTTTTGCTACATCTGAGGCTAAAGGCCATGTGCAGCGCTGGGATTGGCCGCAGGTCCTGGCCTATGGTCAGTCACACACAGTCCCCTACCCCATTTCTCCTGTGGGAATTACAGGGAGAAAGTGTTTTGAGGCCTCCCCCTTCTTCTCAGTTCCCACTTGATGGATTACCCCGAAACCTTCAAGGAATGAGCTGAGGTAGAAGAACTTTACTGGGTTTTTTTGGGAAAGCTTCACGAACATTCATCAAAGAGTGATTTGAATATCACTGTAGAACATTATATCTATCTATATGATTTATTTCTATTTGGCAATGCAAATACAGGGATCGTAATTTTGCAGGCCACCATCCCTGTGTTTGTAGACAATCACATGGTATCGCAAATTGCGACCATATAGTGAATATTCATTAGGAAGGTAAGCCTGCGACCCAGCTCTGCAAATGTTGATTTTGCGAATGGCTCCAATAGTAGATAGGTTGCTTCGTAAAACAAGAGTACAGCTACAAAATCTCAGTTCACATCCCTTAGACTACTGCGCATTTCCCCCCTGCATTTTTTCCCACTCTCCCGTGCATTTATTTCCGCTCTCTTCCCGCACTTCCCACCTCCCTAACACCCCGGCACCTTCTGACCTATTTAATGAAGGCAGCAGCACGGCTGCGTACAGCAGGCATACCACCACCAATATTAGACCTGTCTGCACCTGGCTCTGCACACTCCCACAGATACTTTGCCATTGACCTCATCGCTCAGAACCACAGACACAACAACCACTGCTACCCTGCATCTCCTCGCTCCACAGCGGGTCCCATCACCTGCATCCACTGCCGGTTCACCTCCACACCAGGATCGACTGCCACTGCAGTGACCAACACCATGCCATCCCCGTCGGCAAAGTTTTACCCGGAAATAAACTCAGCTGTATACTGATCAACGGCAGATCATTCTGCAAACAGAGCACCAAAATCTGGGACACCATCTCTACCCTGCACCCGACATAACCTTCATCACAGAGACCTGGCTCACCCACCTCTTCCGGACATCGCCACTGCAACAGCCATTGGCTACAAGATGGAACACCGCAACCACACCAACAGACGAGGAGGCGGTGTTGCTATCATTCACAAAGAACACATGGTCTGCACCACCACAAATGACGAGACCACACCAATCATGGAACACATGAACATCCAGCTTCGCCCCAACGATAACACAACCATCAAAGGCACCCTCACCTACAGACCCCCAGGACCCCAAACCGGCCTCAGCAATGCCATCACGGAATTAACTAACCTGCTCATCATCAAATCCAAACAATACCTCTTCCTGGGAGATCTAGAATTCCACCTGGATGACCCCACAGACACCAACTCCACAGACCTCAGCCACAAGCAACTGGTCACATAGCAGGTCACACGCTGGACCCCTCACAATCAGGATGCAGAACTCATCAGAGCCATCAGAACTCTGACCCATCCCACTCCAAAAGAGCAAGCCAGCAACTGTGGCATCATTCTGGACAGCAAACTATCCATGAAATGCCATGTGAAAGTTGCTTCATCCTTCTTCCACACCCCCTGCCAGCTCCGCAAAGTCTAAGTGGCACTAAGTCAATACTAGGAAAACGGTGATGCAAGCTCTCATCAAAAGCAGACTGAACTACGGTAACACACTCAACGCCAGTACCACCACCAAACTGCTGAGAAGACTCCAGACAATCAAAACCTCAGCAGCCAGACTGATCCTCAACCTGCCAAAAAGGACCCACATCACCCAGCACCTGAAAGACCTCCACTGGCTCCCCATCCAGAAAAGATGCCAGTTCAAGCTCGGAGCGATGGCCTACAAATCCATCTATGACCAAAGACCCACCTACATGACCCATGGTCTAAGCTTCCATCTACCTCCCAGGAAGCTCTGCTCCACTCACCTAGTCCTCGCTCAGTTAACATGCATCAGACGCTGCAGCACCGGAGGTCGCTCCTTCTCCTACCTCACTGTCAAGTCCTGGAACGCCCTCCACCTCCGCACTTCACCCTCACGGACTCACTCCAGGAAAGGGCTCAAAACCTGCCTCTTCGACTCACTCAGTAGCACAGCGCCTGGATACCCGATTAGGTGACAAGCAGTGCTTTATAAATACAGTTTGATTGATTGATTGATTGTGACCACCTTTTGAGAGCCAACTATTTGTACATCTGGTCTTTAGATTTGTAAAATCTTTCCTGTCACCATACAACAATTTGTCACAGGTCTATGATGAATAACTGTTCAGCACTTCTATTATATATTTCCACGAAAGGTACCTTGCTACTTGGCTCTTCAGGTGTCTGTATGGTGACTGAACATGTACAATTGCTGGACCCAGTTTTAGTTGAAACTAGTGCTATGCTAGGCTTCATCAGTGTTGAGCATCATGGTTCATCCCATGACACTGTCTTTAAAAAGTAGTGACCCACCATGGTATGAAGCTCATATGCCATGAGGAATTATCAATGACTGTGTTATGCTACCAAATGTAAAAATGCTTTCTATAAAAGTTCAGGTGCTAGAGCCTTTTGTGCCCTATTATCAATGGTTATGCATTTGTTGAGCTTGACATATTAAGTGTTCATGTAGATGGGTATTCTTCCCTTCTTGCTCAAGTAAGTCTCCAACCCTGGACTCTTTCCAGTCTGTCCATGATGATGATGTCCCATACCTTGTCCTTCTTCGGCAATAAGACAATTTTATTGGGATGGCATAACCCACTTGTATCCTCAACACCGGTCACCAGAATAAATAAAATTATTTTATGTTAAACAATCCACCTGCGTATTTATCTGATTTCTGGCCATAGCAAACTAGACACAGTACAACGTGGAGACCATTCAGCATCCTATAGTTTTTGTAATTTATAGGATTTAAGGTGGAGATGCAAGCCTCAGAATATTTCTTTTTATAAATGTCCTCCAATCTTTAGCAACCATATGTCTTTTCTTGAATGTAAGACAAGCCATAGTAGAGTGCTACTCGTTTGCTAGCTTTGGCTATTATCGATAGGACAAGGATAGGTTTCATTGTGTGTTAATAGCTGCGGTCCACAAGTCCTAGGTACTGTGCATTGAATGACTTCTTCAAACTGCATAAACTTTTGAAAATTACATATTTAAAAATAACAGCAAGGCAGACTTATACATTCAAGAAGTCTTCTATGTTGAACAGTATTATAATAAAAAAAAATGTACAAAGACTCAATATACTTTCTAGGACCGAAAGGCGATTGAAGAAAAGAAGCACTTTGAATTCAAGGACCCAGGGATCGATTTAGAGTTTGTTAAATGGACTAGAATCCATTCCGATGGTGGAGGGCATTACCTCTGCCATTCCGAGGGTGCTCGGTCTGCTAAATTTAGAGCTGTTTTCCGGTCTAGCAGATAACTCTGTACGTTGGGTGGAACCATTCCTTTCCATGTACAAATAGTTTAGTGTATATCAGTCATCTGTTTTGATGGACATAAACCAAACTATTGACATTTAATGATGGTTTCCAAAGCATCAGTAAGTGTCCGTTTCTTAAGAACACAAAATTAATGACCACACACCCTGGGAGAATTCTGCCAGGGTGTATGGGTCATTATTGTTTTTTTCCCCAGCCCCTCACCGATAGGTCTTTCCTGAATAGGGTTGACAGTGTAATGTCCTTCATCAATGGTCCTTACGTTGTTGGACTGTCGGAGGAAGTATTCGTTGACAGTGCCAATGGTGGCTCCATCCACAGCATAATTAAGGCCTGCCCAACTCTAAATAAGGAGGGTGGACTGAGTGTTTGGCTTGCAGAGTACTCTGTTATATTTATGCCAGAATACTCTATCTGCCAAAAGCTAAATCAGGTTCAAGGTCTCTATGAAATGCACGTGATAGGTGTCTGTATTTGAATCAACTTTATCTGTATTGGTTGTCCAACTTGAGGCAATAACTAAAAATAAAAATGACACACCTCTTAACATAGAATTTCGTTATACAGGACATATGTGCTGCCAGTTGTGGCATCAGTGGTGGTAGTTTCTCTTATGAAATGCTGTATTAACGTAACGGAACTTAATTTATTGTTCAATGCAGCTGGAATCTTCTGGTGCTGATCTGCTATTCACTTCTATTTGCCTAGGTCATAGATAAAGGTGATTCTGCCTTAAGTGACTTCTGTCATGTAACAGCAAGACCTTACTAGATAGACCCCTTTCCTGATATTAACTTCACAGATTTTTCTCTGATGGAGTCAAAACGTGTCAACACATACCAATAGATTTAGGAAAGAATTCTTCATATGATGTGATATTTTTGCAAATCCCCAAAAATATGTCCAAGCAAATTATGCTCCCAAAGTACTCCTCTCCTTTGCAACACATAATATACAATTAAACACTTATGAATCTATTCATTCCAGAATATTGTATTCCCCGTTCAGATATCTGTACTGGTGTGAAGGAGTTAACAGCAATACTAATGATAATAATGTACTTTGCTCTTTTCACCAGATTGCACAAAAACGTTGTGTGCACATGAATGTCGTGATACAATTCTTATTTGTTTTTTATTTATTCTTGATTTATTAATGTTTTGAATATATTCCTACTGGGAAGTATGTATACATAAATGTGCCAGATTTGAAAGAAAACTAATCATGTGTCGAACAATAAATTTTACAGTGCTCAAACAATGTCATATTTTGTACTTCCAGACGATGGTCAGTATCAGGTTTTTTCCAATAAATTTTCGAAAACTGCCAGATGGGTAAAATCATTTCCATTATTTATTTTTTCCACAGTCCCAGCCCTCACCATAGTCTAACAAGGAGGTTCACACCTTTTTTTTCCCAAAGTGAAGGGCTCCATAACCATGATGGGCATAGGACACAAAATAGGCGCCAGCACCAAAAAAAAAACAAAAAAAAAACTAATTTTGGCCCCATTAGAGAATTTGCTATCTGGTTCACACTTGCAAATCCCAGCAGTTTTTAACTTGTAAAGACACAGTGTAAATGTGCTCTACAATTTATGGGAGACTGCATGCATTTGTGTTTTTGGGCAATGTTTGTGGTGATATTAGGGAAATCAACAGTATAAACCGACCCACCAGTCCATAAATCGGGCCCACAGCCAGTCAGAAACAAGACTTACACACAGACCTGGCAGACCAGTTATTTAACACTGCCACACTGCCCTATCTGCAAGTCTGACACCGGCCGTCATATAGACCAGTTATAGCCCTAGCCCCGTGATATACCTCCATAAAATATTGTTGTCTACAGATTTTCATTTTGATTTGTGTTTTTGTATCATTAGAGAAGTAATTTAGCTAGGGTGACATTGCTAATCCAGGCCGTATTTTTCTAAACATTTTTTAAAATGACGGATGAGTTGAAGTGATTATGTAATATTTCAGGAACCATGAGACCTGTGTACTCAATTTTGGTGTCAAAACAGGATTTGGGGGGTCACATGTCTTATAGAGACAGAAATAACCCCTCAGAGCAACCCTTCTGCCATTTTCCAAAATGGGGGCTCTATAAGGATGTATTTTAGCCATCATATTGGTAATTTATTTGAATATTGATTTTGTTTCAGGTTTTCCCTTTGATTCAAATTTGTAAACATGTGCGAAGCAAGTAGTAGCAGAGAATCTTTACCTCCTGACAGTGTTGCTAACTCCAAAATCTGAGGACTCCTCGTACAAAAGAAATTGTGTCATATGCCAAACTACTACAAAAGAAAAGCTAACATAAACTGAGCCTGGACAGAAGAGAGTTAAAGATGCTGCAGAAATATGCTGATTGGGAAGGTGATTGGGAGCTGCACGTGAAGACAGTGAAGTCACTCATTTCTGTGTTTCACAAATTCAATTGTATAAAACACCTGAGATAAGGCTCCTGGTATTTGGAAAGCATGAAGAAGCAATAAGTGGAAAAACCATAGCTTTACAGAAAATTAATCCAAAGACATTTTGTGGAGAAAGACAGAGAAGGAAGGGTTCAATTCTTTGGCTCCAGTTATGCAACTGGAACAGATGATCCAGAGATCACAGAAAAGCTCCAAGGGAATTGTTGGTCAGACACATAAAAGTGAATATGTTGTTCAATGGCAGCTAGTTTACCATGAAATCCTTTCTATTCACAATGTTTTCAGAGAGATGACAAATTGAAAATTAAATGACCATTGAGAAACTGTTCCTCACCAAGCACTTGTGGGAAACAGAGGGAACGTTTTAATAAACATGTTGACAGCTTTCTTCATTTCATGCATCAGCAAGAAAACCCCTTTGAAATGACTGAGCCTGTGCGACCTTCACAACTTCGTGACCAAACAATATATGGATAACAATATAAGGAAACGTCTACTAGATGTCCTGAAACATGGATTTAAACTATACGTAGAACTGAAGCAGGAGAGATTTGTATTGAAGAGAAAATGCTGCTTGACATAATCACTAAAGCTAAACTTCCACACTTTAATTACTATAGTAAGAGTTTCTTCCAACCAGCCACTACAAAACCGGTTACAAAAAAACACAACTTTTGTGAGCAAATAGAGAGTTGAATGAAGCAAAAGAAAGGGATGAATTTATCAAGGACATTCAGATGCATGATCTTTTTCCAACAAACGCATTATTTGATGGAGATGCTGCAACCAAAACAATGAAGCACAAACTAGTGCAAGAGCTAAAAAACAAAAAACTTTCACCTGAAGAATTTCAAATCGAAAAGGTGTCCTCATTGAAAACTGCTGTTGTTGTGGACTGTGTGTCACAACTGCAAATGGTCAAGATTATATCCATGTAAAACTTTGGAGCGGTCGTTCAAACTGTTCTACAGATATCAAAGTCATTGTGCACCTCGCAAGAAATGAACATTGTTTTTGACAGTAGTAATCTTGAACTATCTGCCAAACAATATGAAAGAATCTGACAAATGTCTACAAGTGAAACAACTGACCTTGCCTGCATCACAAATATGACACCTATACCTGTGCAACTTGATAAATTCTGGTCATCAACACTGAACAAGGTGAACTTGGAGATGTTAACTCACCAAAACATTGCTGATGCTTCAGTGAACCCTGAATTTCCAATTATTGCAAGTGGAATGATTGTCAATGAGGATTTGGTGCCTGCCGAGATATATTCAAAAGGTACAGGCCATACTGTTCAAGAACTTAAAAGCAAATCGGAGGAAGCTGACCTTCGTGTTGTGCCACATGTTAAGTGGGCTGCTCGAAACAGTTCCAATCGAGTAATTGTAGTCAAATGACACAGATGTTATTGTGGTGCTACTTAGATTTTTTGCAATGTTCATAAGTCAAGGATTGTCAGTGTTATGGATACCTTACGGAACGGGCGAGAAAAGATGTCCAGTATTCTTACCAAGGCACATATTCTTACGGTTGATGACACTATGAGCAAAATTGTAACAAAGCATGGAGCTTTAATTGCTGAACCTGTGAAGTTTCTAAAAGTATTTGCTGAGAAAGAAGAAAAATGTGTCTTTAAAAACGTAGAAAAATACCTTGTGTGTAAAACGAGTTCTGACTGTCACACATTTGACAATCTTCGGTACAGTGAGTTCAAGTGATCAGTCACGCCAAGTGACCCTCGACCAACGTCATAACCTGTTCGACACATTAAAAAAGCTTTCTACTTTATCAGAAGATTTGTAAGTGTTTTGGATCATGCATATGTAGAGAAAGATCCTTGTGAATTTGGTTGGGAAGATATTGATGGGGTGCTAAACCTAAAAAATTTCAAAAGCCTCTACCCACAGAATTTACACGCACATGTACTTGCAGAACCTGTGCTACAAAAAGATGTCCGTCGATTTGCTCTTCTCAAATGTTCAACATTCTTAAATGTACCACGAGCAATTGCCGAAACAAATAAAGTGAACTATGAAAATGCATCTAAAACCGGAGTGATCCACATTATTTTTTTCATATTAAGATCATAAACATTGTTTGGTGTATACATAAAAGGATTAAAAACCATTATTATTTGTTTCATTTGTATTTAGGTCTCTTCTTCTTCAATTACAGCTGCCATGGCGGAAGGGTTGCCCCGAGTTCTTTTCTGTCTCTATAATACTACTTGACCCCCAAAACCTATGTTTTAACGCCAAAATGAAGCTCATAGGTCTAATGGTTCCTGAGATATCACTGAAACATATTCGCAATTTAAAAAAATGTTGTCTAGAAAAAATTCAGCCAGGATCAGCAATGTCTACCCAAGCTAAATTACTTCTCTAATGATACAAAAACACAAAACAAAAATTAAAATCTCTGGATAACACTTTTTGAAGGCGGTATATCGGGGGGCAGAATTATTAACCAGAGCCTCACAAAAAAGTCAGATCAAGCTATTTTGTTTCAAGTTAGATTTTATTTGAAGGCGCTGGCTTCATTTGCTCTTTGGATGCTCTTTAAGGAGACTGATTACAATTCCAAGCTAGTTGCTTTGGAAAATTGGTTAAGAAACAAAAAACATTCTGGTAAGATGTAGCAAAGTATTTATTAATCAAGGCAACATCAACAATGCCAGCTTAGTTAGGCAATCTAACAAAACAGGTGGAAATCTGCAATTCATTTAGAATGGGTCGGCAGTATAAGAAAATAAGGTGTAAAATTTGCTATGCTTAGTTTTTTTTTTTAAACTTATATTTAGTTTGTGAGTACAGATTTTTACGAGTCAGTTAACTTAACAGGAAATCCCAGAAAGGGTGACTGATATGAACTTATTATTAACCTTATATTCGTTGTCTAAAGAAACTGTTCTCCCAATAGTGAGTATCCAACCTATAACAGTTAAAATGATTAATTGGTTACTGCTGATAGGAACAGGCACCATACCACCCTCAACATCCAATGGCTAGACATAAATTTCACAGTTATTCATTTATTTCCTCACTCTGTAATACCAATGTGCCTGTGTGCCACGACTTACTGCACTAGAAAGAAAGGAGGCAACAAGATGGTGCATCCCATAAACTGTGTTCATCAGGATTCTACTGCAGAGTTAAAAAAAGATAAGGCCCATTCTTTTATAAATAGTGATGCCATTTCCAATCCAGGGTCACTAATGAAAGCATAATGTGTAATCAATTTGCTGGACTGCCCAATATGGTCAGGGAAATCTCTAAAATGCAAAGCTGTACATCCTTAGGCCCATAGCATCCAACTACAAAAAAAAGACAAAAATTCTTGCCTACTTTAACAAAGACTCAGGGGGTCATTCTGACCCTGGCGGTCTTTGACTGCCAGGGTCGCGAATGACGGAAGCACCGCCAACAGGCTGGCGGTGCATCCAAGCCCATTCTGACCGCGGCGGTACAGCCGCGGTCAGAAAACCGGGACCGGCGGTTTCCCGCCAGTTTTCCCCCGGCTGGGCGAATCCACCAGGGCAGCGCTGCAAGCAGCGCTGCCATGGGGATTCTGACCCCCTTCCCGCCAGCCTGTTTCTGGCGGTTGTCACCGCCAGGAAGAGGCTGGCGGGAACGGGTGTCTTGGGGCCCCCTAACAGGGCCCCATGAAGCTTTTCACTGTCTGCCTAGCAGACAGTGAAAAGCGTGACGGGTGCAACTGCACCCGTCACACGCCCGCAACACCGCCGGCTCCATTCGGAGCCGGCTTCTGTGTTGCAGGCCTCCTTCCCGCTGGGCCGGCCGGCGCTACCATGGCTACCAGCGGGAAGGTTGGAATGCCGGCAGCGGTCTTTTGACCGCGTAGCGGCCAAATGGCGGTTCCCGCCTTGCGGGCGGCAACCGCCGCCCGCCAGATTCAGAATGACCGCCTCTGTCTTTTGTACCTTATTGTGAAATTTAAAAGTCCCCAGAATGTGATTGCTTGGAATATAACATAGCAGAGACATTATAAGAGATAACTGGGAATCTCAATTGGTTATAGTGAATTTGAGGGCATATTCACCACCAATGGTTGAACTGCAAGTCAGGCTGGATCCTACTGGTGGTGGTGAACTAGACCTCCCAACATTATATATATGGAGGTAGGACCATGGAATTTCTGCAGTCGGTCCCACTGCTATGTCTTGGAGGTAGGGGACAAGGATTGTCAGCAGTGAGGGACAGATAATTAGAAAGTCTTCATTCTGGTTAAGGAGAAAGCGTTGGGATTGTTAATCACAAGACCTCATCAGGATCTCTTAATTGTAAGGGAAGCAGACCACGTTTCTTTTCAAACTGAACTCTAGGCTGAATTTGGCCTTTCAGACATCTTGATGTGCAGCACTTTGAGAATTCTGGGGCTAGGCTTGAGCACAGGCCAGGATTGTACCTTGTTAGAAAAGAAAGTTTTAATGGAAGCATTGATAGTTAAGGACATGTCCAGAATCTATAGGAACCCTGTTTACAAAATGAGAGGCTGAATGGGCATCTAGGAATGGACAAACAAGGTTAGCCACTTTGATGACCCAGACTGGAAGGAGGAGCTTTTTCATCTTGGAGATACAGCTATCCAGTTCACTTTATGTTTAATTCAGCTCAGAATATTGTAAAAGTTGCATCAATCCAGGACCTAAGCTGTATATCAAATGGATTTAATTAGAAATCCTATGTGTGCTAAATGTGGGCTTCAGGAAGATACAGTTTTCAAGTCTGCACTGTTTTACATAGGATTTAGGAAGGGGTCCATACTAACCTGGTCGTGGCTCTCAGTATGCAACTGTGACCTTTTTCCAATTCTTGCCATAAACTGAATGCTGGGGCACACAGGGGTAGAGGCGTGCCAAAATACAATAAAATAATGCAAATCTGATACTGGCGCGAAGGAGACTGCTAGAAACATTGGCAATGGAAAGAGCCTTCCATTAGTTGACTGTTGATGTGGCAAAGACTGCTGTATGGGTATAGAGAAGGCTGTGTAAGAAGGTTAGGGTTAAACCAAAACTGAGAAAATAACTGAACAACAGAGAAAAACACAAGAATACAGCTGGAAGTGGAATGGACACTACTGCTCACAATCACTGGGAATTGCTTTTAAAAACTGCTGTAAAGATGTTACCCTGGGAAATGTTAGGACGTGCCCTAGGGATTCTGGAGCCTAGACGGTTGGGCACGGAGGTATCAGAAAACTAATATTTCTGCTTGATTCTAGAAATCTTTGTGGGAGCTGTATTGTAAGTTAATACATTTAAAAAAAACAAATGAAAAAAGAATAACTTGTTTTAAAATTGAATTTTGGAAGGGCACAATACACAAAGAGAACATTTCGCCAAAAACACTAAGTTGATTTCCGCACCTGTTACTCAAAAACAAAAAATAAAATAAACATTTGGAAACGTAACCAAGCCAAAATAAGAGTATATGTTTAGTCTCCATAAAGGCACTGGTAATCTCTGCGACAAAACGAGATCCTTAACTTTCAGGGGTGCAGAGAAATGACAAACCTGCAAAGAGGTAATTTTTGAAAAATATCTAAGAACCAATATTGAGAGTTCAGGTCCGATTGTTAAAATAACCTTATACAGGCTAAGCAGTAACACTGTGAAAATGCTCCCCAAAACTATTCTCAATAGAAGGTGCCTACAAAGGAGACTACTGGAAATTAACCTTGGGCAAAACTGTATATCAAACTATTAGAACTTTAGGACTACAAGCCTGGGGCACACCAGGATCTGGGGCGACACAACTTTTGATTGTTCATTCATTTTCAAGCGAGAGAAACAAAACATTACAAATAAGGGTTACTTATTTGTAACTATTCTTAACACACTGAACTCCGCTCAACCTGACGAGTATTAATTTGAAATATTCGAATACATTTATTCAATTTTTCTGAAACGTTATTTGATTGAATTTTAGAGATAGCAAGTATGGGAGACAGTCCTAGAAGCTGACCTTTCTTCTTGAATCCGAAAAATGGGAGATTGATTTGAGGTAGATGTGTGTCCACTACCATACAAAGCACTTTACTGGTAATTTGATATGTTGACACTGTTGCCATGTGCCATGCGTTTTTTTCTGTTCAAAGCCTGGTTGGTTTTGTGTACTTTTAGACCCAGATGCATATTTTCATGCCAGAGCAAAAAAATGAAAGGAAGTGGACTACTGATTTATTTTTGTTATTAGGAAAATTTGGCATAATACAGGCTTTCGTACAAAGTCAGGCATAAAACATATACACGAAAAATCAGGATTGTGTACAATCTATACACCCACGGATTGGATCTGCAAGCTGTTAGAAAAATGGGTGAATTTTAATTTCTAAAACCCCCGAGCGAGGCAATTGAAAAACACATGGTATCAGGTCTGCCACACGCTACCCCAAGTGTTGATCTACCGCACCAGTCCTACCCTTGCAGGCACACCCCCAGCTACTTTTCCTTTATGGTTCTGGCTTGGTGGCTGTAACGAAGAATGGATATCTCAGCTGAAGTGTCCACTCTATAGAGGAGGTCCTGTAGCTCAACCCTACATAAAGCGGTTTACAGAACAGCAAGGACTAGTACAAAGTGAAAGCAAATCTTATATGGCTTTCTTTAGCAAACACCGGGTGCAAAGGAGCACAGGAAGTCCCACACTTCTAATGTTTCTTAACCCTACAAGCTGATACCTAGTGTTATAGCTCATGCACCAACTAAAATGCAAAAATACGAATTTGCTTCTCACAGACAGGAATTAAAGTTTCGAGAAGGTGGAAAAATAAGAAAAGCTACCGGAGGCCGCGCAGCTGGCGAGCAATCTTTTCAGGTGGCTAAAATGACAACGTGTAACTGTATATTAAGACAAATGCAGAATTCAGACAAAGTGTTCCGTCTCGTTTCAAATGTGTAGTTTTAAACCTCGGGAACTGTTTTCTGTAGATGTGATGCCTTTTAACTGGAAGAAAGAGGCGCGCAAATAAGCTCCCAATTGTCTCTCCAATATGTAAACCACATCTCGGGCGGCTGTCTCCGACTCGCCTTTGAAGTCCCCCTGAAATGTCATGCGCTGCGCAGACTGCTGTGCATAAGCAAGTCAATTTGCTCACTGGCAGAATCCTTACCGGTTTCCACTGCTATCTGGTACCCTGCCTCTAGTCTCCGCGATGACCTTTCCAGTCTCTCGGTGTTATCAAGCAGATGCGCTCTCTGAAGAAGAAGAAGAAGAAAAAAAAAAGGCATCAGATAGAAAACCACCAGTGCTACCTTATTTTTCTATTTTTTTTAATGTGTTTTAATGTTAATTATGCCTTTATATTGCAGTGCACAGAATCAATTCATGGGCCTGGTTGCAGAACAGACAACTGGAGGCCTTGCCGCGCACCCCAGGCGCGGATCAATACGTATTGGGTATCCAAGGCTTTGCATTTCTGCAAAGTGAATATTTCGCACTTGTTCCTCACAGGGAAAAGACAATCCCTGGATGCTCGGTTTTTGATTCCTTACAAGGCTCAACTCTTTACACGCTGCCCATCTGGGGGGAAATACAAACCTGATCCCTTCTGCAAGAACATCCAGCCCCCCTCTAAAATACAGCAATTAGAATTTAAATTATTTAAATCTCTAAGGTATAAACCAGTCCTGATGCTAGGGCAGGCTTCATTATATCGTTGCCAGATGGAACACGTAAAACCACTTAAATAAACAAAACTAATACACTGAGATTTCCAAGCACAAGACATATTTCTCCTGTTAAAAATACAATAGTGACAATAAATCTGTGCTCCTTCTTTTCAGTGTCTTGGCTGGCCTCCAGTACAGAATCACTGGAAAGCTTTTAATCTGGTTTATTTCCCAGGTACGTGCCCTGTCCCTTAAAGTTTGCAATATTTCATTCTTTTGGTAACTGCATATATTCTCATTCTTTCAACCTTCCAATAATTCCTGTTTTCCTTAACTGGATTTATTTTATTTTTCTGGTAGCACAGCTGTACTTATATCACACAGGGAAACAAATGATCTGGCCAGCTACCACAAATCAAAGCTTTGCTCACCTACGATTTTAGAAAAAGCGTTGCAGGACTGGGTTCAAAGCACAGTCTCACACGCATTTATTCTTGACCAACAATAATAATAATTTGTCACAAAACCAGAAGGTGCTGCACGCCTAATCGGAGTGGCTGTCTCGTGAAACAATCCACCTTGCTCTAATGAGCCCCCGTGGATCGGAAGATGCAAGCTGTATTGACATGCACACTTAAGCTAATACACCTAGACCGGCGGCTCCAAGCTGGAGCAGCCAGAGATGCTGGCAGAAAACCTCGCTTCCATCTTCAAAGCATGGAAGTGATTAGTATGTGATCATTACCATTCAAAACGTGTCTCTCCTGCTCCCTCGCGGCACAGGTGACACGTATCGAAGGATATGGCCAGACGATCGAGGCAGCTAAAGCCACTTCAAAGTATCCCTTGATTTTTTGTGTGTGGGAAGAAATCATTAATACAATGTGCTGCGATTAGTGCACATATACTGAGCCTGGTACCAAGGTCAGGAAAGTCACAACATTAGTCCACTAGCAAGAGAAAGGACTCATATACAATGTGCATGTTGTCCCTTGACTCCGCCGACCACCACCACCACCAACACCACACCTCTGTTCAGAAAAGCACTCTCTTCTTGCATTAGAAGTGGATGGGTGCAACCAGCTTGCCATAAGGCGAGGAAACCAAGAATGAAGGTTAATCATTGAACAGTTAGACTTATTAGGTACAAGCTCATGAAGGCTGGGGCTCTAAGAAGGCAGCCCAATATTTGCCTATGCATAATCCATACAACTGGTATTGGAGCAGTGGTTTGTGGAAAAGAGGCTGTACTTGGGAGACCCTAGATGCTTAAGACCAGTGTGACCTCAAGTATCTGAGACCTCCGTGAAAGGCTTCATTGGAGCCCACAAACTCTTTCTCAACATGGGTATCTATTGGCTAAGTCTTCCCTACATGCAAGATTATGCGTGAGCTATGCGATGGCAAAACATCACAGACATTGCCAAGAAAATCATTGGAAACGTATGCAGTACTTTGGAGTGGCACATGTTCCCGAAAATGAAAGAGGGGGTAATAGAACACTAAAACTAAGTCGTTTGGAATCCAGATACATTATTAAATTAAAGACGAAGACTCCGTTTGGGTTGAACATTGACAAATAACTTTTTGTACACTTATGAGAAAATAGTTGAATTATCAATATAAGCAATTGAATAGGATTTTTTAAACAATATTATATGAATTAGTGCCGATTAACATCATATATGACACAATAAGATATAGTATATATAAATCATGAACATTCTGCCTACAAGAATGAAAATCATTGTTTTTAATTCACAGTGGGTATAGATGGGAATAATAATGTCATCCCTTCCCACAGATGCTTTGTTATATTTTTTATGGTGAAAATAAGAAACAAAGAAAAAAAGAAAAATCAGTTAACAGTAGGATAAGATATTAATAATGAGGGACATTGGCCCACACATTTCTATTCAAATACTGAACTGATTTTAACTATTATGTTTTACTTTATAACACACCATGTAGAAATAATAATCTTTCAATCAGATAAGCTATGCTGCGTCCAACCATATCTCATATGAATCTAATAGCAAGATAGAATGAGGTATACAAAGGGTGAAAAATTAAAAAAAAATTCAGAAAAGTTCATTTTAATATCACATAAGGGATGCATCATGTAGCACAACATATTAATGACAAAATTATAGACTATAGATAAATATTAAAAAACTACGTGTCCCATAATGCAACTTCATAGCTATCTGATAAGGAACTATATAAATGTGGTGTCAGGAGACGTTATTTACCTGTGATCAAGACCTGTTTAAGGTTGAAACGCGTTGGGTGGTGGAAGCACGGATTGTGAAATGATAATAAAAGGCTGGAATAAGTACCCTCCTGGAGTGCAATGACTTACTTTGTTAAATGAAATTAATAGGAGTTTTGGTCGCTAACTTCTTTATCAGCACCGGCAGTAAGAGCGCGCAATTTCTAATGCAGCCATCTGGTGATTAACATGCAAGATTATATGCAACATTTGACCCTACCTCTTGAGGTTGGATTTCTCTCACAATGCTATACTTTGGAATTTCAGCTATATGCTTTTCAATACTTCATTGCATTGTAATCATAACAATGCATTTCAGACAAACATCACAGGATTTCAACATTTGGGTTGGACCGATTTTGATGAACTAATGCATATAGTGCAATCAGTTTGCCCATCGGCCAATGAATGAGTGGTAAATTCCACTCAAATTATGGGCTGTAAGGAAATACCTCTTTTTTGCATGTTCAGCCCCACATTTTTGGACTGATGCTGCTGGTTACTTGACTTAGAGTGCACTGAAGCCTGCTAACTAGACCTCAGGGCCAGTGTTTTAACCCTATACAAATTGCATGTCGAACTGGATACAGCCAACTGGCAAGGAATGACTTACTTATAAGTTACTAGTAAATGGCACTCATGGCATGTAAGGTAGAGCGTCCACTCAGGGTTGCAGCACTGATTGTGCCACCCTGAGTGAGACAAAGTACAAAATGGCCCCCAGCCTGCCACTGCAGACCGAAAGGACATGCTTTTCATTCGCAGCTTGACTTTGCTATTCACACCAATGGCAAAACCACCTATGCCTTAACACTATATATAAAGTCTCTCCTGAGTAAGGCCCATAGAGCCCTATAGCAGGGAGCTGTAGTTTGTTACATAAGACATATATATTTTTTTATGTCTTAACAGCAAAACCTCCAAATTGTTGTTTTGATGAGGATAAAGTTAGTAACCCCATTGGTTAACACAGGGTTACTGGTTGGCATCCCATCCTGTCTACCCCCTAAATAGGACTATCTAACTGGGTCATCATGTAAGATACCTAATTAATTGTGGAATTAAACCCGAACTGATGCCCAGCTTGAATTTAATACCACTATTAAAGTTAAGCTGCATTTAGAAAGTAGCCATTCTGTGCTCCAGCTAGCCCAGAGGACTCACAAAGGCCCTGGCACATAGACAGCTTTATGACCACTTAGAGAGACGTGTGAATGATTCTCCAGCACAGGAACAAAAGCAGTTGCTGCTAAGTGAGATTTCACCTCCTTTCCAAGGATGGCCACTCAGGGTAGTAACCCAAAAGGTAAGCTTTAAAGTAGTGGCAACACCCCTGAGCAGGATGCCTTTTGTTCCTGCAGACAAAGTAGATATACGGTCAAGGAGGGAAAACTCACCCCCAAACCAGTTTTACCATGGGCGTGTAGCCACAACTCTAGGGTGAGCTGCCAAGCTGCTAATGACTGAGTAAGGGTTGTGCCATCTTAAAAGGGGCAAGGATGTGGCACTCTGTAATATCGAGATGCCACACATCATAGGAACATCGTCACTAGGTAGGAGGGGACCCAGAAACCCATTGGCTACTGACCGCATGGTCACCTCAGGGCACTTTCCTAGGATTAATATGGCACGTCTGGCACTCGGATCCTCAGATCACACTGGAATCGAAAAGAGGACCAAAGAAGGACTGCCCTGCTGCTCTTGAACCCTCACAGAGGCTGCACCGTCAGAAGGACTGCACCTGCTGCACTTTGGGCTAGCAAAGATTGGACTGTGCCTGCGGCTCCTGGCTCGGGGAAAAGCTGATTCCCAGTCCTAACCTACAGCAGTGACTCCAAGGATCAGTTGGCTGATCTCCTGGAACCAGCTCCAGGGACACGAGCTGAAGTAACCCAAACTGACAAGTTAGTAGCCACCACAGGTGTTTTGCTGCTACCAGTCGCCGGGCACCGAAGAAGACACATCCAGGGTAGCCAAAAGTTGCACCTGAGTCTGCCCGACCTAGGAGTGCTATTGAAGTCCAGATCATCGCATCCAAGAGACAGTAGCCCCCACCTGAGGATTTCGCAGTAACCGCAGTGTAGACTGACCAGTAGCCCAACATTGGCTGGCCTGCTACTGCTATGTAGAGGACTTTGAGGGACCCCAATCTTTGTGACCAAGTTCACTCCACTTCACCCGTGGACAAAGAAACACCCATAAAGACACCCCTGTCAACCGCACTACAGCAGGAGATTCCCTTGAGCATCTATTGCCTGCATCCTTTAGCATCAGGACCACTCCATTGACGTTTATGGTGGTTGTCCTGTACAGTTTGGATTTTGCTTCAAAAATGCTCTGGTGGCCAGGTAATGTCCAAAGTGTCCACTCTGGCCCCCTAGAGCTCTGTCCTGCCGTAAATGGTCACCCAACCCAGGCTGGAGTAGCCAAACTAAGTGTTTAAAACTTTTCAAAAATTTCCAAAACTTTTGTTGACCAATTCTTGTTTGCGGTTGCATTTAAACGTGATAATATCTTCTAAAATCTGTATCTCCGGAATCCTCCGGTGGATTTTCTTCATCAAGGTCTCTAAAGAATCATAAAAACTATAATTTAATTTTATAAATTAGTGTCTTCTTTCTTTCGTGTCACTGATTTCTTATTTTGTTGCTTAGTGCTGTTAAAGCTTTACACATTGTTCCTTTGCTAAGCCTGACTACTCGCAGCCACAGCTACCCAGGGTTGAGCTTGCGGTTAAATAAACAAGTGTGATTGGACCCAAGAAGGTATCTGTGAGTGTACTGCAGGATAAGGCCCCACAGCCATATCATATAGTATATCAAAACCACCATACATGCCATGTTCCACTCAGATTTAATGACGTCTGTCTTAAGTGGCTAATGAAACCAACATGATGTAATACTGCCTTATATACACATTTACCTGAATACACTGTGAGTGTAAGGAAATGCTTCTTCTGTATGCTGAATTGGCTATCCCCAATTGGCATAAGATGACTTACTTATAAGACCCTGGTGTATGGTAGCAATGCTAACTAGGAAATTTAAGTTGGAGTGTCCACCCAGGAATGCAGCACTGATTGTGCCACCCTGAGTGTGACACGGTACACAATGGCTGCCAGCCTGCTACTGCAGCCTGGAAGGGCAGTGTATAACAGCTAGTTTGACTTTATTTAAACCAAAGGGACCCCCCCACTTCCCTTAACATTAAATATAAGTGTTCCCTAAAGAAGGATTTTCGAGCCCTAAGGCAGGGAGCTGTATATTGTTAAGTGGGATATGTATTTTAATATGCCCTGACAGTAAAACATCCAAATTGTTTATTTTTTTTACTGTGGAAAAGCTAGTAGCCCCATTGGCTAGTACTGAGTTATAGACTGACAATTAAATCCTGTTAACTTCTGAACGGGACCACTAAAATGGGTATTCCAAGGTATCAATGTATCAATCAATCAATCAGTGCTTGTATACGGCAACTACTCACCTGTTAGGGTCTCAAGGCGCTTAAGGTATCAAATTAACCGTGATAGTAAACCCGTGTTGATACCCAACTCAAATTTAATGTTAGCTTGAAGGAAAACCAACTTTTAGAAAGTTGACACTCTGTTGCCCAGATTATACAGTGGCCGCAGCAGTTGGTGGCCACAAGACAGCTTTCTCTCCTACTGTGGAGTAGTGTTGAGCAAACAGGTAGGCACACCTCTAGGGTGGAATACCAAGCTCCTAACAATGGAGGAAGGATTCAGGCATCTTGTGCACTCTGGGATTGCTAGATTCAACACATATCCAGAAGTCCTCATAATGTAAGTGGGGCTCTGGACGTCCATTGGCTAGTGACCGAATCACCCCCAGGGCACTTTCTGGGCATAAATATTACACCCCTGAACCTCCGCTCAATCTGGACTGGAGAAAGGACCAAATAAGGATTGCCCTGCTGACCCCTGGACCTGGCAAGACAGCCTGCACCAACAGCTGGGCTGCACCTGCTGTCCTTGGTCTAATGAAGAGAGAACTGTGCCTTGGCGACTGGCTCTTGGAAAATCACTCTAAAGCCCCTTAGTCAGTAGCCAACCACAAGGAATCGCCACTGACTGCTGACACAAAGTCAAGGAGACTTCTTCTCAGGACTCAAAAGTTGCACCCATGTCTGCCAGACCCGAGAGAGTCACCAGAGTGTGGAATGGTTACAAAAGACAGAAACTAGCACTCAACAAAGAAAACAGCTGGATCCGCTATGATCCGAGATCGGTAGCCCAGCCACTGCTGGACTTTTACTGGTCCAAAGAAGACATCGAGGGACCCAAACCTTGTGGGCAAAGTTGCCCAACATTACCCGTTGACTGAGGAATAATCGCAAGGAGACACCCATGGACCGAACAACATCCTCAGCATCAGGGCCACTCCACTGAAGTCTGTAGCAGTTTCGATGTGAAGTGTGGACCTGGATTTGCGAATGCTTTAGTGACTATGCAACCATCAACATATTCCTTATTGGCCTTAATTCACCTTCTCCCTATCAGAATTTGTCGCCCAGTCCCAGCCGGAGTAGCCAAATACAACTTTTAAAAAGTTTCCATACTTTATGGATGCCAATGTTTATTTGCGGACAGGACTAAAAAGCTGAGATTTAAGTTTCCTTTAAAAATCTATTGCTCCGGAAGCCTCCGCGAGATTTTGCAAATCTTGGTATCAAAATATTAATACAAATATAATCTGTTTTTATAAACTGGTGTTGGATTTCTTTCGGGTTGTGTGATTTCTTATTTTGTTGTTTAGTGTTCCTAAATGCTTTACACTAGATCCTTTGTTTAAGCCTTGCTGCTCGAAGCTACAGTTACCCGGGGTTGAGCAAGAGGTTTTACAAGCAAGCCTGACTTGACCCAAGACTGTTTTGTGAGTGTTATTACAGGGCAAGGTCACACAAGCACACCATATAATACACCAGAATCCTCACAGTGAGCAACTCCACTAACAAAAAAGTGTTTGATCCCCAAACCAACCAGAGATGTTACTATGTAATGATTAGAAGGTTGCCCATTGTCTGCAGACACCTCCCATTACTGTGGTGCAATCCGAGCCTGAATAATGTTATGTCTTTCACATACATGACACCGAGCAGAATATCTATAAAAGCTGCACCTTCAATATCACATTTATCAGACTTGGTCACAATTGTGGAATTCATCCTATCTTGTGGGCAGTTTCCAGATGATTAGATGTTCAATATCTCATAAATTTCTATGTGATCGACAGGGTACAAGGAATCCTTCAAATAAATGGCCTTTGCTGGGTCAAGGGTCCAATAAGGGAAAAGCCTGCCATGATTTACATTAACCTTTTTAGGTAAGGATGTCACAAAGAACGTTTCATCAATCCTGAGTAAGAGCCCTAGTATCATACGAAACGAACAACTCTGATAATAAAGGGCAGAACCTGAAGGAACAACTGTATTTTTGATGAAACTGTTATAAGAGAAGTACAAAATCATAATTTATGTCCAGCTGAGCATCATACAGCATAGTCAAAATAGAATTATGAAAATGATAGGGATAAGTGATTGTATTTTGTAAGCAAATTGGCATCAGCAGAAGCTGAATGATGAGATGTAACCTGCAAGATGCAGTACAATAATCATAAGAAAGGCTCAAGGAGGAAGACTTAGTGAATGTCAATATAGAGGTAGGTAGTGGCTAGTGTTTGAGCACCACAAAATAAGTCATTACCAGTAAACAAGGTAAGAGAAGAGCCAAGCACACAAACTCAGACGATCGGACCAGGAAGTTTTCATGCACTGTGTTTATTCCACCTATATACCCAACAGGGTGAGAAGAGATGAGCGGTCATTCACAAGAGCCATAATAATGAAGGCTTTTTAGTGGAACCCTGATCATCTGAGGTTTCACTGGTTGCAGGGAAGAGACATGACATAGAGTTCATACTTTAAGATACTGAATAATGGGAGAAGTGATAAGGGGATACATTGTAGATCAGTTCAAATGTAAATATATAATTTTTATCAAATTCAATATATAATATAAAGCGAAACTACATATTGTTTCTTAAAATTCTTTGACATCAACAAATTAATACATTTTCAGCAAAGACAGCATGAAACATAAATAGAAAGTAAAGTATGTAGTTACACAAAGGTGAATTGTTCCATCAATAACGTAGGTAACATTCAGCTTACATGTACCACTGATGCCTGCCACCC
Organism: Pleurodeles waltl; assembly: GCF_031143425.1. NCBI lineage: Eukaryota > Metazoa > Chordata > Amphibia > Caudata > Salamandridae > Pleurodeles > Pleurodeles waltl. The sequence goes on from NC_090445.1 coordinate 762,386,574, forward strand.
CGTCAGGTCGTGCCATAACCTACTCTGACATATCATGGACTGCTTGTAGAATTTAAAATAGCCTGCTATTTCAATCGTACATGCAGCCCTAATGACTACAATTAATAGCACAGGCGGTCCGTAGTTATAATTGAGGAAATACCTGTAATAGGTCTGATGTGATTCGAAGAGGAGTGCAGAGCAGTTCAACATCAAGCAATCATGATATTCAGTCCCTGTACTCATTGCAATCAATCATTAATGAAGAACATAATCTATCCTAAGACTGAGGCACAGCAGGGTATGTGCCCTCTGCTGCCATCTGGTGTCACTTCTATGTGCAAAGATTGACTGCCATGCAGACAGTCTCAGACACTGATCCTTCCGAGATTGCTAAGTATCCTAATCAAATAGTGATGAAAACACGAAATACCATCAAATTCAGAGACAATGAAATCCTATGAATTATAATCAACATAAAACCTACATGATTTTAGGGACAGAAAACTGTTAACAATTAGCCACTTTGAACATGTCAATCTTTTGATAGAATAGGTGGGAAAGTTTCTACAACGTTTGCTATTGAATCTGACCACCCAGAGGTCTTACAAGAGTTTGAAATTCAATTGTAGCCCAGATCTAAAAGCTCACACGAAGCAAAAATGTTTTAGATTCTTCTTGTGGTCGGCTTGTAACTCAGATCAATAAACCCCGGAGAAGTGGAATACTATGGGCTTCAAATGAAGACCCAGTTCTGTTAACCAACGGTGGCTGTTACGTTTGACGTGGCTGTAGCAAGCACACTGTGCTGTTGAAGGTGGTACTTACTTGCCTGCAGGGCTGAATCTTTTGAAATGTAATTACGTCTTATTGATTTTAATGACATCATTATTTTGGGCTAATTTATTGGTTTATTTTGAAGTGTCTAAATGCATTTTACCAGTCAAAATTCGGCAAGTTATTGTTGAGTTGGATGTTAGCCCTTCATCACCACTAAAGGTGATATAACGTTCTTCCATGTTAAGGTTGCTTACACGGTGGGTCAGAGTGCATGGCAAGGGGATTTTCCCTCTCATCTATTTAATAATTCACTACACATTACAAAGATTACTTAAACCAAATAAAAAAAAATGGTATAGAAATCTTGTTCGGCAGAGTCCACTCTCTGTACCATGCAACAATCTCCAGCCTTCTGCCACAAGAGTAGGTTGAACCAAGTTCAATAAGGGCCACTTCTCGCAGTCTCTCGCTTCACCCACGGCAACGCTAATACTCCCTCTTATGTGCAACTAAGACCTATCTGGAATATATTAATTGGCAACTGACTGTTTTCCAGGATAAAAGAAATAGTCAAGAAAACAGCTGATAAACATAAAAGCACAAGACTAAGAAAGCAGAGGGAATAGTGACAAATAATATTTTATTTATTAATAAACAGAACTATTACGAAAATAAATGGTGTGTGTCTTTGTGTGTGGTACACCAATGGTACAAGGGGAATTGAATAAACTGGCGACTTACACAAAACTTTGTAGTTGACAACAAAAGCCTCCCCCCGCCCCTTGTCCCTGAGACAAACAACCGAACCAGTCTCCCCTATTACCACCGAATTTCAGAGGCACCCGTTTGGCAAACGAGTTAACTGCCACATGGTTGTCTGCAGCACCCTCTGCCAAAGATACAACTATTTTGTGCACTTCCTTACAACCCCAATAAGACCTTTAATGTTTCACACACAGGAGCAACTCAAGAAGAAAAATGTAAAAACATGGTCTGAACATTCTCTGCCTATTTTTCTTTGCTTTTTGCAAACATTCCCAGTAATGTACCTGCAAAGTTGCGCCAGGATGTGGGTTTCCAGACATATTATTGTGAATACCATGTTACATCTCCGGTAGGCTTCTGGAGCAGTGTAATTTTGGCTCCACTTTTACACCTCACAATCTATGCAATATATATGTGTATTTAGCACCACATACTGTGTTGGATCTAATGTTATTAATGTAAAGTGCTGCACTTGAACGCAATACTGGAAAGCATTCACTGTAGAACTAGAGAACCATATACTCTGTGTGCCTTAATCTTATTAAATGAAAAACATAGTCATTTGAAATTATGTAGAAACCATCCTCATATTAATAAAACATATTTACGGTAGAAACGAGAAAAGTCCATGTAAACATACGTACTAATGCTTTCACATTGCATTTAAAATGTAGTTCGCAGTTGCATTTACACTCGTGTGTTCAAACGATGTATTGCTTTTATCTAAAACGGTAATATGAGTTTAATTTGGATTCATGCACTGACATTCTCAAATTTTCGTAGTTATATATGCACAATTGACACTTATTAGATGTGCACTATTGAATCATATGTTTCCACCTTGACATGATTAGGCCTAAATTAAACTGTAGATGTTGCAGCTTACAATGTGAGAATGGAAAAGACAATAGATTCTCTAATGACGTGAATGAGTGGTGTTACTTAGAAGATTTGTGTGGTATTAACTAGTGCTCACACAGGTGCTAAAGAGGCTATTCCTTTAGATGTTGAGAGGTGCAGACCTTTATGCTTTTTCTTTTTTGCACCATAAGCTAATACTTAACTTTTCTCTAGAATACTCTTGACCGAGCTTTTAAAATGTTGACACCTTTCCTGATATGTAAGCACATATAGATTTTTCTCCTTTTTCAACATCTTCCCCAACTTTTAGGATTTTTCCTGATTTATTTAGATTAATTTAGGTCCTAAGCTAGATGACTTTAGTTACTACTCATGTTGAAAGAGATGATCAAAGACTTTTCTCTGAGTATCAGATTTTATTGCAAATTTTCGGTATTGCTAAAACTGAACTTTTTATTTGTCTTATGCTGATTTGCCTGAACCTTTCAAGGAGATTAGGTTATCCTGTTATAATCCTGTATCTCTATAGCATGTTTTTTAGATTGATTTACATTAACCTGACTGTTAACTTGTAATAACATTTCTTAACTTTATTCCTGATCTATATTGCGTAGCCTAATGTTACTCTGTTAATTGGAAATAGTTGTGATTAATGCTAACTCCCTTCACCCCTCAACTTGACAAGAAAGGTTCATTGAATAAATGAGACTGGAAAGTGGAGAGTGAAAAGGGTATCATTTTTGGATGGTTTGACAGCAAAATGAGGGAGTTAGGGTGTCCAATTCAGATATTCCCTAAAACGTGCCCAAAGCCCATGTTTCATTAGGACGCTTGATGGAGTTCCGGTGGTTTGGGAACTAGTTGTAACGGCGGGAAGGTGGGGAAATCGGGGTGGTGGGTGGGCAGGGGTGGAGTATTAATAGGGTTGCGCGTTGCAATTGTTTATGCTAAGTTTGCAGTATTTTGCAGTGACTGTGTTGTGTTCTGTAGAGTTAATTTAAGTTACAGTGTGAATGTGGTGCTTAATACATGCTTACACATAGACTGATGAGCGAGTGTGTGTTTGTGAAAAATTGTAAACGAGGGTGAGCCACTGTAAGGAGTGAGGTTGATGTCACAGGGTGCTGCGCTGGTAGTGTAAAGGCGCACTGGTATTTGTTAGATAGGTTACAGAGAGTTGCGCGGATATTGGTTGTGGATGCCCAAAAGAGGATTGTGGGTGAAGAATCATTTCCTGGTTTGAACACAAAGTTATTTGTGAATTCTGCGCATTTTGATAAAAAAATGTAGATCTTTAAAGCACTACGATGTCCAATAAAAGATGTGCCTATACCTATTAGACTGGGAGACCATGCACCAGGTCATTAAATGGCAATAAATGTGGGTCTCCACGCACGTATTTGGCTTGAATATTGGCATAAGATCAGAAAAAAGGTGCACTGACATTTCTACCCTATGGCACGCATAAGTTGAGGATCCTTGCACATTTGAGGAGGATATTGTATGACATGAACCCGCCTCCTAGACCTGCACAATATTAAGCACTTAATGCTTAGGAACACATAGCTCATCAAAAACAGAAGGAAAAATACCAAAGAAGGGTCAAGAAAGCCATACGCACTTGTGGGGATGCGAGGTGGGACACGTAACAAAAGAGATGGGGAACAGATGTGATTGAGGGAACTAGATGGTATCCTTCATTAACCAGTGAGGAAGGGGAGAAAGATAAACAAGAGGGAAAGAAAAAGAAGTAAGAGATAGATGATACAGAGAACTGAAAGGATGACAGCGATAGTGATTCGGATGAGGTTTTTATAAATGAACTATTGTTAAGTTGTTCATTCCCTTATAATGTAACTCAGGCACGTAAAGTGAGTAATGCAATCAATAATGGGAATTCTGACGTGCTTACTACACCAGCAGACGCAAGATCAAATTTGATAGCAGAGGGTGTAGGAATGACAGTCCCTCAAAATGTATGTCTCAAATAATCCAGATAATTGGCCCTGTAGTTCCTTCGTATAAACCTGGATTGACACCAAGTACACCACATATACTGGCTGTTCCTACTGAAATTGGAAATGCAGGTAACAACCCTATGTGTTTGACAATGAGAAGAATCCCTTCAGTCGCGACACAAGAAAATGCTCTATGTACTGTAAGTGCTAGTCCAACATTGAGTCAGACGGTATTGTTCCCGCTCGAAAGATTGCCTAAAAGATCACCTCTCTTTCTTGCCCAAACTGAATGTATCTCCAAATGTTAACTGCAGTACCCCAGGACCGGAATACCTTTAGACTAGCCAAATTCTGACATTTCCATTTGAAATTAACCAGATAATGCAAATCCTAGTACTTCCAGGGAAGAAATAATAATCAGTACCCCAGCAGAGCAACAAGGTCTTAGTGCCCAAGAATTAGACGATTGGCTCAAAGGTACGGACATTCCAAATGGTGGTGAAGGTTTAGGAACAAGTGGACAGACAGTTCAAACCCCAGAAAGAGAAAAGGCAATAGATGTGGCTAGATTAAAACTATAATTAAATGAGAAGATACTTGGAACCCATGACATGTCTCAGTTAGATACTCACCAAGACAATGAGCTCTTGTTCAAGTGCAAAGACTGCAGGACAGGCTTATGAAAGATTGACAGAATTAGCTCATAAACATGAAGTTGATTTGAGTAAATGCAAAGTGTTACAAAGAAGTTATCGTTTAAGCTTCAATGATCTCTGTAACATGAGACCGTCAGCAATGAGATTGCAGATTAGGGAGTCAATTGGCTATATCCAAAAAAAACGGACTGAGTGGAACAGGTGGTAAGGCAGATAAAGAAGAAGGAACCAAAGAAAGAAAGATTAGAACTGCCTCCAGTTGGAATCAAAAAGGAGGAGAATAAACAAGTGCTCTCAATTAGGGAAGCTCCTGGTGGAGATTATGTTCATGTGCTCTGGAGTACAAGTGATCTTGCGTCACAAATGATTTCCCAAAATTGAGCGAAAAATCCATGGAATGGTACAGACAAGTTGACAGGTTTGTGAAAATATCAAAAGTCCTGTGGATAGATTTTAATACTTTGTTTGAGACTGTCGTTTCAAATGATTTGTGGGCTGAATGTAAAATAGCTATCGAATGGCCTGAAAAAGAACCTGTGAGACATCCAGTGACTAAGGCTCTATTCTCCAGTGGTGATGAGGAAGTATCCCATGCTGATTACATTTGTGAAATCAAAGGTGTCTCCTAAAGACATTGATTGGATCAATAATGACAGAACAAGGGCCGTGGCCAGCCAAAATGGCAGACAAGATGCTTCTGACAGGAGCTCCAGACGACAACAGAGCTATGCTGCCTAAATCCTGCAGAATCTGATGCCACACCGACCACCCCTTTGGTGTGCTCCTGTTGCTGCCTGCAACTTCTGGAGGCTGGGGGTGACTCCTGTGGTGCCTGGGGACCGTTTCTGGTGCCAGAGGTGTATGGTCGCAGACTGGGCCTCCCTGTGTCTGGGTCTGAGAGAGGTAGTGCCCCTGATTACAGGGAAGGAGCCTGACAGCGAGCTAGGAGCAACAACGCGCTCATCTACTATACCCCCAGTACAGGTCAATGACTGTTGAGACAAGAGCTGTCTAGCAGCACCGGAGGGTGGTGATGAGCACTCCGGCGATAGCATGGAGCGCCCCTTGAATCAGGGTGGCGTGCGGTGGCTGTGGAGTCTGGTCCGTGCTGTGTGCCTGAAGCCTCGAGGTGGATTACAGAGGTGGCCCAATGGTGTCGGACCTCCAATCTCAGGGAAGGTGCCTGGTAGAGTGACAGGAAGCAGCGCTGCTCTTCCATCCTGAGTTTCCCTCTGTGCTGATGAGTCACCACTGGGACTGGGAATCGCCTGGTGGTAGTGTTGGGGGGGGGATGGCGAGCCCCCCAGCGACGGTATGGTGCTGTCCGAAGACAGAGGCAGTGCATGGAGGCTGCAAAGCCTAGCCGGAGTCAGGATCTTGTGTCATGCCAGAGACCACTGGCAGGAGCGACAAGGCAGCCCTGCAGTTGTCAAGACGTGGAGGTGAGCCCTGGCCCTTGAAGCGAGTGGTCGTGCTACACTGGGAAGAGGCTTCTGGGGAGCTGCTGCAAGGAGATATGGCCTAGGAGAGGGCCAGAGCGTGGCTGTCCAGTGCACCTCGCATTAGACTGGCCAAAGGGCCTAGATTCCCTTAGTGACACTGTTACTGTGTAAGAAGGCTCCTGCAGCGAAGGACTGCAGGTGACCTGAGCGCTCTGTGGGGGGGAACTCTGTATACCGTGCATGAGGCCTGTCTGGTGGTGCAGTGGCCTGTGAGGGTGATGCTGGGCCCTGTGTTTCTCAGTGGGCCTCGGGGGCGGCGTTAAGAACAGTGGAGCGGAGGGGTTGGCGGACTCACTTGTGGCTTATGGTGGGAGCTGACAAAAACCTTATGGTTAGGCCTCCAATGCCACATAGCTATACCCAGACAGTAAAGCGAGGGCCCTCACTAGCTCCCGATGAGTGCCAGGCCTTGTGGAGTGCGCAGGCCCCCGGAGATCGAACCAGACACAACTGTTCCTTACACCCTCGAGCGTGGTGAGACCCCCACCAGCATGGTGAAGGACTAATGGCCCAAGCCCACACAATCAAATAACATTGTCAACTACATGCAAGCATTACTCCCTGGTGGCCTGGTCGGATATGGGGCGGTGAGAGGCCTGGAGGATGGAACTAAGGGGGTGGCTGGCTCGGTCCCGTCTCTTGAGGACTTGCTGGTGGCAATCCAGAGCTCCCGGGATGAGACGATCACTAAAATGTACTCAGTCGCAATTGATATCAACTTATTTCAGAAAGATCTGTGAAAGGTGGCGGACCACATGACTGTCATGGAACACAATATGGGCACCTTACAGCAAGAGGCTATTACTCTGCGCACCACAGCCTCTAACCGGCAGAAACTGACTGCATTCCTGGGGAGCGCATAGAGGATTCCGAAGGGCGTTCCAAGACGAACAACCTGTGCTTTCTGGCATTCCAAGAGAGGGCGGAGGGGCAATCCATCGAACTGTTCCTGGAGGATTGGCTTACCAAGATCCTTCTTCCTAAAAAAAAGTTCAAAATTCTTTACAATTGAGAGGGCACACAGGCCACTTGCTTCCCTACCCCACCTGGAGCTCCGCCGTGGGCCATAATTTCCTGCATATGCAACTTTCTTGATTGTGACACTATTCTTAAGTGTGTCCTTTAATAAGGCCCTCCACTATTCGAAGGGCAATCCATTTCTATATTCCCCGACTACATACACAAAGAATGCAAGAACAGCAGAAACCTTTATCAATGTTAAAAAGTGCATGAGAGAACTGAACATGGAAAAAAGTCAGATTTTCTCCGCTAAACTTTGTGCACAGCATGATGGGAAGATGTTCTTCTTCTTTAGCTTTACAGAGGCCAATGACTGGGTGGACACTTTGGCACAAACCACCACTAGTCACATCACGGGAAGACGGAGACCTAAAAGACCCACGAAGATAGGGGTTTGTCCTCATGGCACACTCCAGGCAACAGATGTGGTGCCAGACTTGAGCGAATCATTCCAGGAGTGCAGCAGTGACCCTGGTACAGCTAGTGACAGCAGTGACTTGAAGTGATCCCTTTGAACTGATGGTCTCAGAGTGAGTATTGGGCTTCTTGAAAGAGGGAGTGACTTCTACGGCCCTGAGCACAGACAATGGGGGGTCCAGATGCAGCCTGACATATCCGTTGAACAATGTTCGGGCTGATGACACAATGTCCTTTTAGGGGTTGGGGAGTGGATGACTACAATATCTTCTGTTTGACTAAGCTGCATTTATAGTTTTCTGGCGGGCGGGAGTTAAGAGAGAGGTGAATAGACACAAGTAGGGAGCTTGAGTGCTTTTGGCCTCGTTCCTCCTGAGACCTTACCTCTAGCAGAGCACAAAGTTTCAACGTTGGTGATTTCATCGAGATTTCAGCGTTAGGGAGTGGGGGGCAGATGCTGGCTCCCGACTAGCCAGTTGCTGGGCAGGAGGTTCTAGTTTAGCTGTCCATTTTCAGGGGGGCATTAGGCAAGAGTTTTGTTTCTAATGGTTTGATTGTTTGGGGAATTATATGTTGCTCTTGTACACTGGGGTTTCAGCTTCTACCACCGGTCTGCCTTCCTGAGGGCTGAGCGGAGGATGTTGGCCTCCCGGGCTGGACGGGGTCCCCTCTACATACTGATGGAGGGCCACATAGTTAAGGTTCTGTCCTGGAATGTTTGGGGTATAGCTCAATTTGAGAAGCACAGAAGGATACCTGCCTATCTGAAATGTTATGACATGTCTATTGCATTTTTTTTTTTTTTTTTTAAAGAAATGCACGTGTGGGGTTATTGCATTCCTTGTCTCCGGAAACGTTGGAGGGGACAACTGTTCGTCAACTCCTATTCTTGTTACGCCTCGGGTGATGAAATGGGTGGCCCTGGGAGTCCTGTTTCTCCAAAAGGGGCAGATCCTAGACCCGCAGGGTAGGATTGTCATTTAGTATAGTGCCCTGGATGGGCGAGAAATCTGTCTGGTAAATGGTAAAATTCTACGCACCAAATAAAGACTGCCCTGATTTTTATGCTGGGGTCACAGCTGCTGCCTCCCTCTACCTTGCTGTAGACACTATTGTGGTGGGAGACTAACTGTGTTCTCAGCTGTAACTTGGACTGAGACTCGTCCAAACTTCATACTAAATTTCAACTGATTGGTGCTTTGGGCAACATGATGTGTGAATTGCGCCTTCTCGATATCTGGAGGAGAAGCATCGAGGGGACAGGGTGTTTTTCTGCTATATTCCCGTGGCAGAGACCCATAGCCGGTTGGGCTATTTTCTGATCCCTGGGGATATGGCACAAATGGTGACAAAGATCTCACACTTAGCCTGTTATATATCTGACCACTCACCTGTTCTTATGGGTTTCGGAAGGGAGCTCAGACGTCCAGTGACACCCCATTGGTGCCTGCGAACGGAGGCGACAATTAGTGTTGCATTGACACACTACTTTGCAGAGAACTTGGGTACATCGGGGAGTAGGGCCACAGGTTGGGAGGCGATGAAGACAGTTCTACGGGGGATTTGCCTCAAGACGACCTATGGGGTTACACAACAACTGGAAAGAGACATTCAAGCGTGGGAGAAAGACCTTAGCAGCACAGGGACAATGCTTCACCAACACCTTGACCGGTTAGCGGACTAGTGTGAGACCCATAAACTGTTATTAGATATCTGGAGTCAACTTGAGAAACATACCTACACTTTATATCACCAACAGCTGCAAGCTGGAGCGATGCTAGCCCATCTGGTCAGACAGAAAAGTCTCCGGACTCAAATAGGGCCAACTTGTCTGCACACAGCAGGCCATTATTGGGGTGTTTTACTCCCACTTATATAACATGAATACTTGGCAGATGACATGTCAAGCAGATTGTGTACTGGAATCCCACTCCCACACCTGGAGCTGGGTGACTGTGCACTGTTGGATGGTTCTACTGTGCACAAGGAGATTCTCTCCCGATCCGTAGGTTAAAAACAGCAAAAGCACGGGAAGCGAAGGTCCTCCAGTGGAATCCTACTGTAAGTATGCCAATGAAATGCCTGATAAGCTTCTGGAGGTCTATGAGGAGGCTTTTTGGATTGGTAGCCTCTCATCCACAACACACGAAGCCCTAATACAGATGGCACAAAAGCCGGAGAGGACCAGACAGTGGCCTCATCTTACGGACCTATCTCCTTTTTAAATATAGATGTGAAGCTCCTTAGTAGCATACTGGAGGCGCGTCTCCTCCATAGTCTTCCCTCACTCATACATACCGATCAATCAGGATTTATTCTAAAGAGACTTGTGCTGCATAATCTACAGAGGCCATCGCATGTATTTCATTCCCCACACCTGCTTGAGGATGCATATGCCATTGCATTGTTTGATATCGAACTTTTTAGACTGGAGTTATGTCTGGCATGTCTTGAGAAAATCAGGTATGGGTCCCAAATATATACAACGGGTGCTGCCCCCGTACCAGCGTGCACTTGGGGGTGAAGTTTCAGAACTTTTCAGCCTGCACAGAGGAACCAGGCAGGATTGTCCTCTCTCACCGCTCCTGTTCACGCTCATGATAGAACCGATGGCAGTGAGACTGTGCAGTGTTGGGTCCCTGGGGGGTCTCCCTCTACACGAATGATGCCCTGATATATTTGTGAAGGCCAATCCATTGTGACCATGATGCAGGAGATAGGGGAAATTTCTGGGCTACATGTGAACCCTGCAAAATATAAATTGCTCCAGCTGGGATCTTTGACAGGTACACCTCTAGCGGCGTTCCTGAATGTGGGGCTTCCTTGGAAATCCAATGGTGCCCGTTACCTCGGCATTCATTTAGCGCACACTAAACAATCATTCTAAGAGCTTAATACTGGCAGGATGGTAGAGGGACTGCATGTTTCTATCCGGTTTTGGAGGGATCTCCCTCTGACCCTTATGGCCTGAATCGCCATTGTAAAAATGATAATGCTTCCTAGATGCCTTTATGCGCTCCAAGGCACTCTCTACTCGATCCTTAAACACTATTTAAAATCTCTTGATAGCCTCAGAGTGGATTTCCTATGGGCCAATAAACTAAAGCGCATGAAGTTTTCCAAACAATCTGGGAGGCTTGGAATACTGGAGGTCCCCTGCCTTGAACTCTATTCCATGGCAGCAGACTTGCAACATGCTGTTCATTGGCTCGATCCATGTGAAACATTGGAGAAAGCCCTTCTGAAGGGCTCTCATGCAGAGAACACGTTGCCTGTGTTGCTGATGATTGGACTGGGTTCCACCAAACACAGCCCATCTCATATGTCAGGTGGCAGGGGTAAGGGAGACTGCAGTCAGGCGGGTTCTTCATTGGGCACCTTATGCCCCATACATGCTGCTGTGGGCCCTCCGGCCATTCCGATAGTGGTGATACAGAGGTGGAAAGATCGTGGCCGCAATGCCTTAAGTGACTTATACCCGAGGGAGGGGGCGATTTGTCACAAGGGACGAGACTTGAATCTTTTGCCTTGTCAGTGGGTCAAAATCTACACTATGCAAAGATCTCTGCTACAGCGCCTGAGCTATGGCCAGCCTTCCAGGAGGCCGGGTTGACTTCCAGGACTCTGGTAGCATTGTTGGGCTTAGCTATCCCAGCTAAATGGGAGGGCCTACTAATCAACCAGTGTCGGAGAAGGACTGGGTGTGAGTGCATGAGGGGGTGTAGACTGTTGGCTCCCACACTAGGTTCAAATTGATTCAATATCATTTTGTCCATCAAATGTATCTCTCCCCAAACACCTTACACATTATATACCCTGAGGTGAATGGCCACCCTGTATCGTTCCTGATTGGTATTGGTGCTACCCGCTCTACTCTGAGAACAGCAGAGGTTCCCAACCTACTCCTCTTGGAAAAAAGAATCCATGTTGTAGGAGTGTCAATAAACAATTTACTAACCATGTTACAGAAGTTGTACTTGTTAAAATAGGGTCCTTTGAAGAGAATCACCAATTGGTGGTGTTTGATTCAAGTCCAGTGAATCTGCTTGGAGGTGACCTTTTGTGCAAGTTCAATTGTTCCATCTAATTTACCCTGAAAGGCATTGAGTTTCAAACTCATGATGAGGATGCCACATTTAAACTTGTGGAACAGAATTCAGAGATCAAATTGTACCCCATGTTGACAAGTAATGATTTGCCTCAAGACTTGAGAGACAGAGTACTGAAGTCTGGGGCTTTTCAGGAAAATACATAGGTCTCAAAGGTGTTAATCCTATTTGCATATCAGTGAAAGTTAATGCTGAATATCCAAGAACCCCACAATATCATTTGAGCCAGAAACTATTGCTGGGATTGGTCCTGTGATTGAATCCATGATTCAACAAAGTATTATAAAGGAGATGATAGGGTGTCAATGTAACTCACCAATTATGGGATGTAGAAACCTAATGGCAAGTACTGCATTGTGCAAGATTTGAGAAACATTAACACCATTTAGTTTCTTGTTGTCCTGTTGTACCGAATCCAGCTGTAATATTATTTCAGATTCCATGCATGGCTGAGCGGTTCACTGTGATTGATCTTTGCCAAGCCTTCTTTTTCATACCATTGCATGAGGAAAGCCAGTTCCTCTTCGCATTTCAGTTTGGCAGCCGTGTTTTGGCATGGTACCGAGCTCCAAAAGGGTACACAGAGTGTCCCTCCATCTTTAACCAGATTCTTCAAGAGTCTGAACTCATTGGAATTACCTTTTAAATCAGTCTTGGTTCAATATATTGATGACCTACTGGTGGCGTCAAATACTCACGAAGCTTGCAAGCATGATACCATTGCCCTAGTGAACCACTTAGCTGAGAATGGCCATAAAGTATCCCTGACCAAATTGCAGTACTGTAAGAGAGAAGTTTTAAACCTCAGACAACACACGGAGAAAAAAGCAAGGAAGGTGTTACAAGAGAGAACCTCAGTTATTCTTTAAATGCATCCGCCAACAAATCAGAAAGGAGTCAGGATGTTCTTGAGAATGGTGAGCTACTGCCGCCAGGTGGTTAAAGAGGCTTGCACACAAGGATATGTCAGATCTGGTATCATTGGATGGCACTGGAATGTGTGCCTTCTCAGGGCTTAGAGAAAGTCTCTGTCATGCCCTCGCTCTGGGAAAGCCTGATTACAATAAATGCTTTAATTTGTTTTGCCATGAGAGGGAGGGATGCTCTCTCTCGGTACTAACCAAGATGCAGGGGAATGCTCACAGACTCATTGTCTATTTTTCAGCTACACTTGACTCAGCAGCAGCAATGTTGCCCGGCAGTCTTAAAGCCGCAGCCGCCACAGGTGTCAGTATCAAACAGAGCAAGAGCATTGTTATGGATCATCCTATGAATGTTTGTGTTCTTTATTCTGTGGAAATACTGTTGACTCGCACCAGAACACGGTATCTTATTAACAGCCAGTTGAATAAGTAGGAGCAAGATTATCAGCCAGTCATCCACCCTGCTAGTAATTTCACTCACAAAACAAGTACAACATTAAATCCGGTTAATTGAATGCCAATTCCTGTAAATAATGATGTTGAAAATGAGGGTGAGCGTGACTGAACTGTGCACTAAGCCGAAACACGACATACAAGATGTTCCCCTACCCAAATCAGATCATGTAATGTTTGTTGATGGATCCTATTTACAAGACCATAAAGGAAGCCAGGGAGTTGCTTATGTAGTCTGTACAATTCCAAGTGTGGTTGAAACCTCCTGGCTTAAGGAGTGTCTTCTGCACAAGTGGCTGAATTGGCGCTCTTACTAGAGCCTACTGTGTTTCATTCCAGCCGAAAGTGACCATTTTTACTGATAGTCAGGATGTCTTTGGTGTCGTCCACGACTTTGGACAGTTATGGTCACAACAAAGTTGTATGACCTCTTCAAGTTCTCCTAATCAAAATGGAGTGTGCATCACTTCTCAAAAGCATTAGAGTTGCCTGCTCAGACTGACTTTGTGAAGTGCTCTGCACATCGCAATGGAGATGATTATGTAACTTTAGGAAATAGGTATGCTGATGGAGTTGCTAAGTATTGTGCCTTGAATGCACAGATACATTCAATGGTGAATATCAAAATGAAGGAACAGATGAGACCAATTACAAACTTTTGTTGTATACAACAGATATCTGGGAGGAAGTTAAGAGACTTCGTCAAGAGTAGAACAGCAGACCTGGATTTGAGCTGGTTCTGTCAAAAGAGATGAGGATGATGTTTGCACTTAAGTGGATGGAAGAAGTACATTGCCAGACAGTTTATTACCTCCAATGGTGAGACATTATCATCGACCAGCTCATGTAGGAAGAGATGCTATGGTACAATTGTTTTGGCAGGCGTAGTTCAATTCTAGGTTCAGACTGATGGCTGAAGCTTTAGGTCACAGAAGTGTTGCATGTTAGCAGATGAATGTAGGCAAAATAACTGCAGTAAGGCTGAGTCACATGGAGAGATCAGGTGGTCTCTTTAACAGAAAGCAGTTGAACTTGATTGAAATGCCTGGGTGCAATGGGTTGATGTATGTCCTGGAGATGATGTGCATCTTCTTGCTTTTGGCTGAAGCCCAACCAACCAGTAGAAATGACAGCCTCACAGTAACTAAGCTGCTGTTAATGGAATGTATCCAGAGGTTCAGGTTCCTCACTTCTCGGGAGTCAGACAGAGGGGACCCACTTTAATAATGAGGTCCTGAGACCATTCTGTGGTGCACTGCAGGTGGAGCAGAGGTTACATTGCAGTTATCAACCTGAGGCTTCAGGTCTTGTGGAACAAGTCAATGAGACACTGAAATTCAGAGGGGCTAGAGTGTGTGGTTTCGATTCTTTGAAATGGCCTGTTGCGTTGCCCCTTGTGTTGATCAGTTTTCGTAGTACTCCTGATAGGAGTAAAGGATTGCCACCCTATAAAATCCTCATGGGCAGAGCCATGAGGTTGCCTGCTGTGCCTGCAAATGCACTCGTGAAGATGACATGGTTCTTGATTACTGCAATGAAATGGCGGATGTGGTGAGTTCTGTGTCTCATTAGGTTGGAGAGGCTACAGCTGCGCCTCAACAGGAGCAGTGCCATGACCTTAGTCCCAGCGACTGGGCTATGGTGAAGAAACACATATGAAAGATGTTTCTGGAGCCTCAGTTGAGAGGATCGTACCAGGTTATCTTCATCACAACAGCTGCAAAGTGTGGAGGTCTCCCCAATTGGGTGATTGCAGCACATACTCACAGAGTCCCTTGTCATCTTGATGATATAACAGCACCACTCCCTGAAGTGCTGGAGGATACAGTAAGACAAAGGGAAGAGATTAAGCCAAGTTGGTGGGGTCCAGCAAAAGTCTGCCTGAGAGGGCAGTCTGAGTGAGTCCACAGTCAAGGTTGGAACCAGACGGTCTCATCCTGAAGTGATAACTGCATCAAACTCAAATTCTGGTGAAGGGTC
Source organism: Pleurodeles waltl (assembly GCF_031143425.1). Taxonomy (NCBI): domain Eukaryota; kingdom Metazoa; phylum Chordata; class Amphibia; order Caudata; family Salamandridae; genus Pleurodeles; species Pleurodeles waltl. Next base: position 762,401,977 of record NC_090445.1, read on the forward strand.
TAGTGCGTTAGTAAAGTGAGTTGTGCCTGCAGATCAGTGGCAAAAAAGAGGACATAGTTTGCTTGAAGAACAAATTCCACACACTATCCCAGAAGAAACTGGTGAATCTGGCCTAAGTGGCACTGATGAGGAAGGGCCAGTAGTGCAGGGATCAAAGAGGGCAAGAATAACCTGGAGTAAGTGGAGGCACTTCACGCATGAATGGACATATTTTGCTGTCAATGACAGGGAGAGAGAATTTGGAACATTTTCTTATAAAAATTAAAATTCAACTGAGCCTCCTTAAACTGAACTTTGGAGTTGAACTGATCTTTGGAATTGCGTTGCCACTAAATAGACCGAGGCACTTTATCTTGGATGTGATTATTAGTGAATCAGAACTAAGCATTTATTGGAGACACTTAAATGATCTTACGTAGGGAATAAAGAAGAGTACCAAGGTTTGAGTCTGCAGATTTGATGTAGGGTTGTCATTTAGAGGAACACTGAGTAGGACTAAGGAAGATTCGCAAGGACTTTGTAAATGAAAATTTGCACTTCATTGCATGGGCATTGCTATGTCACTACTACACAGGAGGGAATCAAAGGAGAAAATGTTGCTGTATTTTACTAAATGGTCTGAGTTCAGAAAAGCCATGGAACCTAATAACAATAGTGGTAGACGTTGATACATATTTACAGGAGTGTTAGTTATAATACTTATAGTATTCACTGCTTTGTTTGTAGGATTGAGCCTACCTACACATTCTAGTATAGAAGCAATTAGGCCTACAGATATTCCTAAAGCACCACTACCCACTGATGATAGTTTGTCTTTATTTGAAGAGGAAAACTTACATGTAAGATGCAATTTGAGGATATTATTAGCTGAATGTCAATTACAAATTGCTTTAGGAGTATGTTGACACTATGGAGGCTAGGGATTGCTATGTCTATATGCAAATGCCTGCATCTACTGCAGAGGGTATAACATATCACAATATTCCTTTGACCTATGGTGTATTGTGTAGTCTACTGCTGAGCCCATTCTATGGAAAGGACATCTTCTATATTACTTTTCAAATTATGACTTAGTTTTCTCAGAAATTCCTTTGCTGAAACATTTGAATTGTCAACCAGATGGTAAAACAATAGAAATAGTAGGGTATTTTTTTTAAACCTACAATGACATTAGACACTGCATATGCTCACAGACACCATTTAACATGTACATTGACAGATGTGGAGAAGAAATGTATAAATTCTGTGGCGAACAGGAGGACAAAATGTCTAGAGCTGCAAATCACACACATAAACCAATCTGGGCTAAGGAGGAGATCTAACAAAGTAGCAGGAGACATAGAAGCTTTGGCATTAGATTGGCAACACCAAGGTAAATTGTGCATATTCACTAGAAAATTTACATTAGACACAAATTTTGCAGGCAAGAGTGAATGCGATCACACTTTTGAAATTCAAGGAAACAGGGGATTATATTTAGATGGTGAGGATCCCGTAATTCCTGTAGTTTATGATGTTTGTGGGAACCATGCTTATCACTGGTTACCTAGCAGAAAGTATGGAACATGTTATATGGAAGTAGTTTTTCCCAAAATTTACCATGTGAGACATCTTGATGATCCAGCAGGGACAGAATGTGACAGACTGAAAAGAGGTGCTAGTGCCAGTGAAATTGTTGGAGATATATTTTGTGCAATTTTCCATCCGTAGGAGTGATACTGAATTCTTGTAAGATTAGAAAATTGTACACATAGCCAATAAGCTGTCCAAAAATATAGCTGGAGCAGTTTTGGTTATAGATGCTGGGAGGGTAGCAATCAGAACTTTTGTTTTGCAAAACAGATTTGTGTTAGATGTTCTCCTCGCAAAAGAGGTAGGAGTCTGTCCGATGTTAAAAGTTCAGCATGGCTGTACTTACATCCGTGATAATAGTGAGGATTTGAAGAAATACATTAAGAACATTATTGATTTGAAAAAAAGATGTGTACGGATTTGAAACAAGGACGTGCAAGGGAGGCAATAGGGAATGGAATTTCTGCTGTTGGCAGATGGTTTGTCAACTTTGGAAGTGAAGAACGAGTTACTTACCTTCGGTAACGACTTTTCTGGTGGATACATTAGCTACCTGTGGATTCCTCACGTAATGAATACTCCCATGGCGCCAGCATTCGACGGAAATCTTCTTCCTAGCTTCTGCACGTCGACGAGGACGTCACATTAGCCCACGCGACACCGTCTGACGTCATACAGGCAATAAGAGGTCCTCGCCGACGTGCCGACGTCAGTACCAACATTTTTTACGTGCATGAGAACAATAACCCAATGCAATGAAAGAGCAAGGCAACATCCCATGACATTGCAAATCACACAACATTGCAATAAAATGGCTATAGATTTAATATAACTCTCTTTTTTTTTTTTTTTTTTTTTAAACAAACAAATATATACTAATTATTTATATACACAAAGATATATATATATATATGTACATATATATATATATATATACAAATATCCATATATACAAAATCTATTGCAGTCTTGAAGACCAATAGGAGCGCACTCAAGGATTACTTGGTAAGACCAAAAAGGCAACGGGGAGTCGGGTGGGACCGTGAGGAATCCACAGGTAGCTAATGTATCCACCAGAAAAGTCGTTGCCGAAGGTAATTAACTCGTTTTTCTGATGGATACAACTACCTGTGGATTCCTCACCTAATGAATAGAGTCCCAAAGCAGTACCACGCCCGGTGGTGGGTGCCTAAATGGTCAAACCAAGAAATCCTGCAGCATTGACCGTGCAAAATGGCCGTCCCTTCTGACCTCAGAGTCCAAACAGTAATGCTTTGCAAAAGTGCGAAGGGACGACCAAGTTGCGGCCTTGCAGATGTCGACCACAGGAACACCTCTGGCCAAGGCCGAAGTGGCCGACTTAGCTCTGGTGGAATGAGCTCTAATGCCATCAGGAGAATCCTTCTTTGCTAAAGAGTAACAGATTTTAATGCAAAGAACAACCCACCTGGAGAGTGTTCTCTTGTGGACTGCCTTTCCTCTCCTCTTGCCCACGTATCCGATGAACAGCTGATCCTCCAGCCTGAAGTCCTTCGTTCTATCAATGTAGAAGGTTAACGCCCTCTTTGGGTCCAAGCGATGTAGTCTCTCTTCCTCCTTTGAAGGATGAGGCGGAGGATAGAACGTGGACAAAGTAATTGTCTGGGCCAAATGGAAGGGTGAAACAACCTTCCGGAGGAAAGCAGCCTTGGTCCTCAACACCACCTTATCCCCATAAAAGTTTGTATAAGGGGGTTTTACCGATAAGGCCTGCAACTCACTCACTCTCCTTGCAGATGTTATAGCCACCAAGAAGACTGTCTTAATAACTAAATACCTTAAGGGGCAAGAATGCATAGGTTCAAAAGGGGACCCCATAAGGAAAGTCAGGACCAAGGACAAATCCCATTGAGGCATAACGAATGGTTTTGGAGAATATTTATTTAGAAGACCTTTCAAGAATCTGAGAACAATAGGGGATTTAAATAACGATGGTTGGTCTGGAAGACAAATGAAGGCTGACAAGGCAGACAAATAACCTTTAATGGTAGCCACTGCACAACCTTTCTGCGCTAGAGACAGAGCAAAAGACAAAACATCTGACAGATGAGCATGTAAGGGATCAATCTGTCTCTCTCCACACCACATAACAAATTTAGACCACCTATTAGCGTAGATAGATTTAGTGGAGTGTCGCCTGGCCGCTAATATAACATCCACTACATCAGGCGGGAGAGAGAAGGAACTCAGGTTGCCCCGCTCAATCTCCAGGCATGTAGGTGCAGACTCTGGAGGTTGGGGTGTAAAACCTGCCCCTGCGACTGAGAGAGGAGGTCTGCCCTGAGAGGGAGACGGAGCGGAGGGCACAGTGAGAGTTGGAGAAGGTCGGAGTACCACACCCTCCTTGGCCAATCCGGAGCTATTAAGATGACTTGGGCCCGGTCTTGGCGAATCTTCCTCAACACCCGAGGAATCAAGGGTATGGGGGGAAACGCGTAAAGGAACTGGCCGCACCAGGTTATCTGAAACGCGTCCCCCAACGCTCCCTGCATCGGATACTGGAGGCTGCAGAATAACGGACAATGCGCGTTCTACAGAGTGGCAAACAAATCTATCTGAGGAAACCCCCACATCTGGAAGATTAAACAGATTTGATCTGGATGGAGACGCCACTCGTGGTCTGCCGAGAAATGGCGACTGAGACTGTCCGCACGTACATTCAAGACCCGGCCAGATGATTTGCTACCAAGCAAATCTGATGGTCCTTTGCCCAGGACCATAGTCGAAGAGCTTCTCTGCAGAGAAGGTACGACCCTACTCCTCCCTGTTTGTTTATGTACCACATCGCGGTAGTATTGTCTGTCAGGACCTGTACCGACTGACCACGAAGGGAAGGGAGGAAGGCCTTGAGAGCCAGACGTACAGCCCGCAACTCCAACAGATTGATATGAAAAATCTGTTCCTCTGGAGACCAGAGCCCTTTGATCTCCAGATCCCCCAGATGAGCTCCCCACCCTAGAGTGGAAGCATCCGTTATGACCGTGGTCACTGGTGGTGAATGCGCGAAAGGCTTTCCTTGTGAAAGATTGTTGCCCGCAATCCACCACTTCAAGTCCACAGCAGCATCTCCGGAGATCTTGACAGCACCTTCTAGATCTCCTTTGTGTTGAGACCACTGCCTTCGGAGGCACCACTGAAGAGCCCTCATGTGCCAGCGAGCATGCGTGACCAACAGAATGCAGGAGGCGAACAGACCGAGCAGACGAAGGACCTTGAGGACTGGAACTACCGCTCCATTTCGAAACATTGGAACCAACTCCTGAACATCTTGAATCCGCTGAGGCGGAGGAAAGGCTCGATTCAATGTTGTATCCAGTACTGCCCCTATGAACAGGAGGCGCTGAGAGGGCTCCAGGTGAGATTTGGGCACGTTCACCGAAAAGCCCAGGTCGAACAACAACTGGGTTGTTGACTGCAGATGATGCGACACAAGCTCCGGAGACTTGGCTTTGATCAACCAGTCGTCCAAGTAAGGGAATACTGCTATCCCCTTCCTTCTGAGCTCTGCCGCAACCACTGACATCACCTTCGTGAAGACTCGAGGTGCTGAAGTAAGACCAAATGGGAGGACCGCAAACTGATAGTGCTGCGACCCTACCACAAACCGGAGATACTTCCTGTGCGACTTGAGTATCAGGATATGAAAATAAGCATCCTGCAAGTCGACAGACACCATCCAATCTTCTTTGTCCAACGCCAAAAGCACCTGAGCTAGGGTCAGCATCTTGAACTTTTCCTGTTTGAGGAACCAATTCAAGATCCTCAGATCCAGGATTGGTCTCAACCGACCATCCTTCTTGGGAATCAGGAAGTACCTTGAGTAACAACCCCGGCCCCTTTCCTGCTCTGGGACTAACTCCACCGCGCCCTTTGAAAGGAGGACTGGAACCTCCTGTTCTAACAACAGGTGTTCTTCTGAACAATAAGATGGGCGGGGCCGGATGGGGGGCGGAAACTCCCGAAAGGGAAGGGTGTAGCCTTTTCCCACAATACTGATAACCCAAGTGTCCGATGTAATAGTCTCCCACTTGTGGAGAAAATGCCGTAACCTCCCCCCTACAGGAGAGGAGTGAGTGGGAAATGGTGGAAGCCTAAGGCTGCTTTCCCTGCTGCACCCCTCCAGAGGACGAGGAAGAGGCAGAGTGCTGCTGAGAGGCTCCTCTGGTGCGGGCCCTACCCCTCCCTCTAAATGATCTATAGGGGAGGGAAGAGGTGGGTTGCTGGAATCTCCCCCCAAAGAAAGAGGAGGAAGAGCCACGCCCAAATCCACGAAACCTCCTGAAAAATCTGGAGGAGCCAGAAGAAGGGGCTTGCAGCCCTAATGATTTGGCTGTGGCCCTGCTTTCTTTAAATCTCTCCAAGGCCGAATCTGCTTTGGCTCCAAACAGTTTGTCCCCATCAAACGGGAGGTCCAACAGGGTCGACTGCACGTCCGCAGAAAACCCTGAGTTACGGAGCCAGGCCTGCCTCCTTGCCACCACAGCCGTGCCCATTGCCCTAGCCACCGAGTCGGTCGTGTCCAGCCCAGACTGGATAATCTGGGTTGCGGCAGCCTGGGCATCCGAGACAACATTCAAGAGTCCCTGGGGAAGCTCCGTAAATGAAGATGAAATATCGTCCATGAGAGCATGGATGTATCTCCCCAGAATACAAGTCGCGTTGGTGGCCTTCAACGCCAAACTACAAGAGGAAAATATCTTCTTGGATTGTGCAGCCAGCTTTTTAGAGTCTCTGTCTCCTGGTATCGTCGGGAAAGATCCAGGCGCTGACCTAGAGGAACAGGAGGCTTGCGCCACCAAGCTCTCCGGCTTAGGGTGTCTAGACAGAAAGCCAGGGTCAGATGGTGCAGCTCGATATCTCCTGGCCACAGCCCTATGAACAGCTCAGGAAGATACTGGCTCCTTCCACACCTCTAACACTGGATCAAGCAAAGCCTCATTAAATGGCAAGAGAGGCTCCGCTGCAGCAGAGGCCGGATGCAGTACCTCAGTCAGTAAATTCTGCTTCGCCTCTGCCACCGGCAAAGGCAGGTCCAGAAATTTAGCCGCCTTCCTCACCACAGCGTGAAAGGTAGCAGCCTCCTCCGTATATTCTCCTGGAGATGAAAGGTCCCACTCAGGCGAAGTATCCAGCCCACTGGCTGTATCCAGACCATGCAGTCCATCACCAGAGTCCTCAATCTCTCCTTCCTCCAAGACTCGTTGGTATTCCTGCTCTTCCAAAAGACGGAGAGCACGCCTCCTCGAATGTAGTCTTTCCTCGATACGCGGAGTCGACATGGCCTCCGCCGAAGTCGAAGATCGGCGCCGATCTCCAGAACCATCCAACGCTGCGTCCGGCGCCACAGGCAGCTTCGGCGCCGAGGAAGGAGCCGGACGAAGAAATCTTGGAGTCTCCGATGGACCTGCCGGAGTCACAGGACGAAATCCTGACGTCGACGGGATGGAAACCTCCGGGGCCAAAACCTCTGGAGCCACCGGAGCGGCCACCGGCGCCGACACCGGCGCCGAGCCCACATTCCCTAAAGGGAGAAAGGGCATAAAGGGTGCCGGCCGTAGAGGCACAGGATCACCCAATGAAAAGGCCAAGGGCCCCAAAGGACCAGCCGGAGCACCTCCTGGAGCCATCTGTTGAAAGATGGTATGCATCGCATTCAGTAATGCGGTATTATCGGCTCCAGGGGTGGGAAAAGCTGGATACTGGGGTGCCTGGATCGAAGGCGACCCTGACGCCAGCCTCGACATCCGCGACGCCGGAGACATCACAAGAGGCTGCATCACCTCAACCACAGACGCCTGTCCAGGCGAAGTCGGTGATGTCGGAGAGGGCAACCGCGTCGATGGATGTGGCGTGACCGTGGGACTGACCTCCCAAGTCTTCCGACGCCGAGCCGAAGGCGACCTCGAACAAGACTCCTTGCTGGAATGACGCCGTGAATCCCTACGGCGCCGGGAGTCTTGATGACGCCGATGAGACATTGGCAAAGAAGACTTCTTATGATGTTTCTTCTCCTTTCTCTTCGACTTCGCCATGAGTAGTTTAGCCTCACGTTCTTTCAGGGCCTTCGGATTCATGTGCTGACATGAATCACAAGTTGCGACGTCGTGGTCGGAGCTTAAACACCAAAGACAGTCGGAGTGAGGATCAGTAACGGACATCTTGCCGCCACACTCTCGACAGGGCTTGAAACCCGACTTCCTCTGAGACATTATTACCGCAGAGAAAATCCACGCAGCAGAAAATACACTGTAACTATGAAAGTAACAGTAGCTCCCTCGAAGATAACCGTTTCGAATGCACGGAAAAAAGGGAACTGACGTCGGCGAGGACCTCTTATTGCCTGTATGACGTCAGACGGCGTCGCGTGGGCTAATGTGACGTCCTCGTCGACGTGCAGAAGCTAGGAAGATTTCTGTCGAATGCTGGCGCCATGGGAGTATTCATTAGGTGAGGAATCCACAGGTAGTTGTATCCATCAGAAACTGTTGTATCATCTTGAGACCCATATTGATAAGTGCACTTTTTAGATTATTCTTGTTTGGAATTTATAAGGGATAAAAACGTGTATAGGTGAAGAAGGGGGTAAAGAGGATAAGGGCACGCGTGTAATTAAAAAACAGAGAGTGCAGATACTATGATGATATGAAGCAGCAGGAGGAATCTAGACAAACATTCTTGACTTCGCCTATAAGGTTTGAACTGGTCTATCTGGTAAGAGATTCATATCATATTGGGATGGCTTGATTGGCCATCAGAGGGGGTGACTGGAGCAGCATAATTTTAGCTTCACCCTTACACGTCTCAATATGCGCAATATATATGAGCACTACATACTTTGTGTGATTGAACGTTATTAATGTAAAGTGTTGCACTTGAATGCAATACTCAAGTGCATTCACTACAGAACTAGAGAATTACATACTCTGTGTGCCTTACCCTTATTAAATGAAATGTAGTAATTTGAAATGATGTAGAAACCATCCTCATATTATTGAGACGTATTTACATTACAAATGAGAAAAGTCCATGTAAACGTGTGCATTTATACTTGTTTATTTAAAAGATGTATTGCTTTTATCTAACACAGCAATGAGTTTAATTTGAATTCATGCACTGACATTCTCACGTTTGTAGTTATATATGTACAATTGACACTTATTAAATGTGCACCATTGAATAATATGTTTAAACTTGATATGACTAGGCCTGAATTTCTTTCGACATGAAATAGTATTTTACCATTTCTGCTTGTATGTTTTTTCCTTTACAGGAACACTCTCATGCATTGTTAGCTTGGGAATAGATGTTACAATATCTTAGCCATTGAGCACTTGGGAAAAAGACATTGATGGAAGAACAATGAGAAACAGAGTGTGAGCTGACAGTCCCTATTCAGTAATGTTGCAGGTGTTCAAGGTCAACATTGTTCTCAAGAGTGCTTTGGGAGAAACTGTAGATCTTGCATCTAACAACGTGAGAATGGAAAAGACATTGGAATCCTAATTGGCGTCAATGAGGGGTGTTACTTAGAAGATTCATGTGGTATTAACTAGTGCTCACACAGTTGCTGAAGAGACTATTTCTTTGGACTTTGAGAGGTGCAGACTGGTAAACTTTCTCTCTTTTGCCCCTAAAGCTAATCCTTAATTTCCCTGATATGCAAGAGCATATAGTTTTTTCTCCTTTTTCAACATTTTCTCTGACTTTTGGGATTTTTCCTGATTTACTTATTTAGATTAATTTAGGTCCTAAGCAAGATGACTTTAGTTACTACTCATGTCGAGAGATATGACCGAAGACGTTTCTATGGAGCATCAGATTTTATTGCTAATTTTCTGTATTGCTGCAACTGAACTTTTGATTTGTCTTATGCTGATTTGCATGAACTTTTTCTGGAAATTTGGTTATCATGTTATAATCTTGTGTCTCTATGGCACGTTTTTGAGATTGATTCACATCAACCTGACTGTTAAACTGTAATAAAATTCCTTAACTTAATTTCTGATTCCTGGTCCTCATTGTGTAGGTTAAGGTGTAACACTGTTAATTGGAAATTTTTGTGAATAATGCTAACTTGCTTCATCCTCGATGCAACAGGAAAGGTCCATCGGATAATTGAGATTAGAAAGCTGAAAGCGAAAAGGGCCCTGCATTCCACCACTCCTATACTTATTCCTACTGTGCGGAATCTACACAGTGTAGAATTCTGCTTAGGGGTAATGGAGCAACAGGTGAAACAAACACAAGTTTCTTTTTTTGTCTGCTGGGAAAATATTTTTCCTCATGAAGAAAGGTCTTCCTCTGCATATCCAGCACATCATGGGGTAATTTGGTCCCCTTCCTATCCTGAAACCGAAGTCTCCAACCAGTTCCAAGGTGGAAAAGTGTAGAAGTGTGGGAATACCCCCAAATATAAAAGTGTGTGGGCATTTAAAAACTTTAAAAACAGACCACATAATGGAAAGTTCACTTCCAATCCCTTGATTTGGATTTACTACTGCAGATTTCTCTATACTTGTGGCTGAAGAATGTGCAATAGTTGATCCACTTACACCCACCAGAAATTTCAGATAAATGTAAATGAGGTATTTCAGTCGGAAATGCATTTGTGACTAGGCCCCATCAAGTTCATATTTGGTTTCACTCAATATTCTATGTACAGATGTAAATTTACAATCACATGCGTCAAACTCCTGTTCTCATAACCACAAAATCAGCCAAGGAAACCATACCAACTGCGACAGCACAATATCCCAATTGTAGGTGCAGCAGCAAAAGCTAATGCAGTAGATATAATTCCTTCTTTAGTACTCTTCCCCATAAGAGTCTGCAGCATCCAAGTACAACACAGGATCAATTTAAGAAGACTGAAAGTACAAGTTACTTACTTTCGGTAATGCCCTTTTTGATAGAGACTATGGGCCAGATGTATCATCCGATTTTGCACTCGCAAACACCGAAATCGGCTGTTTGCGAGTGCAAAATCGGGGTCTGCAATGCATCAAATGCATTCGCAGACCAAATACCAAAAGTCGCAAAAATTGCGATTTTCTGCGTTGCGACCTGGATTTTGAGAATCGCAATTTGCGATTCGCAAAATCCAGGTCACAAAGCAATTCTGCAAAAAATCGCAAATTGCGATTTTTCGCAGAATGATATTTTGCAAGTGCAAAATACCATGTCCAGCAACCAGGTGGTAACCTGGTGCAAAATTTAAAAATGCAGTAAAACTGCATTTTTAAATTTGAAATGTAAAGCACACATGCCCTTTTGGCATGTGTGTCCTTTACATGTGTAAAAAAAAAGAATTTGGGGTGCAGGAGAGGGGGCCTTAGGCCCCCAGCACCCTGGCCCTTTGCTTTTCTCAAATTGCGATTTCTGTTTCAGAAATCGCAATTTGCGAAAATGCAAAAAATTTGCAGCTATGGGCCAACAGGCCCATAGCTGCGAATGGGGCCTGTATCGCAATTTGCGATTCAGTAATTGCATTTGCGATTTTTAAGAAATCGCAATTACCGAATCGCAAATGTGATACATGGCCCTTTGCGATTCGGTAATTTGCGATTTCTTAAAAATCGCATTTACCGAATCGCACTGGGCCAGATTCATACATCTGGCCCTATGTAACCAAAGATCCCTCACCTTTTGAATTTTCCCCAGGTGTCAGACTGGATTTGGAAAATATTCCAGGAAGTAGCTGTGTGTGCCGGTATGGGGTTTGGCGTGGGAGGGGATGGAGGGGTTGGGGGCAGTGCAGCTCCACACTGATGCAGTTACGTTTCAGAAATGACATGCGGACCCTAAACAGGTGCCAGTCTTACGCGCCAACATGAGTTGCTTTCAAAACTGTCCATGCCTCCAGATGCAGGGCCCCTATTTCAAATTGGTTGTGACCAGTGTACAGATTCCTAGACTTGGGATAATGTTAATGGGCAGAGTCCAATTAACAGGACAGGGAGGATGGGAGGGTTCGTAATGAATCTGCTGTTAGATAGAGTCTACCAGAAATAGCATTACCGAAGGTAGGTAGCTTGTCCTTCTGATAGACGTCTAACTGCAGATTTCTCATCTTTTGAATAGATACCAAAGCAGTACCTATTTGGAGGTGGTACTGTGAAAGGATTAAAATCCAGAATTCCTATAAGACCAAGCAGGAGAAATGCCCCTCTCAACAAACCTGTGTGTCCAGACAGTAGTGCTTCATGAATATATGGGGTGATGTACATGCCTGGCAGATGTCCACAAAAGGAACTCTGCACGCCAATGCAGTGGTAGCAGCTGTGGTTCTGCTGGAGTGAGCACACCGAGTTTCCCAAGGATTTTGGGCCAATTTCTAGCAGATCTTAATGCAGAGCAAGAGCCAGGGGGAGATGGTCCTTTTCTTCATGGCCTTGAGTTTTATTTTTTTGCTCCAGCGAACCCCACAAAGAGCTGACTGTCCACCCAGTGGTCTCTGCTACGATCAATGTAAAAGCTCACTGTTCTTTTGGGGTGCAAGAGATGGAGTCTCTCCTCCTTCATAGATAGGTGAGTCCGAGCAAAGAACGCCAGTAAGGTGAAATTCTGACTGGCGTGTAATGGCATCCCAACTTTCGGCAAAAAAGATGTTCACGTCTGCAGAATTAGTTTGTTTGGAAAAATAAGGGACCAATGCTGGTTAAAACAGAGAACTTGAAACTCACTCTCTTGCCGCAGTGATGTTAGGGTGACAAGCAACAGTGTCTTGAGGGTGAGAAGTTACAAAGGACAGGTGTGAAGTGGCTCCAAGGGAGTGCATATCGAATATGGAAAAACTAAATTAAGGCCCCACTGTGGCATGAGAAAAGGAGAGGGAGGACACAAATGTAGCAAACCTTTAAAAAATGCATCACAACAGGTGATTTAAATATTGGGAGCTGGTCCAACTGTAATAAGGCCGACAGTGCTGAAAGATACCCTTTTACTTTGCCCAAAGCAAAGTCTTGCTAGGCAAGATACAAACAAACAACAAAACATCAGATTTTTTTACCTGGAGTCAGTCAAACTGCCATGTGCAGCACCAAGCCACAAATGTGTCCCAACGACAGGCATATACAGTTTTTGTCTAGCTGAGAATATAACATAAACCACACCTCTGGGGTAGAGTGGAAGGTGTTCAGACGCTTTCAGCCTATATTGGGGGAACTTGGGACTCAAAAGGGGCCTTACCGCCAATATCTCTTCTGTCCTGACTTCTGAAGAAAATCAGGACAGATAGGGCCCAAGTCATCTTAGTGGTCTTAGATTGGGCTCGGTTAGTATGGAGATGCCTTGGAAACTAACACGCAGAACTGGTGACATTACGCATTTTCTGCGATGGCAATTAGATCATGCTGAGGTTCTGCCCATTTACGGAAGATACTTTGCCCCATGTCCAGGTGAAACTGCCATTTGTGATCTGCTAGGTGAGCTTGTCCTCCATGGCATTTAAGGAGCCTCCAAGGTGGTTCACCACCAGGAAAATTCTTTAATGGTCCAGACATTTCTAGAGATGCAGGGCCGCCTGGCAAATGTTCTGTGACCTCATCCCGGCGAGTCTGTGGAGGTACCACGTAGTGGTGGTTTTGTCTCTGGACACCTGTACAAGCATCCCCCTAATGGACGCCAGAAGACTTTAAATGTCAAGTGGATAGTCCTCGCCTCTGGAGGTTGATAGAGATCCAGGACTGTGCCCGAGACCAGAGGCCTCTGATCTCAACCTCTCCCAGGAGGCTGCCACAACCAAGGAGTGCTGCACGAATCACCACTGTCAGCTCTAGGTAGGGTAGTTAAAGGGAGAATGTTGTTGGCCTAGTCACTGTCCAGTAGTCATCACTGCAGATCTTTTTCAGTCCCCACTGAAATTCAGATGTGGTCTGAGGGGTCCCTTTTATGTTGGGACCACTGAGATTTCAGGTCCCACTGCAAACAATTCATATACAACCTGGTCTGCCTTATCAACAGGATGTAGAACCAATCATCCCAGTAGCATCAGAGCTGATCTCAGTGGAATCGGGGACAGAGGTTGAAAGATTGGAAAGAGGTTGAAAGATTGGACAAGGGCTGAAAGATCAGGATCATAGCCGGAACGTCCTGGATCCACCTTTCCACGGGAAAGGCAAGAAACCAAACCTGGTCCAGAGTGGCTCTTGTGAAGGGGAGCATCTGAGGAAGAGCCAGTTGTGACTCCAGTCCGTGATGGTGAACCCCAAGGATGACAGGAGGTCCCTGCAGTCTGGAGGTTATTGACTGCCTGGGGCAAGCGCACCTTCAACAGCCTGTCACCGAGGTAGGGGAATACTGGAGCCCCTGACACCTGATGGTGTGCGGCACCATCACTTTTATGAACACCTGTGGAGTGCTGGTGAGACCAAAGGGAAGCACCACAAACTGAAAATGCTCCTGTCTCACCAAGAACCGCAGGTAGCGCTGAAGGGCCTGCAGGATGGGAATATGGAACGAGGCATCTTGCAGATCCAACACCAACATCCAGTCTCCAATAAAACCATTGCCTTCAGTGTCGCCACGTTTGACTGTGGTTGATGGGTCTTTCAGGAGATGTCCCATCATGGATTATGGATATACCCTTTGCCAGGACTCGCCTGTTTGGGGACAAAGCAGATCCACTCTTGAGCAGTTCAAAGAGAGCAAAGCCACAGCATGCTTCCTGTGCTTATCTGCCCACACCTTGCCAGTCACATAGGCACTACTGTTCCTTTCACAGTTACAAATGTGTTATTTCATACCAGCAGCTACTTCAGCCTCACTGAGGTGTCCAGAAGTTTTGTTTTAGAATCTGTGGCACCCACCAATCCTGCAGTCTGGGTCAATGAGCCAGTCTTCCTTCTGCTTCCCATGGCCCCAACTGCCAAACCTCATAGCATGCCTAAGGCGAAGCAGAGCCACCTGGCTGGAGGCAGGATACAATGATTCCTGCTGGGTTGGCAGGCCATATTATCGGACAGGGGGGTCCTGTAGATTGTCCAGAAGGGATACACCTTACCCTTCATAGCCACTCTGCCACATCTTCCACCGACCCCCAGACTGACTGGGGGAGGACCATCTGTCTGTTTTATGGCAAGAAATGCAAGCCTTTCTGTCCAAAGGGGCTGTTGAGAGGTTGTGTGCATCAGAAGTAGGTAGTGATTGTTATTCTTGCTACTTTCTTGTGCCAAAGAAGGTCAGAGGCCTTCCTCCTATTTAGACTTGCATCCTCTCAACGCATTCCTTCTTGTAGGGTTGGCAAATTTCATGACCTGCATCATAATGGCTGTCGGAATCCATGTCAAACAAGGAATGCAGTCTAGGCGGTCTTCCATGTGGAGGTAGGACGTCAAGCGGTGCAGACTGTAGATCGATGGAAACTCAGTGTGGTCTCAGTCCAGGTCGTTGCGGCGCCGACTCTGATTCAGAGAGCACAATGAGCTTCTGCTCCTCTAGTGTCAAAGGAGTCTGCATCATCGTTGATGCTCTGGAAACTAGCATGGTGCCAGAGTTAGTACAGGAGCCAGGGGAGGCCCAGTGGAAGTTTTGCAGGCACCCAGTGGTACCAAGGGTAAACACACTGGCAGTATCCCAGATGGATGGCTTCTCGCCTCCTTGGGGCCCATAGGCACGTCAGGGGAAGTCGGAAGGGATCCTAAGAGTCAATGCAAAATTCTTGGATTTGCCTCGGTATCACAGACTGCCATGGAAACTCGGGTTGTACAGGACAAGTGGCGGGATTAGCTCCAAAGTTGACTGGCATAAGGTGTACTAGAGTAGAGGGAAGGAACAGAGTTTGGCTTAGATTTTTTATGTTTCTTCCTCGACTTACCTGAAGATTTGGATTGCGACAATGGTCAACCTTAGGATAGATTCCTGAAACTTCTGGACCAGGAACAGGACAGAGACAGACAACTGGACTTGGACCGATGTCAATGACAAGTCTTCTGGTGCATGATGACGCAGAGTTTTGCCTTACTGTCAAGTTTGGCCTTCAGGTTCATTGACACGCAGACACTGCAGACCTTATAGATGTGACTCAATCCCAAGCACCACAAGCAAACCTCATGAGGATTTGTTACAGACATTTGTTTACAACAGGCTTTACAAGGTTTAAACCCTGTTAGCATGGGATCTGACATTTCCCTTGCAAACAGTACATTTTTGAAGTAAAGACTCAGAAACAAGACACACTCCAGATCTGCGCCTGGTGGCTTGGAAAGAAAGGAACTAACATCAGCAATTATACAGGCTGTGTATCAGGTCTGGAGTGGAATGCGTGTGTGTGTGAAGCTGCTCAGTGCCACTTACCTGGAGCGCAGAGGTACTGCTGGAAAAAGTTATGGATCTAGTCTGACGCCTGGCGAATATTCAAAAGGCAACAAATCTGTGGTTAATAGTTTATATCGAAAATAACGATACACCTAGCTAATCGGCAGCCTCAGTAGTAGAAGTAAGAGGAACCAGAGAAACAATTGTAAGTAAGAAGTAAGTAGAGAGCAAACTCTTATCAGGGGAGATAGATGGGCAAATTTAAGCCAAATAGAAGGATAGATAGTACCTAGCTCTACTAAAGTTGCATTACTCATGCTGCATGTACAAAATAGTTCAAGAGGTTACATAATAGTTTACTGAAGATTTAATCAAGACTGTGATATTTCTAACACCTTATGCCTACCACTGTAGAAGGCCAAGTGCCAAAATGCGTCTGTCTTTACAAAAAATAATATAGCTGACAAGTTTGACACCAGGCCAGAGAACAGAATTAGAGACTTTGAGCAAGAACACCACATTTATTATTAAGCCTGCCGATAAGGGGGGTAATGTTGTTCTGTGTGGCATCAATAAGTATAATGCAGAGGTGAAGAGGCGATTAAAATGATCAGGGAGTTATGAGAAGGCCTCATTAATATCATACAGAAAGACCATTACGCAGATCCAGGGTATGCTGGCTAATTGGCATGATCAGGGGTTGTCTAAAGAAGAATTAGATTTTTTGTTGGTCAAAGGACAGACAGGACGCTGTTTTTAAATGTTACCCAAGGTTCACAAGCACAGCACGGACCGACCTGGCAGTCCCATTATTTCAGTCAATAATAGCTTGCTGGAGAATAAATTTATTTTTCTTGTTTTTTGTCCACTGCCCATATGAGATGAACCTTCCAGCATATTGAAGGGACAGTATGGATTTTTTGAATGAGATTCAGAATATCCCCTCGCTACCCAGCTACATCATGGTCACAATTGATGTGTATGCATCAGTCATGACTTAGGGATACAAGCATGCTGACATTTTATGAGAGACAAAACATTGTGTTTGTCTGATCATTCTATGATACTCCTTGCCATGTTAAGGTTTTGTCTGGGACACAATTTCTTTCTATTTGGTGATCAATGGTTCAAACAATGCACGGGACAGCGATGGGAAGCTCTTTTGAGCAGAGCTATGCTGGCATTTTTATGGGGTGGTGGGAGGACAAAGTAATTTGGACAGAGGGAAAAGTAAGATGGGCAAGACATCTTGAGTTTTGGACCAGATATATAGACTATCTTTTTGTTATGTGGGATTGTCTCCAAGATGTTCTGGATGCCTTTCTCCGGTGGATAAAGGACAACAATTTGAATCTTAGGTTCACCCATGAGACACATTTATCTACTATGGATTTTCCGGATGTATTAGTGACAGAGGAAGGATCAGAGATACATACCCACCTTTTTAGGCAAAGCACTGCGGGTAATAGCATTTTACATGTGCACAGTCACTATCCACTCAACCTTAAGTGGAGTGTCCCCTATGGGGAAGTGCTAAGGGTACTACTAGTACCCCAGATGCCTGTGAGGAAGAGCAGGCAAGGATGGTAGCCAGATTTAGATCCTGAGGTTTCCCTATCTGGGTGCTTAGGTCAGCTTGTCAGAAAGTGGCACATGTCGACAGAGACAGCTTAATGATACCAAAACAAAGGAGCCAGAGTATGAATGAAATAAGGTTCATTACCACTTTCAACAGTGAATCCAATTCAGTAAGTCGGGCTATGAGAAGACACTGGCACTTGGTTAGATCAGATCAGGTGATTGGGAGTTTGATCAGTCCCTTTCCCTACATAACTTACAAGAAAAGTAAATTCCTGCGGGACATGTTAGTACTCAGTTACCGCAGTAACGTTCAGTGTGGCACATGGCTTTGGTTTAAAGAGCAGCAGGGGTTCTATAAGTGTGGGAGATGCAATGCATGCACACTTACTGTTAAAGAAAAAATGTACACTTTACCGACAGACTGGAAGGAAAACAATCAGGAAGTTTATAAATGTAATAACGATTTTGTCGTGTATGTCCTGACGTGTCCCTGCAGACTTCCCAGTAAAGAAAAGGGTCTTGGAACATCTGCGAGAAAAACGTAATAATGACCCAAGTTTCCCAGTTGCACAACAGGTACACAATCAGGTGACTGATCATATTTCCTTTTTGGAATTGACGAGGTTTTTACCAGCGCAAGAGGTGACAGAGTAAAGAGAGGAAGATGGATCAGAATACATTATAAGACTTAACTGCAGACACCGAAGAGGAATTGAACCAAGACAAGGAGTTACATGTGCACACTGGTTAAACAAACCGATAGTGTGTTCTCTGTGACATAGATCATAAAGGGAATGTTAACATCCAGGTTTCATTTCTTTCATTTCATTCCAGTTTCATTTCTTTTTCAGATTTTTTTCTCTGATTCTTGAATTACTGTTAATGGACTGTATTTCCCTTCTTTTTAAATTTATTGTAAACTAGTCTTGATGTTTGGGGCAATCTCCCATATTGATATAAGCCTCTCGTTGGATTGATTGCCCAATCCTAGGTTTGTTCATGAACACAGTTTCTTTCCTTGTTTTGATTTTTTCTTTTCTTTTTTGGCTATTTTTGTTACAAAGCATGGTGGTTAGGATATTAGGTCTATTTTTTGTTTATGGGGACAGTGATATTTGAGAGTGATTGTAGGTACTTAGGTCCCCCATTAGCTGCAGGATGCCAGAGGAGTTTTGACAATTGAAAAAAATGAGCCATTTGGCAAGAATTAATCGAGTGACACGAAACAAAAGCTTAAAAAATAAGAAAAGGGGCAGGGTATGGACACACCCTAAACCCTTATAGCTCTGGTGCTTCGGTCCCCACCAGAGCCCGTGCTTGTTTTAATGAAGTCTTCCAGTGGGGCAGGTCCGAGGGACACTGAAAAAGGAAGGGGTGTGCACGGGCCCCAATCTCAGGGCTTCTATTACACCCAGAGACCGCCACCTCCCTGGAGCAATCTGAAAAAATTATTTGGGGGGGGGAGGGGTTAGAGGGGGCACGCCACCCCTGCAGCCCCGGGAACTGACACCTTCCTGGAGCAAAACTATATTTTAATGTGAAGGAGGCCCTATGGCATTCCCCAGAGCATGGGGTACTTGCCACCTCCTCAGGGCAGCCCCTCCACAGCCCTGGGGACCGTCACGTCCCCGGGGCAAAGATAGAATTGTATGCAGGGGCTGCGTGGCCCTTACGCAGCCCCGGGGACTGCCACTACCCGAGGGCAAATGTTGAATTGTATGCATGGGCGACATGACCCCACGGGGACTACCACCTCTCCAGAGCTTAAATAAAAGAACGAAGGAGGTCCGTCATGGGACCCCATAGGGAAATAACATGTTGGAGCCATACATGGCCCTGGGGACCACCACCCCCCAGGTCCGGCTCCTGCTGTGTCCCAGGGTGCCCATCCCCAGGGACATAGCTGTTTGCTTTTGCTTGGTGGGAGCTGTCGCAAAAGCAAACATAACTTCACTTTCTGCAAGCGGGAGCTCTCAAACAGCTCCTGCTTTCAGAAAGAGGAGTTCATCTTTTTCCTTGCACACGCAAATATACATGAAGGCAAACAGATGAAAACATTGCTCCTGCAAGCAGGGAGGTACTATTTCTAGCAGCTCTCTGCTTGCTGGAGCAATGCCGGCTCACGCAGGACGCAGGTGCCAGCTAGGACCGTGGGGGCCTTGAGGTTCCCCCTGCGGTCCTCTCACTCTGTCCCTCATTTCTATTCCATAAAGGGATGGAAGAGAGAGATTGTTATCACAATGGTCTCTCTATGTAATACTTCAAAGTGTCACACTTGCAACATGCCATGCCCGGTGGGGGGTTGGGTGGGTATAGGGGTTGACTGCAGGGCCTGGCCACAAGCCAGGTCCTGTGGCCAACCCCTGCTGCGTGGAAGCGTGAGTTATAGTTACCTTAGGGAGCAAGTTATAATTACTTGAAATAACTCAAGCCATAACTGCGGAATTTCTCTGGTTTTGTGCGAGTAAATTCAGAAATCAACTATAACATATCTATATTTATAGTATATAGTGTTTTTATTTACGGTTAAGTCAGAGTTTCTCTTGAAAAGGCATTTTAAGGGTTGAGCCTGCATGAGCAACATGCACTAGCACATGTGTTCTCACTCACAAGACTGCTGTTGTGTTTAGTAAGGGGCTTGCATCCCAACCTTTAATTATCATCCCTTGGCCCCTTTGTCACTCTTCTTTACTGTATCCTGCATGGCCAATATCTGCCTTGGTGTCACTTCATGTTTCGTCTGGGGTGCTTAGATTTATTCATTTTAATAAGTGCCCCTCTGCTAATCCTGTTCTGGTAGTGAATGTCTTTCTTTATCCCCTCCTCACCAGCCAGTTTTTCATGTTCCTTTCAGTTATTAGTGTTTTTTTATGTTGTTTGTGTGTTTTTATTTTAGCAGTATTTATAGCGCAAAACGGACACAGCGTAATGTAAACTGCTGCTTTACATGAGCACCACGAGCACATTACACAAGAACACATTCAATGTGGGGAGATTAAGTGATTTGTGCTGAATCACAGAATCTTGAGTCAATGCAGAGACGCAAACTGAGGACCCAACTCCAAAGTCGACAGCTCTGGCTGTTACGCCACATCCTCATCCATCTATCCATTAACTATGAGTCTGTGTTTACTCACGCTGTTGCATGACTTATGATGATGTTCTTGACATCTGTGTATACGAATCTCAGTGCCATTTTACATACTGGATATTACTGAGCCATAATTATGCAGCCCAGGTATAATTTGCATAGCAATAATTCTATTTGGGTATGATGATTTTATTAGTATTTTTAGTTTAGAGGGGACATACTCAAAGGATCACTGGGGATGATGGGCTGCATTCTCTTAAATATCCACTGGTGGCAGTGTAGTTTAATGCTTACACGTGCAAAGTGAAAGTTAACTTTCTTCAGCAATTGTTGTTGTTTACCTACCAGGATGTGTTTTAGCTTACATGGGCAAAGTGAAAGCTTACTTTCTTCAGCAGTTCTGATTATTCACCCTCTAGGATATGGGGGTTAAATGGCTATTCCATATACCTTGTACTGTTATTTAGTAAACACTGAAGGAAAATGGTCATAGCTTTGATCTGCATGAGGAATGATGTGTGTTCCACTGCCATTGAATCTATTTAGGAATATATTAGCATTGTTCAAGTTGGGAAATGGGGATATGAATTTTCTACATAGGGATGATTGGTATTAAATAGCTATTACATACCTGGTGCTGTTAGTTAGTAAATGTGTGCTTCACCATCTCAGGTCCCACCTACCCCAGCACCGTGCCCCCCCAATTAAAACGAAGAAACTGGAAAAAAGGTATCAGAAGACCAGTGGAATGACACTCTTCACTCCCACCTCCCAGACTTTACACACAACTCTGAACGAGCAGCAAAGAGCTTCTCCCAGGGTATCACAGAATGTGCTGATGCCATCTCCCCCACCAAGCAAGCAGAGTTAAAAGAACAAAGCAAAAGTGCAAGCTGGTTCACACAGGAACTGCATTCCACCAAATGCAACTGGCAACAACTTGAAAGGAAATGTTGCATCAGCAAACAAAAGGAGAAGATTGCACCGGCTTCAGGACCGCTCTCAACCAGTATCATCGACTCTTGAAAGAAACCAAGAAGAGCGCACTAGCAGACCACATCAAAGCCAGCACACACCATAGCAAATAACTCTTGGCCATCGCGAAGGAATTCACCAATCCTGCAGCCACCAACAACAATGTCACTCCCTCCCAGGAACTGTGCGACAACCTTGCGGACTACTTCCACGACCAGATCTCGGCAATCTACAAAATCTTTGAACCCCAACCCTCTGCTGAAGACAGCATCAACCACCTCACACGCACGAACACAAACGCCGAACACCTTCTCACCCACTGGGAACTCCTCACCACACAAGACACTATCAATATCATGAACTCCCTGCACTCGGGAGCACCCACAGACCCTTGCTCTCACCACACCTTCAACCTTGGAAGCAAGACAATCGGCAAAAAGCTCTGGGAGGTCCTTGAATACCTCCATCATCGCGACCTCCTTTCAGGAGGTTTGGAAACACGCTGTAGTGAGGCCCCGTCTGAAAAAAACATCCACCAACCCAGCCAAATTGAAGAACTAACAGCCCATTTCTCTGCTACCCTATCCAGCAAAAGTCCTCAAGATAGCAATAACCAGCAACTCACCCAACACCAAGAAGACCACAACCTCTTGGATTCCTCCTAACTCGGATTTAGAGGTAACCACAGCACCAAGACTGCCCTGATTGCAGCCACAGATGACATCAGAGCCCTCCTGGACTGTGGGGAAACAGCAGCCCTCATCCACCTTGACCTGTCCGCCGCATTTGATACTATCTCCCACCACATCCTGATCAACAAATTCCACCACACTGAGGTTCAAGGAAAATGGATCGTGTCATACCTCACCAGCAGAACCCAAAGGATCCGTCTCCCACTGTTCACCTCACAGCTCTGTGGAGTCTCCCAAGGATTGCCCCTCAGCCCAACCCTCTTCAACACCTATGTACCCCCCCCCGACCGTCACCGTCAGATCACACAGAAAAAGCGTAAGTGCTCATCTTTGTGAACAACATCTTGCCATGGATTGACACATGGTGGCCTGTAGATCTCGGCACACTCCCACCCCAACAGACCACGCCCACAACTTCAGCAGCATCCTGGATAGCAAGCTATCCATGAAGAAGTAAGTCAATACACTCCCATCCGCCTGTTTCTACACCCTTTGTATACTCCGCAAGATCGTCAGGTGGCACCAAGCAAACACAAGAAGGACCGTCACGCAGGCCCTCATCAACAGCAGACTGGACTATGGAAACATTCTCTATGTAGGAATCGCTGCACGCCTCCTGAAGAGACTCCAAGTAATACAGAACTGGGCAGCAAGATTCATACTCTACCTCCCCAGAAGGCTCCACATCACACCCCATCTCAAGAATCTACACTAGCTACCAATTCAGAAGAGATGCCAGTTCAAGATGCTGACCCACGCCTACAAGGCCCTGCACAAAAAAGGACCAGAATACATCAACAAACACCTGACCTTCCACCAACTGACCAGACACCTCTGATCAGCTTCCCTCTTCCCTGCAGACACCCCACGGACTCGTTGAGCCAACAGTAGAGGGCTCTCCTTCTCACACCTGGCAGACAATGCCTGGAACAACATCTCCCTGCACCTCAGGACCGCACTGTCACTCCAGCAATTCAGAAGAGAACTAAAGACTTGGATGTTCCAAAGATCATAACTCCATGCAGCAGTATACAGCTCCAGCGCCTTTAGAACCTCATGGGTGATTTGCTGTGCTTAATAACATTTTGATTGACTGATGTTGAAGGAAAATGGGCATAGCTGTGTTCTACATAGGGGGTTATGTGGGTTACGTGGTCACTTAATATATTTGGAAATGTATTAGGATTGTTCAAGGTAGGAAATATGGATAGGGATTTTCTACATCGGGGATGATGAGCAGTGAATGGCTTTGACATTCATCTACCAATGTATTTTCATGATAACTGCAAGGAAATGGAAATAGCCATTACTCACAGGGGATTATGGGCTTTAAACAGCTGTTGAACACATTTCCCCTATATTATAATGGTTCTGTTAGGAAAATGTAAGTAGATTATGTTTAAACAGGGGATTATGGGTTGGGTAAATGGCTGCTACACACAATGGACAAGCTATTTTACGTAGCCCTCTTGGGATAATGGCCATAATAATTTCAAAATGGAGGATGATGGGTGTTAGATGGCTGTTGCATACATCTCCTACTGTAGTTTAGTGCTGTGTGTTGAGGAAATGGGCAGTGATAGGGGTTAAATGGCTTGTGCATATACATGGCACGGTTATTTATTAAATGTTGTAGGTAAGTAGGCAAAGCTGGGTTCTGGATGGGGGATTATGGGTGTTACATGACCAATTAATATATTTGGAAATGTATTTGGATTATTAAAGGAAGGAAATAAGGATATGGGATGATGGATGTTAAATGGCTTTGACATATAACAACCACTGTATTTTCATGATTACTGAAAGGAAATGCTAATAGCTATTTTACTCATATGGCATTAAGAGTGTTAATCAATTGTTTGAACACATTTACACTATATTATAATTTTAGTGTTAGGGAAACAAAAATAGATAATGTTTAAATGGGGGATTATCAGGGTAAATGGCTGCTACATACCCTGGGCATGGTATTTTACATAACCCCCTTGGGATAATGGCCCTAATGAATTCTACCAAGGTGGATGATGGGTGTTAAATGGCTTTTGCATACACCTGCCACTGTAGTGTAGCAACGTGTGTTGAAGAATGTTCATAAATGTTTTTAATAAATGTGGATGATGGGGGTTAAATTAATGATACATACACCTGGTACTGTTATTTATAAATGTTAAAGGTAAATAGGCAGAGCTGTGTTCTGCTCTGGGTTTCATGGGTGTTACATGGCCATTGAATATACTTGGAATGTATCAGGATTGTTCGAGGCAGGAAATAGGGATAAGGATGTTTTGCATTGGGAATGAGGGGCATTAAATGGTTTTACATATACTTGCCACTGTATTTTCATGAATACTGTAAGGAAATGGTAATAGCTATTTTACTGACAAGGGATTATGGGCTTTAAACAGCTCTTGAACATAGTTTCCACAATATTGTAATGATCCTGTTAGGAAAATGAGAATACATAACGTTTACATGGGGAAATTATATCCTAACATTATATATTCTCTGTTGCAATGGAGTATGCGTACTGTCATGATTTTGTCCGCCCGCCATTTTTAAAATTAGCTGGACTTTAGGTTTAAACACAGTGGAGGCTACACTGTGCTCTCTGTGATAAAACCTCTGAAAGGGCCATGTGGATTAAGGGCTGTTGGAGGCAGACCTCTAATTCCACCCACCTAATTTAACATTTAGCATGTTTAGCATGGAGGTGTCTCATTTGTTATCGGGATCAACCAGACAATTCATTTAAGTTTCAGCTTTACAACCGTACACTCCACAAGAATTTCACCTCTAGCGGCACAATACTAATGTCCCCAGCCGTCCCTCTTAATCGTGGCCCCAGCATCGAAAATCAGCCAAATAAAACAGGAGTACTATTCTATTATTCTTAGCTGAAATATTCAGGTGACTGGCCTTCTTTGATCACTGTAAAGTTTTCAAAGTAAACACTTCAGACCCTCAGGACACTCAGTAAAGAGCATCAAAGGGGTGCAAAGAGGCATGGGCTAGAACAGGTGGTAGCTCAACTCGCAGGAGACCGCCAGCTCAAGCCCAAGATCCAAACACAAGCTTTTTAACTGCAGCAAATTTAATATACAGTATTGGATCTGGAATTACCGGTGCTGCTGGCACCAGACTTGTCCTCCAATGGATCCTCTTTGAAGGATTTAAAGTGTAGTCATCCCAACTACAGGGCCACAAAGAGTTCTATATTGTTATTTGTCATTACTCCCTTCCAGAGTGGGGAGTGGGTAATTTGCATGCCTGCTGCCTTCCTTGGGTATAGAACCGTTTCTCAGGCTCCATCTCCAGAATCAAACCCTGATTCCCCATTAATTGTGGTCTCTATAGTAGGCACAGAAAGTGCCATCGAATGTTGATAGGGCCAGAATCCAAATGTATCGCCGCCATCCCCGAGACCTGTGATCGACCCAGGACTATCTAGAGTCAACAAAGCGGCCGAGTGAGCCTGGATGGGTCATAGTCTGGTAAATGCATGCGACCCAGGAGGTCAGCCTTCATTGGCATGTATTAGCTCAAGAATTACCACAGTTAGTAACAGATGGAGTGATCAAAGGAGCTATAACTGATTGTTACAAATGGGCTCTCTAATTGGCAGAGGTATGCACCCTGATCGAGTAGGAACTACCACTCTAGTCAGAGTAACCTGTGCTCACCATCTGGGAGCTAGGCACAGAGCAGTCAGGCTTAACTTAAGAGGCAATGTGTAAAGTATTTCTGCAACACCTTAAACTACAGTAACACAGTGTAAACACAACCAAAAGTCTTCAGACCAGTTTAGAAAACTAAAGAATATTTGTCTGAGTAAAATAAGACCAAGATGACAAAATCACCTAAGTATTTCTCAAGTTATCGGCATAAACACATCAGGTAATCACAGTGCTCAACGGAGCACGTTCACTTCTTTTATTATCCATACAGCAGTGCTTTAAGTGAGGCTTAGGGGGTTCCCTGGCGGTTCGAGCATGAAAGCAGTGCTCCCTATGTGATTTACCAAGTTAGTTGATGTCAGTCCCTCAAGACCAATTTTTTCTTAGTCAAACACCCAGCAGCCCGCGAGCCCACGATGCAGCAGCAGAGGCCAGCTTGGATCTCTCCAGGTTCACTGTACCTTTGCCTGCAGTTGAGGGGGTGGAAGTCTTGCGACTCCTGTCACTGGTTTTGTGGGTTGGAAAGATGTGCGGCGATGGGCTGCACTGGACAATTCTTGTGCCAGAGCTGGCGATCCGTGGACAAGGAGGAACACTGGACAATATTCCCAACTGATTTGGTTCCTTCCATCTTAAAACTGCTAGCTTGTAGTGTTGGTTCGTCCAAGGTGGGCAGGCTGAACTGACACTGCATAGCTGCAGCAAAGCCAATTACCAGGGCAATGGCAAGGGGCCCGTGCTGCAAGGGCTTCCCTCGGTGCTGGTGGTAAGTTTGTAATACGAGGGGGGATCTGGTCTTCAAAGGAGATAGTTGTGAGTCAGAAGCGGAATATTTAAACCGTTATACAGTTAATTTCACTGGACAGGGGAGCAAAGTGCTCTCCTGAATGAAACTAGGCTGTGAGGCTCCCAGGCAGAGTCAACAATCAGATGCATTCTGATCTTTGTCAGCAACTAGCTGCAAAACTCTTGAGTGGTAAATCCCACGACAACTTGCAAAAATGGGAAGTCTTTAATGGCCCTGAGACTTCAGAAAACAGGAAGCAAGCCAGAAAGCCCTTGGACTCACTCTGGGTTCAAATGAGATCGGTGCAGTCCTTGTCCTCAGCAGGGCAGAGATCAGCAGGCAGCAGGGCAGCTCAGCAAAGCAGAGAAGCAGCTCCTTGGAACAGCTAGTCAAGGCAATCCTTACAGCACAGCAGTCTTTACTTTAGCAGACTTCTTCCCAGGTTCAATAGTGTACTGATTTGGTAGAGTCAGCATGCCAGTACTTAGGGTGTGGCTTCAAAGGAACTCTTTTAAGTGGATCCCTTTCAACCCAGTCCTGTCTGCCAGGCTATCTGTGAGGGGTAATCAGTCCTTTGTGTGGGGTCAGGGCACTATCCTTTGAAGTATAAGTGGGAGTCCCTCCCATCCTTCCTGCCCAGGAAGACCCAACAGTATGCAGATGAATGCAGATGCAGTTGAGTGCCCTGTGTTGTGGCTGTCTAGAAGGAATGCACAAAAGTACCTGTCATCCCGTCCAACCCAGACGCGTATCGAAGGCAGGATGTCAGGCAGACAGTGCAGTAAGAGCAGAGAAATCCCTGCTTCCTAAAAGCGGCATTTGTAAAGTAGTAACGTTAAATCTGACTTTACCAGTAACCAGGATTTATCATTACCATTTCAATGATATGAAGCATGATGTAGCTAGTTCTTTCTGATAAAAAATTACAGCTTAAACATATATTAAGGAATTCCCAATGCTGGCCTATGGGAGGAGCAGGCTTCACAGTAGTGAAAAATGACTGAGGGTTTTTCACAACCAGTTCACGTAAAACTTAAAAGTAAAGGTCCTGCCTTTTACCCACCTAACACCCTGCCCCATGAGTTACATAGAGCCTACCTTTGGGGTGACAGATGTAATAAAAGGGGAGTTTTGGACTTGACAAAAGGTTTTAACTGCCAAGCCGAAGTGGCAATGAAACTGCACATACAGGCTCTGCAGTGGCAGGCCTGAGACATGTTTAAGAGCTATTGAAGTGGGTGGCACAATCAATGCTGGAGGCCCACTAGCAGCATTTAATTTACAGGCCCTGTGTATGTGGTATACCACTCTACAGGGGACTTACAAGTAGAGTAAATATGCCAATTGGGTATACACCAATATTACCAGGTTAAGGGAAGAAGCACATGCACTTTAGCACTGATCAGCAGTGCTGAAAGTGCTCAGAGTCCTTAGGCCAACAAAAAGATACAGCAAAAAGTGGAGGTACAGGCCAGTCGCATGGGCACCAGTGGCCCTAACTGTCGCTGGGATATTGAAAGGGAGAGGCGGGCTGAGGCGCAGCCAATGTGAGATGCAGGGCTGCTGGGGCCATACCACTGAATGTTTGCTCTGAGCTGCTGTGGAAATGTGCTAGATGGAGGAGGGTGATGGTGTGGCGCACGGGCCCTAGACCACTAGACATCATCTGAGTCCTGGAGCAACTTGGCTCCTTCTACACTGGTTAGGCCACTGGGAGGTGCGAGCTGCCAGGCTGCTGTGCCTTCGATCAAGAAAAGCAGGCCCTTGAGTCGGACAGTCCCTAGTGAGGAGGAACCTCTTTGCTTGAAACAGCTGAGATTACCCAAGCAATCAAACTCCTAAATGGATCCAGCGTGCCCAATCAATTCAAGTATGGTGCTGGCCAGACTCTTCCCGGAAAGGCCGCCGTATGCGGAGATGTCAGTTTTGTGTCCCTGTCTGAGCTCCGTGGGTGCAGGCTCGGAGAAAGGCCTTTCAGATGGGGCTGATAGGCAGCAGTACCTGTCCCTAATAATCTGGAGGAAGGCTACCCCCTTTCTTCTAATCTGTGTGTACTGAATGACAAAGCGGGACCATCGGCGCAAACGCACCCAGCCTCCTGGAGTCCTGACCAGGCTTGAAGAAGGAAATGGGCCATTACAGAGACTTCCAGGACAGTCAGGCCATCTGTACGGGCCATAGGAATGCACAATGCAGGACCAGATACCAGAGGGCTCAGATCGACCAGATGGCCAGGCTTGAATGACAGCCATCTGTTTGATTGTAGCATCCCTTAACGAAAAGGCTTCCGCCCACCCTTGGAGGGGATAGGGACTCTGAAGCAGGATTCTCGGAGACCCAGCTGGGTCTCAGGTGAGGGGGGCCTGAGAGAGCTCTGATCTGACTCTGGGTCCAGAGGCACCTTTACATGGTGGCGAAACAGGGGAGGCCCTTCCAGGGTTCGTGGAACCCCCTCCTTGGTGCTTTGCCAGGCAGTGAGCCAGAGAAGAGAACCCTGGACTGAGGCTACCGCCCCGGGCCAGCCTGGTGCTCTGAACTGGGGCCTGGTCAGAACTTCTCCACTAAGGCCACCATGGGAGGTCTCCTTGAGCCTGCATGATCCCATCCTGGCCACGTGAAGAGCCTGAGAACGAAGCCCTGAAAGGGGCCTCCCAACCCAGGACGCACCAAGAGCTATGTCCCAGGGACCAGTCAGAGCTCCTGACCCCAACCAGAGCTCCTGAACCTGGAAAAGCAGGGAAAGCCCCTCAGGGCATGCAGGGCCATGTCCCTGTACCTTTGTGACATGCAATGCTAGGAGCCAGAGCCCAAGACAAAAGGGGCCCACCCCAGGGCTAAGCTCTGCTCCAGGCACAGAAGAGGAAACCTCCCCAGGTCCGCTGAACCCCATCCTGGGTGCTTTGTGACATGGCAGACCGGATAGGCAGTCTGGAATGAGGCTTCCACTGATGGCCAGCTGGATCTCTGCCACGGTGCACGATCAGAGCGTCTCTTTCCCCAGTCATGGGCACTGTGTGAAACGGAAGGCCAGAGAAGGGAGCTTAGGGAAGGGAGCTTAGGGCCCTGGTGGACTTGGAAACCTGGGTCTGCTGGTTCAGTGGGCATGCAGGCCCAGGCCTGCTGGTGCCTTGACCTGTAGAACACCGTCCGGTATGCTTTTTTGCTCAGAAGCCCTGACTGGGGTGGGTGGGAGAGTCACTATCAGGTGCTTCCAACAAAACAGCTTGTCGCCAAATAGACTTAAGTATGCCCAATCAACCAGAGTCCCCGATCAGGCTTCCCTGTCCAGGCCCGTAGAGCCCTGCCCCTGAGTTTTGTGTCAGAGTAGGCCAGCAAATGGAGCCCGGGCCCTGACAGAGCTCTGATCAAGAGCAGGACCAAAGCTTCTGTCCATGCCGGGGAAGAGGGAAAGGGACTCCCGGGCCTGCTGCTTCCTCTTTGCCAGGCCCAGCTCTTGTGAGGGGTATGGGGGTGCACGTGGCAAGAATGGTAAGCCTTGTGCTGGGCCTGCTGATGGTACCTCTTGGATGGTGCGGGACATTGATAGTCGCTGCCATTCGAGACCGGGCCCAGGCATCTGCTGAAGGTTTCTTGGAGCTCTCCTGGGCTCGTGTTCTGGATCGTGCCCCCTGCGGGGCTGGTCCTTCATGCAGGGCTGGTCTCCACTCTAGGCCCAAACCCAGTTAAGGAGCAAGAGAGTGCTCCCTGATCTGCAGCCACCCTGCTCAGGGAAATGATTGGTGCCATCATACCAACAGGCAAGGGTGCTGCCTGGGCTGCGTGCCTTCCACCTTCCTGAAGCCCTTTTCTGGAGAGCCAAGGAGGATAAGGCCAAACTCACCCCAAAACCTCTCCCCTCGGACCTGCCCAGGAAGCTGATTTTCCTTGAGTATTAGGCTCCCATGAAGTATGGGCTTACAGCTCCAGGTATATGTACCAGCCAGTTAATAACCTTTATCCCCATTAAAAAAATATTTATGCTCATTTCTTCAACACACTCCACTACACTACAGGGGCAGATGCATGCAACACCATTTAACACCCATCACGCGCCCAGCAGATATCATTATGGCTATTATCCCAAGAAGGCTACACAAAATACCAAACCCTGGGTATGTAGAAGCTATTTACACCCCCATCATTCCCTCCTTTAAACATTACCTATTTCAATTTTCCTAACAGGACCATTATAATATAGGGACAAATGTTTTCAACAGCTGTTTAAGCCCATAATCCCCTGTGAATAAAGTATCTATTACCATTTTCTTACAGTAATCATGAAAATACAGTGGTAGATATATGCAAGCCATTTAACGTCCACTACCACCGATGTAGAAAATCTCTCTTTCCTACTTTGAACAATCCTAATACATTTTCAAATATATTCAATGACCATGTGTATTGCTATCTGTATTTAACCACCGACTTCATTGTGACCACTGACTCCAATTTGTGCTTAGCTTCAAATGCCATCACATTGCTGGCACAGGTATTTTTCCATGCACAGCTTGTTAAAGTGTTTTTGCTTTTCTCACCAGGGAAGGGAACACAACATGGGGTATGCAACGTTGATAAGAGCGTACAAGGATAAGAACGTTTATGGCAGAGAAGGGTACACCTCGGTCTTGAAAAGACACCTTGGGACCTGGCCAATCTCTTGCGTTTTTTCAGCACTGACCCAGTATGGCCAGTGCTTGAATTTCACAACTTACTCGAAGGGAGGGGGGTTTCTAGGACCTTCCTCTTAAGTTTGTTTCACGTATATAAGGTGGGTAAGCTTGACACTGATGGTAGAAGGAACTCATTTCTGAGAATGGATGCATTGCTCAGAATAATCCTGTTGGGGAAGTTTCTCCCGTCTCAGCTATCACGGGTTCCACAGCTTGACGTTGGCAGACAAGGAAGATGTTGGATTCGATCCCCATGGTGATGCATTTTTAATTCTTAATATCCAGCTTTACTGTGTGTATGAATAAATATACGTATTCACTACATATACATTCATTGTTGATATACTGCATTTTCTCTGATTATTATCTAACTGCTGTGATTATTTTAGTGGTTGCATGTGTGTTGCTGCATTCACATTGAGTGCTCATGTTATTATTTTCACATATTTGTATATGAAATTTGAGAAGTGCCTTAAAAATACATTACTCAGACTAAGAGTGCTGCATCCTTCACATTCTTCAGTTTCATTCCCTCTTACCCTGAAGCAAAGCAGAATACCATGTAACACCCATAATCGACCATGCAGGACACAGCTATGCCCACTTACCTTCAACATTTTATTAAATACCGGTACTGGGTATAAGTAGCAGCTATTTAACCCCCAACATCCCTATTTAGAAAAACATGGCACTACACTACAGTGACAGGTGTAGGCAATGGCTATTTAACAACCATTACCATTTCCTTATAGCAATCATGAAAATACAGTGGTACATATATGTAAAAAGTCATTTAACACTCACCATCCCCAATGTAGAATATTCCTATCCCTATTTCATACCTTGAACAATTCTAATACATTTCTAAATATATTCA
The DNA here is from genome assembly GCF_031143425.1 of Pleurodeles waltl. Classification (NCBI taxonomy): domain Eukaryota; kingdom Metazoa; phylum Chordata; class Amphibia; order Caudata; family Salamandridae; genus Pleurodeles; species Pleurodeles waltl. The sequence continues at coordinate 762,434,188 of NC_090445.1, forward strand.
ATGACCAGGTAACACCCATAATTTCCCATCCCGAACACAGCTATGTCCGTTTATCATCAACATTTACTAAATAACAGTCCCAGGTGTATATACCAGCCATTTAACCCCAGTCATCCCTATTTATAAATATTTAGACCCATTCCCTTAACACAGGTCACTACATTATAACGGCAGGTGTATGCAACAGACATTTTACACACATCATCCTGCAAGCAGAATTCACTATGGCCATTATCCCAAGAAGACTACGTCACATACCAGGCTCGGGGTATGTAGCAGCTATTTACCCTCCCATAAAGCTCATAATCCCCTGCATGTAAAGTAGCTATTACCATTTCCTTATAGTAATCATGAAAATACAGTGGCAGGTATAAGTCAAAACCATTTAACTTTCATCATCCCTGTTGTAGAAACTCCCTATCCTCTTTACCTACCTGTAACAACACTAATACATTCCTAAATAGATTAAATGGCAATGGAACACCCATAATCCCTTATGCAGATCAAAGCTATGCCCATTTCCCTTAAGCATTTAGTAAATAACAGCACCAAGTGTATGTAATAGCAATTTAACCCACATATGCTGATAGATAAACAGCAAGAATTGCTGAAGAGTGTTAACTTTCACTTTGCCCATGTAAGCTAAAACACACCCTGGTAGGTAAACAATAACAATTGCTGAAGAGAGATAACTTTCACTTGGCACGTGTAAGCATTAAACTACACTGCCACCAGTGGACACTTAAAAGAATGCAGCCCAACATCCCATCATCCCCAATGATCCTTTTAGTTTGTCCCATTTTAGAGTCAATTTTGATCTTTGCTTCTCCCGATGAAGAGATTTCCAATATCAGTAAACACTAAGGATACACAAAATAAAATTGCAAATAATCATATTCTTAAATCAATAATGAAGGGTAAGACGTATGCACATACATGTATGTATACTTTAAAGCCTTTCCCCGGCCCGCTGCTGATCTGCTCTCCCCGCTCCGCTCCTCCTCCCTCCCCTTCCACCCCTGCCCCCTCCCTTCAAACCGTCCCTATAGTATAGGACCCTGCTTGGCAGCGACGACTAGACATAGCGGTCCCCTACCCCATTGCTAGGGGTACATAAACAATATCAGCTCTCACTCGTTAACAGAATAGCTTCCCCTCTATACCTACACCTGACTGCCCCCTTCCCCCCTATCACCAAAACAACAAGATTTTACTCTGCCAATAATCACAGATACTCAATACCCCCCTCCTCCGCTCCAACTCTCTCTCCCCCTCCCCTTACCCCTCCACATAGGATAATCAACCCCTCTATTGCCACTCTCCCCTATGTTCCCCAGCACAAACCTATGACACTCTGCTCCTCCCTCCGGAGACAGAAAGATCCTTAACAAACGGCGACGGTGGCCGCCCCTCTTTCCCTCCTGCCCCCCCCCCCGACCAGGACCTGGTCGTCGGCGCTGAGAGCTCTTATAGGAAAAGAACCCACAGTCTATAGATCTACCCCTCCAGGGGATATTGTTCCCCTAGCTTTCCCAGCCTAGCTCCTCCCCGCCCCTTCTCCCTCTCTCTCTTCCTGACTGCATCTCCCCCTCTCCCCTTCTACCCTACATCTCTACGCTAACCACCTCCTCCTTCCTTTCCCCACCTTCTCTCCTATCCCCCCTCCCCTCCCTCTCTCAATCTAATCTATCCTCTTCTTCCCTCCTTTCTGAAGGATCATTCGACGTCCACCAGCTATCCCCCCCTAACCGCTACGCTGCCAAAGACACTCTCCCTGCCCCACCGATAGATGGAGCCCTCTACACTATCCTTCGAATTGCTGAGACCCTACCCCGATATCCAGCATGCCGAGAGCTGCCCTCTGCGCGACATACCCACTACGAATCATCTCCTGGAATGTGCACGGCATGACGAATTACATCAAACGAAAGAAGGTGCTGTCCTATCTCCAATCTAAAAGAGCGGATATAGCCGTGATTCAGGAGACCCATCTGAACAGTATGGAGACTAGCAAGCTCCGCCAGGACTGGGTAGGAAGGGTTTCCTTTAGTTGCTGCCCAGCAGCCCAGGTACTAGGAGGAGGCACCCCCCGCAAATGCGGAGTAGCGATACTGCTACGTAAAACCCTTCCGGTTATAATCAAAACATGGAACGACCCGGAGGGGAGATACGTATTCGCAAAACTGAAGTTAGGAGACACTTTTCTATGCGTGGGCTCAGTCTATGCACCGACCGGTACTAAGCGATCTTTCTTCCTACAATCAAACCGCCTCCTGACTGAAATAGGGACCACCCGCTACATCATAGGGGGAGACTGGAACTTTGCCCGGGACACCATATTAGACAGGACGGGCCCTATTGATACGGGCAACAATCACGACAGGGCACTGCTGACGGATTTAATCACCGATGCAGGCTTGGTTGATTATTGGAGACTGATACACCCAAAGGACAAGGAATATACATTCCTGTCGCCTGTCCACGGCACCCAATCTCGCCTGGACTATTTTTTAGTGTCGCACACCGTAGTTGCCCAACTCCAAGATACTAGTATACTTGAAAGCGGACTTTCAGACCACTCCCCTATTTTGCTCCAGATCCAAACGGGCCTCGCTTCCCCTGTTCGCAAACCATGGCGCTTCGCGGTGCATAGATACCGTTCCCCCAAGGGAAAGAACAACTGAGGACCCATGTATCCACATAAATGGCCGACAACACCGGCATTGTGGCCTCCAAACGAGTTCTCTGGGCGGCGGCGAAAGCAACCCTGAGAGGTAATATGATGCGCGACGCAGCACTGGCTAATAAGGATAGGATGACACGCCAACGAACCCTAGAAGACGACATCCAGAGTCTCACCAGACAATACACCGCCCAGCCGTCCCTCGCATTACGCCGCTCTCTCGAACAAGCCCAAATGGCACACAACGAGCTCTACACCTCGCAGGCGGAATACGCACTGCAAAGATTACGCGGCCGTCACTATGAACAAGGCGAGAAAGCGGGACGACTCTTAGCGGCACAACTCCGGCAGAGAGAAGCTGCCTCCGCCATACCGGCCATAACGTCCCCCTCAGGAGCAGTACTAACCCACCCATAAGACATTGTAAATGAATTTGCAGCCTTTTACCACCATCTATATACCCCTGAAACAGTGGCCAACAATGCACAAACTGAGGCCTTTCTCACCACGGCCAACCTACCCCGCCTCTTGGAGGCGGCCAGGCTCTCCTAGAGGGCGACATAAGTAGGGAAGAAATAGTGCAAGCCGTTAAGAATCTCCCCTACCACAAATCCCCGGGTGAGGATGGATTCCCTGCTGAATTCTACAGATGGGCAGGGGAAGAGGCAGTCACTGCTGTACATGAGGCACTCGCAGAGGCATGCCAAGAGGGCTCCTTAGGCGCACTGTCCAACAAGGCCACGATTGTTGTCCTACCCAAACCGGGTAGAGACCCCCTACTCTGCGGCAGCTATCGCCCTATCTCCCTCCTGAACGGAGACGTCAAACTCTTGGCCAGTGTCTTGGCGGCTCGCTTGCGTAAAGTGATACCGTCCTCTCCGCCCCCCTTTACTCATCCCAAGCCTTTGGGTTGAGTAAATGAAGGATATACTCCTAATTAACACTTCTGGATTTCTTTCCTCCTCCACCCCTCCATTACTCCAGTCAATCTAACTAACAAACTCTCATATCCGCGGCTCAAATTAACTCATAATAATACTAAAACTGTACTCATTATTTAATGATACTAATCCATCACTAATTCTTGTTGGGTTCCAGAGTAGCGTGCTACTCATCGAAAAGCGCTTCGACGCCTCGTCAGGGGTAGTAAGCGCTATATAAATACGATTACAATACAATACAATAACACCCAGGTGGGGTTCGTACCGGGCTGCACCTCCAGAAACCATATGTGCACTCTCTGTCATACCCTATATGAATCACTAAACATGCCGGAGGAAGCCTTGGCCCTGTCCCTCGACACGGCGAAGGCGTTTGACCGCATCGAATGGCCCTACCTGTTCGCTACTATGAAGCACTTCGGTCTCGGGGAACAATTTATCTCCAAAGTTCGCTTACCGTATGACCATCCTACGGCGCAAGTTAACTGCGGGGTTTCCTATCGGACCCGTTTCCCATTGGAAGAGGCACGAGACAGGGTTGCCCCTTGTCACCGCTCCTGTTCCTGCTAGCAATGGAACCTCTGGCAGCTACCATACGAAACTCCCAGCAGATACAAGGTATCCCTTTAACTGGTGGCACCTCCAAAATCTACCTCTATGCTGATGATATCTTGCTCACCCTGACTGATCTAGAAAGGTCCCTGCCATCGTTGCTCTCAATCATAGAGGACTTCGCGTCCCTATCTGGATACCGGGTAAACTGGGACAAGAGCGAATCACTACCCCTCTCACGAATAACGACGAGGGTCGCAATCCACGGTCACCCATTCAAATGGACTCCGACACGCCTCAAATATCCGGGAACACTTGTCAACCGGGGCCTGGAGCACATGGTTATGGATAAGCTAGACCCTCTTGTATCCCAGATGAACCAGGACTTTGCTAAATGGTCGTTACTGGGCCTTTCTATGTGGGGCAGGACACAGGCGGTCAGGATGGTCACCCTCCTGCGCTTTACGTATATAATGTGTATGCTTCCCGTGCATGTATCCCTTACCTTTCTCCGGATGATAGACGCCTCAATAAGAACTTTTGTTTGGGGCTCTACACGCCTGAGGCTGACGTCAGCAAAAATATTGGCACGACGATCCTGTGGAGGTTTAGGTCTCCCCTCAGTGGAACAATACTCGCTAGCCCTACAGCTATCGCAACTGGCATATTTACTTCCTGGAATTTCAGACCCCACACAGTGGGTAGCCACAGAGAAAGTCCTACGGGACCAGTGAGAAGGGCTAGGAGGGATATACACTGACCGCCCCCAACTGCCTAATCCTGTCCTCACAGCAACAAATGTGGGGTGGCGCAGGGCTCATAGTCTCCTGGGAGTACACCCCTTGTTACACACCCAAGCTCCTATAGAGGGTAACAAAAGCATTAAAATAGGGGGAAGTACCCTAAAATGGCCCCAGTGGAATAATGCCGGCATCAGCTGCATAGCCCAAATCATAGATGGCGATCAGCTCCGACCCTTCGACAACTTAAGGGAAGAGTTCGATATACATAATAGCCAAGAATGGCGATACCTACAGCTTAAGCATTGTCTACATAAAGTACTGGGAACCCTTTCGTGGGAGGTCAAGGCCTCATCAATTATCGCCTATCTACAGACATGGGTTCGCCACAAAGGTGTGATAGCAGGTTTATACGGAGTGCTAGTTAATCACCTTTATTCACAACCCCTTCTTGAAAGTTTATGCCTCAAGTGGCAAGACCGGCTTGGGACGACATATACCGAGGAGAACTGGTCGGACATCCTGGAGGCACTCGACAGAGGCACCCGCGAGGCCAGACTGATGTTTTGCCTATTTAAAGTCCTCCAGGACTGGTATTGGACCCCTATGAGGCTCTTCAGGGTGGGTCTGATACCACATACGAATTGCTGGCGATGCGCAGATTCTCACTGCGACCTACTACACATCCTGTGCCGCTGCCCATCGATACAACCTTTATGGGACGCTGTGCGCCACACCCTGGCGGACTCCCTTCAGATGCCGCACCCTATCCCGCCGTCACTTATCCTTCTCCACGATATGTGCCCGTACCCCCCCCGCCACTATCACAGCAGAGATTGCCTCACACGGCAATCGCCACAGCCAAAATTTGCATACCCCGGCACTGGAGATCCAGCGCCGCCCCTACACTGACAGAATGGATGACTGCTATGATACAAACCGCCACTCATGAACGGGTAATCTACAATTTACAAGATCAGGCGGCCCTGTTCACAGAAGTCTGGAGCCCCTTTCTGACAGGACCGTAATTGACAAACCTCCCCCCACCCCCACACTCTACACTTAGCACCTTTTCCACTCACACCACCCACCCCGCCTCATTCCAGCTGGTGAACAGTCGACAGATACCAACTAGGTTCTCCCCCCTCTTCTTTTCTTCCTTTCCCCCCCTTTTTCTTATATCTTATGTTTTGCTTTTTCACTTTTACTCATCTCCACTTTGAGTGTATTTCTGGTATTGTGCACCATCAGCAGTACTTCTTTGAATATGGGTTCTATATCTTTATCATGCTCCTCATCTCTAGTGGCCATCTATACCTGTGTGTGTCCGTTTACTTTCTGTCATCTATGTTTCTTACTGTCTTTTTCTCCATTTTCCACTTTTTTGGGCCCTGTCTCTCCCCGCGCTCTCAGACGCTGCTGCCCCTACTCTCCCCCCCAGCTGACAGGACCCTCCCATCTCCCTCCCCTTCTTAATGACAGCCACTCGCAGTGAAAGGGCAACTGCTCTGACCTCTGGGTCAGCGTCTGCTCAGTCCTCTCTGTACAGCTCCTCCTGTTGCTGCTGATGATGATCGGACTGAGAGCCTGCCTGACTCTGCACTTCCACCCGCAGGCACCTGCCTACGCCTCATCTCTGGTGGCCTAGTGGACATCTGCACCTGTCCATGTGTGTCACTTTGCTTTTTGTCATCTATTTTCCTTCCTGTCTCTTTCTCCTTTTTCTCCATTTCCACTTTTTTGCACCTTTTTCTGTCCCCACACTAGGCCACCTTCCCTGCGAAGTGCTTTCCCGCCCTCTCACCTCCAAGCTGACAGGACCCTCCCACCTCCCTCTCCATGGTAATGGCAGCCTCTGTGCGGCCGCGCATTAAAGGCAAGCCTATCTGCGCCCATTCACGTCTGGACCACGCCCAGAGCCACAAGCCCTGGTCCTCCAATCGTCCATCCGTTACACCATAAATACCCTCCTCGCACTGAACACCGGACGCTCCACTGCCTGGCATCACTCATCACCCAGAGACACCCAGGGATCTTTCTCCTGCTTCAACTGCCAATGCATCTTCACCCTACATCAAACACCACCCTCCCGCCACAGGACCATCGACCACTCACCCTGAGCGCTTTAACGGCATCCTCCTCAACATATGCTCTCTCCACAAACAGACCGTAGAACACTGGGACCTGCTAGACTCCCTCCGCCCGGACATAGCCTTTCTTACCAAAACATGGACAAACCCAGCATCAGGCCCAGACATCACAACTGCGATCCCAAGCGATTACAAACTGCTCCACATGACCGGTCCTCTCGGCCTGGTCATCGCACACAAATCCACTCTTCGCCTGACAAACAACTCAGAAGGACACTACCCATCATGGAGCACCTCAATTTTCAGATCCACGTCAACCCAAACTCCACCTTCTGCGGCACCCTCATCTACAGGCGATCTGGCCCCCCGCCAAGCCTTCAGCATCTCTATTGTCGACATAATAGCATCCATGAACTACCTCCTCCTTGGCGACCTCAACTATCACATCGACAACTGCAACGACCACAACATCGCTTCTCTGCTCAAGATACTCGCCACCATCAGCCTCAAACAACTGGTCACCTCGACTACACACATTGTTGGATACACACTACTCCCATCTTCTCCGCCTGCAACATCACCATCTTTGGCGACAACTCCACACTACACTGGAGCAACCGCCACTGTACACACTTCTCCATCACCACACCATCCATCCCCTTCAGCACCCTCCACTCCCCATATAGGAAATGGAACCAGATCACCAAGTCGCAACTCTCCAGCACTCTCAGCAAGTCACCACCTTCCCCCGCCACGGACTGAAACATCTCAGCATGGAACTTCCACCAATAGATCTAAGAATGCGCCAAAACCCTAGCACCACTCAATATAACCTCAGGCAAACACAACCCCAAGAAGCTGGTTCTCCCACACACTCCAGGTGCACCTGCAGACGTCTAGAAAAAAGATGGAGAAACAGCAAGACCCTGGAGGACCTTGCGGCTTTCAAATCCGCCATCAACTCTCACCACCACCTCATCGGATCCACAAGGAAAACCGCCCTGAAGGACCATATCAACACCGATGCACACAAAACCAAAGAGTTCTTTGCGGTGTTCAACAAGTTCACCAAGCCCCAATCAGAAGCTGCAAACATCCCTCCATCCCAGGACGTCTGTGACAAACTAGCCACCTTCTTCCATCAAAAAATGAAGGACGTCTATGACAGCTTCAGAACCCAAAACCCTCCAAACCCACCTACAACTATCCAGCTCCGAACCTCTGCAGATCCTGCACTGCTGGGCCGCCCTCACCACAGGCGAGACCTGCTCCATTATGAGTAGCATCCACTCCGGAGCCCCCACGGATCCCTGCCCCCACCACATTTTCAACAAAGCCAACACCTCCATCGCACCGGGGCTCTGCCACACCCTCAATTGCTCCTTGGAGATGGCAACCTTCCCTTAAGACTGGAAGCACACTAAAATCCGCCTGCTCCTAAAAAAAAAACCATGACCAACACTGTGGATCTCAAGAACTACAGCCCCATCTCTCTACTTCCTTTTCCAGCAAAGGTCATTGAAAAGGCCATCAATGCACATCTCTGCAAACACATTGATAATAACATCCTGGACATCTCCAGTCGGGCTTCAGGAGCAACCACAGCATGGAGAACGCCCTCCTTGTTGTCACAGATGACATCCACTTGTTCCTTGACCAAAACAGCAGTCCACATCCTACTGGACCTCTCGGCCACTTTCGGTACGGTCTCTCACTACAACTTCTGCTCCAGACTCCACACAGCTGGCATCCACAGCAAGGCCCTTCAGTGGGTAGGCTCCTTCCTGACCAGCAGAGCACAGAGAGTCAGACCCCCGCCCTACCTGTCAGAACCTACCGAGATCAGCTGTGGAGTGCCCCGGAGCTCATCCCTGAGCCCCACATTCTTAAACATCTACATGGCCCTGCTTGTGTCTATCATCAAAAGCCACAGACTGAACATCGTCTTCTACGTCGACGACACCCAGCTGATCATCTCACTGACCGAAAACCCTGCCACTGCCGAGATGAACTTCCACAATGTGATGGAAGAGGTAGCAGCCTGGATAAAGGAGAACTGCCTTATGCTCAACTCAAACAAGACTGAGATCCTCATCCTGGGACCCTCCACATCCGCCTGGGATGACTTTTGGTGGCCTGCAACATTCTGCAGCCTCGCACCCCAATGCAAACCACGCACACAACCTCTGCTTCATCCTGGATTCATCCCTTGCCATGACCCGCCAAATCAACTCTGTAACATCCTCCTGTTTCCACACACTCCCACTTCTCTGCAAAATTTTCAAATGCATCCCAAACAACTGCCGCAAGACCATAACCCGCACCGTGGTCACCAGCAGGCTTGACTACGGAAACTCCTTTTACACCTGCATCTCCCAGAAGAATTTGAAGAAACTACAGCACATCCAGAACGCTTCCGCTAGAGCATCCTCTGCCGCAAACACATCACAAAACACCTTAAAGACCTCCACTGGCTTCCGGTCGAAAAAAGGATCAACTTCAAGCTCCTCGTCCATGCATACAAGGCTCTCCACAACTTAGGACCTACCTACCTAAACCACAGCATCAACTTCTACTCCCTGTCAGACCTCTCCACTCCGTTCAACAGGCACTGGCCACCTTACCCCTCATACAGAAGACCTCGGCTGGAGGAAGATCCTTCGCCTATCTTGCGGCAAACAGCTGGAATACCCTGCCTCTTCACCTCAGGCAGTCAGTATTGTTTCTTCAGTTCAGGAAGGATCTTAAGACCTAGCTCTTTGATTGACCCACTGAGGACTGAACCCTCACAGTGCCTTGAGATACTTACAGGTGAGTAGTTGCGCTCTATAAAAGCGAATTGAATTGAATCATGTTCTGGTTACATGTGAGCCATTCTTTCAGGTTCGGCTTTTTGCTCCTTCCCGTATCGACCTGGTCTATGCATATCAGTACAGCTTAGTGGTCGGGACTGCCTTAGTCCTTTATCTTTCTCCAATACTGCTCTTATGGACAATCCCAATATAAATTTGTGGAGTTGTGATAACTGCTTTCCTGCTGTTGGTGCTTTCTGGTACTGTTGAGAGTGCGCCTAGAATCGAAGAAGAAAGGACAGGGCCTGCCCAAATCCCAGAAAAGTGGGACTTATAGGCACTACTTAACATCTTATTTATTAATCATAGTTCATCTGTGTGGTGCCTGTAGCAGCCAATAACCCCCTGGGTGCTTGGTTCTTGAGCTTTATCAGTTCCCTCCAACAGCGTTATTTTCTTTGACATATAAGAGTTGAGACCACTTTAAATAAGTATAAAAGGTGTGTCCTCAAACTTAATTGGGAAAAAGAAGAGTAAGGAGGCTTATGGGGCAATGCCTGAAACTTGTTCACTATCACTGTCACTAGCAGACATAATGATAACAAGGAAAAATCTTTCATGGTCAGAAGAGGCAATTATGCAAATGTTCAGTGGATGGCCCCTTCAAGAAAGTCAGCACTGCATTTAAATCCCAATGTGAAATAACAAACAAATGGCACAATATATTCACTTATATAGTAGTTTGTCCCTTATTTTCATTCAGCATCCTGAAGTAACCAAAAAGGGACAGTTTGGTACATGGAAGAAAAGGTAGAGCCCAATCAGGCAAGGTGAGTAACCGTGCCCAAGTTCAATAGCAACTTCTATTCCATTCACATTTCACTACCTACATTTTCAGAAGTTTCCTAAACTGCACATTTAGGTTTAGTACATCGCCCAAGTCTATGCCCTAAGAGCTGCCTCTAAGTTTCATCCTCTACGGACGGTTTATCTGGTGTGTAGACCTTGAGCAGAGAATACCAATTGAGATACAGTGAGTGGTAATTTTCTGTAAATACTTAGATCCTTTGGACCAATGTACTTTATGGAAAGGGCACAAGATTTTAAATTCAATAGTGACCATCAAATTGACTCAATGGGTGGCTTTTATAGCCAGGGTGACATGGTGCAACTTGCATAGGTTGAGGTACAATCTAACTGCCTGGTTCTCAAGAATTTGAAGCCTCCAAATTAGTTTCTTGGAGTGGCCAGAATAGATAATGTTTCAATTACAGTAATTAATAAGATCCCGGTAGAAGGGTATCATTGGTTCAACAGAGAGAGATCAGTGTAGACAAGACGATTTTTCTAAGCAGTGATAGTTGCAAATTCACACTCTGCCACTCAGGTGGCTTGGTGGCAAAACAGAGTTCAGCATTGAAAGCATCCCTGGAATTAATTCTGGTCAGGTCAAAATATGGGTTATATGCTCCGGTGGCCGACCGAAAGGCAGAGATTTGGACTGTGTCTCCATTTATTAGGAGCTCAGATTTGGCATCATTTAAGCACAGAAAGTTCTCCTTCATTTATTGGAACACATAATGATGAGGTAACATCAACTGGGCTCTCTGGACTTTTTCCAAACAAAAGTGTATCTGTATTTTCAGCATACATTTGAAAGTTAATTTACCATTGCTTAAGAAGCTCTATCAGTAGACATATGTCAATGTTAAACAACAGACATTACAGGGAAGAGGCCTACAGCATGCCACAAGAACTTGGGTTTGTGAAAGATTTGACTCAAATCATTCTTCAGATTTTTCCTGTAGTTGGTTAGAGATGAAGAGCTCCATTGTAGTGAAAGTACTGACACAAATCAGAAAGTAGCTACATTTCTGAGGAAACTGACAGATAGGATCAGAGAAGCAAGACCCTAATGAGTGTGCAATTGCCCTAAGTTGGTTAAATCACTCCATGGAAGATGGTGCCATCATTTCAATCAACAATTCGCTGCCAGCTTGAACATCTCTTGAAAGTTTGGTGGGTTTCATCCATGCATCAATTAATGCACAGCAGCACCCATTTGCAGAGCCATGACTGGAACTAATGGAGCCTGTGCAAACAAAATGGGTGGAGAAGCCATAGTGTTACCCTAACAAGCTTCTTCATCTTATGGCTTGGATTCATAATAGTAGGCTTGGGGGTCTCAATAGGTCTCTTGTCCTATTAGATGTAGACCTAACTTTGAAAATGAACCCTGATCTCAATCACTTCTCCTGGGAGCTCTGGCCAAGAAAAACTAATCACCTCCTTCTTTAAAGCAAAGTAGTATTTTACCCATAAACACCACACAAAAAAACAGAAAGGGCGAATGAACTAAGATAGCTGCCATTTAACGATTATACATGGCTTAATGTGGGAAAATTTTCATAGGAGGAGACTTGCCCTTGTACAATAAAAAAAGAAAAAATATGAAGGGTTTTGGAGATATACAAAAACAAATAAATAACAGGAAGCTTGGATCCTCGTTTCAGCAGAACGTAAAGGAAGAAGTGATTTTAGAAGTGTGGATTGCACCTTAATGGATCTATGGCATCACGTATTGTAAAGCCGAGTGGAGTGGCTTTGACAAGGAAGATATTGCTGACACTTCCTGTCGGATATTTGGGAACAAGACTAAAGATGAGGAAACTGAAGGAAGAAGTGCCCCTCATAGCAAGTTTGAAATGGCACTCCGAGACGAGACTGTGCCTTGAGCCTAGCGCGTCATATATTTCTTACCATCAGAGCAAGTTGGATTTTGTCACAGGTGTGGTCAGTAGGCTTTTATTATAGGCATGGGGATACCAAAAAGAAATGGGAGCAGATGCAAATAATGTAGAGTCTGCAAGTACAAGTCTGTTTTGGAATATAACATTATTTACTGTAACTGCATGACCTGGAGCAACTCAAGAAAACTGCATTCTCTTTTATGAATACTACATATACCAATTTAGAAACACACCTAGGACATTTGCGACAAAGAGAGAAATGGAACAATTCTGTCCTAACTATTCACTGAGCAGGTATAATGTTAGGGAATTGTTATAGTAACATGCCCTGGGCTAAACACTAAAGTAACTCCACTCCCTATTTAATGAAAATTTTAAGCTGAAGCATTCCACCAGTAAAAACTGTCTTTAGTGCCCGCACATGTAATCAAGAGACGACTAATCAAAGCCTCCATAATGTACAGAGCGTGAGGAACATTAGCTTCTATAAATTTCATAAGTCACAGTTGCCCTCAGATAGTCACAAACGTTGCTATCCCTCTTCTAAGGGTCAATCATTGATCTAAACGATAACATACCTTGACAAAAATCCTTTTTCACATCCAAAATTAAATTCAAGTAAGAATGCTGCCCAGTTCCATGCAATATTCACTTTAGAATTGTTCTGTATTGCTTGACATTACCTGGAAACCCCACCAAATCATACTTCTCTACCTTCCACTGCTCTATATAGTTTGAATATTAAACAAATAAAAAACATCTCAAACTGCAGCACCCACCAAAAAGGTGGCCCTTTAAATGTTGTTTTGGCCACAATCTGGGTTGGGGATTTTAACATTTGTCACGTAAGTTTAATGGGTTCCTGGTTTGTGGGGTGGAGATACTGATGGGTCCAAGACTACTCATTTTAAGCACACTCATTTTGGGGATTCGAAGTGATATGGCAACAGCAGCAGACCCCAAGATACCAACTTATATTGGCATGGGCCAAGGTAGTACTATTGATTGTATTTGCTATCAAGTGATTTATGACCTTTAATAGCCAATTCTGAAATAAGTAAAAACTGTTCCATTGATCATAACCTCCTCTCCCCGTAGGAAATAAGTTACTTACCTGTAACTGTAGTTCTCCAGTATTGGAAACTTTCATAGATTCACATGCTTGAATCATTCCCTGTCGTCGAGATGGGAGTCCCCGGTGCAATACAAAAAAACATGCTCAATTACATATAAAGCTCTAAAAGCACTAGGCCTCTAACTTAGAAACATATCACAGTCATTTTGTAAAAAAGGACAAAACTTAAAAGACAACCAATCAGCTCACGCCACCCTCTAGAACCCCACTGTGAGGAGCCGACTTCCCTCAGATTTTCCATTGCACGTCGTGCTAAGGGCTAACCAAGCTTCCCTTCATCGTTGGTGTAATTCTGCTTGTTCAGCTGCCCACAAACAACTCAAAAAGCCTTAAAATGCCCCCCGAGAAATAGAGTATTATGCTAGTAAGCAATGCGAACAAGGCCATTTTGAAGGCCAGAAAAGAGGAAATTAGAAGATCAGCATTGGATTATCTAGAAGCAGCAGGGAGCGAGAAAAATAGTAGACTTTTCTAGGAGACTATGAGTTACCCTTTCTTTACATAAAGGCGTGCCCCGGAGTTCGAGTCTTTACTTCCAGCAGACATTTGGGTCTCTTATTTTTCCCAGGTGTTTAAATCCAGTGCCCATTTTCACACACTGTTAGGATATGGGAGAAATCAAATAGATGACCTTGATCCTCCCTTTCAGTTAAATGACTCTATTGACATTTACAAAATTCTCTGAGGCATCAAAAAGACGTGAAAAGCCCCCAAGACCTGATAGTGTCAATGTGGACACCTTCACAGAGAATTCTGAATTTTGGGCACTTTTACTCTCAAATGTGATTCAGACAGCGATCGTGAGCCCATTAATTTCTCCTTGGCAAGAGGCAACTATTGTTCCTCTCTTTAAGAACACTGATAGGAACCAACCAAACCTTTGTAGTCTAAAACCATTATTGAATTCTACTCTGAAAAGCTTGGATATAGTTCCCCTCTCAAGATCAGAAGGCGGAGACTAATAATATTCTGTCAGAGGTCCAATTTGGTTTTAGATCACGCATTGGCACTGTGAAACAATGTTTAAAACTGTCCCTCCTAATAGGAAAGGTGTGTCTAAGTAAAGAAAACCGCTCTACATTTTGTATTTATGGACCTCTCAAGCTCATTTAATAGTGTAAATTGCTCTAAACTATGATCCATAATGGAAAATTTGGGGTAGAAAAGGCACTTATTGAGATGGTTATATTGGGACATCATGGTCAGGATTCTATACAGCCAGAATGGAGAGCGTGACCCACTGATAAGTTGTAACTGGGGTGTCCGACAGGGTTGTATTTTGGCCCCATTTTTGTTTTAATTTATATTAACGAGCTGGAAATTTATTGCAAAATGGCAAGTATGTTCTAAAAATGGGTAATCGTCATATCTCTACTCCATTATATGCGAATGGCTCAGTTCTCTTATCGAGGGCAGCAAATGGCTTACAAACCTTGATGGATGACCTCTCTGCTTTTGTGAGCAATCTTGACTTGACGGGTAAAGAGCACAAAAACGTTCATTATGATTAGCGATCCCAAACACACTAAAAACCAGAATTCATTTATACGAAAGTGTACCAGTTGCTAAAGGGAGACATTTTATTTACTTAGGTCCCCCCTTTGAGTCAGACCACATTTGGGGTTTCCTATTGACTCTTATATCACAGCAACTCTCCAGAGTGGTGGTAGCGCTTCTCTGTTTTTCTTTGAAGTTGGGCCACAAGCCTGTTGGAGAGTTCCTTCTCCTTTATAAGTCCAACTCTATCCTGGCTGGTTTCTACGGAGACACTGACTGGGGATATTTCAATTCTGAAAAGGTGGAAAACCGATTTTTACACAGACTCTTTCCCCAGGCCTAGTCACATACATTTTCCATGTGGAGACTCAATTGAATTATTTGGAGGATTTGATACGTCTGCCCCCTTTACTACTATGGCTTTAGATTTGACAATCCTCGGAAGCAGACTTTACAAAATGAATTACAA
Source organism: Pleurodeles waltl (assembly GCF_031143425.1). Classification (NCBI taxonomy): domain Eukaryota; kingdom Metazoa; phylum Chordata; class Amphibia; order Caudata; family Salamandridae; genus Pleurodeles; species Pleurodeles waltl. The sequence continues at coordinate 762,449,837 of NC_090445.1, forward strand.
AAGATTGCCTTGCCCCGGATAATATGACCAATATTACTTGACTGGCTTTTGTTATATATCCTTGTGGGACTGAACATTCCGGAGGATTTTTTTTTTTTTTTTTTTTTACTAATCCTGACTCAGCCAAAGGAATTCTTCAAGCCGGAATCAGGCCTCTATTTTTTTTAACAAGTCATACCAAACACCTTGACAATGCCTGCCGTCTACAGTCTGTGGTTAAATATTCTGCAACGTTCTCTAACTATTCTCTGGAATACTATTTGATTTTCACTGAGAATTCACAAGACAGACTATTTTCACAAAAAACCCACAAAACAGATTATATTTATCTCACTTGCACCTTGGCACATAACATTCCTTCCTAGCATTCCCCCAAGAGGGTGCGTGGTTTTCATCCCTCCTGAACTGCCCGTGAGATAACCGCTCCCAACAGGGACTTTATAGACCAGGGTGTTCATGCTTTTTAATCCCTATTTTACACTCTTGGTAATATCACAACCTACAAGGTGGGAATAATATGCCTACAGCAATTAGGCTAAGCAGAAGTATGCCGTGCAGTAATTAGTTATGTAGTTATATAACCTGCTTCTTAAAAGGGAGGATAAGATATGGAGTTACTAGTCAAAAAAGGTAGCCAAGCAGTCTTCCTGTAGCTTGAGCTGCCTAATTTTTAGGTCGAGCGTGCAAGCGCTCCGACGTACTGTAATCTTTCTATGGGCTTTTAATCATGCCCACCGCACGCCCATCACTATCATTTGTTCATGGGCTTGCCTTTCAAAAATCCTTTGTTATCATTGGTAAATGCTTTACGTTTGTCCCTCCTAGGGGCAGTTTTATTACCACCTTGGCCATCGACCCTGGTACATGGATAACTGCACGTCTGCAGATACGTTTGACTACGAGCGAACTTCTTTTTCCTTTTGTGTCTCTTTTTCGCCCTCATGCTCATGGCAGCCATGGCACTTTGAATCAGCTTGCTTAGGTCAACTGTGACTATTCATTTTCAATTTATGTGGCAAGAAAATCCAGTTAGGAATGTACAATGCTAGTAGCTCTAACTCGAGCAAACACAAGCCCCATTGCATTGCAAATGCTTGTTTAGCTTGAACTTCTTGCTCTATTGCTTCAGAACGATGATTCTGGTTTTATGTTCTTACCTCAGATTGTATTAAATGTTTTAAGTGTCTTAAGTTTATACCTTAGATTTCATTAAATGTTTTAAAATGCCTATGGATTATCTAGATGATTTATTAACGTTGTTTAGTTTATTGCATTTATCACCATGATAGGCACTTAGCGGAGCAACTGTTTTTTGTATGGAATGTGCTGATTTATATTTTAAATTTAAAAAATGACATTTTTATCTTTTTGTAAATAGTGATTATATTTATTATTTTTTGATGTGTTGTGTTGTGTTGTATGCGAGTGCTTTTATGATGATTAACTGAATAAAGTAATGACTGACTGTCCGCAACTGAAAATTACTTCAGGACACAAAGATTAACCTCCAACTAGTTACTCTACCTCTGTTTTTATTTCTGGAGTCCAGCATGCAGCCCAAACTTTCAATAATCTCACTGGAGAACTATTGTTCATTATTAACTTTTGCTTCCCCAACAAGTGATAATGCCCACATTCATCATCTAAAAATATATTTCACTACAGCTTTGTATACTCCTCTTTCAATATACAGATTGGCTGCAAAATGTTAGCGTTTTCTAAGTTGTCTAAGCATTTTTGAAAATATGTCAAAGCCGTTCTCATGCTCAACATGTAGGATGTAGAAATGTTACTTCACTGTACTTGATTAATTGCATTTTCATGACACCAAACTTTAGGTCTGATTAGCGTGGAATGTTTATGCTACATAAGGTACAAAAGAATCCCTAAGAATTAGTTATATGAAGATTAACAACTGCAAAAGCAAATGTACATCACAGCAAAGGATCTCTAGCTGGAATGCTATTCTCCAAGTTGGATTCAGTATCTAAGTATGGATTCAGAGGTCAAGCCCTTTAACGTTGAAAGTACAAAGTCAAGCTCTTTGTGGTAAGTAGGAATCTTGACTAGAGTGTATTTTGTCTTCAGTGTTTCCAGAAACTCAGGTGTCACTGGGGCCTTAAAGAGGGACATTGTATCAGAAATAGGAGAATTTTAACACAATGTAAAATCAGAAAAATGTACACGATAAGGACTAGTATTAAAAGCCCTCTGGCATGCGAAAAAAGGTACATATGCTTCTTCCTAACAAGGCAGTTATGATTATTAGAAACGCAACCAACACAAATATCTTTCATTTGTTTAAGTAACATACCATGGTAGAAGAAAGCTGTGCTGTATTTAGCATTCACATTCAATCACCCCACTGTTCTAAATATCCGAGATGTAGTAACTTAAATGCCAAGCTGTTAAACTGCAAGAATACAAGTTGTGGTAAAGTCTCTTGTTCCTACCCCGGACAGTAGATTCTGTTTGCGGGGAAGATTGATGGGATATGTTACCCAGTTTTGCATGCTCTGGGCACAACTTCAGCTTCATCCAGTGGGGGTGAATGAGGACCTTTGTGTAGCTTGTTATGGTGAACTTCTACACTGTTGCTGCAGTCATTGGGAGTGCATGAAGTTTATAAATTGATGTCTTATCAAAGATCATTCTCCAGAGTTCTCACACTTGGTCATCCGACTGAGCTTACATGACATTTGTTATTTTCTTTTGTGAAAACAGATCTACGAACCTTACCTGCATGTAACTCCTTTTCGTGCTCCCCTGAAGAGCTTCTTCTTGGGATATCAACTGCTCACTGTAAATATGTGGAAGGTGTTAAATTGGAGGCAGGCTGTTGTGTTGAATTGCCACATCTGCTAGTATTCTCTGGAAAGAAGCCCTTTTTGTTTGAGGATGAAACACATGCTGGCTGTGGACCCAGGCTTCGTGTCCCCATGAAGTCTGATTCGGAGACCTCATGCCAAGGTAACCAGGGTTGGGGGGTTCTTCTCATGGACATGTTACTGGCAGATTAGGTTTATCACACCTAGCTCTTTTAAGGTTAGAGATCAGAGTAATCATGCTAGTGTATTAGGGCCTATTTCACATTTCATGCTATTGCAAGATGCTGGGGGCCTTTATATTCATGACTTGTTTTCACAATTGTTTCTTGCATTGTTTATTATCCTAATCATTTGAGCCCATGCAATTTACAGCACATTGCAGTCTTGTTAATAAAACCTATTGAAAACTTTACTGCATCTCCTTCATGGTCTGTGTGTGACTGAGACGTGTTGCTCACGTGAGAAAAGGATAATCTCTGTTTAACCATGACTCCACTAAGATGTCGCACTCTTGAGTCCATGCGTAAAGACTTCCACAAATCATCTTTTACGGTTTGGGATTTTGGTGAGGTACTGCTTGTGAGCCAGGAGGATTGGGTTGCCAGTTGCGACTTGTTATATAATTGGCCTAGTTGCCTATAAACAAAATGCTGTCATCCCTAAATCAGCAGTCTTGCCTTGAGCAAGAGTCCAACTACAACAGTGTATTCCCGAACCCAATCATCCCACTTTAATCAATTTACTCATGTGATGTTTTGTGTCTTCTGTAAAAGCATCAGGCAATTCTCCATGAATGAAAAAAGCTTAATTTGATACATGTCCATGATTGTCCGAGAAACTGTACTTGCCTAAATGGGACCATGGTTTACTTCTCCCAATTCACTGAGTAACATAAGGCATACAAAAAGTCTAAAGTCATCTACAGGTTGTTGGCTACTGGAACCTCCTTTGATGTCGGAAGCAACGATCATGAAACTTTTGTAGGAGATGCCACAACCACTGTATATGTTCTTTAAGACACCTGTACCAGAGGTGTTTTTTTCTGAGGGGAAGATGAACACTTGCATCTTGAAGCTCTTATCAAAACGATGAGATTTCCTCAGTTGTGGGATGGCTAATTAATTAGTATAGCCGTCTTTAACATCTATTGAACTATGAATATCTCTAATTACGAATACATTCATCACAATCTAATACAATCTTATCACTCCTGTTATTTATTATTTACATGTGCCCGTTTAGCCAAATTTGGCATGTGGTTTTATATGTATGGCAATGTCACCCAGGCCAGCAGGAATGGGTATCTGCCCTACTTCTTCCAAGGTTGTACAAAATCTGGGTATGTGTTTAACTTCCCATCTCTTGGTGAAAGATCAAGTGAACAATACAGCAACAATCTGTTACAGGCACTGGAAAACACTTGGCTTGATTATCTGAATTCCATCTATTTTGGGTGATCACATTTTTAAAACCCACCCCGGGGACATTTCACAAAAATAGAAGTAGGACTACAATTTCATATTGATCAAGCCATGCAGAATAACTTAAATAACAACGCTTACCAACATAGAAAACACCGATACAAAGGCACTAAGGGAAATAACTTAAATACGACTTTTATATAGACTATTGTAAGTGCTAATTAAATACATTTATGAAAAGGCTGGTACCTAATCCTGCAATTGAACACATAAAACGTTGTTCGTTCCCCCTCTCTAAAACCGGACAAGTGGTAGAGTAAGTGAAGTCTGCCGAGACACATGACAAAAAAAAGGTACTGTCCCAGCAAATCCTTTGCCACCCTACATCTATTAAACCTTCCCAGATTATCAGAGTGAGCAATTGCAGCTTGTGCTATTTGCTTCCACATACCTCTTCACAAAAATGCCTAGATAGCAACATGTTGCCTGGCTTTTACAAAAAACAAATGGATACTGGTAAGGCAAAGGGCTTCTTTCAAAACCCAGGTTCTGGTGCATCTGGTGTGTAGAGCTCTCCACTCACGCATCCAATCATTTTTAACAGGAACATGCCTCTGGCATTGTCCTGTTTACTCCGTTCAGTTGCAATTCCTATTCTGAACCTTCAGAATCCATAAGGTTAAATCCTGCAACCGAGCTTTCTCAAAAACAATAGCTAGCCTATCGAATTCTACCCCTTGCCATGTGTGAGACTGACCCAATATCAGCAATTTCAGGAAATTACTTAAAATTAAATCACTTCAATTTTCCTATTCCGTTCGAGTTAAACAGCTCAGCTGTGCCTTTAGAGCACCAAGAAACGTCACTAAAAGTTTGGTTTTATAGGCACAATGACGGTGTCATAGGTATTGTGTGCTATCTGGACATTTTTTATACACCAAAAAATGCAAATCATACATGCTTTGTATCTCCTCCCCTGGTCCACTAACTTCTTCCATTGAAGTGTTGCTACTGAAGCTATAAAAAGCACTGCCCCAGTGGGCTGTGGCATCGTGAGAAACTGGCTGAATTTGATGTTGTGTACGAGGCCACAATCGTTAACACCCAACATGCATGGCAATTCTCCAACACAGTGTACAGATGGAATGGAAGCGGTGTAGGAACCTGTCAAAGTTTGCTTCGTTCCAGATACTATGTGGTTGTAGATGTTGGAGCAGCCCCTCTCCTTTTTAGGTCGAGCGCGCAAGTGCTATGACCTGTTGTAAGAATTGTGGGCTTTTACCCACGCCTACTGCACGCCCATCAGTTTCACTCGTTCGTGTGCTTTCCTTTAAAAAATCCTTTGTTGTAATTGGTAAATGCTTTACGTTTGTCCCTCCTTGGAGCGGTTTTGTTGCCGCCTTGCAGACTACCCCTGTTACATGGATAATTGCATGACTGCCGACACGTTTGACTGCGAGCAAACTTATTTTTCTTTTTGTGTCTCTCCTTCGCGCTCATCCTCATGGAGGATATGGCGCTTTCAATCGGCTCACTTATGTGAACTGTTTTACTTTTCATTTTCAATTTAAGTGGCAAGAAAAGTCCAGTTAGGAATTTCCAACGCTAATAGTTCTAACTTGAGCAAACGCAAGACCCTGTGTATTGCAACTGTTTGTTAACCCTTCTTCCTCGACTGTGGTTGAAGGGGGCTACTGGTAAAATTCTGCTATCCCCCCATTGTAAATTGTACACTGTTACGGTCTTTTAATAACAAAAGCATTTTACCTCGTGAAAACTGAATGTTTCCTTTGCACCAGGACCTACTGCAATGCATGTAATGTGGTCTTCATAAACTTAATATGGCATATAAAGCCTATGCCACAGCCAAAAAGTACCTACCATGAAAATGGAAAATTGGCTATATACAGCAGCACCTCTGATATGAGGCTTGACAATCATGCCCAGATGTACCTACAGAGCACCATTACATGTGCCACTTCTCTGGAGTCAGATCTGCTGTTGCTACATAAGTTAATAGTATTCACAATACAAACTCTTTCGGAGAAGAAAGTCGAGTCTCTCTCTTGTGGCATTGTTAGTCTTACAAATCAGAGTATAACATCACTAGAAAATCAGCTGGGTCTCACTCTGGCAGTTTTGGTTTACTTTCCAAACCAGTGAAAACCACCTTGGTCGAGGCACATACAAGAAACATTGCATTAACCTGAATAAGAGCCCTTGTATTATAGGTAGAGCCCTGCAGGGGCAATGGGGCCTGCAATGTCTCAAAAAGAAAGAGCTGTGAGGACTGGCTTGCTGAATAAGGATAATTAACTCCTTTGTAACCAGATTTAATTAGGCCCACAAAGGAGAGTGGGTCATCTGCTGGAAACTCCTTGATTTCCCTTAAAATCTTCTCATTTATTTTCTGCATTCAATGGATCATCCAAGGTGGTAAAGTAGTCTTTCCTCATCAAAGGAGATGTGAGAGCCTGCCTCTTTGCTATTCTCCTCTTACTATCATGCTCATGTTTCACCTCATCCAAAGGAGGTTGCACTGCTCTACTGCATGGAAACAACTCCCTCGGAGCTGAAATACTCGGCACCATAAATGGTGATAAACATTACTTACAAGAAGGAAAGAGTAAACTCCACCATGTGAAAGGCATGCCATGCACCTTCCCAAGAGGTGTGGAGGTCATAAGAAAGGTGCCATATGCCAGAATGGAGTCAATCCTGGGCAAATTTTTTTGAGGAAATACCACTTATAACTAATACCTGCTCTTGAGTGCCTTATCTGTGAGGCCCAAAAAACAAGCGGTAACTGCCTTTACCTGAAGTCCCGAGACTAGCCTTCAAGCAGTGCCTGCAAGCTAGAATGTATGTAATGATCAGGAACAGGTAGTACGGGCACCTAAAATGTCCATCCACACATTACATTTTACAGTCTACAGTATTTGAAGGCACAAATTATGCTTAATAGCAGCCTACAAAAAGCGTTTCTTACCTAAAGAGCATTCTGCTACACATCAACTTGCTCACAAAAGTGAAAAAAAGAGATATAACAATTAACTGTATAGGTGGTATAAAAATAGAACACCTATAACAAGTTAAATTACTCGGTAAACCTGAGAAGTGTTCCTATGTGCTGATCTGAAGAATCGAAAAAAAGCCAAGGTGAAATTCTCACCTGGGAATTAGTCTCAGCCACAAGTAATCTGCACTCACTCTACAAGTAAAGTTTAAATGAGCAGTCACGCTTCGGATCTTTGAACTCTGCGCTGTTCTTCGGGTAGCTTCACATTTTCAAAACGGATTTTAAATAAGTGGAAGGAAGAAGAACATGTTTCATACAAAGAAAAAAAATACAACGATTGGGCGTACGATGCCAAGCCTGAGTGCCTTGGATAGTTATTTTTTTACGAATCTGGGTAGGATCTCTGTGTGGAAAAATAACCATAATTTAGCCACAAAAACACTTTCAACTAATTGCCTTCATTTGGTGCCCAATTTTTCCACCTGTAAAAAGATTATGCACGGTTCTGTTTTCATAGGTACTCTGTGTGTCTTCTCAATACCTACACCCACAAATGATTTCCTTCTAAGCACAATACAGTGAGAGGTGCAGCAAAATGCTATCCCAGCGCCCCCTTCTCGCGGCGGTGTTTATATTAATTAGTATTAGCCTTAGTAACAGGGATTATCAGTCAAAATGTTTTCCTTTTTTTTATTAATATTTTAGCCTTCAATTTGTCACAAGAAGCTTACAATAATGAACAAATACATATATGCAACTTAAGTAGTATCATTATGGTAAATACAAAGAACAATAAACTCCTTCCACACGTGATGGTGCTGACAAAGGTCATGGAAGTTTAAAGGTCATGGAAGTCCAAGGCCATGGACTCCTTCTGCATTATTTAACTGAACTTTGAGGTGCACATGTTGAGTGAGGAACCATAAAATATTCTGTTAAACTTGTGTTTTTTTCACATGCATCGCCTAGCATTAAACTGGCTCTTCTTCTGTTCATCTAGCCTGCTGTACGACACCTATATTTATTTCATAATTCTGATGAAAGCAAACATAAAAACTAAAATGTATACTAAATAACTGAATCCCTCAAAACTGGGTGAAATCCTCGGAAAGGTTTGATCATACAGGGAGTAATGTGCCTAACATGGTATATCTTGCAGGTATTATTCGCAGGGTGCTTTCTGTCAGACCGAGAGAGGGACTGCACAAAGAACACTCAGAGGTGTCGAACAGGCGACCTAAACTTTACTTCATGTAAGTGCAATATTTCCTAACAGAACCAGGCAGCGACAGGAGGCGACGCTAATGGTAAAACGGCACCGACTCATCTCCATTAACATAAAATAACAAAATGAACATGAGGGTAATCCTTTCGAAAGCGTCAACAAATCCAATCACAAGAGGAGAATGTGGCACTGTTTAGGACTGCTCTTGTTTTGGAAAAGTGCAGCTGCCCGTGCAGTGTGTCGCCTGGCAGGGAAGAGATATTAATCGTCAGAGGGTGGGAGTGTACAATGCTCTGCACCTTTAGTTCCCAATAAGAGTTCACTGATGTGGCTATTTTGGGACGCCAGGACCACAGTATTATACATCAACCCAAATAATATATATTCGTTTTAAATCGGTATTGGTGCTAAACCATAGTACACCTCCTCTGCCGTTGGTGCGAATAATGTAAGCTTTAGTACTTCACTGTCGGTTGGGTAATAAAACAGGTCTTAGTTCCAAATAACCTCTCCAGCATGGAAAACTGGCATGAAATCGACAATTTGGAGGCCACTAGGCCTTGGCCAACTGACCGGCATCTACAAGAAGTCTGTGCTGTACCACTGAGATGCAGTGACAGAACCTACAAGGCACACACAGCCATTGGCACCCATATATATGTAGCATTTGGCACGTATATGCCTGTTATTGTAGACTCTATAATATATGTATACACACAGTCTCACACACACACATATATATATATATATATATATATATATATATATATAAAAACATATATAGCGAGAGAAAGAGAGGGAGAATCTAAATGCCTGTTACTGTAGATTCTAATATATATATATATATATATATATATATATATATATATATATATATATATATATAGAGAGAGAGAGAGAGAGAGAGAGAGAGAGAGAGAGAGAGAGAGAGGGAGAGAGAGAGATAGAGATAGAATCTATATACATAGTATGTGTGCAGATGTGCTTAATGTAATATGCTGTTTATTACTACTGTTCAGTGTGGCGAGGGGTCATGAGTAGTAGTAGCCCCTCCCTCAACAATGGTAATGAACCACATATTATACCCTGCTCATATGCATAAATAGTTCACGCCAATGCATTTCTCATGTGTATTTGCGTATTTGCTTTAACAAATGTATTTAACCAAAATGATGATGAAAGGAGTTCTTTGTGCAGCAAGGTAAAATAAACCTTACATGATATTGTGACTATTTGGAAGTTGTTTTTTGGTGTAAATAAATTGCTCCATGCAATATATGAGGCATTAAAAAGTATTTATGTCACTTTTTTGTAGTGTGGCATTAAGCTCGAATGTGGTCTTTGCACTGTAGTAATAAATGTGTGAATAAACATTTCGTAGTACAATTGCTCTAAATAATGTATTATTGGGTCACATTTATTTTCCATGCAATGTATATTTTTATATATATATAAAATATTTTTATATATATATATGTATATATATATATATATATTCACAATTAATAATGGGTAACTGTGTAATATGTTCCAATTTTGTATCAAGTGTTTCTGGTGACATCATAAACAATTAGGCAAAGGCATAGTGGATTATAAATGTCACCAAGACGCCAATATATGATCATGTTACAATTTACACATTATGTATTTTTCATGGTTATTTTGCGGGAGTGAGCTTGAAAAATCTAAATTTCTTTCAAACTACATCTAACAACTGCCACTGATTTAGAATTCGGGTCCTTAGATTTTGTTTACATTTCAAGAATAAATTATTGCTAAAACAGTGGACCAAGACGAGGGCAATGGATTTATGGAGATTCTGTGGTTGCAAAAATGTACGCATGATTCTGGATTTAGTGAACCTGCAACATGATTTGCCTCAATTTGCAGATTTCGCCACAAAAATGTGTCTAGCTCAAAGGGATGAAGAACGTATTGCCAGCGAATGTGCAGGATAATCTTAGTAGCGCTGCTAATAGTGAAGCTTTGCACAGCAGTTTGGTGGCTGTCACTATGAAGACTATATTTCACAGGGAACCATAAAACATTTTCAATATTTAAAGGTTCCCTGTTAAAGGCTATATGTCGTGCAATGCAAGTATATATATATATATATATATATATATATATATATATATATATATACACACACACACACACACACATACACGCTCAGATTTGCTTTATGCACGTATTATTTAATAAAGTATATAAACAAGAGATTCAGTGAACTTTCACTAATAGTCTTCAAATGGTGCTTCGCATATTGTATTAGTCTCGCTGGATTTCATATCCTGACAAACTCAATTTTACATCCGCAGTGTTTTTTATATATATATATATATATATATATATATATATATATATATAGTAATTAATAAAGATAGGATTGCATAAAAACAACTCGTTAAGGATGGCAGAAGACGCAAAGTTATTTTGCGCCCCGTGCTTGCGTTCTTTGCTGCAGTACGTCGCAGTTTATGAACTGACGAGATTGTCCGTTTATTTTTATTAATTAGAGATCCCAATAAATTGACCTACGCTATAATTTAACAAGAGATTAGCGGTTTCCGTTTTTCGTCCGTATCCTTCGGCAATGAGATAATGGTCGCCCCTTGCTCAGCGACTGCGGGTATTTCGAGCGCTTCACACCTGTACAATCGGTACTTGTTTTTCTGAATGAATTCCATTGCTGTTCGACTCCTGTCACCTCACGCCCTGCCCACGGTGGGCGAGAAAACACGTGTGTACATAGTGACCCGACCTGCGGAGGCCCAGTGAATACCCATTAAATGAGAAAAGAAAGAATTCGTGGCTCAGAAATTCAGAGTGGGAAACAGCCACCCAAAAGCTAGAAACACTCACCTCTTCGCGTAATTTTATCAACTGCAGCACGAGCGCACAGAGGAAAAAAGATAAAAAGGGAAGAAATGGCAGGAAAGAAAGATCAGTTGTGACAGGGTGTTGAATTAACATTGACAATTTATCTGTTTACATGCTTAGCATTTAGAAATCACAGACAAACACATTAAAAGGAGCTAAACACAGACAACATGCAGACGGTTTTGAACGAGTAAAGATCACTTTCGCGCACTGTCACATAAAAACAAGGGAAGAAAGTGTGAAATTCTCTTTTAAACCACATCTGAGGCACCATCATCAAATAAAGGGTGGATTGACTTTGTGGGTGTCTATATTACGAGGAAGGAAGCAGGTCTCCTCCTCGGCTTCCCTCAGATAGTACACACAAAGAAGCAAGTTTTTAGGACGTACTTCTCTTTAAAGGTACTGTCAGCTTCCAACAAAAAACATAATAGTGTCATACTTATGAATCTCTGCGCAGAGGAACTCTACCCCTTTTGAGCAACAAGCGACCTAATCTGTAACCGTTCAAATATGATAATACTCATCATATGTGTTGGGTGACAACATTTATTCCTATTTTTTTTGCTACTGAGTTTATCTTAGTGCCTCTCAAAAGAAAGAACGCAAGGATTCCTCGGAGAAACAACGGAAATTCTTTTGTGACGTTTGCATCATTTTTTTTATATTTTCATAAATTGGTTGACCAATGCCATCTTGTCACTTGGAAAAGGGGACTAGAAGTGAACGATACCTGTAATAATTGCCGAATTTTTTAACATTTGAAACCACACAAAACCATGCAAGACATTACTTAAAGCAATCGTTTTGCATACATATATATATATATATATATATATATATATATATATATATATTATATATATATATATATATATATATGTTTTAAGTTACTATCTCGATATCTTTCTTTTCCATGGTGTAGCTTAACACTGATGGCAATTCTTATGCTGCTTATTTGAGCAAACATGCATTGTGGCAATCCAATCATTTATAAAATTAAATATTATTTCAAATACACCTACATACAGGAATGCTCTGATCTAATGAAGTGGTACATCTTAACAATGTTTGCATGACACTAGTGCTAATCAAAAAAAGGAACAAAAAACAAAGGATTGAAGCAAATACGTAACATGCACAATGCTCCATGGTGACTGATTTTGCAGATGTGATTATTGGGAGAAGTCACACTGATTAGCATGCTTCCTCTTAACTTGAACCATGAGCTTTTTTAAATGAAATAGAACTCCTCAATGCACATAAGTGTGAGTTGAAAAAACAGCGGTCTTTCCTCTAAACTAAAATTAAATAAGAAGTGGTGTAAAATAAAGGTTGTGGTGGGAGCTAAAGGCGTCTTCCCAAAATGTGTCACTGTGGAGCAGTCAACTAGTGTTTGAACCAAAGCACTTGTCCAGACCAAGGAGAAAGGGATATCTTCTCTTCTGTAGAGTTCTCGAATCTATCCCTTCTCTTCCTCCTACGGTCACCTGCCTCCATCTCCTTCGTCTGCAAGAGGCAAGCAGAAAGACTTTAAAAAGAGGGTTGGCTGAGAAAAGACAATCTTCAACTGGATGGCAAGTTCTTCTTCCCATGATGGCCTTTCTGCGGCTAAGCACGATACTTAAGGGGCCAAAGTTTAAAACAACGCCCCTGCAATTGAGTCAGCATGGGAAGAGCCATCCTGCCGTCATCAATGGCCACTTGAAGATTCTGCACATTTGTTGTCGTTTTTTTCCCCCCTCATGAATGGATTCGAAACAAAACAAAAATGCTCTATCTTGTTTGTGCTGCATGGCTGATTTTAAGCTTCCAGCAGGATTTGTAGCTAGGCAAGGTAACATAGCTTTTTTGTCTCTAAACGCTTGCCTAAGAGGGGCATTGACATCCAGAAAAAGCTGTATTTTAGCTTTTCCACCAGGAATGGAGATTCAAAAATGTCAGAGCTATTTTTCAGTTTCGTAAAATGGGATAATTTTTCCTCAACAATAAAAGAGCATTAGCATTTAAGGCATATTTTCTGTTTCAGGTCAAAGTGATCAGCATAATTTATGGTTGGAGACAAAGATTTTTGTTTCAATGCAAAATGTAATGCAAAGAGGTAATCTGTCTCTTTGTAGCCTGAAAAATCTGGTTTAGGCTAGTTTGAGCCAGCAGAATCTCTGGAGGCCAAGCCTTTTGCTGTGACTAAAAATTAAAAAAAAAAAAACTCTGCCGAGCATCTGTCGATGTGTATGAGTGTAACCGTGTATGTATGAGCGGAAGATGTGTCACGTGATGAACTACGAAATTATTACGGGAAAAAGGCGATAACACCACAGCAGGCTCTGCCTGCATACAGATAACGAGTAAATGCTGAACTCTATTAAATGCCCTTTGCACATTATCGTGGGTCGAACACACAATTTTCTGAACTTATGATGGCGCTCTATTTATTTTGCTATAAACCCTCGGCATGTAACGAACAGATTTGTGTCTGGTAATGATCTGCTCTGCCAGGACTATATGAAATGATACCGACCTTCTTCAGATCCCAGGGAATTAAATTGACCGCCTTCCCCCCTCTGCTCTGTAGCTGAAGTCTAGAATACTTTATGCACAGCAAGGCCAAACCGAAGACGATCAAAAGTTTGCAGTCAGACAAGAAGTTTCTCAGTCTCTGCAGAAATTTTCACTTACTCTTCATTATTGATGTTTTTATACAAGAATAGTTAGTTGTGTGTGCCTATTTTAGTTACATTTCTCAAGACAACAGAACTAAGTGACTTGTTATCACATGTGCAAATTTAAATGTAAGTTTACATTGAAAGATTTTCCATAAAAAGTACATCTTGGATTTCGAATACCAGAGTTGTGGTATCATAAAGAAACAGGAGTGGAAAAGATTTTCTGTCTTCTACTTTTGGACTATGGGTTTAAAAGTTAAAATTAACTGAAGATTTGTAGCCAACAATGTTGGAACGTTCATGTGCAACAACTTCAAAGTTGATACCACAATTAACATCAATGGACAGAATGAATATGACATGAGAACTTAAAAGGACTTCTGTACAGTGTGGAGTTGTGACCTCTTGTGACTTACACCTGGGCAAGTACATACAAATAGGAAAGATAGGAAACCGGTCAGCTAAACCAATTAATGGCAAAACGCTACTTTGTCTAAGCATATGGCAGTAGCATTATAAACAATCTACCAGTGTTGTGATTTTGTTGTAAGTTAGAGAACATTTAAAGGGACAAAGCAAGTGTGCCAATTTAATGTGTTATTGTTCTCAACTCTGGAGTTTATTCGTGATAATTAATACAAAGTTCTTCACCTTACTCTAAAATTCTGTTAGGGACAGGGAAGGCATTTGCATGCTTAAATTCAACTTAGTGGTACAAAAAACTCATCACGAAGACAAATATCCAATCCTAATTAACAGAACTATGGCTGGCTGAATTTTAAGACTCAATGGTATATATGAATATGGCACTTCCACCAGTATGGGCACTACTGCAAATGCTGGGTTCTGGGTGGCCCTATCAGCAAAAGTAGTTTTTTAGTATCTCACATAACTCTTATAGGAGATAACCACGAAGGAAATGATCACAGATTTACTCCTGGAAGAACAAATATGCATTTATCTCATTGATATGCAAAGAACTCCCTTTGCAATGTGTGTTTTTTAAATTATAGCTTCCATATACACGTTTAAACCACCAATAAACGAACAATGCCATAAATGAAATGGGCAAAATAATAAAAATCCTATTAAAGATGAAGTGACGTTTGAAGGTGGGAACGGGGATGTAGAAGCGCTCAGCAGACTTTTACAGCAAGTGGAAATTTTTTGTAAAGTGTCATTTTTTTGCATGCAAGTGCTCCTGCAAATCAACTGGCAAGAATTTCCAGGGGTGCTCGTGGGAATGTTTGTTAACTCTATAAAAGCAAACTAAAGAGTAATCCTAAAGGAGTACATTTCAGAACTGGTTCCTCTGCATTCCTATTCTTGGCACTTTACATGTGTGCTACCATCAGGCTAATATGCTTAACGAACAAAGTTCCTTTAATGCTCACATCTGGGTTCTACACCGACAGTGTTAAGATGTATTACAGCAAAACAAAGAAAATAGGTGAATACCTGTGCTTGTTTTAAATAGGAAAAAAACTACAACAAAGGGTAGCATGCTAAACTAACCACTGCTAGAGGCCAGCAGTATTTTTTTTTAAACAGTCATAGATATGTTGTGATTACACTCTGGTACCTGTGGCTTTTATGCATATCATTTACACTTACAAATAAATAGGTCATTTACACTTACAAATAAATAGGGTGTGTACGGAGTTTTTACTTTTTGGAATATTGTAGTCTGAAATAATCTGCACAGTTTTCAGGCATTTGATAACACAAAAACAAGCTTCCACCTTCCTAACCCCTACCAGAATATATAATTAGATAAAACACCGTTGCTAGCGGCCGACAACTGATTAAGGGCGCAGATTCAATACGGAAGTCATCAGCTCTCCATTCCGAGTAGCCGGGCCGTAGGAGCTGCTCCTCAAACGTGCAGCCCCGGTGCAGGTCATTCGGTACATGCCTGCGCCCTGGTCGTATCCATAGCAAAACATATGGCGTACGGCCCTGATGTAGCTGCAAGGTCCAAGCACGCTGAGGTATGAAGTCATCAGGAATAAATCAAAATCTAGAAATGTACGCGAAATGTTTCGGACAAAATGAACATCGATCGAAATTATGGAGCAGGAGCTTAAATGCCAATGTCCGAGAGCTAGAAGATTAGATGACAGAGAAATCACATGCAATTAAGCAACCAAAAAATCATTTAAAGTGAAATAAACTGAGTTATTTCACTGATGAGCGTTTTTTAATTGTACCTTATGTGCAAAAGAATAAAAAAACATTTAAAAAAAAATGCAATTCGATTAATAAAATAGGCATATAAAATCATGTGGCTATCATCTTGTGTGGATGGTGCAGAATGTAGGAGTTCTTCCCAAAACAGACGAACTCATCCAATCTTGCCCTCCAACCAACATCCTTCACCAGTTAATGCACCGCAGTCCCCCTCGCCCCTTTTGTGCAGAGTATTTCTAATACATTGCGTGCTTGGGTACATATCCGAGGTAAAACTGCAGGTACCGGGCCATAGGGAAAGGGTGTAATTTTCTGTGTTAGTTATGATGTCTCTATGAAACGCGAACAGTAACGTCAAAACAATCCGTGCCCTCTTACGATGGAGTACGTAAATATGGCGCACGTTTCTTCAGCAAACTTGGCTGTGTAAACCGGCACTTGTCAAATAGTGTGCATTTGGTTAAAGGGATACAAACATGACAGACTGCTTGGCGGTGTAATTCTCTCGCCCCAAACTATGGGATTTATTTTGTTTGTTGGATAAACGTTGTTAATTTTAATAAGCTGTGTTTTCGTAAAACAGAAGGGGACATTTTTGCTGCTTTCACACAACTGTGTGCCTAGGACTGAGTTTTGTCTGGAAATAGTAAATATCAAGACATTCTTAACAATAGAAGTGACAGAAGAAAAGAAAGCGGGGACCGTCGCAGCAAGTGACGGTCAGGCAAGGGGTTCAACGTTAGATCTCCAAGGCGACACTGAGAAGTTGATTAAAGCCCAGCTTTGCATTAAACAGTATCACTTCCGCGTGGCTTGCTGCTAATGCAGCGGGGGGGGGGGGGGGGGGGGGCAGCTCGAGACACCCAGTGGGCCTCTGACCCCTCAGACCCCGCAGACACCCACCAGGCCTCTGTGATCAGCATCCTTACCTGGCTCTCCGAGGAATTCCCGTCGTCCCCCAGGAGCTCATTGCGCACTTCATCACTGTAGGCGATCCGTGACCTTTTCTGTGAAAAAGAAAGAAAGAAAAAGAAAGGGGTTAGAGGAGAAGCTCGGAGGCAGACACGCTCAATATCGAACCCGATCAATTTAGACTAGGAAAGACCCTCATGGATCCCTCCGTCCGCAATTAGGCAAGGCAAAGCAAAGCGGGTGGCGCCCCTAGGGAGGGAAGAGAACCCAACATGTCGGCCTATGAGACAACACAGAATATTACTCATGCTCTGCTAATGCCGGATTAAAATACAGAAAAGGGTTGACTTTACGACAACATCTATCAAACAACATATATCAAGTAATTCATTGCAGTAACACTGACAAGATGAAGAATGCTCATCAAGTCATTATCAACTGGTCAATAAAGGTCAAAAGATTACAAAGTGCTACTTACTACAGTGACCTTGGGAAAACCAGAGGCAGGAAGTACCAGGTGAAAATGAGAAAGTTACACCTCAACAGTATACACCTGTGGTAGTTACATGTTGCCGTGAGTACTGTGCAATGGCACTACAATACAAGCATATATCACTACCCCCCCTATGTGTTGGTGCATCTAGGTCAGATTTCTAAAGAGCAAAATGTTATGCCACAAAGTGTAACAAACAACATGGCTAACATATCCATTTTCATGAGCTCAACATATCTACGGTGAAAATTCTGTTCTGTTTACTTTCATATAGTACAGAATACTTGCTCAGTTATTGCATGTTGTTTAACTAAATTAAGGTGACTCCATATTTAAGTAAACCCTGATAATATAATCTTTTTATTTTGTACATCAACCAGGAATGGAAAAAAGGCGTCAAAAGCTCCACAAATCATCTCAGCTCGGCTCTGTTTAGCAACAGGAAAATCAGAGACTTAATAGGTGCTGCTCAGAAGCCTGGTCCAACCAATCCTTCATTCCAAGAACAATTGTGAAAACTGGCGCAGTAGCTTGGTTTGCTCCCTTGCACCATGAAGACCCACATCGCAATCGTGTTTATTAGGGGCAAAGCACCTACCAGTGCGTCAACTAGCAAATCCGTGTAATGTAATGTCAGAGTGTAACTGTCTGAATAGGTATGGCTTGAAAATACTGTTAAGTGCTGAGTCTGGCACTGTCCCAATTACACCCTGTTCCTTTGTAAACTGGAACCAACTGGATGCTACACACATGCAGTACCTCCTGATTGCCATGCTGCGGTCACAATCTTCCCTGTATTTCTCTGCTGCTCCATGACCTTAGATTCTGGTGACATTTCATAATAAAAGTAAAATAAATTCTGACATAGGTTATGTGGAGCAATACGGTCTACTGTGGATTGAGAAGGCCCAGCTTGAGCGCCTGGAAATTAATTCCTCTTGTGTGCAACCATTCCTTATCTACTGAATGCGTGAGAGTTAAGAAAGAACACAAGCGCAGGCAGTTGAGAAACTGGCATACACCACCTCAGTGCAGTGTTCCCTCACCCTGCAACCTTGCCTCTTGGGCAATATAGGCTGGCCCAAGGGGCGTAAGATAGCACAGAAATACCTCCAGCTTGAGCTGGTCCTCCCTGCCGCAGGGTTACCATAACATGGATGGGTCAGCGTGCTCCGGAGCCTCAGAGATGGTATAGGGACGTTAAAGAATGGGCACTAGCGGAAGAGATTCACATGAATCACAGCAGGAGGGATGTAAAAGTTGGGGAAGAACAAATGGAGAGCAATGGGAGACAGGTTTCTAGCTAGTGGGGGTGTTACAGCGAGTGATCCATCTACTGGCTCAGAAAATTAATCTTTAAGGGGTCTTGGGACAGGAAGGAGATGTGACACACGATTTGGACAAGATGGCTGTATTGTGTTGTATACATCGTTATATTGGACCTCTGCAGACAGCTGTTGTTGCATGAACTGCTGTGATTCTATTCTCTTCCTGCCACTCTGGATGTTGTGGCAAATGCTCTTTGCTGCATTGTTGAGCTCACTGTATTCACAAATAACGTTTTTAAAAATAAATAAATAAAAGACACGAGTCCACATAGTGCCCTTTATTTGATGTAAATGGTTGGGCTAACAATGTGGTGAGCCATGCCAATATGACAATAGCACATCTCTTCAAAATAGAAGTGGTATCGTGGGTTGGGTACGTTAAGGGGTTGAATGACATGGCAAGGTCACATTGCTTCTGACTACCTCCTCAAAAAGTTTAAAGGCGAGGTCATCTGGGGCTAGAAAGACAACGTAAAATTAGCCCACTCCTCACAATATACTTGCTGCTGGCATGGGATCATATATGCCTTAGGAATATCCACTGGCCTACAGCAATTTCACAACCCCATTTAAAAAAATGTTTTAATTATGAAGAAGGGCCCATTAAGGCCTTCGGATTCATTGGGATGTCTTTCCACTTCCATACCAAATCTGTTTGGTGTGGTTCAAAACAATGAAAGTGAGGGAAACTAAAGCTATGGGAAAGACTGAATCAAAAAATATTTTTATTTTACCACAGATTATTGTTGCAGTTTTATGTAGTAAAGATACAAAAAAAGTGATAGAGAAAATAACTGAATTAATGTCAGTCACTGGTAATTACTCTGGGTCGCATCTCCATCCATCATGCCACCTCAGTTTGGACCCAGCCATAAGCAAATCAGTCTGAACCCTGCTCCACTGGGAACAGTAGTGCCTGAACTGCTGGCCAGATCCTTCCTACCTGGAACGCAAGCAACCCAGGACTATTTTGTCCTAGTTAAGGGTTATCAACCAGGTGTAACTTGGTTCCAGTAACAGTGTGCACAGAGCCACGCCTGGGCATACTTGTTCCATGTAGGGCGACACATTAAAGTAGACAAAAAAAGTGATGGAAGGAATGCTTGAATTAATGTCAGCAACTGATAATTACTTGGGGGGGGGGGGGGGGGGGGGAGTGGTCGCATCCATTTCCACTCTTATTTTGCACACCATTCCACCTCAGTTTGGACCCAGCCATGTGCAGATCAGTCTTGACTCTGCTCCAACAAGCAACGTCTACCCCGAATTGCCAAGCCAGATCCTTCCTGAATCAGAACACAAGAAACCTAAGGCTCGTCTGATGAGCCTTAACAGGATGGGTCCAAATTGAAGTGGCATGATGTGCAAATAAGGCACAGGGCCGGAGGCAAAACTGATAAACCAATTGCAAGGCAAGTAAACAGCATGTCTATTAGAGGGTCACAATCCTGTTAATTGCTGTGATCACTAAAAGTTCAAATGTAGCACCCCAATCAAAGCAATCTCATCTTTAACAATTGCCCGTTTTTTGAGCCACATACAAATGTGAAGGTAGTCAAAGTGTGCACTACCATTTTTATAATTCATATAAAACGTGCTCACTTTTGGTAAAGGCGCATCAAAAGAGTCCTATTAACAGTGCCGATTTTTCTCGGCTTACGTTAATATCTCACTTACACTGCTTGGTAAGTAAGCCCCAAATGGCTCACAACAGGCCCATGCAAATTATATTTTTCCAGAACTCAGCATCTATAAGCATACCGAACAGTGTGTGCCCTTTTGCTAATAGGGAAACGTTAATACAGAAATACTTTTCATATGACTATACATTGCACACTTCTGGCTTTGCTAAGTGCTGTAAAGGCAGCTGTAATTATGAGCAAATTTAATGGCACCTAATTTACCGATCTCAGAAGAATGGAAGGCTGAGCCTGTCTTGCCAGTACTTAAACACTTGATCTCCAGATTACTTCACATGTTCACAGTGAACATTAACTTACAGAGCCATTTTGTGACTTTACCAGGTCACATCACAAAAATAACGTGTACACTTTAGTGAGATAGTAACGTCCTGGCAGGGATTCCAAATGAGTCCTGTTGAATATTTTAAGGGAAAGTCAATTTTGGTGGTACAATTCTCAAGTAAGCAGGAGTTAAGATTTTCAAGGACCGTCTGAAATACTTGCTAGCCATCTTTTTATCATGTTCTTACAAAATGTATGATTAATAATTTTCAATAAAAATAAATCAATATCACTCAGTCGAGCTGGGAAGAATGTCTACCGGTTAACAAAGAGTGTTAGGCCCTATATATCTAAAGTTTGAAATCTTATGTTCTTTTGAGCATTGTTTTACGGTACTATATATAAGGGTTTGAAGCCTTGTAGCTGCCATTTAATGGTGTTTGATGTGCAATATAAATAATAAAATAGTTTGCAGAGCAAGAGCTAAAGTCATGCCAGCTTGATGCATATGCACCACAGGCTCCGCCTCATATGCAAATATTGGCTCTCACAGAGATGCAGATGGGCCCAGGTTTGTTCGGAGGGGCTCTAAAAACTAAAAAAAAAAAAAAAACACCAGTCACTATACTATGGTAATAAACGTGCATTACAGGTCTGCCCTGCACATCAAAGACCCTATAAAAGTCTGAAAAGTCAAAATTGTAAGAGAGGCCAGCAAACAACAACAATGGCAATAGTCTAACCAAAAAGAAAGTTCAGCAGAGTTCAGGCAAACTGAACACAGCTGATGAACTGATTTATGTGTCTGGCATAATGCCTTCAAGTTGACATCAAATGGCCACAGTACTGAAAAGTGATGTCACCGAAGTACTCACTACATGGACATGGTGGCCGGCTAAAAGGCCGAGGCCAGCAATCTGGTAGCATTCTGATAAGTAGGGAACAACCTAATGGGCCATCAAAAACATAAGTTCTATTTCCAAACAAAACACCAGTACAGCTGATAAACAACCAGACTTCGACATAATGCCTTCGATTAAATTCAGTTAGCACTCAAGGCCATCCCATCTACAACATTAAGACAGTGAAAGGTCCTCTCCCGTCTGTGCCCGGTCTTGAAGAAACAGAAGGGAGCACCTCGCTAAGATGAAAATACATAATGAGCTTGGGACACACTGACCGAAAAACAATCCTTATTAAACTAAACGTAGGGCTCTGAAGATGACACAGCCAGCAGCTCGCTTACTCTGCAAACAGTACAGTTTCCAAGGATGTAAACAGTGCCTCTTGGCACTCACTGAAAACCTGTACAAGATTATTGCCGCAGCTGGAAGGAACTCTCCTATCACATGCTCAAATTCAACATATTATATCCAATACTGTTTGTCATTGCTATAATTTATTAAAGAGTGACCACTTGGGAGGCTAGATAACCTCATGCAGTCAGTGCCTTAGTATCAATACATTTACACATCACAGCCACAGTAAATAAGGAACAATTTTATCTCCTCAGTTATTGTGTCCATTCAGAAAATCAGTGTGAAAACCACCGCAAAAACAAGTTACACCAATGAGAGCATTCCAACAGGATGATGCGTTTGTAACAACCACTTAGAGTTCTCAAGACAGTCCAATTTAACAACATATAGTCATTCTTTTGTTTGTTACTCATCTGTGTCAATTACGTTTTGGCCCTTAATAAGGGTGCACAGGTCTCATCAGGACTACTAGGACATGGGGGAATCTATCTATATATTCACTAAAAAAAGACCAAGGTTACAGGGACATTATAATTAGGTTCAGATTTCACACACACAAAACCACAGAAATTCACCAATTTTTGTTTACTTATCTCAAGAAACACTAACTCGTGCCTTAAGGTAACTATGACACTCCCCCACCATGCACAGCTTTCTCATCAATAATTTCATTGCAAATTTTGCAGTGATATTATCAATATCATCATTGAAGATGTTATGACTGATGAAATATGTGGGGTAATTAGCATGGCAAGGGCGAGAGTTATGGGTACCTTGGGGCACAAGATAGGTTCTTGAGATAAGTATAACTGCTGAATCTCTATGTTTTTTTGTGCCAACAATTTAAAACTGTCTGAATTGTCCCTGTTACCTTTGTTTTTTTTAGTAAATTTCTAAGTTTTTAAAATTCTATTTCTTAACTATAACATCCCTGTAAACTTTGTTTTGTCAGTGATTTTCTAGCGTTTTAAAAAGTAAAGTAATGTTTAACTCCCATACGTTAATCCAACTGCCCTGCAGCCAGCTCCCAGCATGAAGCCAACCCCATGCTGGCCGTGCATGGTGGGAGGATTGGCCGAGCCTGGCCCCTGCCGTAGGGCATGGCCTACGGCCAGGCACTGCAGCCAACCCTCCGCATGCAGCCTATCACATGCTGTGGATCTGTGAGTGGGTGTGTAAGTGGCTGTATAGGTGTGTAAGTGGGTGTGTGTGAATGGCTGTGGTGGTCTGAGAGTGTGTGTGTGGGTGGTATTGTGGGTCTGTGAGTGGGTGTTTTGGAGGTTTTGTGGGTCTGTGGGTGTCTGAGTATGTATGTGAGTGTGTTGTGTGGGTGAGTGTGTTGTGTGGGAAAGTGAGTGTGTGTTGTGTGGGAAAGTGAGTGTGTGTTGTGTGGGAATGTGAGTGTGAGTGTGTGGTTGTGTCGCTGGGTGAGTGGTTGGGTGGGTTAAACCCTGCTATTCTATTTTACAATCTTCAATATTCATACTAAATGATTACCGCATTGATTGCAACACCCTATTTCTTTATTCCTACATATTCAAAATGTACGTTTATTATTTACTCCAAAATGTGTTCAAGTGAAATTTATTCGCTTGTGGCAAGAGCCTATATTCTGTGGATCCCAATTACATATGTTTCCTTAACTCCAAAAGTCTTATATTAACGCTTACCAGAGAAAATAAATCTTAATTAGGTTAGACTTAAAACACATACTATGCCAAAATCAATAAAACTATAAGGCATCTTGTAAAAAAAAACAATAAAAAAATAATTCAAAGTTCAGTTATACTCTTGTCCTCAATTTTATGTTCCGTAAAGGCACCGTGTGTAGTCCCTCGAGATATCAGGCATTACCTAGACATGTGTACACTTCCTCATTCCGTGTGGTTCCACTGTATCCAAATCCAATATGAACCGTGTTGCCAATTTCCGGAGTTCTTTTTCTCTATCCACCCTCTCCTATTCTTGGGGACCTGTGCTAGGCAGCTACATCGTAAATCAGTGGGATTACTCTGATTAACCTTTTTAAAGCGGACGAGCTACAGGGGAACTCCAATCATTGTTTGTAATCGCTCTAATATATTGTAATAGGCGTTTGTGGACTGACACGATCACACTTCCTACATAAGATTTCTCACATGGGCACCTAAGTGTATATATAAAACAAAGCTAGTCCTGCAGGTAATGATACCCTTGATTTTGATAGTTCTTTCATATGGAGTCCTAATGTTAGACATATTATCTCCATATTTACAGGCTTTACAATGTGTACTTTTGGTAAAGCCATCTTTAGGGATTAGCAATGTTTTTTTTTAATGTTATGTTCGCATGTCACCTTTCACCAAGTGATCTCGTAATTACTTTGATTTCCTGTATGTTATCTGGTGACAATTCTGTACTGATGGGCCTATAATAAGATCTTCTTTGATAAGGTGCTAGTGCTTATTTAAGATGCCTCACACTCTCTGATGTTTCAGATTATATGTAGTAATGAATCTATAATGCTGTTTCTTTTGTTTCTTCCTCTTAGATTTAGAGACATCAAACAGAACAGTCTCTCTTCTTTGTGCCCCTACTCTCTTAGAGGCTGTTGTGAGAATAGAATATGATTACCCTTGAAGCTGAAAACGTTCTATCACCTGTGCTTCTACTACATCATAATCCTGCTCTATACTAGACACTTTCCTGGCTCTGAAAAATTCTCCAAATGGGATACTTTTCATTAAAGGGGTCAGATGAAAGCTATTGGCATGGAGAATGTGGGTTTTCTGTAAATTGTAGTCTCCAACCTTTCTTCCCCAAACCTTAATTCTACGTCCAAAAATTCAATTGCGGTATTGCTCATATTGCCTACAACTTGCAAATTAAGATCATTCTTATTAATTTCAGAACTTCCTCCTCCGTGCCTTTCCATGGCACAAAGAGGTCATCAATAAACCGCAACCACTCTACAATATGTTTAGACCAGTGATCCATTGCATGGCCCCGAGCACTTGCTCTTTCCACAAGCCCAAATGCAAATTAGCCTAACTGGGGGTGAAGCAGGTGTCCATGGCTGTACCGCAGCGCTGTTGAAACATCTCATTGGTAAAGAGAAAAATATTCTTTGTGAGGCACCACTGCATAATTTCCAAAAGCATTTCATTATGTGCTGCAAACCTTATGGGTCTCATTCTCAAGTAGTGTTGTGTAGCATTCAGCCCATCCTTATGCTGGTATACAAAGTGGACACATCAAGGGTCATTAAGAGCATATCATCTTCCCATTTTAAGTAAAATATATGTTTTAAAAAATCAGTGGTATCCTGAAAATATGAAGGATGTGTTGCTACAATTGGATTCCAGAAGTCATCTATATATTTCAATACATTTTCAAAAATACTTTCCTGAGCTGTAATTATAGGTCTACCTGGAGGTGTATTTTCTGTTTTATGTATCTTAGGTATTAAATAAAATACTGGCAACTTGGGATGCTCCTGCCTTAAAAAAATTGTACTCATCCCAGCTCAGAAGTTCCCGTTCTCTCTAATGATCCAGTCTGTCCTTGAATCCCTCTTTAACTTGTAAATGTTCCTCCATGGAAATATGTTGATAACACTCTATATCACTTAACTGAGAATATGCTTCTATAAGATATTTCTCCTTGTCCCAGAGTACAATGTTTCCTCCTTTGCCTGAGAGTTTTACTATTACGTTCTCCATTTTCTCAAGTTTGTCCAAGGTTTTAAATATCTTATACCAATTGTTTTCTTCTTAGCCAACACAAAATTCAGATCTCTTAAGTCTCTTATCAGATTTTCAGAAAACACATCTATATTATCTTTTGGAATCTGTGATATTTGGATTTAGGGCAAAAAGGAGTATTT
Organism: Pleurodeles waltl; assembly: GCF_031143425.1. Taxonomy (NCBI): domain Eukaryota; kingdom Metazoa; phylum Chordata; class Amphibia; order Caudata; family Salamandridae; genus Pleurodeles; species Pleurodeles waltl. Next base: position 762,475,890 of record NC_090445.1, read on the forward strand.
CCTTCTGCTTGTGTATCTATCATAGCCAAATGTTCATCCCAGCGTATAGACGACAATTCCTGGGTTGTCTCTGGGTTTGCCTTTTCTTCCAATTCCAAAAGTTCTCTCATCAAGTCAATATCTGATACCAAAAGGTTGGATGTACTCTGTCTCCCTGATTAGTTTTAATTTGAATTTACATCCCATCGGGATGTAGGAGGCAGATAAAATAGTCCATTTGAGCTTCAAAACATTGGGAGTCTCCTGCCTAAATCGGGTCTATTGGCATGTATGGTTGTACTGCCACTGCCTCTTCCTTCTGCCCTCACTGGTCTGTTATACTGCCTCAGCCTCGCTTGCCTGCCCTGACTGGTTGGTTTGTTGCCACTGCCCCCTTTACCTTGGCCTCCATGGCCCGTTGTGTTGCCACAGCTTCTCCTGCTTGCCCAGCGTGGTCAACTTGTTGCCTTTTCACCCTTCCGCCTGCTCTCAATTATCCAAGTCTGTGCCCCTGACATCTGCCTCCCCAGAGTATTCTTATGAACAAGAAGATTGCTAACATTCTATCTTTATTACAAAAGTGTGGTATGCCTAACGTCATCTTCATGTAATAAAAACGGTAATACATAAAACATTTCCTTTAGAAATTATAAAAATTAGATGGTCTTATTCCCATAGAAATTATTGTTAGTGCACTAAAAAACGAAAATAGTGACATATTTTCTGAGTTCTCAAATAGCGAGAAAGCACTTTAAATTATTTGCTATCTTGATGTTTTTTATCCAGTTGATCCCTTGATTATATGTTACACTTAGGGGAGAGAATGTGGTGTTACGACCAGAGATGCAGACTTTGCAACTGGGGAATCAAGGTGGAGTTTTGGCGTCTGCTCGGCATCCTGTGATTCTGGCCAAATCACGTATTCCTTTTGGGCTTTAGGCATTGGGAGATTGTTTCCTTGTGGAATGTAACTAATGCTCATGTAAAGCACTCCAATACCTGCGGGTGAAGTCTGTGCTATATGTTAAACTGAAAAAAACACAAAGAAAATAAGTGTTTTGCACACTTCTGTCCTGTCATTGGGCTATATTTAAGTGATATTTGTGCTATATTTGGGCTCTTTTTCTCTGGCGGCCATCTTAGGAGGCTTATTTGTTATGAAGTTCCCTAATCTCCTTGTGTATTGCTGTATCCTCAGTTGAAAATGCTTTCATTTTTCTATTTTGATTCCATCAAGATGGTGGTTAAATGTGCCCCACTTTTGGCATAAATTCATACATTTGAACACTGTAGTAAACTGCTGATCACCAGGGAGTTAACTGGCAGTTTGCTGTTGGTGTTGAATGTGCATGTTTAATTCCACATGTCAGAATGTTTTAATGAAATAGAAGAGGAAGATACTTGGGAACTCACGTAGAATATGTCCTAATTTTTCTTTCTACAGCACTGATCATATTTTCTATGAGTAAATGAACCCCCTCATTTTGTTCCTTTTTGAATTTACTGTTTTAAGTTTTACAAGTTTGATTCAAACAAGATTGCTTCGGGTGTGCCACACTTTTATCGCAAGTATGACTGTTAGCACTCTAGTTGTTCTTTAGAACACTCTGGGAGGCTGCAACTGACAGACTGCTCTCCAAGGACAGGTTTTACTTCATTCTCATATGGCTGAGAAAGAAATTGTGAATTTACAGAAAATATGCTCTCATTTTAGCTTCTGGAGCACCTTCCATAACCTCTATCAGAAAATCATGAGAGAACAAACATGATTCATATAATCCCAGCAGAAGGCTTTTTCACAGGGTAAAATCAAATAGCAACAAATGATTCATATTGTAACTAAAACCTGTTATTACGCTTTATATACAAGTCTTCTTTCTGTGACCCTCAAAACCTGCCATTCACTACAACGCATTTCAAAGGGTGCTATCATGAACATTGATCCCAAGATGGCTGCAAGCACTTTTATGTTGAAGTGCTGACAGTCAGATCTCATCATGAGATCTGTGATTAGGATCTGCCCAGATATCTTAATTTTTTTTTAAATATTGTGAAAACTACTCAACAAATTTACACAAAATCACCAAAAGCAAGCTTTCTGGACCAAGAGCTAGTTTTCTGCCAAATTTGGTGTAATTCCCTTCAGCGATTCAGGCTGTATCTTGTTCAAAATCCTGATGGGAATTAGCAAAGGAAACACACTTTTTGCGACCTCCCCCCTCTTTTTCTCAGCCTGTGCTCGACGAATCACCCCAAAACTAACCATGCACAATAAGACACAGTACACTTTTGGGGGGAAAATTTCATGAAGATTTGTCAAACTGTGCCAAGTTACATGCACATCACTAAACGCTTTTCCTATGGAAACTAGGTACTAAATATAACTAACTACTGGTGTATCTATCTACATGTGTACATATATATATATATATATGTGTATATATATATATATATATATATAAAATATTTAAAAAAACAGTGCAATTCAATCACACACCAAAGGGCTGCACAATATCCAAACAGGCTCGTGAAATGTAGAATCGAAAAACACTTGTATATAATATCATCGGCTCCAATTTATTGAAAGAGTTCAAATGCAGGTTGATATCACACCGCATAAAAAAATATAATGAGTGAATGGCACATATAAAAAGTCTCCAAAGTGCCCGCAAAGAACAAACACACGCTGTCCCAACCAAATGTCAACGCGTTTTCGGCAATAGCCTTCAACTGGATATATATATGCATATATTCATATATAGATAGGCCCTGTGTCCAACTCGAGACCCAGCCATGCACAGTTTTCTCATCCATATTACTGCAAATGATGCAGTGATATTATCAATGATGTCATATAAGATGTCACAACTGAAGTAATATGTGGGGGGTTATTACCAGTGCATGGTGAAGGCGCAAGTTATAGTTACCTTAGGCCAAGAGTTATAGTTATAGTTACCAACCAGCGAATTTCTTTGTTTTTTAACATAGTCTTAATTGTTTTTCGCAAAAGAGAGAACAAACCAGCATAAATCTTCCACAACTCTGTAGACACCAATTAAGTAGAACAATGTCAGCACGCAGGAAGTTGGCAGCAGGGCTTAGAGGATTCAATTTTTTTAAATAAAAAAAGGGCAAGGGAGATACGGAATTCTGTCTGTGTCACCCCCTTTCTCCCCCCCTCTAGTCTGTGAGGTCAGCACATTGTAAAGTGTGCTGCTATCCCAGGTTGCCAATCACAGGCAGAGGAAGGAATAGGAAAGCTCTCCCTCCACTCCAGTGGGGAAAAAAGCCCAAAAAAGACCTCCCAACATTCAAGGGATGCCTCATTGGAAAGGGAAGAGCCTCCCCATTCCAATGAGGCATTCTTGAAAAAGTTACCTAGCAGTAGATCGTGGGCACGCCAGGAAACTAACTAGACACCAGGGAAACTTATCAGAAGGGTCTGCCCTCGTGATGCCTCCCTCTCCACCGCCCCCGGGAACCTAAGGATATAGTTTTCACCCTGAGGAAGTTAATATTGTTTTTTGATTTATTTGTTAAAAAAAAGAAAGAAAAAAAAGAAAGAGGTTCACTTGGGGTGTCGGCCCTCGAGGTGAACGGATCGACCCCCCTTGGTGGCACAAAGTAAAAAAAAGAAATGTTTTTTTCCAAAAGGGGGCACAATTGTGCTCCCTGGGAAGTAAAAAACTTTTTGTTTTTTTAATGTGAAGTAGTTATGGGAGGCTCAACCCTCGTGACAGGGCTGACCTCCTGTTGGGCCCATGTTTTTTTTTTGGGCGGGGGGGGGGGGGATATGTGTTTTTCCTGAGGGCCAACTACAGCTCCCAGAGAAAACACACATTTCCAATAAATATAAAAGAGATATAGCAGAGGGTCGCCCCTGAAGGCATGGACTAATCCTCTTCGGGCCCTATTGTTTTATTTGATTTTTTATAAATGTTTGTTTTTTCACTGGTGGGATGATTGTGCGCCCTCGAATGGGGAACACACAAAATAACGAAGTAAAACTATCACAAAAGTGTTGCATAATTTGCCTTTTCTTGTTGCATAATGTAGTCAATCCAGTTGCAGAGTTGGGTGCTCTCCCACCGTTTAACTCCAGTGACCGTGATGATAGCATTGTGTATATTAACAATGAGCAAACCTGCGCACAAAAATGCAGGGACTATTATGTGAATGTGCACTTCTTGAGTGCAAAGGTATATGTTTGGCTTCGGAATCTTAGTTTTATACTGAAAAGGGTCCAGCAGTTCCACCTACAATAAAGTTTTGCATAAGCCATGGCAAAAGTATGCTGTGGTACTGGGTATGTGGCAAGGTGAAGTGATACTGTGCTTTTTTGTCTTTTGTTTAGTGTCATTGGAGAACCTGTAGATTCAGGAAAGAAGATAATTATTTACTGTTGCACACATCTCACAAGTATACACCAACAAACTGACTCAGAACAACACGTCTGCCTTCTACGTGCAACAGTGTTTTAGAAGCCTGGTTTTAGCCAGTAGAGAGATTGTGTTCCAGTGGATGGCTGCTGCCCAGGCCCTAACTCAGTTTGGGGAGGACAGCTCTTAGGCAGGATCAGAGACTGAGACAGCAAAAACGGAGACAGCATCTGAGGGACAGGAAAATGGCGCAGAATCTGGAAGTGATTTTCAGTCAGTGGAGTTCCATCAGTCGACTCATCTTCCAGCGATTCTAAGGGACATAATGATGGGGGTCTTGCTGTTCCTTCGCAAACACAGTCTGTGCAGTGGGGCAACCGCAGCAGATTAGATCAACCAGAGAGTAGGCAAGTGAGGTGGCAAGCACAGACAGACTGCTCTCTTGGAAGCCCATCAATTTAGTTCAGCCCCAAATTCCACCTTCACTGGTGACACTGGATGTACTGTTGATACAGTCAAGTTTTTGCAATTGACTACGTCCATCTCTTTTTTGGATGTTGACTTCCTTGAGCAAATTAGTGGGCAAACAAACTTGTGTGCCAAACAATTTCTGAAGGAGCCTGGAGGCACTCTAGGCCCTCATTCTAGCACACACAAGTGGACTCCCACTTCACTTGAGGATCTGAATATATTTTTGGGCCTTACACTCAAAATAGGGTTAGTGCACAAACCAACCTTGCAGTCCGCCTGGTCTACTCGCATGGTTTGGGTAACCCCTATCTTCGCACCGTACATTAGCAGAGATTATTTTTTGCTATTGCAGCATTTCAATGACAATTCTGCTGCATTGGCTTAAAACAAAGGGTGAAATGGAAACTCTGGTGTTCACTTATGTATCACACACAAATGCAACATTAGTATTTGTCTATAATGCGATTCCCTCAATACACTCTAAGGCTTATGATACAACAAAAAAGTCCTTAAGCACACAAAGTTTGTACAAAGTCCAATGAAAATTGCTTCACAAGTCTCAAACTTCAGTGTTATCACATGTCCAATCTTTATTGCTCCACTGCCAACACGTTAGATAGATGCATTCAACATGAAAGCCACCACCCTGTGACATGATACATATGTCCACATTAGACGCAATGTGTGACGTTTGTGGAAACCCATGCATAGACAAGTAATATACATAATCAGTGGACAGTTACTGCACATAGGTGCAAAGTATATTTAAGAACATATCATGCATGGTGTGGGTCACAAATATGCTTCCAACCCAACTACCCCTAAAGTAAAATCAGGCTATATATGCAGAAAGTCATATAACACCTTCAAAAATTACATGCGCTCTAAGTGCTCTCCATCTAAATAAATGCAGTGCAAACCAATTTTTAGACCCTAATTAAAATCCAACCATGCAGCATAAAATACCTTATGCACGTTGCACGTATCTGAAATCCCCAAAAAATCAAGTTTCTATCAAAACCAAATCTAAAGGGTCATCCCCATTCCCCACCACCTGATAGTAATCGGCTCATACCTCATCAAAATAAAACCATCACAAGTCAGTTCCGAACATATTTGAAGCAGCTTGAATATTAGTCAAGCTATAACTGTCAGATATATCACAGAAACACATTGTAGTACATCCTCTAAGTGTTGTTACCGCCACAGTAAATCTTTACTCTCAACAATTACTTTGCATTCCTACGCAATTATATATTTCAGTTCTAAGTCTCACAATATGTGTGTGAGTGATTGCGGTGAGTACACCGTGCAATATCAGCATCCTTTGCAGATGCCATTTTCCTCCCTAATTATAAGCATGAACGGACAATGGTCCTACTACTACAGCTTCACACTTCATGGTATTAACTGCTATAGGGTATTTTGTATCTCTAGAATTTAATACCCTCATGTGTTCACCAAGTCTCTCAGAGTCTAACTGTAATCCCCACTTATACAGGATTACATTTGCAGTTAAGAACATACACATCAAATTTCGTACCACAGTTAATGTTTGTATGAATTTCAAATTCATCATCATTCCCGTTACTAAAGCATTTGTTCTTGTCCAGAGCCCATCTGCACTTCCCGCAGAACCCTAGAGTTTGTTGTGTCAGCCAACTCAAGTGTGTGGCTGTCTCAGGTAACTGGGGTTCAGAATGGTCTTTAGGGCCTACCTCTATGGAAGGTAATGTCAGGTTTATCTGAAATAAATTCATTTTAGCATTATACCAAATCACAGTATATGCCAATGCCTCTGAAGACATCTGCGGAATCTGTGTGAGCTTCACCTGTAGTTAGTAATCAGTCATACTTTAATTGATTCAGCAGTACCCTGTTTGTTAGCAACAAGTGTACGTTCCTGATCTACCTTCAAAATCCTGTTTCTAGCTCAGTGAACAGTATGAATATCAAAGACACAATGGAAATCTCACTTCCATATCTAGATGACATTCCTCAAATTCATACTCATAGCTACAATTGCGTCTGGCCCACACCATTTCCCCGAAATGGATAGCATTTAACTGGCATGTGGGATGTGAACTAGTTGCATGCAAGATTGTTACAGGAAGCTGGCTTGCAATATAACCTACTATTGACCCTGTTGTCCTTAATCTAAAGTTCAATATCAAAAAAGACAATTTGTTGAGTATGTATATATGAGTATGTAAACTGCATGTTAGAGTCATTTGTATTCATATACTGCTGCATTATCCCGGGACCATCCAGATCATGACAGGTTATCTTGAAATTCAGACTGCTATCAACCATGGTTTACAGGTTTATATATTCCTGGAAAGAATATAGCCATCGATGTGTTCTTGATCCGGTTCAAATGACAACTGCAGTTCAGGCAGTACATTGTGAGCAAATGAGCTCGCTATGGCATCAGGTTGTACATGCTGTGTCAGAGCTCTACTTTCTATGAATACAGCTTGACAGTGTATGGAGGGAGGGACTCCACTCTAAACACTGTAGGTTGCCCTCTCATGCTTGGAGTCACAGAAAGATTGTATGGGAGTACAGTTTGTTGTAGCTGCAAATGATTCCAACAGGAGCTTGTCTGTAAGAAGCTCCAGAAATCCCAGAGCAATGTGTTGTATTATAACCAACTGCTTGCAGTCAAGTTCTCTGATATGCCCAATGATAACGTGCTCACCAAAATTCATGATGAGTGCACATACCCCACAGGAACTGTCAGATTAACTGAGCAGTCTGGTGTACATTGCAGACTCTGGCTTGAAGCATTCTTGCACCTATTGCTTACCGGGTGCCTTATTGAAGGACCTACGATTCCATGGTTTCTAGGTAACTTTATTCAGATGACGTTTTTTGTGATGAGACCCGAAGACTAACCATAGGTCAAAACGTCAACATCCCCTCCCTAAGTTGCTTTCAAAACATTTTATGATTTGCCAGGAGAAACAATACATGAACAGACAGGATCTTTGGTTATGTTAGTTTGATAAAATCCTATGCAATCTTGGGATCTGTTCAGTGTCTTGTTCTATGTTGCTGTATACATGCTTGTTCACTGTCTGAGCACTGCGTCATCTGCACTAACTTGGATATATAATGAAATGTATACTGTTCTTATATTAAAGCTGTGGAAACAATCGTCATAGAAGATATTGTGTCCTGTACCCTTTTACAATAACATTGGTTATGATACCAGTTACAAATTGATTTTTCACACTTCCAAAGCAAAAGTAGATGAGTCAGTGAATGAGTTCCACAGGACATTTGTCTGGCTTACTATTTTAGGGAACTTAAGAAGTATTCCACAACATGTTTGTCTTAGTTTCAAAAGTATATTTGCTCACTCAGTTCGAGGAATGAGGCCTCCAAGGCATACTTACACACCACCAACTTGCATTCACAAACTGGAAAGAGTTGGATTTTGCACAATGAGCGCGCTGAGGATGTTCTCTTGAGGGTCGAGTAGCTAGCAACGAAAGGCGTTAAGTAGAAGTTCACTTGGCAAGTATACAGGATCGGTGAGGACTCTGATGAGACCAGATACATGAACATGTAAGAAAAGCTTGGGCTAGGTGTGTTTTCCTAGGAATATTGCTTAGTTAGGAGGCAGATAGTAAAAGTAGTACAGATACACGTGCCATCTTCACTTACGGATTCAAATCCACTGGTGCTGCACTCACCCCAATACTGAATTACTCCCTCACTCAACTAAGCAGATGGCCCCATACCATACATAACTCAGCAGGCAGCCTCCTCCCTCAACATGCCAACAGGCAAACACCCAGCACCTGAAACAGCTTCATTGACTCCCAATCCACAGCTTTTTTCAAACTCCTGAAACATACATTCAAAGTCGTATAGAGCACTAGTCCAGCATACATCAATACCACCTCAGATTTCAGAAACCTTCCAGATGCTTTTGCTCAGCATAGGCAGCACCAGAACAAGAATAGACTTCTCGCAGTTAGCTCCAAAAGGGTGGAATGACCTGCTTCTATACATATGCCCCAACTCTAAAATTAGTGCATTCCGCAAGAAGCTGAACACTTGGCTCTTCAACTAGGTTACTCCATGGATCAGTCCTGACCTCTCTTGCGTAGGCAACAGGATACCTTCTTTTACAAACAAATCATAACATTGCAGAGAACTCTGCACCCAACGCTACATGTATGGATAAAATGTTTGTTGTGCTTGCCATGTTCATCCTCTGTCAGAACTTAGTATATGTTCAGTTTACTGTAGGATGTGCATTACAGTCACAGAACTGCACATAACAGTGGACGTGACATATGCTATGTTCTCACTGACTAACCTGTGTGTCAAAAACGACAATGCTTCATAGTTTATGACATTCTCTTTATGGACCTTGGGCAGATATCCTGGCATGTTTGCCTTAGTTTCAAAGGTAGATATGCTCACTCAGATTGAGGAATGAGGCTTCTGAGGCATACTCCTACACCCACAAACTGGAAGGAGTTGGATTTACCACAGTAAGTGCACTAAAAAGACGCACTTACGATGAGTGTTCCTGAGCCTCATGTGGCTGTCAATTGAGCCATTAGTAAAGGTTCATTAGGCGTGTGTTTGGTAATGTTCAGAATAGATGTGGTTACTTGACAGGTGGTAAAAATGTAGTCAAACAGTTTTTCCATTTGAGAAGGTTGTGGATGCATAAACTGTCAAAAAGTCTGGACATAAATGGGGATTCCGCCATGTGATGTATGAATGTGATGGGCCCTTGCATGGCGGCCTTATGGTGATGTGATTACCCTGATCTGTTGGATTGGGCCTGCCGCCGGCAGTATAAAAGTCTGGTGTGTGGTGCATGAATGGTGGGTGAATGGACCATAAAGCGGTGCCTTGAGGTGGCTTTATGGCTCATCTTCAGTAGTCTTCGTTTCTATATTCAGATAATTTGATAAGCATTTGTGCTGTGAAGCTAGAGGTGCTAAAAAGGACCACTGTAAGTGGTGGATTAACTTAAAAAATTTGTACCAAATTTTATCTGTGGCGGTAAGGATACTTCGTAGCTGTGGCAATAATGGTCTAGTCGCCAGATATATACATGGACGGAGCACTGGTGTAACCGTGGGGAAGACTACTCCATCAGTTGCATGGTTGCAGCCCTTTCATGTCCCAACTGAGTAAAGGCCATCTGTGGCTGACCTCTGTGACCGCCCAGACATACAGATCAGTTTCACTGCCCATCACCACCTGGAAAACCATGATGGTAAGGGACAGTGATAACTCACATGGTGAGAGGGGCTTTTTCAAAAAGAAAATTTTGCTTTTAAGAATTAAAAAACAAATAGATGGACCGCTCTGTCATGTTGACGGAGCAGTGCGTCAAACGTAAAATGGCACTGTCATTTCAGCGGCTCCTGTCAACGTTTTTGAATGGACTGCCAGTTTGGCGTCATTTCTAAATCTGGCATGAGTAGTCTCAGCAAGACAGACATTAAGTCCTCTGGTAGGGTAACGGAGTCTTCTTTGTCAGCCAATATGTAAATATGACCCTCACTGAGAATTATATATATATATATATATATATATATATATATATATATATATATATATATATATCCTACCACCCTGAGTTCCCACACAACTCCTGATAACAATGGTGCACTATTTGTGTAGGTGGGCCAAGAGAAAACGACACAAAAGATCATAAATTGCTATGCTGAGAAATAAGCAATGGGGGAGGTGCCGTATATGGGGCCATGCTGTAGTGCCACTCATGCAAACCTATGAACCCCAGACATTTTTGAAAACAAGACAACAAGGGAAGTCCAGGGTGGTGTGCATTACACAACCTGTGTGGCTAGGCCTAGTGTCCACTACAGGAATAGCTCAACCCATTGTCAATGAGAGCCCTTACCAGGGAACCCCCTTTGGCCTTGGTTTGATCTGTTTCTGTCACAGACACTAGGCTTAGCCACACAAGTGAGGAACCGTTTTATCAGGAAACGCTGGGTGGATGGAAGTTTGTGGATCCCAGCAAACTGCAGAACTTTCGAGAACAGAAATGTGAGGAAAATGTGTTTTTTCAGTCAAAGTTAAAGTAATTCTGCGCAAAAAAAATATAGCAAGAGCCACGCAAGTCACTCCATAGTTGATACCCCTAGGTGTCTAGTTTTCCGAAAATGTACATGTTTACGAGGCTTCCCTAGCTGCCGGCTGAGCTAGGGTCCAATATCTACAGCTACGCACATAGGGGAAATAAAGTACAGTTTTCAGTGGAAAAAAGTGATGCGTCCATGTTGAATTTATGGGCCATTTTCTGATGCAGGCACTAGGCCTACTCACACAACTAAGGTACCATTTTTATATGGAGACTTGGGGGTGGGAGGTGATGCCAAGTGAAAGGACGTTTGTGGCTCTTTGCAGATTCCAGAACTTTCCGTTACAGAAATTAGAGGAAAATTTGTTTTTTAATCAAAGTTTGAGGTGTGCAAGAAATTCTGGGTAAAAAGAAAACCTGGAGACAGCCACACAACTCACCCCTCCTTGGATGTCCCTAGGTGTCTAGTTTTCAGAAGTGTACAGGTTTGCTAGGTATCCCTAGGTGCCGACTGAGCAAGGGTCCAAAATGAAGAGCTGCCTACTTTGGGGGGGAAAAACAGTCAATTTTCAAGTGAAGAGTTCAGGTTGTTTTTTTTTTGCCCATTTGCTGTCGCAGGCAATAAGCCTACATACACAAGTGAGGTACCATTTTTATTGGAAGACTTGTGGGGGGCGTAGAATAGCAGAACATTTGTTATTACCAATTGGATTTTGCTGCAATTTTACCTTTCCACTGTAAGCCAGTATAGAAGAAAGAAGACATTTTGAATAATACCCTGTAAATAATATGCTAACGCTGGCACCCACAAATTCAGAGATGTACAAATGGCCACTGCTCCTAAACTATATATCTTGTGCCCATTTCAGAAATACATAGGTTTCCTTAATACTCATTTTTTTACTGTACATGTTGCACTATATGAATTGGTCTATAGTCGATACACAAAGAAATACCATCGGACAGTGCAGGCAATAAGCCTACATACACAAGTGAGGTACCATTTTTATTGGAAGACTTGTGGGGGGCGTAGAATAGCAGAACATTTGTTATTACCAATTGGATTTTGCTGCAATTTTACCTTTCCACTGTAAGCCAGTATAGAAGAAAGAAGACATTTTGAATAATACCCTGTAAATAATATGCTAACGCTGGCACCCACAAATTCAGAGATGTACAAATGGCCACTGCTCCTAAACTATATATCTTGTGCCCATTTCAGAAATACATAGGTTTCCTTAATACTCATTTTTTACTGTACATGTTGCACTATATGAATTGGTCTATAGTCGATACACAAAGAAATACCATCGGACAGTGCAGCTCCGATGTTGGCTATGGGTACCCTCAGATTCTTAGAGAACCTACAAACCCTATAGATCCCTGCAACCAGATGAGTCCAGCCTACATAGAAGTATATTGACTTTGTAAATCGGCAAACATGAAAAAAAGTTGCAGATGAAAATGTCATAAATAGCTATGTTTGTCCTACTTATTTTTTATATTTCTTTATTTCAACAGTCATTTTCCTTGTGAAAACATTGAGGGATCTACACATATGACCCCTTGCTGTATACAGAATTTTGTCTACTTTTCAGAAATCTATAGCTTACCTGGATCACCCGTGGGTTTCACAATGGTTTCAATCTCATACTGAAAGAAGGTTGAGTACACAAAAAATGAAAAATTGGCTACCTCTTTGAAAAATGCCAAAACTATGTTAAAAAAATTAGTTTTTGTTTTATACAGTTCTGCATGTTCCTGTGACTATAGTACAGCAAACCATTAATTGAAGCCATTTTTAGAAAAAAAGATAGCCCCTTTTACCTGGTGCATTTTTTTCCTATGCTTGTCAAAAAACTCAAAATTGTGCTACATTTTGATTATTTTCTTGCCACCCTCCATAGGAATCCTCAAACACTGGGTACCTCTGGAATCCCTAGGATGTTGAAAACAAAATGAAGCAAATCTGGCATCAATAGCATATGTGGGGGAAAAAAGGTACGGGCCCTAGGCACAAACTACCCCAAATAGTCAAAAAAGCGCTCGGCAGGAGGGGCTAGGGGCGGCCCAGCAGCTAAGGGGTTTAACTATGTCGGTTTATTTTTACTTCATTTTTATTATTACATTTTCGGGGTGCAAAATGTGACAATAAATGGATATTACTTATACTTTTAAGGAAAGAACAAAACAAATTTCTCATAGCCTATTTTTTAAACTTTTTCACCCATAAAAATGGAATCATAGAAACAACAACATAAAAGTAATGTATTTAATGTGAAACGTCTTTAGGCCACATAAAATGCAATCAGCCCCTAGGTGGCACTGCAATCCCAGCTATAGAGCAAAAGCTGGAAAATTATTTTTAAAAATATAGTAAGTTCCCCTGGGGTCATTGAAGGCATAGTTTCAATAATCCATGAGAACTACGCTTTTTTTCCCTAGTGTTGCTGGGAGGGCTGCAGAACTTCCTACAGTCCAACCATAACATTAACAAAAAATGCTGATGTCACTGGACCTTCTAGGGACATCACCAAAAAAACCCAAATATAAGCAAGTAGCCATATCAGCATTACGGTGCGCTACTTGAAGGAGTAGCGAAAAATAAATGAACAACTTTGGCCGCTCATTATAATTCAGTTTAGCATTTTTTATTTTCTTTCCCTGTTTTTTTTTTTGTTATAAAGGGGGGTCATTGACGGCTCCCTGCAGGCAGCCCTATGGGCCACGCAGGAGAAAGTGTTTTTAATTTTTTTTTAAGTGATACCCCTGTGTCCACCCCAGGCACCATAGAACTCTGCGGCACCGCTGGCGCTCTCTTTTTTTTCTTTTGTTTAATTAAAAAGTGGCATGCTCTGGTGTCCACTTGGGGCACGCCACTGCTATTCTTGCCATTTTAATTCCCTACAGGAAACCCAAAGCCATTTATTTTTGGGGCCACGCTGGCATTGCCTTTTTTTTTTTAAAAAAGTTGTTTTTTTTTAAATGTAAAGTGCCATGCCCCGGTGCCCACTTGGGGCACTCCATAGCAGGGCCCTTGTTGGTGGCAGCAGGGCCCTTGTTGGTGGCTGCAGGGCCCTTGTTGGTGGCTGCAGGGAAGGCCCATGGCCTCCACAGAACTGCTGGCTTCCCTGCTTGCACCCACTGTGGGTGCAGCAAGAGCCAGCATTGCTCCAACCCTGCGGGAGCAGTTTTCTTTTATCCCCATAGGGTGGGAGCAATAAAAGCATTTCACTGCCTGAGAGTGTGGGCAGTGAAATGCTTTGTCCTCTCACCAGGCGGGGGAGTTTTGTGCCTGGTGAGAGAACTGTACCACTTTCCCGGCTCACGCTCGCAGGCAGGGAAACAGACAGTCTCCCAGGGATTGGGGATCATAGGACACAGTCACTGAGCCGTCCCTGGGGCATTGAGTCTCCAGGATCTCCTGGAGGCTCGAGGAGGTGGACCACGTGCCCCCTCCCCTTTAATTAACTCATCGGCCTGGTGCATGGGATCCCCAGAGCCTCCTAGAGGCTTGGGGAGGGGGTTGTGCACTCCCTCCCCCTAAAATTCAAACAGTGGGCCAGGGGAGGTGTGGGGGAGGTTTTAATAGAAATGTACGGGAGCCAGTGTTTTTTTCTTAATTTTGATTTAACCACAGATTTGTGGCAATTTTTTTTTAAAAAGCACTATTAAAACCTCCCCCATTTCCACCCCCCGGCCATGGCCAGGAGAGGCACGGGATGTTTTTACCACAAATGTGGGGTAAAACATTTAAAAACAAGTTTCTGGTGTCAGATGGGGCCGACCGGGACTCCCACCAGCAGGCCTAGGGGGTCAGGGTATCCCTACCCTGCACCAATACGTCTTTTTTTTAAACCTTTTTTTCTTAGGACCCAGGGCTGAGTCCTAAGTCCTAAGATGCCCACCACTATGTCCTGGTTGAGGTAAAGCCAGTCAATCAGACATGAGGATGAGATCTGTTGGCTCCATGGATCCTTTGCAGCGTGATCTATACAAGTTTTTTTTAAACTACAAATGGCTTTACACAAACACAAAAATCACTCTTTCTGGGCTAAGATCTAGCTTTCTGTCAAATTTGGTGTAAATCCGTTCAGCACTTTGGGCTGTAGAAGTGTTTAAATCTCCTTTGGAAAAATGAATGGGGAAAACATGTTTTCTTGCCCTCTGCTTGAGGGATCACCCCAACACTTTCCAAGTGCCAACTAGTCAAAATGTAGCACTTTTCTGGAACGTTTTGTTCAGCTTTGTCAAATAGGGTCAAAGTTATAAGCAACAAAAATGGCATTGGCGACTGCCTATGGTATGTATGTGTGTGTGTATATATATATATATATATATATATATATATATATATATATATATATATATATATATATCGCATCTTTCTTCAGCTATTAGCTAGTACACAAGGCCACTGGAATTATGCAGTTGTGCTGCTGTGGTGCTTTTCACAGACGTATAGATTTGGCACATTTGCCACATAATCCATCACCTGGCCATAATCTGCAGATTTTACCGAAAAATGTATTTCTAGCTCCCTGTCCAAAGTTACTAAAAATACTGCGTGCTGCGCAGTGGAAGGCCCTTTGTAAAGTTGGACTGATCAACTTTCTGTTGCTTACTGCTGTATGTGGGTGTTACACTGGTACTAATGAGGTGCAATGAATACTCATACAGTATTGGCATGTTTAAAAATAAAAAAAGAATGAAGTAATAATGTTTTCAAAATGTACTACATTATGCTGCGCAATTTTCCTTTTTTACCGCATTATTTCCTCAACCCTGCTGCATAATTTTGCCCTCTTTAGCCGCATAGTTCCAGTGGCTATGACTATAAGTGTCAGCATTCTTTTCTTTTACAAGGTGTATATCCACATACAGTAGTCAGACGTTAATTTTATTGCAAGGGGCTACTATGGTACTGTAAAAAAAAAAATACATATTTTTGCTTTTATCCTATGTTTATTTTTCCATATTGCTGACATTCCAATAGCTCCCACAAAATAAAGTTTGACGAAAAAAACATGAAAAAACAAAGCAAGCATTGACAAAGCAGAAAGGCTGACAGATAATGCCAGACCTATTGGTTTTGCCTGTGTTTGTTATAACATCATGTACTCTGAAGGCCTGACAAAGCTAAAAAAATACAGTATGTACAAAATCTCGACTGAACTTGACAAAATTGGATTACATCAACGGCCCTCAAAAACCTTCTTTATGGCATCAGTTTTCCACATTCAAAAAACAGGATGGTCTGGTACCCAATTATTTACAGATAAGAGTCCCCCCCTATATACTCAAATGGATCAAGCTATCAGGCAAAGTAAACCTCAAGACTCAAGCCAGGATAAACTGCAGGAAGCACTGAGGTGGGGGAGGGCTGATGGGGTGGAGGGGATGATCCCCCAAGTTGACTGACCTCTAGAACCTGCTATGCCTCTCTAGTCTGGTTCTGTTCATGAAAAAAAGACAAAAAAGTAGTGTCTCCAAAGAAGCTTTTTCATCCTCTTAGAAACCTCTAGGACTACTCCATCCACCCTCAAAGACAGGGTCCTACTAAGTGCAAGCTGACAATCACTGAAACTCACATTAGATAACCGCATCAGGTGATTCCCATCCCAGCCCAGGATAATCGGAGTCAGGACAATGATTATTCACTATTTTTCATTCAGTAATAGCACTACAAAGTGGCACCTATTCCATGCCTACATTTTCAAAAACATTATATATATATATCTAGGGACGTATTTTAAACATGCCAAAGCATACAAATTCACCATTATAGTTTGAGTTATCTCACTCAACTAGAACTCGTACCCTACGGTACCAATAACTCGCGCCCTACCATGCACAGTTTTTTCATCAAAAATTTTAATTCAAATATTACGTTACTATTATTAATGATGTTATCAAAGATGTCAAGAGTGCCGTAATTAGCAATGTATGGCAAGGGTGTGAGTTATAGTTACCTTGGGGTACGAGTTACAGTTACTTGACATAACTAACTATAACTGGCACATTTGTATGGGTTGGTACGCTTGAAATATGAGCCTAACTAAAACATTCCTGTAGCCTTTCTTTTTTTAAGTCAATTTCTTTGTTTTTTTAAATTTTATATCTTAACTGTAACATCCCTGTAACCTTTGTTTTTTTTCAGTGAATTTCAATGTTTTTTATGTTTTTTTACGTACAGTATATTTTCATTACTATACGTTAATCCAACCACAGTCGCGCACAGCCTTTGGCCATGCTTGGTGGCGGTTGGCCACGGTCAACCCCTATAAGCTCCCAACCTTGCGCTGTGCACGTCATTCGCCTGTGACCGGCAGGGGTTGTTCTCAAGGCCTGGCCTGCAGAAAGTCTCTGTGGCTAGCCCCCCTAACCATCCAATCCTACTCTGCACACGGCCCTTTGGCCCTGCATGGCGGGAGTTGGCAGCAGCCTGCCTCTCTTGGTTTGAGAATTGGTGTAAGAGGGTGTATATGGGGTTGAAAGTGGCTGTGAGAGTCTCTGGGTGTGACAGTGTGTGTGCATCAGTGTCTTAGTGAGTGTGTGACTGAGTGGGTCAGTGAGTGGGTGCGTAAGGGTCTTAGTGGGTGAATGAGTGAGAGAGAGAGAGAGAGAGAGAGAGAGAGAGAGAGAGAGAGAGAGAGAGAGAGAGAGAGAGAGAAAGAGTTTTTTAGGCTTTGATATATGATATACTTTGAATGATATATTTCTGCACAAATTGAAAATACAAATGTATTTCTAAATTTACAATACTAAGATCACCTTTCAGTATGAGCCTTAAACATTTGAAGTTGAAAAGAAATTAAAGGAGGGAAATTACTACAGCTGGAGTTTGCACCTTCACCATTATGCTACAATTTTATTTTTAGCTATATTCTTTGCCCTTTACGGGCTATCTGGGACCACGGGTTAACCTCAACTGCTCCCTCACGGTCCGATTGCTCCAGCAAGCAAGGAGCTGGTTGCTGGAGCAATGTTGCCATCTGTCTCCCTTGCATGCAGAGATGTGTGCGGGGAAGACAGATGAAAACTCCGCCTTCTGACAGTGGGACCTGTTTCATAGGTCCCGCTGTCAGAAGGCAGGCTTTGTTTGCCGTGACTTGATGGCAGCTGTCAAAGCTGCAACCAAGCCACAGCAAACAGCTATGTCCTGGGGTGGGCAACCTGGGACACAGCAGGAGCCAGCCCTACGAGGTGTCGGTCCCCAGGGCCATCAGTGGCTCCTCCAGGGGGTTCGTGCAGCCCCCCATCAACATGGAAGGCACCCCATGGAGAGGGTGGTGCCCAGGGCATGGGGGTCCTAAACAGACCCCTTTCATTTTTTTTTATTATAGTCCCGGGGAGGGAGGTGGTAGTGCCAGGGAATGTAGGACAGCTGCACAGCCCCCTCCCTCCCACATAATATTTGTATACAGCCTCGAGGAGGTGGTGGTGGTCCCCGGGGCAGTGTGGGGCGAGGTGCACAGCGGCACACCCTCATAATATTTATATACAGCCCAGGGCAACTGGTGGGAAGCGGGAGGCACGGGGCCCCTGCATATCAGTTATAAGCCCCAGGGAAATGGTAGTCCCCAGGGTGGTGGGAGGGGGCCAGGTGGCCCCCTGCATTACAATCTAATGGCCCCGGGATCGGGTCCTTCCTGAGGCTTTTCAATAATAAAGCAGGGGAGCCCAAGCTTTGTGTTTTTTATTTTGCTGTGGATTCGCGACCCCATCATGATTCTGCAGCAAAAAAAAAAAAAACAATGCTTTGTAGCCCTGGGAAAGTCCCTATGGGACCCAAGCATCAGAGCTAAGGGGTCAGGATGAGTCTACCCTGGCCCCTTTTCTTTATTTTTAACCTTTTTTGAGGGACTCAGTTTCAGCTGAGTCCCAACATGGCTGATAACACTTCCTTGTTGAGGTGTTGTCAGCCAATCAGATCTCAGCACGATGTCTGGAGGTGTTGCAAATCCTTTGCAGGGCTCGAAAAATCTACTCGACCACTCGCTATGGTGAGTTTTATTTTATGAGGTCGAGCTATTTTTAGATCCTACTGGCCCCTTGTGATGAGTGGACAAGAGCAGGTGTTCTGATCAGTCAGAAGCTAAATTAGCAATTAAGATGCCTTGAACCCTTATTCTTGTCACATTTGCTGGGTGTGCAGAGAAAGAGGTCAAAAGTCAGTTTGTCTTCTTACAATGCTAATACTTTTCCTTGTGACTGCAGAGTTCCAGGAGTTTTGAAGGTGAACTGTCTGACCTATGTGAAATAAAAGGCTGTTGGTGTTAGGTTTTTCCTAACACAACATTTATATAACTAAGTCAACTTTACAAACATTTAAAAATATATTTCAGTAGCTGTGAAAGACCATTTTTTGTACTTCTATGTGATAAAATATTTTTTTCAATAGGATGAAAAAAGTCAAAACACTTTACTTAGTGCTGAGCAAATGTTTTCTGAAACCCAATTTTCACAGATTATTTTTAATACACTATATAGTTTTATCAGTAAAGCTGCAAGGTAGTGGGAAGGTTTTTTGACATTTCTTGGAACTGAACTGTCTGTAAATGACAGTACGCTACCACATCATGCTTTACTAATATATTTATTAAAAGTGAGAATTTAAACAAACTGAGTAACACTCCTGCCCTGATGGAAAAGCTATTAGTAAACTAAGAGACAGGTCATGCATTGATCACGTGTACCCTATATGTGGGCTTGACTTATTATACATGGAGCAAACGTTTAGTGTATTTAATCAAACAAAAGAGGATGTTTTTACAGCACAAATGTCGAACTCACATATTTGAAGGTGCACTCAATGAAGAACGAATGAAGAAAAAGGCAACTGTAAAATACAATATTTGCCAAGGATCACACAATTTGAGACCTGTTTCCACATTACAGTTAGTTCGAGTAGATTATTAAAGTTACTCGACCTGCGACTTATGATATTTCGAGGCCTGCTTTGGGTCCATATAGATACACATTTAAATTTCCTTTAATTTCTCTAAAACTACTGAAAGGATTTACACCAAATAACAAAAAGGCTTCTTTCTGGACCAAGAGCTACCTTTCTGCCAAATTTGGTATAATTCTGCCTAGTGGTTTCAGCGCTATCACTGTTGAAAATCCCTAAGAAAAAATTAATGGGGAAAACTTATTTTGGGATCCCCCCTTTTTCTTGGCCCCTGCTTGGCGGATCACCCCAAAACATTTGAGACAACAACTGAAGTGACGTTGGTTCTCTTTTGGAAAATGTTATGAAGATTCATCAAACGGCACCAAAGCTATTCGCAAAACAAAAAACAATTTCTCTATAGAAACTACGTCCTAATTATAACTACCTATTGGAGACCACCACTTGGTGATATATATATAAATATATATATGTTTTTTCACTGAAAAAATACACAGTTACAGGGATGTTATAGTTAGGAAATAGAATTAAAAACATAGAAATTCACTTGGAAAAACTAAAGGTGACAGAGATGTTATAGTTAGGCTCACATTTTAAAAGTACCAAAGCATAGAAATTCACCTGTTATAGTTTAAGTCATCTCAAGTAATTACAACTCACGCCCTGAGGTTGCACAGAGGCCTAAGGCCTGAAGCTAATGCGCAAAATATACGTAAAACTGACCACACTACACCCTCCCCTTGTCGGTAGCAAGTGGTTCCAACAACATAAAAAAAAAAAACATGACCTAAATTTAAACCCAACATTTCGACAAGATGAGAAGACAACAAAGTCATAAATTTAGGAAACATGTGACGATAGAGCGAATTGCAATATAGTGTCAATTTAGTCGGGAGAGAGAGAAAAAAATCCAATTGTCAAACAGAAGCAATAGAACGTAGAAGCTCCTCCACTTCGAGATATGTCAATATCGGAAGATCCACGCCACAAATTACCATGGAGCAGGTGTGTTCCAAAGCCCCAAAACCATTCAGGGCGGCACCCCGTGTAGTGCCATGGAAAGAGACAAAACCATCTTCCTCCAGGAAGGGAATCTCATAATCCGCTTCACGAAGCAAACGCAACTGCAGTGCACAAGTCTGGGAATGAGCCCTAATCGGGAACATCAACAGATCAAGATCAACCACTGGAGAGCGCTGCAGTGAGAGACAGAAAGCCAGTGCATGTTCAAACGAGCACCAAAGGCATCGAAACACGGGTTGCACACAATCCAAAACCGGTCGGAACGACAAAGACCAGTCACACTCCAAATGAGCCAGGAGTGTTGCTCCAAAACACTGCATCATGCGTTCACGACACAGCTGCGCTGACGGGAGCAGCAATACAGGATCTCGTTGCGGCGGGGCAGCCATTGCGAAAAAATAGCAAAACTCCAGCCAATAAAGCCAAAGTAATTGGGAAACCCCCAAAAATGCTTCCGAAAATAGAGTGTATAGCCGAAGGTATCAAATCGAATATGGAAGAGAAGGTGTGAACGAAACCAACACCAACGGCTTTGAAAAAATGAGCAATACCAGCAGTGCTGGATGCATTAAATATACGTCCCACAAGTTCACCGAAGTGACTCTGAAAGTTAGTATTCAAAAGGGACTGTATCTCCGCCGATGACCTTGCCACTTGAAGTGCGTAGGTCTCGCTAGCAGATGTAAGGGCCACATGCTTTTGAAACAATAAAGCTTTCAGCCGACTCAACTTGTCGAATTCAACCTTGGAAGTAGCAATATGAGGCCAGATGTCCGCTACCTCCCTAAATTCAGTAGGGGGAAACAACACATTCCCGCAGCACGTAACGGCCTTGTTGACGACAACGACGTAAACTATTCCGGCACGCATGCCACAGCAGCGTTCGCTGTTAAGAACAATGTAACTGCCGTTAGAAAGCACCTGGAAAGTGTTTTTAATTACCGGGACTGGAACTTCCTTCAGATAACAAGCTAAGTTAGCAATCGAAGCATTGCACGCTCCGTGCAAGGCCAGCTGTTTACAAACCATGGAATGGCTAACAGAAGCTTCGCATTCGCTACCGCTAAGAAAAACTTCCCGCAAACCATTAACACATCTGTACTGAAAAGGAAGCTCCCACACCTCGTGTATGTAACTGTCACCCAATAGTTCATATCTACCCACCGGAATGTGCTTCAAACAAGAAGTAAATTGCAGAGTGGAGATAGGCAAATTAATAACCCCATGAATCAACCACTCAGCTGACGGAATCTCAGCCACCGTAAAAGGCAGTTTCTCCAACTTTTCAATATTTAACATAACATACGTCGCTTCCTTCTTAGCCATCAATTGTTGTTGACGGGTTAAATTAAAGGAGATAAAGATCTCTCTGGCACGAATGTGCTGCCATGGAACGCGACCCGCCTTCAAGGTCTGAAGAGTCCAACCCAGCTGCATGATAGATCGTGTCTGACTCTGCCCATGATATAAAGAAGACATGTCTGATTTTATAATGTCAATAGCAGAAGAGACAATGCTGTCAATCGTGTAAACACGGTCAGAAAGGGTATGCATGCCATTATCAACAACAGACAAAGTCTGCAGCAGATTTTCTTGATCAATCTGTCTTAACCGGGCTGCAGCCTCCTGCTGGGAAAGTTTCCAAAACTCATTATACACTTCGTATAAGAACCTTTTTCTCCGGGGCACCTTGGGACCTGACAAGAAATCTTGTAAATCAGTACCATTAGACAGTAACTTGAGGTGTGCCTTAACTGCACCCAGCGTGGAGTACTTCAACCATTGTTGACAAAGTTTCCCCACACTGTATGTAGTTATTATATCTGCATGTTCTGGTGAAATGTAACGAGGGTCTGCCCTACTAGTCCTGAACCCCCCAGAAGCGGTAACAAAACGTTGATGACACTGATTAGTGTCTACAGGCCACAATAACCACCCGCCCGGATGTAACGATGAAACGTTAAGCGTACCATTCTGGACCCAATGCGTAAATTCACTAAAAGTAGCATTCACATAGTGCTGCCAGTTATTTAATTTAGAAGGGACAGGTATTCTAGGCAAAGTCAATTCTCCAATCGACGCCAAGCCCAAACAACTAGTCTGTTGTACTGTGTCATTGAGGAAAATCATTTGCACAGGGATAATGCATGCTCGAAACAATGTATCTCTGCCTTGCATCTGCCAATTTTTCGTACCCCAAACACTTTTCAAGTCAACAGTCTTCAACCAGTATTCATATCCTTCGACCGAAAGTTTAGATACAAACGAATTAGAATACAGTAATTTAGTATCGGTCAACAAAATTTGCTTATTAGAATATGGTGTCACTTTAACCACTTCGCTGCCAGGCCTTTTCCCCCTCCTGTGCCAGGCCTTTTTTTGCCTATTTGGGGCAGTTCGCGCTTAGGCCCGCATAACTTTTTGTCCACATAAGCTAACCAAGCCAAATTTGCATCCTTTTTTTTCAACATCCTAGGGATTCTGGAGGTACCCAGACTTTGTGGGTTCCCCTGAAAGAGGCCAAGAAATTGGCCAAAATACAGGGAAATTTTTGTTTTTTTCAAACAAATTGGAAAAAGTGGCTGCAGAAGAAGGCTTGTGGTTTTTCCCCTGAAAATGGCATCAACAAAGGGTTTGCGGTGCTAAACTCAGCAGCTTCCCAGCTTTCAGGAACAGGCAGACTTGAATCAGAAAACCCAATTTTTCAACACAATTTTGGCATTTTTCTGGGACATACCCCATTTTTGCAATTTTTTGTGCTTTCAGCCTCCTTCCAGTCAGTGACAGAAATGGGCATGAAACCAATGCTGGATCCCAGAAACCTAAACATTTCTGAAACCTAGACAAAATTCTGAATTCAGCAAGGGGTCATTTGTGTAGATCCTACAAGGGTTTCCTACAGAAAATAACAAGTGAAAAAGAAAAATATTGAAATTTAGGTGAAAAAAACATAAATGTTTCTCTACGTTTTACTCTAACTTTTCCCTGCAATGTCAGATTATCGAAAGCAATATACCGTTACGTCTGCTGGACTCCTCTGGTTGCGGGGATATATAGGGCTTGTAGGTTCATCAAGAACCCGAGGAACCCAGAGCCAATAAATGAGCTGCACCCTGACGTGCGTTTTCATTCTATACCGGGTATACAGCAATTCATTTGCTGAAATATAAAGAGTAAAAAATTGCTATCAAGAAAACCTTTGTATTTCCAAAAAGGGCACAAGATAAGGTGTTGAGGAGCAGTGGTTATTTGCACATCTCTGAATTCCGGGGTGACCATACTAGCATGTGAATTACAGGGCTTTTCTCAAATAGATGTCTTTTTTACACACTCTCCTATATTTGGAAGGAAAAAATGTAGAGAAAGACAAGGGGCAATAACACTTGTTTTGCTAATCTATGTTCCCCCAAGTCTCCCGATAAAAATGATACCTCACTTGTGTGGGTAGGCCTAGCGCCCACGACAGGAAACGCCCCAAAGCGCAACGTGGACACATCCAAATTTTTGGAAGACAACAGAGGTGTTTTTTGCGAAGTGCCTACCTGTAGATTTTGGCCTCTAGCTCAGCCGGCACCTAGGGAAACCTACCAAACCTGTGCATTTCTGAAAACTAGAGACCTAGGGGAATCCAAGGAGGGTGACTTGCGGGGCTCGGACCAGGTTCTGTTACCCAGAATCCTTTGCAAACCTCAAAATTTGGCTAAAAAAACACATGTTCCTCACATTTCTGTGGCAGAAAGATCTGGAATCTGAGAGGAGCCACAAATTTCCTTTCACCCAGCGTTCCCCCAAGTCTCCCGATAAAAATGATACCTCACTTGTGTGGGTAGGCCTAGCGCCCGCAACAGGAAACACCCCAAAGCGCAACGTGGACACATCCTAAATTTTGGAAAAAAACAGAGGTGTTTTTTGCGAAGTGCCTACCTGTAGATTTTGGCCTCTAGCTCAGCCGGCACCTAGGGAAACCTACCAAACCTGTGCATTTCTGAAAACTAGAGACCTAGGGGAATCCAAGGAGGGGTGACTTGCGGGGCTCGGACCAGGTTCTGTTACCCAGAATCCTTTGCAAACCTCAAAATTTGGCTAAAAAAACACATGTTCCTCATATTTCTGTGGCAGAAAGTTCTGGAATCTGAGAGGAACTACAAATTTCCTTCCACCCAGCGTTCCCCCAAGTCTCCCGATAAAAATGATACCTCACTTGCGTGGGTAGGCCTAGCGCCGGCGACAGGAAACACCCCAAAGCGCAACGTGGACACATCCTAAATTTTGGAAAAAAACAGAGGTGTTTTTTGCGAAGTGCCTACCTGTAGATTTTGGCCTCTAGCTCAGCCGGCACCTAGGGAAACCTACCAAACCTGTGCATTTCTGAAAACTAGAGACCTAGGGGAATCCAAGGAGGGGTGACTTGCGGGGCTCGGACCAGGTTCTGTTACCCAGAATCCTTTGCAAACCTCAAAATTTGGCTAAAAAAACACATGT
This sequence comes from Pleurodeles waltl, assembly GCF_031143425.1. Taxonomy (NCBI): domain Eukaryota; kingdom Metazoa; phylum Chordata; class Amphibia; order Caudata; family Salamandridae; genus Pleurodeles; species Pleurodeles waltl. Next base: position 762,501,223 of record NC_090445.1, read on the forward strand.
TCCTCACATTTCTGTGGCAGAAAGTTCTGGAATCTGAGAGGAGCTACAAATTTCCTTCCACCCAGCGTTCCCCCAAGTCTCCCGATAAAAATGATACCTCACTTGTGTGGGTAGGCCTAGTGCCGGCGACAGGAAACACCCCAAAGCGCAACGTGGACACATCCTAAATTTTGGAAAAAAACAGAGGTGTTTTTTGCGAAGTGCCTACCTGTAGAGTTTGGCCTCTAGCTCAGCCGGCACCTAGGGAAACCTACCAAACCTGTGCATTTCTGAAAACTAGAGACCTAGGGGAATCCAAGGAGGGGTGACTTGCGGGGCTCGGACCAGGTTCTGTTACCCAGAATCCTTTGCAAACCTCAAAATTTGGCTAAAAAAACACATGTTCCTCATATTTCGGTGACAGAAAGTTCTGGAATCTAAGAGGAGCCACAAATTTCCTTCCACCCAGCGTTCCCCCAAGTCTCCCGATAAAAATGATACCTCACTTGTGTGGGTAGGCCTAGCGCCCGCGACAGGAAATGGCCCAAAACACAACCTGGACACATCACATTTTTTCATAGAAAACAGGGCCTACCTGTGGATTTTGGCCTCTAGCTCAGCCGGCACCTGGGGAAACCTAGCAAACCAGCGCATTTATGAAAACTAGAAACCCAGGGGAATCCAAGTTGGGGTGAATTGTGGGGCTCTGACCAGGTTCTGTTACCCAGAATCCTTTGCAAACCTCAAAATTTGGCTAAAAAAACATGTTTTCCTCACATTTCAGTGACAGAAAGTTCTGGAATCTGAGAGGAGCCACAAATTTCCTTCCACCTAGCGTTCCCCCAAGTCTCCCGATAAAAATGATACCTCACTGGTGTGGGTAGGCCTAGCGCCCGCGACAGGAAATGGCCCAAAACACAACGTGGACACATCACATTTTTTCATAGAAAACAGTGCCTACCTGTGGATTTTGGCCTCTAGCTCAGCCGGGCCCCGGGGGGGCAGAAATGGCCTAAAATAAATTTGTCCCCCACCCCCCAACCCCCCTGCCCCCCCCGGGAGCGACCCTTGCCTATGGGGTCGCCCCCCCTTGCGTGACATTGGTGCCAAAAAAAAAATCCCCGGTGCCTAGTGGTTTCTGCCCCCCTTGGGGCAGATTGACCTACAATCGGCCAATCTGCCCCCAAGGGGGGCAGAAATGGTCTAAATACAATTTGCCCCCCAGGGGAGCGACCCTTGTCTAATGGGTCGCTCCCCATCTCTACAAAAACAAACAAACAAACAAAAAAAAAAACAATTTGCCCTGGTGCCTAGAGGTTTCTGCCCCCCCGGGGGCAGATAGGCATAATACCAATAGGCCGATCTGCCCCCAGGGGGGGCAGAAATGGCCTAAAATAAATTTGCCCCCCCCAACCCCCCCGGGGAGCGACCCTTGCCTGCAAGGTCGCTCCCCTTGCGTGACGGCGCAAAAAAAAGATCCCTGGTGCCTAGTGGTTTCTGCCCCCCTTGGGGGCAGATTGACCTACAATCGGCCAATCTGCCTCCAAGGGGGGCAGAAATGGTCTAAATACAATTTGCCCCCCAGGGGAGCGACCCTTGCCTAATGCGTCGCTCCCCATCTCTAAAAAAACAAACAAAAAAAAACCCACACAAAAAAAGATTTGCCCTGGCGCCTAAAGGTTTCTGCCCCCCCCGGGGGCAGATCGGCCTAATACCAATAGGCCGATCTGCCCCCAGGGGGGCAGAAATGGCCTAAAATAAATTTGCCCCCCCACCCCCCCCCGGGGAGCGACCCTTGCCTGCAAGGTCGCTCCCCTTTCTTGACTGCGCAAAAAAAAGATCCCTGGTGCCTAGTGGTTTCTGCCCCCCTTGGGGGCAGATTGACCTACAATCGGCCAATCTGCCCCCAAGGGGGGCAGAAATGGTCTAAATACAATTTGCCCCCCAGGGGAGCGACCCTTGCCTAATGCGTCGCTCCCCATCTCTAAAAAAAAAAACAAACAAAAAAAAAAACCACACAAAAAAAAATTTGCCCTGGCGCCTAAAGGTTTCTGCCCCCCCGGGGGCAGATCGGCCTAATACCAATAGGCCGATCTGCCCCCAGGGGGGCAGAAATGGCCTAAAATAAATTTGCCCCCCCACCCCCCCCGGGGAGCGACCCTTGCCTGCAAGGTCGCTCCCCTTGCGTGACTGCGCAAAAAAAAGATCCCTGGTGCCTAGTGGTTTCTGCCCCCCTTGGGGGCAGATTGACCTACAATCGGCCAATCTGCCCCCAAGGGGGCCAGAAATGGTCTAAATACAATTTGCCCCCCAGGGGAGCGACCCTTGCCTAATGCGTCGCTCCCCATCTCTAAAAAAACAAACAAACAAAAAAAAACACAAAAAAACTATTTGCCCAGGCGCCTAGAGGTTTCTGCCCCCCCTGTGGGCAGATCGGCCTAATACTAATAGGCCGATCTGCCCCCAGGGGGGGCAGAAATGGCCTAAAATAAATTTGCCCCCCCCACCCCCGGAAACTAACTTGTACCCAAGGTAACTACAACTCGTGCGTACACAGTTTACTCATCAATAATTTTATTACAAATTTTGCAGTGATATTAATAATGATGTTATACAAGATGTCATGACTGAGGTAATATGTAAGGTAATTAGCAGTGCCCGGCGAGGCATGAGTTATAGTTACTTTAGGGCACAAGTTATAGTTTCTTGAGATAAGTAGAACTATAACTGCTGAATTTCTATGGTTTTGTGAGTGTAAAATCTGAACCTAACAATAACATCACTGTAACCTTTTTTTTCCCTAGTGAATTAAAAAGAATATATCTATTTCCTAAATATAGCATCTCTGTAACCTTTGTGTTTTTTTCTGCAAATTTCGATGGGTTTTTTAACGTCAAGTAATATTTAAATCCCCTGTGTTAGCCATCCGCGGCATGGGTTGGCAGCAGGGCCTATTCCTGATGCCAACCTCCCACATGCAGCTAACCCCACGCTCCGCACGGCCAACTCCGGGCTGTGGGTCTTTGAGTGGGTCTATGGTTGTGTGACTGGGTTTGTGTGGATGTGTAGGTGGTTGTGTGCGTGTGTGGTTGTGTGGGTGTTTAAATAGGTGAGTGAGGGGGTCTCTTACCAGGTGTGTGGGCTTGTGATTAGGTGTGAAAGTGGTTTTGTTGGTCTGAGAGTGTGTGAGTGGGTCTATGAGTGGCTGTGTGTGTGTTTGTGAGTTGGTGTGCAAGTGGTTTTGTAGGTTTTTGACTGAGTGTATTTTTTTCATGCAGAGTCTCAAAAACAAACGTTAAAAAAAAGAAAAGTGGGCATGGTATGTTTATTCGAGGACCCCTAGTAGTGGCGCACAGGTCCCCATGAGATCCCGACCTTGCAAAAAAGCATGTTTTTCAATTCACTGCAAAATTCATGTATATTCGCAAATTTTGCTGAGAATATGAAGGAAAAAAAATCAAGAGCTATCTCCCACACTTGCCTTTAATATTGCTCCAAGCTGGGCCAGGTCCTGGGGCAAAGTTACCATAATAATAAAGGATGGGGCACACGCGACCACCCCCTCCCCAGGGCAAGAAACCAAAACAAAATAATAGGGGGCCCCGCAGAGCCCACCCCTTCCATCCCCCAAAGGCCCCGGGTGCCACACCTTGCTGGGGCCAAAGAGAAATAGAATAGGCTGTCCGGCCCACCTCCTGGAGCCTTAAATGGTGCTGGGGACCGCAACGCCAACCCCCCCCCCCCCCAGGTGCTCCTACCTCCTGAGGTGCCCACCCTTGGGAGGTAGCTGTTTGCTTTTGCTTGGCAGGAGCGGACAGCTTCCGTCAAACAAAAGCAAACATAATTTCGCACCCAGCAAGCGGGAGCGTTAAAATGATCCTGCTTACTGGCAGCAGAGTTTCCATCTCTTTCTCTGCCTGCTGTCATGCAGGCAGGGAAAGAGATTTAAAAACTGCTCCCTCAAGTAAGGAGTTGGAATTTTTGCAGCTCCTTATGTGCAGGAGCAATGGTGGCTCCGGAGGACTGTTTTGTGGCCCTGCAGCCCACCTCTGCAGTGCACGGTCCTAAGTTAACTATAACTTGCGCCCTCGCAATGCACTGCTAATTACTCCAAATATTACATCACTGATAACATCTTCTACGACATCATTGATATCATTGTAGCATTTTCAGTAAAATTATTGATGAGAAAACTGTGCACGGCGGGCACGAGTTATAGTTACTTTACCTTAGTGCACAAATTAGAGTCACTTCAAATAACTAATAATAACATCTGATTTTATATGGTTTTGTACTTTTAAAATGTGAGCCTAACTATAATGTCCCTGTAACCTTTGTTTTTTTAAGTAAATTTTAATGTTTTTTTAAGAACCACAGCAAATACTTCCGGTTTTGATGCGGGACCTGTAAAGCAGGCCTCGGTGTTAAAATCCAAAGTTTCATCTCTGTCCCCTGCACGCCTGCAGTGGATAGAGATTAAATGCTTCAGCAAGTAAGGAGCTGCTGTCACATCAGCTCTGTGCTTGCGTAAGCAATGGCACCGTGAGGGAAACCTTAAGGCTTCTGCCGCAGTGCCAGGTAGCCCGTAAGGGCATTATTAAAAACAATTTAAAAAACAAAATATATATAAGGGCGCACCCATGTCCCAGATAGCCCACAAATGCCTAAGAAAAAGATAAATACAATAATAATAACCTGTAGCTCAGTGTGAAGGTTGCTTCTATTTTTTTTTGTAAAGTACAAATTAGCTTTATTTTTAAACATAACAAATACATTTCTTTTTATTTTAAATTGTAGAGAAAAATCGAATTCTAACTAAATCATATATCAAGGCCTAAAAAACTCTATCTCTATCCCACTCACTTTATTTCTTTCCCTCCCTCTCTTAAAATGTTTCCCGCTCACAGACCCACTCAGACACATACGCACCCACTCAAACACCAACCCACTCCGACACTTGCGCACCCACTCACTCACAGACCCAATCAGAGCTACATGCACCCACTCACAGCCTGTCAGACCCTCACACGAACTTACAGACCCAGTCAGACAGTTACACACCCACTCACAGAACCACTCAGACACTGACTTACCTGCTTACAGACCCACTGACACCCACATGCAAACTCATGCATGAACTAAAACATTGATGTATGCGTTTTCACACCCAAACAGACACACTTATAGCCAGACTCATCCCCAGATACATGCTCTGATAATTCACCAATTTTTTTTTTCTCTTAGCTGCAATATGAACATTCAAACTCTCCTTTGGTATCCACCATCATTCTGAAAATATCTAGGATGATGTTTAGCATATCAAAGACCTTTCCTTTCTTGGATATTCTACAACGTCAATTGGTATTTCCGGTTTTTGTCATCAATGACAGAATAAAGGAACACGGAAGTGCCCATTCAGATCTTCCACTTGCTGAGTCTTTAAAGAAGAAAGGTAATTGTACAAGATAAAGTGAAAGATAGAAGTACCTGCACCAGCAAAGTGGGGCTTGCATTTAACAACCTGCTCACTCAATATTAAAAGGCATCCGCCTTAACTAAATACATGAGTGAAAGCACTGGAGGACTTCGATCTGTAATGGAAATAAAAACAACCACATGCTCTATTTAAAATGATAATAATGGCCAGCAGTCCCCTCTGTTAGTCCATTGCTCCGTCCAATAGGCTTTACACGAGTCACTTAACTTGTCTAGATAGGTTTATTGCAAAAAGGCAGCAGCAGCCTGCCACTGATCCATTGAATCAAAAATGCAAGAGCATGCTTTAGCTTTATACCAGCACCTACTTACAACTGAACGTTTCCTCTCAAACAGCTAACACCACTGATGTCACAGCAGAGCCTTTCCTGTCCAGCTTTTCAAACGCCTCTCTGATTTCTTCACTCTACCGTTCTGATATTGATCATCAACTCTTATCATAAGCTAAGGCACCGTGGACACTGGAGATGGTTTAGTCGTCCCTCTCACAAAATCACAAAAACTCAAAATCTGCATCATACCTTGCTGGAAAATTTGTGGTTGTTATAGAAGATGAAAAATATAATGATTAAAAACTCCAGTTATCTTTCAAGTGTCACAATTACGTATCACCTCTTCAGCCATGTTCCAGGTCGTCGTTTGGTACCGAAACAGCAGTACTTGTTTTTTCGGAGCTCGTACAATAGGGCCTTTAATGGTCATGGTGTATTGAAGCCCACTCACTGCTATCATATACCATCAAATTTACTTGAAGTCCTTTGCTTTAGTGGTTTACACTTTTGCTGTGTCTATTTCATCACTTGAACCTTTAATAAAGACATGTCAGAGAGTTAATTTGTGTCTATTTCAATCAAAAAAGCCTATATATCTAGTGTTGCAGCCAAGCTGAGCGAAGAGTAGGACGCAGCACTGTGTAGTGCTTCTCCTGCCTGGCCTCTGCAGACATGGAACAGCACCCGCTGACTCCACCCTGGGGCCTCTGCTGCCACACAAACTAGAAGTAGCCCAGATATGGAGTTGAAAAGAAAAGTAATGGGTCAGAAGCAATCTACAGAGGAAAGAAAGGCAAGCAAGTGCAGAAACTAACCTTGTAAGAATTCAAGAATTTTGCAATAAAGTATTTTTTGCAATAAATTAGTAATTAGCAAATAGTATTTTTGCAATAAAGTAGCCATCTTTTTTTAAAGTAAAATCTTATTCATTTCATGCTGAGTTTCCCCCTCCCCTGATCACCGGTGAGTTAGCAGATTCCAGCAACCCACTTAGTAGAAAGGACAGCCTGACATTATCTAAGTTTCAACCTCTCTGTACAGAAAATATAAGAAAGCTCATGACATCTATTAAAACTGGTTCCCCCAATGATCCTTGCCCACCTCATGTTTTACAGCTTGCTCCGGATCTAGTTTCAACCACCCTTGCTCCCATATTTCGGGAGATTTTGACATTGGGTGTATTTCCATTCTCTTGGAAGGAAGCAATGGTAATTCATTTAATAAAGAAGGCTGATGGCAAATTAAACGATCTTAAGAATTTAAGACCAATTGCGCTTCTACCTTTTCTATCTAAGATTTTGGAAAAACATATTACTCATGAACTAGTCACGTTCTTTCAAAATTCAGGCTGCCTAGATCCTGCTCAACATGGTTCTAGGAAAAACCATAGCACGGAATCAGCTCTCATTACAACTTCAGACACAATTCGTAAATTAGTTGATAAGGGAGTGAGCACTATTTTGGTGCTCCTTGATCTATCTGCAGCATTTGATACAATTTCTCCTCAAATTATTTTACACCGCCTGCATCAAGCAGGCGTTAGGGGTGTTGCTCTCAACATTTTACGATCCTTCTTGGAAGATAGGTCTACTACAGTATTTTGTGTGGATTTTAAAGCCCCTGCTTATCATCTACCCTGTGGTGTTCCACAGGGCTCTTCTCTTAGTCCTACTCTGTTCAATTTGTATATGACCCCTTTAGCCAAACTGATTCGTTCCTTTGGTTTTCAAACCACATCATATGCAGATGATACTCAATTAATCATTCCCACTGATGGAAACTGGGAAGAAGTTGCTGACCGTTTTCATCATTGCATTGGGGAGATCAACAAATGGATAGGTCAGAACTGGCTTAAGATGAACAGAGAAAAAACTGAAATTCTTTTATTTGGCTCCAGTAAAAAAGAATGGAGCACGCGGTGGTGGCCATCGGTGTGTGGAGAATTACCCATGCCTACTGATGCCACTAAGAATCTGGGCGTTATCTTTGATACAGCCTTATCCTTAAAGCCTCATGTTAATTCAATTACCAAATTTTGCTTCTGGATACTGAAAATGTTGAGGAAAATTCTTCCCTTTCTACAGGAAAGGCTTAGAACCATGGTATTGCTTGCCCTGGTGATATCAAAGATCGATTATTGCAATGCATTATTACTTAACATTGATAAGTTGTCGCTGGGCAAGTTACAACT